>NC_080190.1:107719190-108350440 GCF_030028045.1 Hippopotamus amphibius kiboko | reverse complement strand
ACAGAGATGCCTAGAAATACAGCAAGTTAACCAATATCAAAGATTGTGAATTTGTCAGAAGCAGGAAATCAGAATGAGACATGCCAAGGATAAATATAATCTCTTGGAGAATATATGGTACTAAGTGGTCCATGTCATACTAAGAATTGACTCTCAATGTGTTTACTGAGATATTAAAAGAAAATTGACCTAAGGTTAGCAAAAAAGATGGGGCTTGGAAAGAACCAGCAATTAAATTATATTTACTGATGCATTTAGACAAGGAATTTCAGGGATAAAATTAGCTAACATTTGTATGTTGAACACTTTACAGATGGCAAAACTCTCAAAAAGAGTGTCCGGTTTGATTCTTAGAATAGTTAGAGGTGGAAATTATTATTTTCCCCATTTTAAAGATAATGAAACAAAGAGACTAAATAACAGAGCCAAGATTACTCTTCCATTAAGTAACAGAAATAAGCATCCTGATTTTCAGAAGGTAAATTTCATGTTCTTTCACTTCAATACATAATAAATGTGTGATTCTCTTTTATTTGTCTTTGTAATTATGATCTACTCTTTTTTCTTGTTGCTGTATTTTTTTACCCCTCAGTTTGAATCAATAGTACTCACCTTATTAGATGGTGGTGGTGGTGATGAAATTGTTGATACTGATCATCAGTTTCATCAAATCATCATGACCCCCATCATAATCGTAAAAATCATCAAAAAGCCTGTGTTAAATAGCCAGCAATTTTGAGGTTCTAATACCCCTGTTAAAATAGGTGTTGATATTTCCAATAACAGAAATATTAAATGTAGGCAGACATTGAGGAACTAATGCAGCTTCAAATATGATCGTTACATTGTTGAATTTAAAGACATTCATTCCAGCAACTTTTGTTCTAAGCATCACAAATTCTCTGTGCTGGGAACAGTGTTACATGCTTATCAGAGAGGACAGAAATAGGAATCTGAAAAAGCCTTAAGATACAGTCTAGTTGGGAGAAGAGATATGAAAAGTGATTAACATGCGATTGAACAAACACATACGAATATGAAAAAGTTACTAGGAAAGCATAGAGGAGCATGGCGATTACTGTCAGAGCAGATGAGTAAAGTTTATTCTGGGTCGTTAGCCCTTATCAATATTTATTTGTGGAATAGCATCTTTCCAAGAGGGAAGATGTAGCCCCTGATATATCTAACTTAATAGGCAAATGTTGTGCAAGTGTGGAGGTGCTAGCATTTCTCTTTCTTTCTCTTTCTCTTTTTCTTTCTTTCTTTTTTTTTCTTTCTTTCTTTCTTTCTTTCTTTCTTTCTTTCTTTCTTTCTTTCTTTCTTTCTCTTTCTTTCTTTTTTCTTTCTTTCTTTTACTTCCTTCCTTCCTTCCGTCCCTCCTTCCTTTCTCTCCTTTAAAGAAGTAATCATCAACTTATCAAATATCAACCTGATCAATTCTGTGTTTACATTTGACATTTTGGATGGTGATGACATAACTAATTTTACTTTACTTTTTGCAGGCTATATTTATTTTATTTTATTGTATTGTCTAAGTGAAAAAAAATCATTAAGCCACTTGTAAAGACAGGGAGTAACAAGGAGTTTCCAAGTTGCTTTTAGGGAGATTATAGAGCAGAGTCAAGTGAGCAGAGGATTTGGAATCAGAGCTATATTAAAATTCTGGCCCTGCTACTAGGCACACACATTTTGTCAAACTACTAAACTTCCAGAGGCTCAGTTTATTTCTCAGTAAAAGAAAAGAAAATAATAATTTTTCAACATGTTATATTAAGACCTAAATAAGACCATGTTTATAAATATCAGCAGACATACACTACAGATCATATAATACATAACATACAATAACAATAAAACATGGACATTTTTCTTATTTATCACAAATTATCCAGGCTGATATTCTCCCTGAAGCTAAGGATATCAAGACAACATTAAATATACTTAAGTTCATTTAAAATATGGAAATTTTCTAATACTTGGAATAAGCACTCGAGAAAAGTATTTCTTTGTTCCTTCTTAACGCCATCATTTTTCTTTATTTGACAGTGAGACGTGATCCTATTTCATTGGGTTTTTTACTCAATCAAGTACTGTGTGTGTCTCTTCTCCATGTATGGATAAAAACAGCCCTTCTGCAACATGTGTAATTTGTAAGAATGCAATAAATGCCTCCAAAAAACACAATCTGGACCATTACCGCAAAATTAAAGCATTGTAGCTAACTATGCACAGAACCCACTAAACTAAAAGCAGCCCTTGCAAAACAAACCATTCTTTTCTTAAGCAATCAGTGCAAATTGCAAAAGCAACAAACATTTTAGCCACAGATGAAGGAGCCACAGACAGTCCGCAAAAGCCTCATGTGAAATTGCCACATATAATGGAACTAGAAGAAACCATTTGGTGGTGGTAAGTGGTGACTGCACCAGGATATTCTGAGAGATACTTAGAACTCTTAAATGCATGAACACCTATCTGAGTTAACATTTTACTAGCACCATAATACATTCCCATAGGGTGGGGTATTGAAGCATCCTTATTTAATTTTGAAGTATAATATTGAGACGTTGTTTTATTAATTTATATTAATAAAACAAATGTAAAAGGTATTGCCAAGACATTGACCACAATTATGTGTTTAAAATATATTTGAAAATATCTGCTTCAAAATCTGATGTCACAATAAACCCAGGGGACTCTAAGCAATGACATTATCAATCTTTTAGAATAATACTAAGTGTTAGGGGAATCGAATACAAGTTTTCAGGGAATCATGTAAAAATTTCAGACATGCATGCTGAAAAAAACATTTGAAGAAATGTGGATAAAGCTATGAAAATTGATATTTGAATTTAAAGCCATTTTCTTTTAAAGACGACAAACTATTATAAGATCGAAATTCATGAGCATGTTCAAATTCATATAATTTGGTAAATAATACCGTATTCATGCAGTGTTCACATTTTGAAAAGTAGCACAAGGTTGAAATCTGTTTTTCTACCCTCAGTTTTTCAATCCTTATTATAAATGGAGTTTTATTTTAATATGAAACACATGGCCCGGTTTTCTTTGGTGCGCATACATGGTGTTCACAGAATTCAGAATTCCTCTTATAGTCCTGTAGTCTCTGTCAAACTCTCACCCTGGCTTCCTGAGGATGTTAAACATATCAAACCAAGTGTCTTTCTTTCCTTTTCAAAGATGAAAAGGGAGAAAGAGACTGAGTGACTTACCTAAGGGTTACCTGAAATTTAGGGACAACAAAGTAAGGGGTTCAAAGAAAGATATGGACCAAAAATACTACTGACAGGCATATTGAGAATAAGCTGGATAGAGCCACCCATTCAGTATATTCTACTCTTATGTTGAAAAGAGAAGTTAACTGATCAAGTACTATATTCCAGGTTAAGAGGGTTAAGAGAGACACCGTGCGTGCACACACACGCACAGACCTTGTAACACACTGGACTTAAGGCATCAAGATGATTAGTATTATCATGCATTGTTTTTCCTCAAATGTGCCCTTTAAAATGTATTCTTGACTATGGTTGCTGTAGTTTGCGGTGAAACTTTTTCATTTTTAGGGTAATGAACTACAAACACCTCATTGTACCTGCATAGCATTGAAGGGCGTGGTGCATTCTATGTGGTGAATACGTATTGTTAACGAATATCTAATATTGCAGGTAATATTAAGTTGCTTAATAAAAGAATCTAAGCATCCAGATAATGAGGACCTTCCCAAATGCTCATACTTAGCTGAATTTTCAGAAAGACTTGATGAATTCCTGTTTAAGGATAACCTTTACCTGAACTAACCAAGATACGCTAGGCATTAAGTAATGAAACTTCCAAGAAGTGTTTAATTTTTACCCAGCAATCGTTTTATACACTCCCTATAGTATTTAGTACTAGTAAACCTGAAGACAAGTGGAAGTATTTCCTGTGCATTTGTGTATTAGGCGATAGATAGGGATGAGTAAGTAAAGACGGAAAAGGGATTCCCAATTCTAAACTGGTAACTGGAAGAATTTCAGGCTAGCTTCTTGTATGGCCACATCTCAATCACCTAGTATGATGACTCTTTCTAACAACTGACTCCCTCATAAATTCAGAACTGACTGCCCAAAAGAGAAGAAGCATTTATCATCTTGAACACACACACACACACACACGCACCCCTTACTATTGAACACTCTGAATTATCGAGAAGGAAATTGCCATGCACAAGGAATCAACTTTCCCATTTTCTAAGTTTTTTAGAAGGACAAAGGAAAAGAAAAGGAAGATTTTATTAGAAGAGCCAAAATTCCATAAACCTCTTGTAAGATGCTTGCTGTGTTTGGATGAGCAGTAAAATGACCAGAAAAGAGCTGGGATTAACAGAGTATTTTATTATACCTAAGAACACATGCCCAACTTCATCCCACTTTCTCTAAAAGTTTCCAAATGGACAAAATAACAAGGCGTGACAAAGAAGGATAAACATGCTAACATTTTACTACAGCCTCACCTTCATAACCTGTGTATCACCCTGGCACAGCTATCAGCATTGAAATAGCTCAAGGATGAGGAGGATGAGGATGAGGGAGAAGATGAGGAGGAGGGGGAAGAGGAGGAGGCACAACAGCCACTGTGAAAGTCAGCATGTCCCAAATTGCATGAACTAGCAAGACTCACAAGGATACACCTTGTCACTGTAATTTTCAGAGCATACTTAATGAATTAAGGAACAAAGCGCCCTAATCACAAACACCCTTTTCAGACAGAGCACAGTCTTACCTGCAGGAGGCAGTCCACTTGGGTTCGATGGGTTAATTTCAATTAAATGAAAAAGCCCCAATTTGAAAATGTCATTAGAAAATACTCATTGTTGAACCTGAGAGTTTTATGATAAATGTTGTTTTCTTTTGTATAATGCTTAGTGATTACTGACTTACTTTAAATAGATTTCCTTTGGTGTGTTATGTGTTTTTAAGTGAGCAGGCTGATGTTATTCATTTGGGTTGTTCCTTGCAGAGACTTCAAAGCTATTCTTAATCTCCACAATGTGCAGCACACCATTTTAAAACAGTTGCATCAATTTAACAAATTTTGGTCAATGTTGTGTGAGTGATCTTGCTTTGAAGCCTATCATGTATTAATTGTCTGTTTTGATATTTCTGACTCTCTGTCTCTTTCTTTCTCTGTTTCTCTCTTTCTCCCGTGAGACTGTGATATAAGTAAGGCATGCAAGTGCAAGGGACAAATTTCCAGAGTAACTCAACTATTAGTCTCAGAAATATCAGTTCGGAAGGGATTGTCAAAACTTCATTTATAAATGACAATGTTCCCCAAAAGGAATCCTAAACTGATTAAAAAGACAGCAAAAGAGAACTTGCGATACAAACCGAAAATAAACTTTAAATAATCATGTAATAGAAAGCAATAAGAAAGAACCAAAAATAAAAGAAATTGGACTCAAGAGATAGGTATTTAGAGACAATGCATGGAAATGATATTAAACTTGTGAAAATGTTTCAGTTTTACTAGAGATCAAAAAAAGAAACTATAGCCTAAAGATGATTTAGGTTGGCAAAATTAGAATGATGGTAATCTACACATTATATTGATAGAGATATAAATGAATACAATATTTTAGAAGGGAAATTAGTATGACTATTTGATGCAACAATTTTAGTTTAGGAATTTATCATGCAGGAATACCTCCATGATGAAAAGAGAGATTTTTGAAATACATTGCTGCTACCACATTGTTTATAATAGAAATACACTGAGTAATCTAAATGCCCATTAGCAGAGGATTGATTAGATAAATTATGACACATTTACATAGTTCAGGATTTGAAAAAAATGTGATTTATAGATATTTTATTATAAGTATAGGCATAAAAATATGTCTATTCTCACTAAGGGAAAATAATGTGCAAAATATTTTATAGGGAACAAGCCATTTTTTTATTATGATACTGAATACACACATTAAAATATATGTGCATACAATTAGAAAGTTATATCTTCATAAAAATATTTAAATGGTTTAAATAATTAAACAATGCAAGCCAAATTCTTAGTGGTGCCATTTCTGTAGAGAGGAACACACACACACACACACACACACACACACACAAGTATATATATTCAGAATATATATATGTATATATATATACTCATAAGTCATTAACTATTTTTGACTCAGTGGGCTATACAAAGAAACATTTAATTAAAAACCTTGCATATACACTGTATTTTGATGCTCTGGAGAATATAAAAAGAATTCTTAAAAGATGAAAGTGTACCTTTTATCCAAGGTCCTCTTTTCAATTAATATTTGCTTTAAATAAGAACAGGAATAAAGGAAGTAACTCAAGAAAAGATTAAAACAAAAACTCATTGAAAGAAGAAATTTCTTCAGGACTTCTAGTTACTTGTGGCCAGACACAGATTCAAACAAGAAAGTATTCAAATGAGAAAAGATGATAAAGTGGAAGATGACAAGAACATGAAATGATGTTACATGGGAAAAATAAGACATGGAAGAACAGGAAAAAAGGTAAGTTTGGAAAAATGTTAAATGAAGACATATTTAAACTTGCACTTGACATGCTGTATAATTCTGTTCAAATTACAGGTACAGAGATTATAAAGTCTCTCTAATTGATGTGTCCTGTTGAAGAGATGGAGAAACTTTGAACAAAAAGCTTGGGAAAAAAATGTGTTAACATATGGATCAGAAATTAAATCAAGTAAAAGAAAGAGAAGAGATTTGGGAAAAGATGTGGAAACAGTGCAAAAGAAGCTTAATTGTAGAAGGGAAAGAAAACACTGGAAATTTGTGATTGGTAATGCAAAATGAACCCAGTTAAAATTTCCCTTCTGGGTTGTTCAAAATATTGGCAAATGTTACAAACATACACATAAGTACTCACAAACACATATTGGAAATGGCTCCATCAGTAGATAAAAATTAAGCTTATTAAGCTTTTCAAAATAATTTATGTCTCTGATTATCTGAAACCACTTTGCTTTCTTTGAAATGTTCTCTCAAGGTCCTTCCAGATCACAGATACTTGAAAAGCAGGAAAGGAGGAAGAAGGTGTGGAAAAAGAGATATATATTACTTAAGCTGTTGTTATAGGGCTGTTTAGATTTGAACATATTGTCCTATAAGTGTATATATCACCCCTGTCAATTTTCAAATTAAATTATGCAAGCCAACTATAAAATTACATATTTTTTAAAACATCATTTTATGGTTTGCATAATTTAGAATTGCAGCTTGGGAAAATTAAAAGGAACAGGGTGGTCACTCAGGAAAACCTAATTATCATGAAGTGGTTATTCAAATATTTCAATCTGTTTATGGAACTGTATCATTTAAAAATAGACAGTGGTTAAGGTTTTTGATCATTAAGTATGAAAGAATAATGAAAAGGGGGGTATTTAATAGAATTAGTAATACTTGTAGCCTATCAGGCTGCTCTCCTAAAGAAATGCAATTTAGCAAAATGAGTGTGGTTGGAAAGTCAGGCCAGAACAACAACTGCTTTCTTCAGATACACCCAAGACTTATACAGTGGCCATTCCAATTAGCATAATGGTTCAATGTTCCTTGGAAAGTGAGGTCTTTTGTTTGGGATATTTCCTAATTAAAGAAGCCTGTTTGAAGTGGGATCTAATTCTAGCTTTGTAATGCCAAAAAATATGACTTGTGGAGTCTGTTTTTATTTCAAGATATATTGGCTTTGCATTTCCAAGTTGAGATAGCTGTCATTAAATGTCCACAAAACTCATATTTAAGACAAGAAAATGAAATGGCAGGGTATGAAGTAACTGGCTCAAAAAAAATCAGTTCTCTCTTCAGGTTAATGTTATTGAGTTAATAATTTGTTCTATTAGCACTCTTCCTGTTTACAAATGAGATGCAGGTACTAATAGGAATCCCCAAAGTCATCTTAAAATTACCTGAAAGTCAAGTAAGAGGAATCAAGAACTTTCTGCTAGTAAATTTTTATTACACAACTTAACATATATCTGGGAACTTCAAGTGTAAAATGGCTTTTGTTGTTTCTGTTGTTGTTTAAAAATAACTGGTATTAAGACCACTTAGACGATTTCAAAGTATTCTGTAGAGTGCTCTTTAAAAAAACGTTATTCATAGTCCAACTATGTGTAAGCTAAAATTGTTGCCCTCTTTTCACTGATGAGAAAGAGACAGGTATTTAGCAACTTTCTAAGTGAGAGTCAACAGTAAGTACACGAAGCATCCAGGATGAAAGTAAACAAATCCTCTCATTTCCAGTCCACATTATGAATCACAATGCCCCAGTTCAAATGCTACAATTTTGACTAAATGTATACAAATGAGGGAAGTTCAGGAAATTATTAGAGTAGACATCACAGAAAATATTCCTTCAAAATTCTTCTCATTTATAAAGAAGCAGTGTTGTGTTTCACATGTTTCTATAGATGCAGCCTGGTAAATAAAGCGCTTCTCAAACATGACTGGTGTGGTAGGCAGCCTCTGGGATGACCCGTGTGAGCCCTGCCTTCAAGTATCCATGCCCTTCTGTAACCTCCTCACCTTGAGCGAAAGTTGGTCTTTCTGACTTGCTTCTAGAGAACAGAAAGCAGCAGAGGTGATGAAATGTGACTTCTGCCATCTTGTACTTTGCTTTATGGAGATGCTCTCATGGCGTGAAGAGAGGGAGGCCTTCAGGCAATGTTCAGAAAGCCTCTGAGACCCTCAGTGTAACAACCCAGAGGAAGTGAATCCGGACAACTATGCCAGACAGTTTGGAAGAGGACTTCCCTCAGGAAAGCCTTTGGATGAAACTTCAGCTTCGACTGACAATCTGACTACAATCTCTGAAGAGAGTTTTAGCCAGAGGCACCCAGTTAAGTGATGCCCAGATACCTGACCTGGAGAAACAATGAGACAGTGAATGTTTGCTGTTTTCAGCTGCTAAATCAGTGGTCTTTGTAACACAGCAATCGGTAACTGACACATTGGATGGCCTTCAGGTCCTTCTCCACCCTCACTTGGAGAGTAAAAATTAAAGGCTGGAGGACAGAGAAATGAGACATCTTAATTCAGAATTGGTGTAAGACACACTGAAAATGAAACAGAATGTCTTCAGGGGAGTTCATAGCACATCGTAAATAATGGTGCAATGACATCAGATGGACAAGGTCAGATGGTGAACACCTAGCATGAACAAATGGGGACAGAAGCACATTTTACTACTTCTTTAGATAGAATGTCCTATGTTATGTCGCTCTGGAAGGAAGGTTCCCGTGACCATGTTCTGACATCATTTTGTCCCTAAAAAGATTTCATTTTGTTTATGGACCCAAGTCATTTAAATTAGAAACAAACAAAAATCAGAAAGATGTTAAATAGAAAAGTTTTTTATTTTAATACCATTCACATGCAATGCTATGCTCTATTCTTTGTAACAGTGAATACAAAATTATTGTGATAATACTTTAATATAATAATATTCATCAATCACTGCAGTAAATGCTTTTTATTTATTAAGTGAGCCATAAATATGTCCAGTAATTCTGGGAGATAAGAACTCTTGCCATGTTAAATTTAAAGAAGAGGAAATTAAAGTTCAAGGATATTAAGTGATTTGCCAAAGTCAACAGCTGGAATCTTGTGGTCCTGGGATTTGAACTCAAATTTGTTGTTAGAGAGCCCTTCCCTAACCACAAACCCTATAGTTCGTCTCTATAGAGTAGAAACTTATAATTAGTACCACTTAGATTTCAGCCTTAGTTTTTTACAGATGAACTGCATGTCACTGTTACAATTGGCATAAGTTATAACTGCTATGCTAGATGCTCTAGTGAATGCAAGAGTGACATAGAAATGTCTTTAAAAGTCTTCAGTCAGCTTTGGGAGGTATGGAATAAGTAAGGGAAATTAAGTCTGTATCTTAGCAGTTGCTAAGTCATCATGAATTGACTACCAGAATTTCAAAACTGAGGGCAGTTATGAAGAACACGGTCTAGCGAGAAGAGGCCCCTGGTATATTGCGGAATTTAAGCTAGTGTTTAATAATGGTTGTGAGTCTGTTATGATTCAGGAAAAGAAATAAATATTAGTATCTTTTTCAGTTCCATAGCAGTAGCCCTAAGAATATAACTTCTATTTCTCTAATGAAGTAAATCAGATTTTCCATAAGTGACCTAATCAGATATTGACCTGAAATGTATTGAAGATATTAGAAACTCTAAGACCAGTCTTGGGGGTTATGTTGTTCTGGAACAAACAGAAAGCAAAATTTATGGCACTACTTGAAGAAGAATGATTTTATTAATCAGATCCTGCCTAGAAACTCTGAAAAGCTATTTGAAGAACAATGTTCTTTGGTAAGGATTACTCTGAGGGTTTCTAGTAAAGTCCTCTGGGTTTGAAGATTGTAGTCCAAATCTAGAAGAGACTGCTTGGAATGACTGAGGACAGAAAACAAACCAAATTGATCCTGTGTGTCAGGACCCTTGAGTTTGGAGGAGTATACTTACTCGTTCAATATTTGAGAAGCAGCTAAATTCAAACACAGCCACCTCTCTCTTAGATTCGGTTCTCGGAAACAGATGCAGAGAGAGAGGTGTATTTGGAAGGGTTTTTTTGGGGAGTGCTATTGGCAACTATAGCTGTGAGGAAATACGGGAGATAGGAATAGAGAGGGAGGAAGAAGTTGACCTTCCGTATGGTGCAACGGAGGACTCTGCCAATCGGATGGAGAAGTGGATGGCTCTTCGGAATTATCCTCATTTAAGGCAGTGGATCTCTGCACCCCATCATCAACCAGACAAAGGGCCTAGCCTTGGGCAAAAGTTCTCTGCTTCCGAGGGCAGTGCCCAGAGAAGGATGCAGGCATGCCATCAGCAATCACCTTCCCCAGCATCTGGTGGAAGGCTGCCAGCCCTTGAAGATTGCCTCTGGGCAAAGCCCTGTAAGGCCCTCTATACTCCCTCTGAGGACTGGTGGTAAATTCCAGTGAAGGAGATTTTAAAAGAGGATCAAAATGGAGGGAAGCTAAGGTGAGAGAGAACTCTGTCTCAGTAGCCCAACTCCTCATTTCTGCAGCTCCGCACACAGCATTACTTTGCACGGGGCTACAGAAACACTGGCACCTACTGTACCTCTGATTCTTTTTTAATCTTGTTCCCGCCAGCGGTAGTAATAACAAAAAAATAGCTTCTCATTCTTTTTCTCCTACTTCCTTGGCCCATTCTAAGAAATAAGTCTTTGTCAAAACTGACTCTGATCTCAGGAGACATAAAGGAAGATTTTTTTCTTTTGCACAGTGGGGATCCACCTTATACAATGCAATGAGAGCCCACTTTTACTTGTTGCAATTCTGACCCTGGATTTATCTGTTCTAGTCCACCTTGAGTTAGGCAAAACCTTAACCTAGACTACAAGCACAGAAGTTGCTAAGAGTTTTAAACTATGGATCTGACCTGTTTCTATAATATACTATACAACCTTAAAGATGAAGCAAAGAGAAACAAGAAAATAGAGAAGAGCTATACCCATATCTGTCTCTGTATTTATCTAGGGCTATTATTTGTGGAGTGTCTTCACATTTCTCTTATGCCAGTATGATTGAATGGAGAAGTACATGTGTCCTTGGTAAGTGGCAAGAAGAAGCCCATGAGTTCTGATGACAGAGATATACAAAATAATGGAAATAATTCTAGATTGGATTTTTTTCTTTATAGGAAAATTCCAGATAAATATTTCTTAGATTGACTTTTCTAGTAACTATAGTAACAACAAAAGTAAACTGCATTCATTTTAACATATATTACATCATTTGAGCTTCAAAACAATCCTGTAAAGCACTCCTAACTCCATTTTATCAAACTGAGGTTTAGGAAAATACATCATTTTTATAAGTTCATACAACTAGATAATGTAGACCATGGGTTTAATTCCAAGTCTTGCCTTTCATAGAAACCATAGTACCTTACAAATTTCTTCCTTTGTTTATCTTTAGAGTCACAAACACTTTATGAAAGTTGTGTATTAGACTTTTTGGGTGTCCTTTCAATACAAATAAATATATACAAATATTCTGCACATTTGGCACCAAATCCCACTCTTCTATGACATATCTTTTTTATATAATATTCTATGGAGAAGTTTTCATCAGTACATAAGAAGTTCTTCCATCCTTCTTTTTTTTATTATTGTAGCATAGTAATCCATTGAATGAGTAAATTATAATCTAATCAACCATCCTTACTGATGACCTTTGGGGTTTTTTTTCCAATCTTTTCCAATTACAAATCATGCTTATGTGTATATCATACTACCTTGCATACAAGAAAATTGGATCATAAATTAACAAACTGATGCATTAATGTGTAAATCACTAAGATCACTATATATTGAGTGAATATAAAAGAAAGTATGATCTACGAAAGAAATTTTTCAGTTTACCTTTGTTCTAGACTTTTGATTTTCATTAGTTTAGAAAAATTATCTCCTGTGAGGTTTAATTTAATCTATCCAAAGAATGCTTTAGGATCTGATGTACAATGGCTCAGGTGGTAATGAAGGATCATTTTACCTTGTTCAACTGCCTGTGCATTTAGTCCTCAGGATGGAGATCCAGATTTAGGGCAGAATCTGTGAGGTTCTGTGCCAGACCAAATACCAACACTAAATACAACTTTAACACAGTTTTTCATTGTTTGGGTTTTTTGTTTGTTTTTGTTTTTTTCTTAACAGGAAAGTGAACTTCTGCTTGGAAATAGACCTAATTGTTAGTCGTAGGTATACTTTTTGACTGTCAACATGTCCATTGGCACTCCTGAATTATTCCAGTTGCATAGGTAGATCTATAAGGAAGTATAGTTGGAACATAAGAAACTATCTTCTGATTCACTTATAGTTAGATATTCTCCTTGAAATTCTCAGAATTCTTCTCCTCGTAATTCAGCCAAGACAGGAGTTTCCATTGTGGTTGATTCTCCTGCGCCACCCTGCATTTTGTTTTGCAGTTATTTAGGTAACTAGACCAGGACAGAGTAAAAACTGTGTCACTCAGGAATCTCTAAATCCATTCCTCTCTCAGAGACATTCAGAGAGAGAATCAAGTTCAATAGGCCATTTTTCAGGAGGTAAAATTTTGCTTAGCTTCCCTGAAATTAACTTTGAAATCTATATATTTAGAAAGTTATTGCTCAGTCCATCCAATTAGTAAAGAATTTCAGGAGTCCAGGTGAAAATAGGTAATCAGGAAGTAACACTTCCAAATATTGAATATATATTATTTACTTTATCCCAGCTGAATTTTTCAAAGGAAAATATGACAGTTTAATATTTATGTTTACACGATTCATAAATGACAGACTAGAGTCAAGCATAAAACCAAGGTTTTCCCCTTTGGGGCCGATACTCTGAGTGAATTGCCAACTTTCAACGTGATGGAAGAGTGTTGATCGACCTAGGGATAAGATCCAATCAAAAGGAATTCTGTCTTATCTGGATTCAATTTTAGAAAACTTTTGGCGATTTCCCCACAGTAAGTCAGCCAGCCAAATAAACAGATCCACTAAAAAGAACTTGTATAATGTTTCTTGAAGTGGAGTGAATGATCTGCATGTCATCTATGTGGATGTAACTAAGCAGTGTGTCTTTCAGAGCTGTGTGCGTGTTAATGTATAAATCTCTACAGCATTTGGATCTAACCCTGAAGGCACCTTATTATGCAAAGGCCATAATCTGTTGATGAGTCCTGGCTAAAGAAAACTGGAATTAAATAAAAACAAAAGCAACAAATAATGCCAGACAGACCTTTGCAGGATTGAAATGCATTTTAATTAATTTCCTGTTGGAAGGCAGCAGCCACCCAGCCAAAAGGCATAGGAGCAGGAGCTCGATAAAGAGCCTGAGAGTGTCGGCGAGACCGTCAGACCATTTCTGACGTTAAGAAGTGCAATTTATGTGCTATGAAAGGACAAAAATCCTGACTGAAATTCATTCTAGATCTGATGACAGTTAAGATATTCCTAGAGCTGATCGGCAGCGACTTTCTTCCACTGCTCTTAGTTAAATTTAAAAAATAAGGTGATATAAGTTAGCCATATTGTCCTTTGTGAGCAGGTTTGGTTTTTTTTAGGAAAAGAGTTACAATTGCAGATTTTAAACATGACGGCAATTTACCAGAAGTCAGAGATTAACTAGGAGGGTTAAACTAAACCAAGAAAACTGAGAACAGCCTTTCGCCAGTGAGGAAGGGCCAAGGATTAGGGACTGGATGTGGTTGGCTAAAGCTTCAGGATAATATCATTTAAATCCTCAACAGAAGGCAAATTAAACTGAGAGAAATCTTGATTGCCAGATTTCTATGGACTAAAGGATACAAAGTAAATTCAAAACTACTAAGAATTCCTATGTGTTGAGAATCAAAAAATGTCATCAGAGTAAATATTGAAATCTCTTAGAATAAGCAATCTCAGAGAATTTAGGGTGACAGATCCAAAACTAATTGAAAGAATTCCAGAAAAGAGGATCAGGAGATTTTAAGAGCCAGGGAGACAAGCAAAGCTGCAAAGGATAGACTATTTAAAGGGACAACATCACATTTAGCTTAATCATATGTATTTTTTCCTTATAATTCATAATAAATGGTATATTCAGATGAAAATTGTGTGTTCAGATGATTCTCAATCTGTTCTATCCTTTTGTACCTGGAAGAAAATAGCTTCATCTACTGTTGTATATCTTTCACCTACACTTTGTAAGAGAAAACACAATAGCTTTGTTTACCTTTCATTTGCTCTTATTTTTCCCATAGAGGATCCCAGCATTACATATTCCTACCACCTAACCTTTCTTTGTAGCTCAGTCCAAGCTGCCTATAAAATATCTTCAGTATTGCAAATAATGATCATTATTTTAAAAGCACAGAATTAGTAGTGGCAGAAAACTGGGTTTTTTTTTTAAATGATGTCTAGTATATAGGATCTAATCATCACCATCTGACATTTGTAGGTAGGATGTATTTGGTGACCAAAATACTTGACAGATTTTCTTTTAAGTGTAAAATAAAAGCCTGGTGTTCAAAAGAGCCATGAGGACTAATGGAAATCTGACTGATTTTTTTTAGACTGGAACAAAAGAGATCTGTGAGGCTGTCACCTTTACCAGCACTTCAAGGGACACAGAAAAAGCCAGAACACTCTTAGGACAAGCTTCAGGACAAGCTAAACATATCACCTCAGGTTATCTGAATTTCAGTCAATGCTAGAAGTCAGTCCTTTAAGTTAGAATGGACAACGGTGTTGCCTTTCTAAGCAGGACCCAGAGAGCATCAGAGATCAGGGCAGCGTACACCTGGCTCTAGTTAATTATGCCGCAGTCATCAAGATACTCACAACCATTACGGAGCAATACAGAAAAATTGTGGAAATGGAGAGTCGAACATACAAATGGTTCAAAGATACTCCTGCCTTGATCCACTTAATTTCATCAAAAAGAAGACATCTGAGAGGGCCTGCAAAGTACACGGAAGGGAAAGGGATGTTGTGTTCCAGAGGACGGGAAAATAACCTCATAAACCCTTCTAGTCTGAGATCTTCTCCGAAACTATGCAATTTAACCCAGGGCGACCTGATGTAGAACCATGAGTGCACAAGTGAGCCTGTACGAGGTTCTTGGCTGTGAAGAAATGTGCTTTTTCGTGGCACTTAAATTTCAGGCCGAAGCTGCTCACCAGAAGCTGATTTATTGTACGTGGCCTGCAAGAATCTCCAAAAGGAGCAAAACGTCAGAACATGGGCGCGCGCACGCACACACACACACACACACACACACATCATAATGCTCAGACATGTGCCTTTGAGATGCGCAAAAGAAAAAAGAGTATTTTAAAAACCACCATGTGCTTTCACCCCATGGAAGAGAGCAAGAGGGAGAAGTTTGAGAGACTGTCCTGCAATGGGCACCCCCTCACCCAATGCCACTCACAGCTCTGAGAGAGTAGCACAGGGAACTGTACACAACACCTCCCATGAAATCCCTTTCATATGCAGTTTAAAACCAAATCACAAGAGTGAGTTAAAGCCCAGGCAAGGGTTAAGTAGCAATCCCAGCTCCTTACCAAAGGAGCACTAGGCCCAGTGAATCCAGGAGGGGACAGAAAGTAGGGGGTCTTAATAGCTTCTGCTCTAAAGCTACTCTCTACAGAAACTCATTAGACACTCCTGTCATAATGGCAAGGATGAATCAGATCAAATTAAAACCCAAATTATATAGAGCTTTTGTTGTTTCGGACAGAATTTACCACTGACATGCTCTCCTTTTCACTTTCATTGTGTCCTTTAGGGCTCTATCATCCCAATATCCACTCTCCTTGCCCCTGGGGTATTTCTGTTGCTTGCGGTGACATCTACTGGTAGAAACAGAGACCTTCCCAAGCAGGGTTCTCTGGCAAGACTCAAATCGAACAAATTTGATGTGGACTTAACGAAGGATTCCACCCCCCATTCCCACCCCTACCCCTGCCCCCCCCGCCTTTTTTTGCTTTTTAGCTAACATAACACAAAGGCCCACATTAAAGAGACTCATAAGATTTCTTTATAAAGATCCAAGAATTGGTTAATTTTGCCCCATCTCTCCTTGTCATTATAATCTTTGCCACAAGAATGGCTACGTCCTGAGAAATGTTCTGTCCTCACACAGGCATTGTCATATGAATGAGCTATCATTCAATCCTAATGCCTAAGATGTTTTATTCTTACTTCCATGACATTTGTATTATAGTGACAAAGGCTACAGCTAGAAAGGGAAATGATACAAATTCCATTCAGGCTTTATCATTTTAAATTCTCATTTTGTGCTTCTTTCAAGCCTAGCTACTAAAAACTAGTTTTCCTCTTTAAAAAAAAAAAAAAATAAAGAATGAAGGAAGGAAGGAAAAGAAAAGGAAAAATAACGAGTTTATGAAACTAAACCTCTGGTGTGCGCCTCTTTTAATGGTTTACCTTCACGTTTAACACACCGGGATAAATTGTTCCTGGAGACATCAAAGCCAAGAAAGTGAGTCAGTGTCATTTCCCCTCACAAATCTGCAGAGGGAGCAGTGCTTTTTTGTTAAAGCTACAGTGTGGTGTAGGACTTCAGTGGCACCCCGGTGCAGAATGCATTACCGAATATAGCATACCTTGTATCAACCACAACCTGAGCGCAAGAGTGACTCCTATTTCAACCATCTTCGACCCATCCTACTTCTGTTTCCTCAATATGCTTCAACATAGAAGACAATATTTCAAATCATTGAAAATTCCAGGTGTTCAATTATAGTGCCTTTTTTTCCTCTCTTCTCAAAAGCATTTTTGAAGTTCTCGTAGGTTGGGGATGGGGAAAAGGTAGAATAGCAAAGAGTTAATCATAGTTTTCTTTAAGATAAAACATGCTTGAAAAGAATATATTTTAAATGAAAATAAAGCTAAGCGATAAAATATTTGTTGCATATATATCACACTCATTTTCCAATATAGGTTTGTTATAGATTGGTCCTTTTTCTTAAAAATGAGATATTTCAATAAAAATACATAAATGTTTTATGTTTAGGAATATATTCTCATAGGTACTTCTATGTCATCATGTAGCTATGGTTTGGAATATAATATTTTAGTTTCTGTAAATTTTTCTAGTTTCTCATTTGAATACAGAGAGGCACTAATTGAATTAATATGTAATACAAATCTTTCTTAAAAATAGAAGATCTATCCATAGGGATGTTACTTAAGAAAAATATCTAAGGCAAAAGATAGGTGAGAATTAATTTACAAAGAAGAAATAGAAGCATAAAGGATTTGCTAATCATTAACCTAATACTCAGTATTTCTCTTATTAATAAGTATTCCATGTGTAGAAGAAGCCAGATTTCCTAAAGTCATATTTAAGAGTAAAAATTTCTATTGTACAAAGGAGGCTCTACATTTTTTAGTCACATGATTAATATCATTTATAGCTGAAAGATTTTCTAGCTTCAACAATAACGTGACCAGTGAAAAAGTATGTAACTGTTAAAGTTTGTTTTCTTAAAACAATGATCTTAGAAACTGAACCATGGTATTGAAGTGTGAAACTAGGTTGAATGCAATATCATTAACTATGATGCCAACAAACCAGGATAGAATATCTAAGTCAAATTTTTAAAAAACAAAATGGAATCGATATATCTTACTGTATCTTCAGTGTTAGCACACAGTGAGGGATTTGATCCTGCAATGAATCATTGCCCGTACAACTCTATAACGTTGTATATCTCTATCACAATTCAGTTTGAGCTTAACTTGCAGTTTCTTTTGGCTCTGGGAAACATTAACAGTTAGTAGCAATTTTGTGGGTTTTGCAGTACACACATGAAGGGGTAAATTATCATAGCGTCCCAAGTAAAGCATTCCTATTTTCAATGTATTTTGATGATTTTTCATTGCTTTTTCTTCCAAAACTATGGTTATAAAATAATCACTCTTCAATAAGCAATTATTCTACTCAATAACTGTCAAATGTTATTCAGCTAGCCAAATGTAAAGCAAGTGTTTAATATTTAGAAATGTTGGTATATTTAGAGAGATGAAAAATTTTAAGTAAATGTCTTATTCTTTGTTTTTACGACAAAGAAACTTCTTTTCATTTTGTTTTTGTATCATCTATGAGGAGAATTGTATTATTATCCTTTTTTCTGGGTGAATGGACAAGCACTGTGTATAACTGCAGATTTTACTTCTAAAACTAAAAGTTCTCATTTTTTTTAATTTTCAGAAGTTATAAAGCTTTAATGTCAACATGCAGTCTCTGAAAGTAATACTCGTTTATCTAGTATGTTTTCTTTGGTACAACAGGCAGTATTTTTTAATTTTTAAAACTCTTTGTTCAGGATACATGCTTTTCTTTAAGCAGTACTCAGTGTCCTTCATCCATAGTCTTCTCTGTGTGTGTGGGGTGTGTGTGTGTATGTGCGTATTTTCTAAGTCAAAACATACTGCTCTCTGTTTCACAAAGTACATAGACAGGTAAATAGATATAGATATAGGCATAGATATAAACTTTTATAAACATCCATATATTTTAAATTCTCACTAAAAATATCCTAATAGTTGATTTCAATTTTTCACAATTAAAAACAAAAAAGTTCTACAGAAAATAAAATATGTATTTTTTTATTTATCCCTTTTCACCTATACATTTTTCCTTTTTTTTTTTTTTTTTTGAGGCAGGAAGAGGAAATCCTTTTTATTTTCATATGCCATCACTTATTTATTCATTTACCTACTTTATCTATGTATCTATCTATTTATTCATTTATTTTGATAACTTACTTTAGCATAAAAGCAAGGTAAAGACCAGTGATCATTATGGCAATATCCAGGGATGGTGCTTGTGATGCAGGGCAGCATAAGAAAATGGAAAATCTGCCTCCCTCAAGCACCAACAACCATCTGAAAGACTAAAAGTCAGTACTTCTGCCACAAGACTACAAAGCAATGCCCACACTTCCCAAACCATTGCATGGCATGTCAGCCATATAGCATTCTTAATCTTGGTGGCCACAAATCCATGTTAGTTCATCAGTGAAGCTGTATGAAACATACTGCTCTGTGTTTGGAACGTTGTGCAACACCAAATGTCTGGCTTGTTAATGAAGGCAGGATGAATGCAGTGCTCTAATTTACAGGAGCAAAAAGATAGGCAATAATGTTGTTGCTTTTTCATAAGTAACATTTTCCTGCAGTAATATTTCTCCAACAGGCATAACATAGCATTACATGCTGGAATAAGCTTAATAAATGTTGTTTCATGAAGGGGATCCGCATCATCCCTTCCCCTCACCAGGTCTGAGAAATTCAGAGCACCTACCAGTGAGGGGTGAGTGGCTTCTGGTATGCATGTACAAAACATGTGGTTTGGGTTAAGAGTTCCCTGAATCACATAGACAAAAGCAAAAAAAGAAAGAAAGAAGGAAGGAAAAGAGAAGAAAAAGCTGTAAATCACTTCCACCAAAGAACAGTCTGAGTTCGTTTTCTGAACTTCGTCACTAATATAATTTCTGTCTTCTAAGTAAAGAGTTAAGTTTCTCAAGGTATTTAGGGAAAGATGAACAGTATATACAGCACATGTTATAATTTTAAGACAATTGAATACATTGTGCATTTCTAAAAAAAAGCTAAAAAGAATACTTCTAATGCATCCATTGAAGTTCATCAGATAAAAACAATACCATGAAAAATGAATACTCTCATGCTATTCTCAGTGAAATGATACTTGAAATTATTTTATTATTGCATTGTCGCTATGACTTACTAACTGGATGATAAGATATAAAGGAGAAAAATGAGAAAAAAATTGAATAATCAGAGTGGCAAATGTGGAGCACATCAGTGGACTCGGAGAGGGAATTAAAAAGTTAAAATAGGGGAAAGCTGAGAAAGAACCAAATAGGAAGTCAGGAAAAAAATTGTATTCATAAGAGCGAATACACACGAGAAGAATCCACAGCAAAAGAGACAGAGAAGCAACAGAGGAATAAGAAGAGGAATAAAATTTAAATTCAAGTAAGAAAGACCTGAGTGAAGAAAGACTGAAACAAAAGAAAATAGGCATATTAACAGACGGCTAGGGGCACAAAGAGATAAGGAAGAGTCCATGGTGGCATAGGCCTGGAGGATGCCTTGAGAAAAAAAGAAACAAGAAAGTAAAATAATAGGGAGAAAGCTTGGAGAGAGACACAAAGAAAAGACAGACGAAGAACAGAAGACAGAGTGATCGTTAAGAATAAATAAGAGGCAGAGACAAAGCAAAGGTTAAGAAGAAAAAAATCCACCAACTATATTTAAATAGTCTTATAGAAAAGAACTCATTTGTATTATATGTTCATGCTTTTTTTGTGTGCCATAGCAACAAAAGTCTGATTTCTGTAAAACTATTTGCAAGTCTGCTCTGAGTTCAGATTTGGAATATAAAATTGTAAGCCTTCTAAGGTTTTACTACCTTGGCTTTATACAGTTCAATTGAAAAGGTTTATTCTTTTTGAAACAAATGGCTTCATATTGCCATTTAAAATTGCCAAGTACCATTAAACAATTTTTGAAGCATAATTTGGAGGTGAATATAGGTGACATTTTGGTTGCAGTTTAACTTGATACTGTTGTCTATAAGGAATTGGTCCTTTCGCATGCTAAAATGAACTAAGAACTCTGAATTTTAGTGAAATAATAAATGAGCAAGTCTCATATTTTGGTTTTGACAAGACTCCCCAAGTGTTAAACAAACCAAAAGTATACTGTAGGAGATAATATTCCTTTTAAAGTTTAAGTAAAAGTTGAATCATTTCAATATGTATGGAAGATATACAATGCATGTGTATATAAAATGTATATGTATGTGTACGTATACACACATACAGACATATTGTAAGAAATTTTTCACTTAAAAGTGTTTAAAGTTTACTTGTTGTTTGTATAATCATTCAAATCTACTTTTTCCAGTGGAAATTAAGGTTAACTTTTATGAAATTATAAAGAAATAGATAGTTGAACCAGGAACAATTATACAATTCTATTACCTCTTTATAGATAAAATGAAGAAAAAGAGCAAAATGATAATTTGGGTGGGTTTTTAGATATATCAAACAAGAGTTGCTGATAAATAGCCTAGAATGATGCTTCTGTTTCCAGGTGGGAGGTGCCAGAAGCAAGTAAATAAATGAAATCTCTTCATCAATTTCATACATTTAACATGAAGAAAAGATATAATTAAACACAACCAATACCTTACCTCTGGCCCTCATCGTCTCTTATCCAAATTACTACTATAGCCTTTTAAATGGGTTCCCAATCATTAATTCTGCCTCCACACACACTTCATTCTGTACTCCAAGCTATATAAAACATCCTGAAAGCCTAAATAATATCTCCACAACCTAAAATTCTGTTTAGCTTACTATCTTCTACAGGTAAATATAAACTATACTTTCTTTACTTAGAAACCCCTTGCTCCTCTGCACCCATCTATCTTGCAACCTCTTTCCCTCTAGAGCAACAGCCATGGACCCTAAGCCACAGTCCTTTTAAACTTCTCTTCCTACCTTTGTCCACGCTCCATCCTCTGACCAGCTGCTCCTTCACTCACTATGTTTTTGGCTGACCACTTTATACATTTTATTCTGGGCTCAGTCCAAACCTTCTCAAACTCTGAAAGGCAGGTCAGGCTTTGTTTCAGCCTTTGAGATATAACGTGAACATCTGACTTTAGCTCTTTACCTGGATATGCATGTGAGTTCCACACAGGCATGACTCTATCTTAATTTTCTTTGCGACTTCTATATCTAGAGGATGACCTGGAATATAGCTGACACATAGTAGATGTTCAATTAATATATGTATTAAAGTGATTAATAAAGAACTGACATAGAGTATGTGTCCTTATTTTACTAGCTAATTATACATGTAAAGGATGGGAAAGAACAGTCTCCAGAGAAACTTACGTAAAAAAGAACTTAGGATCATTAGTTGACCATAAGTTCAAAAGATGTCAACAGAGTGACTTATTTAGTTTATTTAAAAAGTGACTCTATTCTAAGGTGACCCTCATAGACATCCAATGGTCAGAGTATGATAAGTGATGATTCTGTTTCACATCATACAAGTCAGATCACTTCTAGAGTATTTTATTCAACTGATTGACACCACCTTGATATGACAAACTGAAGTCCCATCAGATGCATGTGACGGTGTAGCTGGTGACTGGTGAGGAAATGCTTTACTATAGCTTTTAAGGAACGTTTGAAAAATTTAGGGAAGTTTAGTTGGAAGAAAATACTCTTAAAATGTGTGAATAATTTAAATATGGATAAAATAATATATTTTTTTCTATATAACTCTAGGTAGCAGAATTAGGACAAATGACTAGTTGCTATAGGTAAAACCCACCAAGTAAATTAAAGAGAGAAAAATAACTTTCATTCAGTGATAGGCCAGGAACTTTCACCTATTTGATATCATTTAATCTTTAAATTGCCCTGTGAACAAATTATTTCTTCTTTTGAGAAAAGTAAGGTTTGATGAGATTAGCTTAAGAGTGTATTGTGTTATGTTAGAGGGAATTTCAAATTGAAAGCAATGGAGAACCTATCATGGGAAAGTGAAAGGCTTTTCTATAGCAAATAGAAAAGGGAAAATATCTGCTCTTTTTAAAAAATTATTAATGTAAGTAGGAGTGCTCAACAACTATGGATGTGTCATGTTTGATATTTATCAAATAAAAATTTTAAAATAGACAATGCAAATATCCAAATAACTAAAACTAAAACTAGAAATTCAAAAGTTGCAAGCTAGATTCTAAGGAACTGAGAGGAGAGAGATGAGAGAGAAACTCTAGGAGAGTAGACAGCTGATCTGTGTTGTTCACTGCTGTGTACCCAGAACCTATAAGGGTTCTCACACATCTAGAAATGTAATCAGGTTTGTCAAATTGATATTGAAAAAAAAAAAAGAAAAAAGACTGGATACCTACTAGTTAAAGGAATAATAAGAAAAATCAAGCACTATTTGAAGCATTGGAAAAACTGAAATTGTCAGTCAGTTAAGGTCCTAAAATTCTTTAGATATATAGCCTTCTCATTTGGAAAACAGAATTTATTAAATATGGTAAATGATTAAACCTGCAGAACAAATAGTTGCAAAATTAGAGTGTGTATATATACACACACACACACACTAATTTGTTGCACACACACATTTATGTGTGTGTCTGTGTGTATATATATATATATATTTTTTAAACTGGCTATAACAGAACCTACTAAAATAAAGCTGAAGAAGAAATAATAAAATACATTTTCAAAGGGCTCCATTTTTTCTGTGACCATTTCAGAACCACACTGTAGGGGGGAGCAAAGGTATCAATTTTCAGATATTATACGTGAATTTAACTGTTTGGTTTCTGAGCCAAGCCTTTGTAGCGTGTATCAGTATTTTCTATTTTACTGTCAATAGTCCTCAAAACACAGAATGAAAGGAAGATAAAGGCTAGCATAAGCATGTTGAGATTTGTGAAGTTTGTTGAAGAATTTGGCACTCTCAAAACGTTAAAGAAAATGGCTTCAGTGAAATATATATGGATATACACAAAGTTACTTCTTGTAAACTCAAACTTTTCCATCAAATGAATACAGTTCCAAAGAAACAGAGCAATCATAACCATAATCATAAAACCATGACCATTTTTGGCTATCAAAACATTGATATTACAGCTTCTTAATTCATTAAAAAAACATATTTGAAAGACTCTTTAGAGAAACACCCAATTTGAAATAACGTCCATAATACAATTTTAATTTACTGAATACGACACAGCATTGACCATCCCCTCTCCCTTCCCCTTGCCTCATTTCGGGCTACAGACTTAAAGAAAGATAAAGGAGGAGAGAAAGATTCAGCAGACACTCATAGCACTCACTGATAGCTTGTTGGTAACATTTTAGGTTATTTACACAACAGCTTATATGCAATATTTTAACTGTATGGGTATAAAGGCTTTCCAGTTTAAGGTTCATATATAGGAATGTAAATGGATGTTATGTAAGTTTATAGTGGAGAAAGTCATCAGCAGTCATCAGCTTCTGATTCCCTGTACTATGTACTATTCTTTTTCATTTCTGCAGTATAAGTAAGTTAAAATTAACTTTCAGATGCATTCAGGTGCAGAAAGGCTCCTATTAGTGATGCATGGGTGGCACGCACCTCCCGTAAACAAAGATAAAGAAACATGCTACAAGGATAACATAATTCAGGATTCATTTTGGAACTAAATGAGTTTGCCACGATTTGAATCACAGCCTGGGTAATTTCTCCCGTCAGATTAGAAGAACCAAGCACACTCATCATTAACATCATCACCGAGTTCTTACAAAAGAACAGATAGGGTCCGTTGGAGGGAACAACAGTTACTTGAGCATTGTAATTGGGCAGGAAACAGCTTTGATTTCTGAAACTATAGTCACTGTCTACTAAATCTTTCACTGCAGTTATATTGGAACACTAACGAGAAATCTTGAAGAAAAGAACATAAAACTTTCATCTGCAGACTTTCATATCAAGTTTATCAAAACTATCTGTATCTGTAATGAATAGAATACTAGAAAAACAGGTTCCTGTTAATTTCTAACTCTGTTTGAGCTACTGTGTGTCTCCTGTGGGTAAAGAAAATTAATTTCATGTGAAATTATTTTGACCTAAATGTTTTAAGCAGAAACAGACCTGAAATGCTTTAAAGTAAGTGAAAAGGAATTCAAAATGGCACCTCAAAGATAAGTATTGAAATTCCACGTGTCCTCTAAAATAGTTTGCCCCTCCAGGCTATATCTGCATTACATTAAAATCTAATAAGCCTTTAGTTTTCATACCTCTTTGTCTGAATCAACTTATTTTTTTATTTATTAAAAATGGTGAGACTAGTTGGAAGTGAGCCCTTTCACCCATTTACTAATAAGGTACACTTACTTTGAAATATCCTAATTAATTATCTGTTCTATTCAAACACAAACATGTCTGCTATAGGAGAAATCCAGTATTATACAAGGCCATGAAATCAGAAAATTTTCAAATGTTCATAGAATATAAAAGCTATAGGACTCTTTTCAAAGGGCTCTGAAAAACAGGGCCCAACATTAGTACAAATGGAAAATAAGGAATCATGTCTGAGACTAATTATAGAGTACCTCTATTGAGCAATTATCCTTTTTCAAACTCTGTGACACATAAATCCACAGTGCAACTCTGCCCTCTGGTAACCAAAATATTCCCATTCGCTTTTCATTACGAAGCTCAGGTCTGTAGATAAGGAACTGGAGTTTCCATGGAGTTGAATTATTAAACTTTCTATATATTAAAATGTCCTGAACAGTTGTCTTGTTTAGGAAGGGCTCATTTTTATATCCTAAAAAAAATAGCTTAGAATATTACACTGATTGAAATAATTAAATTCTAAGGTTAGAAGGGATTTGGGGCACCTTGGAATTCTGCTTTTCCAGTTCAACTGCACAAGGACCAACAAAGAAAGGATATTTCATATTTTAGTGACTATCTCTGGTGTCTCGCCCGAAATAATTCAATGTGTAATTATTTGTTATAATCCAACAGTTTCATAAGAATAATCCATGTTTAGAAATAGTTTGAGATATAGGCAAAGATTCCTCTATTTTCATGATTCTCAGATTTGACATAACAGAAACCAAGGAAGTCATAAATGCAAAATTTATGTCAATTTTTTTTAATTTAATCAAAATTCTTTAACAAATTTTATTCAAGTCTCAGTGTCTTCCCCTGGCTAAAAAGTGAATCCTATTAAGTCCTGGTAAACACAAAGAAATAGCTACCACCATCCATCATTAACTGGCCCCTAGTCACGTTCTTCTGTTGGAAGCTATCCCAAATTCCCATATTTCAATATTCTATTGTGGAGGAATTTATTGATCCTCCTCCAATTGATTGATGTGATACGGCCACATGTCCAACTTCTTTACACATTGCTTTTATTCATTTATTCAACATATATTTGTTGTTGGCTGCACAAGGTGCCAAAGATCGAAAAACTTACGAACCATAGGCCCAGCCCAGGAGACCTCAGCTTAGAGCTGTGCAATTTAAATTTAAAGTATTTAAAATTAAACATTAAAAATTCAGTTCCTTACTCATACTAGTCACATTTCAAGGGCTCAGTGCTCACAATTGGCTAGTCATTACCATGTCAGTGCAGATTTTAGGGCTTTCTTAGCATTGTAGAAAGTTTTACTGGACAGCTCTGGTCTAGAAGAGGAAAGTAAACAGTAAAAGTGCACTCTGATAAACACTGTCTTAAAGCTGTGTTCAAAGTGCTAGGGGAGATAATGCAGTTCTTCACTGCAAGGCCTCTGACTAAGACTGTCTGGGCAGTGCTGAACAAGAGAATGTAGTTTTCCATCATATCATTTTCAGCTTGGAGAATGAGTCTTAGCTAACTTATAGAATCTTTCGGTAACGCCAGACATTAAGAGAGGTGAGGATGATCTCTAAAATGTTTAGGCTACCTCATCAAGATGTGTATAAGATTCATGGAAAAAGGATCTTGGAATCTTAAAACCACAATTTCAAAATCTGACTCGCTTGGTTACTCAAAAGTTCTATATGATGTGAGAATACAGTGAACGAGTAAGTGAGTGATTGGATGAGAATTTAGAAAAGGTTGTGTGGTGGGGGATACAGTTTGGCATTAGAGCTTAAAAGGACTGAATTTCAATGTAAGTTTGGCCATTTATTTCCTGTTATCTTTTATTGTTTGTATATTACAAGCCTACAAAATTCATTCTTTTCTTCTTGAACTGATCATGTCGGTTCTAAGCTGGCTACACAAGTCAAGCAGATGACAAAAGAATGAAGTGGGACCAGTAAGCAGAAGTGCACATGATGGAAATAAGCAACAACTGATACTAGAGTATAATGCTGGGAGCCCTGGGCGTGGGGGCTGTGACAGCCTGCAGAGGGCATGCTCTTTTACTTTGAGCTGATTGTTGCTTTGTGGGGAAGCGAGTTCTATGCAGCGAGAGCGTGTCTTTACTTAAAGAAGCTGGAAATCTGATTTTCTATGTAAATCTTCTAATTTTATATGTGGGCAACTTATTCACTATTTTAAATAATCTGCCTGAGACCACAAGGTGAAGACCAATAAAAATCTGCTTATAGGTGACACTGAGGCCACAGCCTCTCAATTTGCAAGCTTGTATCTAGAGCTTGTTTATTCCTTTGAGGCCAGCCCCTTCGGGGATGGAACTAATTTTTGCTGAAAATAAAACAAAAAAAGGTAATTTCAATATTAAGATCCTCCTCTGGAACCTATTTTAATTCCAGAAAATTTTTAATTCTAGAAAAATACTGAATTTCACTGAAAGTAGGACTGCTGATGTTGGGCGAAATGTCCTGTGCAGAATCGCCTGGGCTTTCTCTTGGAAAAGGAAGGCATGAGGAGAAAATCATGATGGACAGCTGTTGTCGGAAGGACTGTCCAATATGCCAGTGCTTTCCTATGCTGAGTGTAGGGCAGTTCAGGGTCCTTCCTGGTCCCTGGTACGGTTTCCAGTCCATCACTATGCTTTCATGCTAACATTGTTTCTTCTGCTGTAATGGCATATAATAAACTATATTATATACAAATATCCCTTATTTAGACATTTAATTCTTTCATCTTTTAAAGATATTTGATTTTTACATTAACTTAGGACATTCAATAAGTATATGATTGGGACTAACTTGTTGTTTAACAAATATGTCCACCTTTTCAAGAAATGTAGAGAACCTCAGTTTAAAAATTTCGATTGAAATTATGACACCAAATCATGTTTTAATTGCATTAAGTAAAATCATGGTATTATCCAGTTTGCTTATCATCCGGGAGACTGCAGCATGTGAACTTGTAAACAATCAGCATGATATTTTTAAAATGCTGTTTAACATTTTAGCCATGATTTATTCCCCTGTGATTGTGACATATGACCAATATAGAATGTCATACTTAAAAATTCTATTTTTGTTTTCTGTTGCTATTACTTGTCTCTTATTGTTAATATTTATCATTTTTATAGTTTTTATTTCCTTAATAAAAAGGACCATATTTTGTTGATGCCATAGCTATTTACCCCCTCAGGAAACACTGAACAGAGAGCTTAAAATGATTTAATTTTCTCAGCATCCCAAGAATGGTAACCCTATATGTTTTCATGTTGATAGCAGGAAGGTATCCCAGAGAAACAGATAACTGAAATATTTTGATTAGGAACTTTGTATGCATGATGTGCACATGACTTTATACACAAATTCTCACCCCTGGAATTCTAATGAGAAACCTTGGTCATGTCCTATAGACATGTTAGAGTAGAAGTGGGCCTGAAATGGGCTGGCCTAATGATGAGTATGTAATAGAGTCACAGGTTAAATTTGTTCTGCAGTCTAACAAGGAAAGTGAGGGAAGAAGAGTGTGTGCAGAGAGAGAGAGAGAAAAAAAAAAAGCGGGTTCCCTGAGCTAATTTTCTAGCCATCAGTCAGCCTATTGTTCCTACTAAAAGAGATTGAAAAAGAGAGTGAGAGTGAGAGTTATTATAATAAATCTAAAGTAGCTTTAGCCAAGGGAAATTACACTTGGAAGGTCAAGGGGGAGAATCAGAGAAAGGGATGATGAAGAGGGGGAGTGTGAGCAGAAAGATGCGGGGTCAGGATTTTGAAGGAAGAAGGAAGATCACCCACGTCAATAACTGCTGTCAATGTGTTCTGTGGTACATTAAAATATGCAGTTCTCTAAAGGAAAACTTGATCTATATTTTCTTTTGATTCCACATTCCAAGTAGATGTGTATTTTAAGTTTGTGTGTGTGTATTTAGTGTGAATAGATTAACAGTAGCTATGTGCTTTATGAGGAAACTTTTTTTTAAAAAACATTTTCTTTGGAGAGGTACTAAATGGATATGAAATAGCAGAGAGTCACTATTACTAGATTAATGTAATATGCATCTTCATCTGCCACAATTCCATGGCATGTCTATCAGGCAAGTTCATACAAGTGAATTACATTTGCCAAATCATTCTTTTTTTACTCTATATTGATTGTTTATAGAGCATGTAACATCTTTGAACAGAAGCGTAAGGACTCTTCTGTTGGTGTACTTATCTTGTTCATCAAATGTCTCAGGTCTCAGCAACAGGAATACCATGGCAGATTCTGCTGTTGAAGTTAACAAATTAAAAATCAAACAAAATGTTTGTTGAATAGGTGGGAGCTTAGTGATGTTGATTGGGGAAGATGGAATATGTAGAAATTCGGAAAGAACAACTGTCTACAAAAAGGTAAAATGTGAAAAAAAGTCCTTACACAAAGAAAAAAATCTGAAAAAAAGGTAACATTTAAAGCCTAGTTCAACTTACCTGACCGCCATCGTTCTCCTTTGTCACCTTTTAAATTTCTAGAGCTCTAAAACTTCCCCAAGGGTGGTGAAGCATCCAGACTTAGCCAAACTTTCATATTTATTTAAAACCAGTCTTTCTTTTTCTGGATTTGGCGTTGTGCATTGGCAAAAACAATCACTTCAATAACAATAGTTACTGGAATCATTAACCAACTTTAAAAAGGGAAGAAAACAATGAGAATTGTACATTTCTCTAAATTATGTGTCTTGGATATGTTCACTTTGCTTTTCAATCAACTGGACTAGTTGATTCCCCTCTCCCTTGAATGGAGTGTGGTTCTTACTATGAGTTCTTTTCCAAATTTATATTGGAGAAAAATAAATACAATTTTAAGTCATACTAATTGCATGCCTCACTTTTTTGTATGTAACAATAGGAAAAATACCCCCTGTACTGACTCTCACATTTATATTTTGTATCTGCTATATACCAACATGTGCATTTATAAATGTAATTGGCATTCTTGTCATACACAGGCTTATGAGATAGGTGCAGCATTCACACCCACGTGTTCAGATGTTGCCTTCTTTCTATCTAAATGCCCAGATATAATATTTCTACCCTCTTTTATACAGCTAGTATTTATATCCACTGTGCATTTAGTAGATGTTTAAATTAAATCACTATTTTAGATTCCAGAACAATTAGCAGTCCTTCTATTTTATTTTATTTTTTAATTAATAAGTTTATTTACTGGCTGCATAGGGTCTTCGTTGCTGCGCCTGGGCTTTCTCTAGTTGTGGTGAGCTGAGGCTACTCTTAGTTGCGGTGCGCGGGCTTCTCATTGCGGTGGCTCCTGTTGTCATGGAGCACAGAACACGGGTTCTAGGTGCATAGGCTTCAGTAGTTGTGCCACATGGACTCAATAGTTGTGGCTTGTGGGCTCTTGAGCTCAGGCTCAGTAATTGTGGCGCACAGGCTTACTTGCTCCACGGCATGTGGGATCTTCCCAGACCAGGGATCGAACCAGTGTCCCCTACATTGGCAGGCGGATTCTTACCCAATGCACCACCAGGGAAGCCCCTCCTTATATTTTAAAATAAAATAAAATTCACAAATTTGTGCACCCAATTATCAGTTCTGGATATCATACATATATTTCTGCAAATATATGTTTTTACTGAAAATTTTACTCAATTGAGAGACCATGGATCAATTAGTAACACAAAACAATTAATACTTAAGATATAGGGATATGCTTTGTATATATCTCTAAACTCAAAGCCTTTTACTTTAATACTGTACCAGCACTTGGTAGATGTATTCTAGATACTTGCTGAATGAATGGTTTGCATCCTGAAATCATTCTTAATAAATTGCTGTCTAACAGTGATTGTCTCTTCTCTGATTGCCAACAGAACTTGAGCGTATACCATATGATATAGTGCCTAATTTCTTATTGCTTTCAGATCCTCTGTTTTGTCCTTTTTCCCAACTCCATCAAATATGTCTCAAGGTTAGCAAATTTGCTTTCTAGCTTTTGTAATCTCATTAGAGCTGGATATTCTGAGTTAGTGCTCAATAAATATATGTTTGTTGATTTATTAAGCTTGGATTCATAAAAAAATAGCCAAAGTAGTAAAACCAGGCACAATAGATTGAGTTCAAAGCATAAAACTATTTTTCACTAACTTGGAAAATGTCTTAACCATTGTATGCCTCACTTTTTTTTGTGTAACAATGAGGAAAATACCCCCTTCATTTCATTGATGATATGACTCATATGATATAATGCACATAAAATTCTTATCAGAGCAACTAACATATAGAAAGTGCTCAATAAATAGTAGTTACCTACTGAATATGTGTATTTTTCCATTAAATATTTATTGACTGCCAACCATATTTCAGGTACCATGCTGGTATTTTTCAAGCGTATTGTGTTGAACATCAGCACCTTCAAAGAGAAGCTAAAGACATTGGCATATTGAAAAGAAAAAAAAAATATAGAAATATAAATGTATTTCAGATACACAGAGAATATTAACTCCCATTTCTCTAAATCACAGTTGGAAAGGAAGCAGGCCAACTGTAGTATGTAGACCACAGTTTGGCTATTAAAGGGAAATGCTGACAGTGAAATAAAGCTGTAAAGTTTCATTTCCTGGAAGTTGTTAAAAACTGAACACAATCTATGTGTCTGCAGCAGATAAAGATGAAGTCTTATCTAAAGATAGTAGCCTAGGGAAAGTAGTCTCTTGGAGAACATTTCAAACACGTAAATCCCAAAGGCCTTTATTCCAACAAATGAGATGCATGATTTTTCATAAACTTAATTCCTTCTGTAACATTTGTGCCATCTGTGAGTTAATCAACATACTATATATACTTGCATAATCCATGAGATTTGTTTTTCTCCCCTTACCTTTGGATCAAAAGTTTATCAGATCTTCCTTGCCACATTCATAACACAATAAGAAATTAATTAGGTAGGCTAACTGTTGTTAGGGAAATATTCAAAATCTTGAAGTAGGGCTATTACCAAAAGGGAGACTTACATCAACCCAATTGAAATAACCAGTTCCAGACTCCGGTCTTTTTGATGACCTATTTCCCCTGAAAGTTTGTGGTGGTAGTAGCCAACCTGTTCTTCATTATGACTGTCTCAGCTTACTGCCCTGAAGAGATGAGGGATACAAGAGGTGCTAATCCATGAAGCAAAAATTCCCAATGATTTACACCAGAACTAAAGGGAGAGATTCCCCCCACGCACACCCTAGATTCTCTGTAAGTAATTTCCTTGATAACGTACAGCCCATAAGCAGACATAGAAATATGCTATAGATACAAGAGCAATCCTACAAATGTTCTCTTAGTATGGTTTGGATAGTACCAACTGGGGTAAAGGAATCAGCTTCTATTTGTGTGTTTGCTTCTTCATTCATGTAAGAGATCAATATTTTGGATGTGCCATTGGGGGGAAGAAGCGAGTAAGTGATACAGTCATAATTACTTACTCAAATATCATTATTAACCATCACACTGTGACACCAATAGGAAAGCCTATAGTTTACCTAATTTTACTTTCAACAATGCCTCGTTGCAGAGAAAGAGTTATGAGAAATAGTTTTGCCAATTCCTAGAAGGGTCTACAACTACTGAAATATTAAATAGGTGTTTGTATCTTAATATGAAAGGTGGCGACCAACACTCTTTCCTATCCATCCTAATCTCCACTTACACCTTTCCCTCACTACCAAAATTAAACTGTAGTATCTTTTGTCTACCTTCAAGGAAACTCCACACAAAATCTAGGACAGTGGCCCTGGCTTTGAGGAAAAGGAAAACATGTGAATAATACCAGTCTTTCTGTCTTGATCTTCTCTCTTTCTGTAGTTAGTGAAAACAGTCTAACGGTATTTAAGAGGTTCGTCACAACTTGCTGCTCTTCCTCTGCAGCAGGGCAGCCAAACATTTTGTTTTTCTGGGCAACAGTGCAACCTAGTGGATGAAGAAGAGAGCCCTGTCCTTCAAGACCAACTAAGATGGGCACTGAGAGTACTTCGACAGATTTTGTTATCTGAAAGTCCCTTCCAAACTCCCCTGATGCATTTAACTTTATACACGAGTAAAAAGAGATAAATCCAATACTTTTTGTGTTACAGTGGAAATACAGCTGATCTTATTATGAACTACATAGAAATAAAAAAATCTATTAGGGTTAATAACTGAATACTCAAGTGATGCTTTAGAGACAAGATGCCCTTTCTAAGATCTTAATTTTAAAATACTGAATATACTATTCACAATTAAAAATAAGCACAATTCCTGGATTATTTACTTAACTACCTTTATATTAACCCCTGCTTGCCTTTTCTAGTCTAGTAGCAACTCTGTGTGTGTGTGTGTGTGTGTGTGTACAATACAATCCATGCCCCAAAACACACTGTGTGAATATATATATATAGAGAGAGAGAGAAATAGACAAGACATTACATATGTGTAGGTATATATATTATATATACCCACAAACATAATAATATAATTTGTTCATTAAGTGGCAATTTAGAACAGACCTTGTTTTAGTGCCTACATAAATTAAAATCAATGTCCCTGAATGAAAAGATGAGGTCTTCATGTAGCTTACTTATTTTTTAAAACCACTCAGTATTCCATTTCAGGATAATTCCTAAAAGCTAAATACTTAATAGCTCTTCTTTCATGTTGATTTGCTTGCATTTATTGCTTCTGTTAAACCATTAAATAAGCTCACTTTATCACTGTTTCTTTTTAATCCACTAAGTTTTAAGTGGGTTTTCAAATATGTATTTAAAATTAAAACATTTAAATGTGGAAGACGGAGCTGTACAGAGAAAGGGAAAACGACCTTCTGAGATGCCATGCATAAAAATTTAACAATTTTCCTTTGGAAGAACATGGTGGAGGAAACATCATTCACTCTTCTTATTTATAGGATGTGCTAGGGTAAGAATTAAATGTAATTTAGTGAGACAATAAAATCTTCTCAACTACTGTGCTGTTGTGTTAGGGATGGATTTGGGGATGATTAAATGAGTAAATCACACAGATCTGAAACATTTTTTCTCCTTTCTTTCTTTCCTATTTTTTTTACACCTTCTTAGATGGCATCTTGATCGTGCTTGCACTGTGAACACAAAAGGCCTATAGGTCAGACCTGAAATTATAGCTAAACCTCAACTCCTGAGGTACACAGGCTGTTTATATCGATGAAAATTTATGATCTCTATACCCTAAATCCCCGGCCTCTCTTTTACATTGACTTCTTTACTATTTGCTGCTTTATTTTATGGTGATCCCTTGCCCTCTATAAATATATCACGGTTACTTAACCCCAGATCCCACCCCCAGCCTTCAGGACTTCAGAAAGGATCTATTTGTTACTTATTCTGCTACTGGGTGTTTCATAATCCTCCACATTAGCAGCTATTATTTTATAGCCGTTAACATTTTCCAAATTTTCATCATCTCTTGACTGTTAGCCCTCTAACTGCTTAATAATACCAGTCTTAGAACTGCTGTTTAGAGATTATGCTGAAGTAGAATTTTTTTTCCTTAAGCTCATACAATGATTGAAGTATTTTCTATTAAATATATATCTGTAGAGAAATGAATACATTTAACTGTAAAAATTACATTTGTGCAAGCTTAATTGCCTTGTGTTACTTTATATAAAATTTATAAAAACCTGACCTAATCTTAAAAACATGCCGCTGAGTAATTAAAGTTTTCTATGGGTTAGATTCTAATAATTATCTTGTTTTGACTGAACTCATTAGAATCCAAAAAATAAAGCTGGAAAATAACAAGGGATTATAGATTTGTAAAAGCTATTGTCTGATGTTAAAATTGTTAAGAAAATATGAGTCAGTATTATGCAAATTCTGACCTAATCCCAGCAGCATTCTGGTAGGTAATTGTATTTTTTCTTTAAAGGAGGACAGACCCTACAATAATTATGCCTTGTTAGTGTCCACATTGCTACATTTTTGATTTATGTATTTTTCTGGGAGTTGACAGATAAGCAAGAAAAATTGACATATTATAAACTAATAAAAATAAATAATATCAGAATCTGCCTAGCAGCAGTCTACATTGGGAAGTTAAATCAATGCATTAATCACACAAATTTTTTGAGCAAAACATAGTTTGTACAAAATATTTTTAATGACATAGATCAAATATAACTAAGTGTTCAAATTGCTCTGTGTGTGTGCATGCCTGTGTGTGTGTGTGTGTGTGTGTGTGTAATCCAAGGTAAATCATACACAGTATATCAAAGCCATTTTTGTTTTATTTCCTTCTCTTGTATTCTTAGGAAGTCAAGATGTTAGTGATCTTTGCCTACAGATTCCTATATGTAATATTCCTGTGTGATTTAGTTATTTACCAGTTTTCTCCAAAGAATATTCCTTAATTGCAATTCGATTAGTCCACCCTTTTTAATGTTTCATTAAAATTCTTATTACTTAGAAAGCTGCTGTTTGAAAGCTTCACCTTATTTTCTATTAAGTACCAGAAAATATAAAATTTTCAGGCTATGACAAAAGCTGGTGCTGAGTCAAACTCTACCACAGGCTGGATGAACTAACAAAAGAAATATGGCTTCCACGGAGCCTGAGGTTTGGTAGAAACCAGCAGTCAACACCATATAGCATGAATGACAAAAACTAGTGAGTTGTAAATGTCATTCTTTCCTTCCAAGTTTGTGTACTTTGCAACCTCACATTTTGTTGGTATATGCTTAGTTTCTTTTACATATAGCCTGCATGTGCAAACAAATGCTTCAGTAGCAATCAATCTAATATCACTGATTGATTGAATATTACTATTTCTCTGTTATTCAAACTAAAACTAAGCATTTTTTGTTTGCTATTAGAATTTCAATACTTTTCTACTGCAAGATTTAGTTAGATTTCATAATCAAGCAGGATAATCATTTTTTGAAATATAATGAAAGATAGATTTCCCACTATTTGGATACGACCAACACAATCCCATTGTGAGTGCTGGTTGTAAGTAGCTTCCTAACTGCAGAAAGAATTCCATTCAAAATAAAACAAGTATATTAGAATCTTCACCTTTATTTTTGCTGTTTGTTAAATATTTACTGAATGAATGAAGCGTAGAAACAATAACAATAAAAACCAAAAAATGGTTATGAAAAAAGATTATGTAATAGAGCTGAAATATTGGAAGACACACCTCTGGATTATAATCAACAAATAATAAAATATACATCTAAGACTTTAAAGATTTGACCTCCCCTACCTGAGGACAGCTGAATTAGGCAGACTCGATCATTTAAATATTTGGCAAATATTATATATTTAAATAAAGGTGGCTCAACTTGTTACCTGTGCAGGAATCTCCTATTTTCCCTTCCAGCTTCACCTTCCACCATCTCCAGTGTGCTCCCTGGTTCCCAAATTCATCTCATCAGAATTGAGTTTTGCTTATACTCTTAAGACACTTGATTTAAATTTCACAACTTTTGTCGTCTATTGGGATTTATTTCCCTAATAAATCGGTTGTATTTGTCATCCACATTCTGTAATTATCTCTGAGAAAATAGAAAATGTATTCTTTTCATCTGGGCATATTTTTGTGTCTGGTACAAGTTTCGTAGAGGATAAGCCTTTCAGAAAATTTCAAACTTTTTGCTTAACTGGAATTTCATAGGAGAGTCCACAATGTCACAAAGATTCCTTCGGGTTAGACACTCATGTTGACAGTGAAATCCTCTTAATACACCTGCCCAAGTCTCCCATGCTGAATGCCATTTTCTCTTCCTAAAGTGTCAATATGGAGTGAAAACAAATTTTCACTGTATTTCATAATCAGCTTTTGAGTCTCTTCAATTAAAGATGAGACGAGCCACATTAACAAGAAATTTCAAACAACCACCAAAATATTGGAAATGACTAAATCAGTCAGAGCCTGTGAACAAAGAAGTTTCACACTGTAATTTGAAAAAATCACAAACATTAGAAAAAAAGAATGTAACAGTAAATAGGCTTGTGTCTTTAATAAAGACTAGGGAAAGGTTACATAGTCAAAGGAGTAATTTCAATTATATGCTATTTGTCCTTTGAAATGGAACAAATCAGGAGTCAATAAAGGCTATGAAATAGGGAGATGTTTTCAGCTTTGTCTATCTTAGAAAAGGTATTTTGTGAGTGCAACTTTAAAAAGTCCTTCATTTTTTAGAAAAAAATTATAGGAAGAGCACAGTTTAGTTTAAGAACTATTTACTGGAAGTCCAAATCCCCAAATTCCTAACTTCATTTAAGAAATCTCTATAATAAATCTATGGAGGGCTTCCTAGGTGGCGCAGTGGTCGAGAATCCGCCTGCCAATGCAGGGGACACGGGTACGATCCCTGCTCCAGGAAGATCCCATATGCTGCGGAGCAACTAAGTCTGTGCACCACAACTATTGAGCCTGCACTTTAGAGCCCATGAGCCACAACTATTGAGCCCATGTGCTGCAACTACTGAAGCCCATGCGCCTAGAGCCTGTGCTCCGCAACAAGAGAAGCTACAGCAATGAGGAGCCTGCGCACCACAATGAAGAGTAGCCCCTACTCACCGCAACTAAAGAAAGCCCACACACAGCAAAAAAGACCCAACACAGCCAATAAAATAAATAAATAAATAAATTTATTTAAAAAATAAATAAATAGATCTATGGAAAGGATTGTAATACAATGGGATTCCAGTTTCATTCCCATCACTTATTGGCCGTGTGAAGTCACTCACATTTTCTGAATTTCAGTCTGCTCGTCCACAAAAGTTGATTAATAATAGTGAACTCACAGGATGATTGTGAAAGTTAAAATACATAAAATGACTGAAAATACTAGACCAGCACTGCTTGGTAGGGTATCCAACCACTAGCCCAGGAAGCTATTGAGCATTTGAAATGGAATTAGTCAGCAAGGGAAGGAGGGAATACGGCGATATGTGTATAAAAACAGATGATTGAACTTGGTGTACCCCCCCAAAAATAATAAATAAATAAAATTAATCAAAAAAAAAGAAATGAAATGGAATTAGTCAGAATTGAGTTGTGCTGTCAGTGTGAAATATACATCAGATTTCAAAAACCTAGTATAAAAAAAAAGGATGTAAACTATGTCATTAATAAATAAATGTGAAATGATAATATATTGGAAATATATTATTAAAATTAATTTTGCCTGTTTTCATTTTCACTTTTCAAAGTGGAGCCAATAGAAATTTTAATAGTATTTACATGGATCACTTTATAGTTCTAAAGGATAACACCAGTCTAATGAATGCCTGGTATATATTAAGTGCTTAGAAATAGTTTAATTAATATCAATAATTTTGGCAGTTGCACCAGATTTTCATTAATTTCGTGTTTTCTTTCATGTCGTTATTCTGAGTTTTGTGAATTCTTCTGAAGATCAGTGAAGATGTAGTATGTAGAAATTTTGTTCTGTTGAAAAAGTTTAGAAACAAAGGAACTTTGATTGGCAGAGTCATCGTCATCTCAGCAAAAGAAGTCTATTTTGATAATTTTTAGGGAATAAAGGGAAAAAACTTAAAAAGATAAAATTAAGACATAAGGACATCTACTAAAAGTTAAAATCAATGACTTATTTGAAGCTTATGTATTATTTATTTTGTAGATTTGTTACAGTAACCTGAATTCGAAAACTCTAATAATCACTGAAATATTTTAAGTATAACAACACTTATGAGCCCATTGTTGCGTGTTCTGAAAAAGCAGAACAACCCCCAAAAAATTCTTGAACTTTAAAAAAAAGTGTGTAATACTGGATAAGAACATGGGTAAAGTGATTCTAAATTCAAGTCATAATTATTGATGGAATGCAAATCAAACCTAAAAGATGTTCATTTATCTCTATGCCACATTGTTCTTTTTATTTACTAATTTCTCTGACTGCTGAAGCACCTTATCCATATGACTTTTACATCCCTTATAGTTTTTAGCCTAGTGTTTTAGTATGATATATCATGTTATAGCTTCCTTCTTGACTCTAAGCTCTCAGGTAAGGATTGGTATTCACTGCATCTTGTACCTACTGCTGAACTAAATACCGAGCCTTAGAAATTAGAAATAGTCACAAAAAAACGTATTATATGAGTGCACGAATCATTTTATTTTAACCTAAAATAATTTTCCCTCATTAAATCTTCTGATGTATTAATAATCCTGCGTGTGATAGCTGGGCCTGAAAACTTACAAATACAACATAATTCTAAATCACTCATGATGTATCAATATTAACTAAATATAAAGTTCCAAAAAGCTCTAGTATACTTGATATCAGAATCAAGAGCTGAAAGTATATTTACCGTTCAAGGTTAAGCTATGTTTTGTTACACTGTTCTCCTTTTCTACTCCTTCACCTCCCAAAGAAGTTGACCTGTGCATTATTTAGGGTAGTAAGATTTTTCCCGTTTTAACTCAACTGGGTTTTTCGATTTCCAAGATATCCTTATATATTACCTAATCTTCAGAAGAGATTTCATCAGGTTATATTTTTGATGTACATTGTGCAAGTGCAGTATTTGTACTGTAGTATTCATTCTAAAATACATATTCACGTGACAGCCCATAATATCCTTGAAACAGCCATTACAGTCTGTCAAATAAATAATGCGCATTTTAAAGATGGTCTTTATGTGGGATGACTCTCCTGCATTTTCATGAGGCAGATTTTTCTTTTATTCTTTAAGAAAGAAAAGCACACAAAGGAAATGAACATACAGAAAAATATGTTAAGGTAAAAGTGACACAAACCAGAAAATTCAAGCATCCTTTAGTTTCTTGCTCTTTCTACAACTCCACCATTTTCTGTATAACATTTTATGAGAAAATAAATAAATAAATAAACTTACAGAGCTTACATCACTTTCTGTAGTCTTCTATATGTGGACATTTGGAAATAAAAATAAGTCGTTTTGCGTATTTTTGTAATGTTAATCATAGTTTGCATTTAAAAGTGACTTTCTCCTTAAAAACTGTAGTTTCCTTGGCAAACGTGCCTATTAAAAGAACTGACATCACAGCAGAGTTAGTAAGTTGTATTAGAAAATGGCAGGTTCTGGGGGCTTCCTAGGTGGCGCAGTAGTTAAGAATCCACCTGCCAATGCAGGGGGCACAGGTTTGATCCCTGCTCCAGGAAGATCCCACGTGCCACGGAGCAACTACACCTGTGTGCCACAACTATTGAGTCCATGTGCTGCAACTACTGAAGCCCACACTGCTAGAGCCTGTGCTCTGCAACAAGAGAAGCCACAGCAATGAGCAGCCTGCGCACCACAATGAAGAGTAGCTCCCACTTACCACAACCAAAGAAAGCCCGCGCACAGCAAAGACCCAACACAGCCAATTAAATAAATAAATAAATTAAAAACAAAAAAGAAAATGGCAGGTTCTTCTCTCTCTTGTCTATGTCAAGTATATACCTATGCACACTGATTTTCCAAGAAAGTTACCTCAACACACAGGGTGAAGAACGTTTAACACTCTTTCACACTTTGATTTCTTATCGGTGGCTATGATGTCTTCTGGGAAAATAAGAAAAATGAAAAACAACATTTATTGTATGCCTCCTTTGTGTTATGCACCATGCTATACGATTTTTGTGTATTTTCAAATGTAATCCTCAAGACAGCTCTACAAGGTGGCTATAATTGTTATCAATATATGGGGAACTAAATAAATAACTTGTAAAAAGTGCCGATAGACAGTGTCTAACTTCACAGCCTAAGCTCAAATGAAAGAAAATAAGAATATAATGTTTACCTCGGCCCAGTTGATGTATTTTTATAATTTTTATATATGAGATGGAGCATTACTTTCACACACATCTTTGATAGCATGGTCAAATGACATTATTTTCTCATAAAATGCCTTTATTGTATTACAATTATCCTTTGCTATTCGAAATTTTTCTGAGACTTGGATAATAGTTCTTATAAAAGAAAACCACTGATGAAACCAGGAAAGATTTACTTAGGCTTCTATATGACAGTTACAGTCTTTTTAGATTTATGAACTAGCTTTCTTCCTACAATCCAACATATTCTCCCAAATCAACACAAAATAAATAAGAAGAATTATCCATTAAATGACTGAGGTTTCACATTACTTTTTTTTTTTAAGAACTTTTATTGAGATACAGTTAACATACAATAAACTGCATATATTTAGAGTATACTATTTGGTATCCCAATCTCCCAATTCATTAGCCCTCAACTCTCCCTGCTTTCCCCACTTGGTGTCCGTATGTTTGTTCTTTACATCTGTGTCTCTATTTCTGCCTTGCAAACTGGTTGATTTGTACCATTTCTCTATAGTCCACATATATGTGTTAATATACGATATTTGTTTTTCTCTTCCTGACTCACTTCACTCTGTATGACAGTCTCCAGGTCCATCCACGTCTCTACAAATGTTCCAGTTTCATTGCTTTTTACAGCTGAGTAATATTCCATTGTATGTATGTACCACATCCTTTTTATCCATTCATCTGTTGATGGACATTTAGGTTGCTTCCATGTCCCGGCTATTGTAAATAGTGCTGCAATGAACACTGGAGTGCATGTGCCTTTTTGAATTATGGTGCTCTCTGGGTATATGCCCAGTAGTGGGATTGCTGGGTCATATAGTAGTTCTATTTTTAGTTTTGCAAGGAACCTCCATACTGTTCTCCATAGTGGCTGTATCAATGTACATTCCCACCAACAGTGCAAGAGTGTTCCCTTTTCTCCACACCCTCTCCAACATTTACTGTTTGTAGATTTTCTGATGATGCCCATTCTAACAGGTGTGAGGTGATACCTCATTGTAGTTTTGATTTGCATTTCTCTAATAATTAGTGATGTTGAGCAGCTTTTCATGTGCCTTTTGCCCATCTGTGTGTCTTCTTTGGAGAAATGCCTATTTAGGTCTTCTGCCCATTTTTTGATTGGGTTGTTTGTTTTTTTGATATTGAGCTGGATGAACTGTTTATATATTTTGGAGATTAATCCTTTGTCTGTTGATTCATTTGCAAATATTTTCTCCCATTCTGAGGGTTGTCTTTTCATCTTGCTTATACATTACTTTTTTAAAAAGCACAGAATAATATCTGGAAAGAAATTTATTGGAAATCAAGTTTAACCTTTATGAGAAATATGCAACAGTGGAATGTTATGTAAAACCCAAGTATACTGTGGACCTCAGCAGCATAAAAAGCTAAAAGATTTAGATGGAAATCAAGGTTGTTTACACCCAGAACACTGTGACAACTGACGGATTTGTAAACAGATACTGCTTAATCTGATAAAAATCATTATCCGTCACAATCAGCATGGCAACCAAAGTAGTAGCCACATGCCACCATTTATATTTAAAGTTAGAAAAAATTAAATAAAATTTTAAAATCAGTTCCTCAGTCACACTAGCCATATTTCAAGTACTCAAGAGCTACCTATGGCTAGTGGCTACCATACTGGACAGCACAGATCATTGAGCAACAGAATGTTCTATTGGACAATGTTGCTCTAATAAATTAACAAGGAAGGCCCGTGATAATTCCCTTAGACATCTATAACTGAGTCTGTGAGTTTTAAGACACTATTGTGTTCTCCTCAAAAGCATATGTTAAATTTATACCACTTAAAAGGCACTGACCTATACACTCAAAATATGACAACTTATTTTTAAACTTTGGCTACATAAGGTAATTGAACCAATAGAAACACTCTCATTTATTCATCTGCTTTGATATTTATGATTGATGACGTTAAAGAGAAATTTGTAAATGAAGTTTTCAACTCCAAATTGGCTTCATTCTTTGTCAATTGCTTACCTTCCCCATGTAACCAAGTGAATGATTGCATATTCACCTACAAAAGCTGAAGAGAAATAAAAGAATTAGATTAAACAATGTCAATAAATAAAAATTCATTAAACTTTCTTTTTTTCTAACATTTTTTGCTTTTAAGTATGTATTAGTATTTGCAGGATTGGAAAACGCTGATGTTCATTTAAGGCAGATAATGTTTTTGCCTTATCCCAGTTTCAATAGAACAACTGGAACTAGCAATCGTTATCAGGAGACTGAGATGGTAGCTTTAATATATAAATGTGATATTCACATTATATTTAGATAATAGTAATTGACAGGTTCATTAGACAGTGAGTTATTTGAGGCAAGATACCATGTATTAATTCATTGATTGATTCATTCACCCATCCATTTACTTATTAAGTCAAATATGTTTTGGATATAAAAAATGTACCAGCCACAGATATTCTAGACAATACAAGCAGGGCAGTGGACAAGATGTCACATCTTTATCCCAAAGATCTCGCATTCTAGTGGAAAAGAAACACAATATACAAATAAATAAAAATAATGTCAGATATTGAGAAGTGTCATAAAGATAGAGTGGCTGGGGAAAGAAACATTAGAAAAGTAATCAGACAATCACTTGCTGAGGAGAAGAAAGTTGAACAAAAACCAGATGATGAGGAAGCGTCAGCAGAAAATGAGTGCTTCTATAAAGGGAACAATAAGTAAAAAGACACAGAAACTGGCTTGACAAATTAAGGGGAGAAATGAGGCTAGTTTAGTAAAGTATAGGAAGTGAGGAGGGGGATGATAAGAGATGTTTTCTCATCTTTTTTATTCGTAATGCCTAAAATAGTGCAAATCACATGCAATGTTATGTTAACATATAAAAAATATCTATGACTTCTTTTAAAATGTAAAAGATTTTTATTAAGAATAAAGTGTATAATTTAAAAATTATATTAACATGATAAAGATCTTAAGACCTTTTATGACATAAAGAGACTATGACAAGCTAAAAAGGAGGAAATGGGCATTCCCAATATATTTTAAATAATTTTTGAAGTTTGAGAACCATAACAGTAACATAACTAATATAACGTACAGGAGAATCTCCCAGATTCTGAGTATCTACTGTTTCCTCCCATCAACTCCCATTCTTTCTCTACATCAGATTAGGAGGTGCTGATTAGGAGATATGGAAAGATATTAGCCCTGTAAGCAAGAGGTTCAACAATGCCAAACACAAAGTAAAATGGGATTCTTATCCTTTTCCTCCCTTCTAAACAGGATGTAAACATTAGCAGGGTGACACTGATGATGCAGAAAATGAATGTTCCCATGAAACCAAAGCATGCATCCTATTTTATTATGCACTTGAGTACATTATCTGGGATCATTATTTTAATGACAGAAGTAGAATTAAATTAATACATATTGTAAAAACACATTTTGCAAAGATTGAAATACTGTTATGAATGGGTTTTCTATATAAACATTTCTTATCCTCATGACAAAGTAGAAATATTAGAATTGACTTGCTGGAACATGTAAAAGATCTTAGTCGTCTATTTAAGACCCATTGTGGTCTTGTACAAGCTACTGGTTCATAACCTACTTCTGATATCAAAGTCATAAACAACATACACAATCACTCCATCTCTATGCTCATTCAGTGGTAAAAGCATCAAGTGTCAATACTAGTCCTATGTGTAAATGGGTAGATATTATATGCAATATTAAGATACACACAGGTTTAGTTCTTATCCATTTTGTATTTTAATTTTTTAAATTATTAATATAAATTCTGTGTGATAAAGGCTTAGAATTAGAAAGGATGTAAAATTTGTTTACATTAGTGTGACGACTACAACTTTATCATTAACCTAGACAGGAATTTTTCAGGTGTTGGGGAAATCATATATACCAGTTTTTAGAAAATATGACCTAAAAGTATTTCTTTATACAGTGTTGAAATGTGCAAAACCAAAAGGTAGTCAAATTAATAAAATGTTTTGAGGAATTCTAAACAGTACTTATTTTCTCTAGACATCTGACCATCTAAACAGCTATACCAAAATTCAGAATTCATAGCTTCAGCTTGAGAAGATATGGTGCTATATCTACTTGAAGTGCTTTCGCTTAAAATTTTTTGTAATTATATTAAATTATTTCAGAAAAGAAAGCGCCATGACTTTAAGTATATAAGAAACCGGAAGTTGAGATCCATGTTTAAGATAATGCGCCTTCATATAATATTGAAATGCTGGGTATCTGCTTATGTCATGTAAATATATTTTGCAGTTCATTGTCTGGCTCCTGTTACATTTACAGCAGCCCAAGAGGAGTTAACCAATAAATTAATATAATAGAATTATGTCTGGTCAGAGGTTTGTTCTGCATGTGTGTGACTGGCATCATTTTTCTCAGAATAGATTTTAATTCTAAGAAGTGATGCATTGTTTTGGTCCTAAGACTTTATTTTCTAGACAGGAAAAAAGGATAATGGTTCTTTATTCAACTACTATAATTGATTTTAAATTAATAGTGACTGTTTCTCAAGGCTCTCCTAGAGATAAACATGGTAAGCTATTAAGTAATAATCAATTTGGTAATAAATAAAAAGTCTTTGGTATTAAATTAACCTATAACAGCATTTAAATGATATAATAAAATAAGCCCTTGAAATTAGTTTATCTATCATACATGACTAATATGTTTCCAATTCTGTAACTAATTATTTACATGTATAATGTATCGCATGAGATTTTAATGACCAAGTATCATATTGTATTAGGATCAATAGTATTTACTGATGAGTAGACAAACAGCATTATATTTTAGTGAATTAAACATTTGCACTTCAACAAATATAATCATTGGATTTGGATTTTAGAAGATATTTAGTTGCAAAATAGACCTTCAAGAAATGTTTATCTTTGGAAAGAATATTGAACTAAGATCAGGACTCTTGGGTTTTAATTTTTTGGCTCTGTTGCTAGTAACTCTGTGAGCTTGAGGAATTAAGTTCAATTCAATTCAATATCACTTCATTAAATATTTATGGAGCTACCTCTTTTGTGCAAGGATGGGGAGACCAAAACATATTTGAAGGCAGAGGGGAGGAATCCAGTAGAGAACAAAAGATTAAAGATGCTAGCAAGGAGAATAATTGATGTAATCAGAGTCTGAGACAGGGACGATGAGATAAAGAGCACAGATCTAGGGGTTAGTCTCAGAAAAGAAAAGGAGCAGGACTTCCTAAGAGATAAGAGCCCAAAAGGAAATGTAAACTAAAGATAAAGAGAGATTTTGAGGTAGAGAGAAGGCAGAATGGGGACTCTCTCATCGGATTGATTTTTGTCTCAGTACAGAAGGTGTTGAAATCATCTGTTGAGGTCAAATGTCACTTGGGATATTGAGGTAGTGAAGAAGTTTGAGATGGTTACAGTAGAGAATGCAATAAAGAGGGAAATGAGGTGTTGAAAATTGCCAAGAAGCACAAAGTGCTGGGCATAAATGGAGTAATATGATTTGGTGTTCGTTGCAATCAATAGACTTTCACGGCCTTCTCCATAAAAGCTAAAGTCAAAAGCAAAGTATAAAGCAGGGGACAGTCAGAAATTCCTGGTTCTAGGTACTGAAAACACAAAACGAGGGAAGGCTGAAAGAACAATGGCAAGTTGCAGTTAGTTTGTGAGTTGTAGATATTTAGTTTAGTCGTGGAATTATTGAAATGACAAAGTACAATGCTAAAGCTAAGGAGAAAAATAAAATTTGAACTGGGCAATTGGCCTGAAAATATTAAAAGTGTTTATGGAAATATGCTTCATGGTGAAAAAGAAAAAATAATGGATAGGATTCAATTCATAGGAAAGTTAAATACCCAGGGTTTGGTCACAGTGAAATTTCAAAATGAAAAGAAGTTTTATGAACAGAAGTACTTGCTTTAGAGCAGCATTTCCCAACTTCACATCCAAAGCAGCTCTCCACCTTCATAACAACACTGATTCCCAGGCCCTCCCACAGACCTAGTAAGTCAGAATTATGGGGATGGAAACTGAACATTGTTATAGTTAAAAAGAAGACGCAAGAAATTCTGATGCATAATCGAGTTGTGTATTGCTGATCTAGAATGCTTCAAACTTGCAATTAAAAAAAAAAAGGTAAGAATAAGAACCCCACCTTCCACAGTATTGTAGTCAGTTGGAACAAAAACTAGTTTAAAAAAACAAAACAAACAAACCAACCAACCACCATTTTGAAGGACTCCCTGACAAGTTGAACTGGGCAGGATTGGGAAGTTAAGAAGTTTGCACTGGTGGTACAGTTTCCCTTTCCGTATGGCTTCCCTTTAATCATACCATCACCCCTTATTTATTTATTCAGTTTATTTTCAGGGCTTTTTATTTGTTGTTGCAATTGACAAAAGCCACCTGTATTTACACTAAGCAAAAGGGAAGGTTGTATTAATAGGGTTGCCTCACTCAAGTCTGAAACCAAATATAGTTTGGCTTTTGGAAGCTGGAGGAATCAGGTAGGCCAACAGCATACTCTGGTTCTCAGGTGAGCTCCACCTCATATGTCTGCTCTGTTCTTTTGTCCCTTTTTGTAGGTCACCTTCATCTGCCACTCAATCAGTGTGAGGGAGCATGGTTGCTTAGAGCTCCTGGGTTTGTATACTATGCACTCAGGTATTTGGAGAGGAGAACCAGTTTTCAAAAACAGACTTTATTTTTTAAAGCAGTTTTAGGGTCACAGCAAAATTGAAAGGAAGGTACAGAGGTTTCCCACATACCCTCTGAATAACCAATTTTTTATGCTTCCTAATTATAGCTGTCTTCCCAAGTTTAGTCATTTGTGCTTTGTTGGGCTCATGGGAAGGACAACATAAAAAAATGATGGCTAGGGACTTCCTTGGTGGTGCAGTGGTTGAGAATCCTCCGGCCAATGCAGGGGTCGGGGGTTCAATCCCTGGTCTGGGAAGATTCCATGTGCCGCGGAGCAACTAAGCCTGTGCACCACAACTACTGAGCCCACACACTGCAACTACTGAATTCCATGTGCCTAGAGCCTGTGTGCCGCAACAAGAGAAGCCACAGCAATGAAAAGCCCATGCATCTCAACGAAGACTCAAAGCAGACAAATAAATAAACTAATTAAATTTTTAAAAAATGCTGGCTGGTTACTCCATTCTGAATGAGGGGAGCAGTTGTGGGAGGCTAACGTGCGCCCAGCAGCACCCTGGAATGGCCTCTGTCAAAAGCTGACATGTACAGCTCTGATATGATAAAAGAATATGATTAGAGTTCAGTTGAATAGCTATGCTATGATGTTCATATTGTCCAGCATATTGTTTATTCCTGTACAATTACATGATGTGCTGTTAATTATAGCAAAGGAGTTAACATAGGCATTTGAATTTATAGTTCTATTTAACTTAGTGTTCACTATCTATTTTTGTTGTTTTCTCTCTCTCTCTTTATTTTTCTCTCCCCTCTCCTCAACCAAATAATTTTGAGAAGCAGAGATTTACTGTTTTCTAGTGAACACAACTACTCAGAGGAAAAAAACAGATGAGAGGGCATGAAGTTCATATATGACATTATATATTAAACTAGAAGGACCTCAAGACTTATTTACTTCTAATTTATTTCTCTTGTATACACAATTCTAATAGATCTTTTCAAACTCAGAGCAGAGTTGGTAGTTAGATTTGGTTATTGTTGGCACAGTCAGGACCATGGCAATAATAAGACATAAGAGAGCCTGACACAAAAGAGACAGAAGCAAATAAAATGTGGACAGAAATCTCCCAAATCTCAACAATATCCCAGTGCATTACTGTGCTATAACACAACACAATTATTATTAATCATCATCTATTACATCCCTTAAGTATTCTAACACACTTTAAATGCATCATCTCATACAATCCTACTTTATATTATAGGCACTATCATAGTTCTACTTTACAGTAAATGAAAACACAGCAAGTTTAAGCAACCTAAAAACTCACACTAAGTAAGTGGGTACCCGCAAGATTTAAACCCAGAAAGAGTGACTCTAAACACTATTTTTAACAACTACACCAAGGGCATTCACTTTGATGATCTAAATTCGTCAAGAAAATATAATATTAAAACCATAGATCTAAATGTAAAACAAAAACTATAAAACTTCTAGAAAATCTTGGGTTTGGCAATGACATTTTAGATATAACACCAAAAGCACAATGTAAGAAAGAAAGAATTGATAAAGGGGACTTCATTAAAAATAAATGTTTCTGCTCTGCAAAAGACACTCTTTCAAAGAATGAAAACACAAGCAACAGACCAGGAGAAAATCTTAGCAAAACTAATTTCTGATAAAGCATAATACACAAAATTGTTCAAATTCAACAATAAGAAAACAAAGAACCCAATGAAAACGTGGTCAAAAGTTCCAAATAAACACCTCAATATATAAAATACGGACAACATTGGAGACTTCCCTGGCAGTCCAGTGGTTAAGACTTAAAGCTTCCACTGCAGAGAGAACAGGTTCAATCCCTGGCTGGGGAATAGGATCCCACATGCTGTGCAGTGTGGCCTAAATCAATCAATCAATCAATCAATCACTGACAACACCAAATGCTGGCAAGGATGTGAAGCAACAGGAACTCTCATCCATTGCTAGTGAAAATGCAAAATGGTACAGCCACATTGGAAACAGTTTGGGAACTTTTTACAAAGCTAAACTTACTCTTTCCATGCAATCTAGCAATTGCACATCTTGGTATTTACTCACCTGAGTATGACCACACAAAAACCTGCAGATGGATGTTGATAGCAGCTTTATTCATAATTGCCGAAACATGGAAGTAACCATAATATATTCTGGTAAGAGGTGAATGAATAAACAAACTGTGGTGTATTCATACAATAGAATATTATACAGCACTAAAAAAGAAAGAAGCTATCAAGCCATGAAATGACATGAAGCACTGTTAATGCATATTGCTAAGTGAGAGAAGACAGTTGGAAAGGCTACATACCGTATGATTCCAACTACATGACATTCTGGAAAAGGCAACCTGGAAGACAATGAAAAGGTCAGTGGGGACTTCCTAGGTGGCACAGTGGTTAAGAATCTGCCTGCCAATGCAGGGGGCACAGGTTTGATCCCTGCCCCAGGAAAATCCCACATGCCAGGGAGCAACTAAGCCCGTGTGCCACAACACTTGAGCCCATGTGCTGCAACTACTGAAGCCCACGCGCCTAGAGCCCATGCTCCACAAAGACAGGCCACCACAATGAGGAGACTGTGCACCACAACAAAGAGTCCCCCCTGCTTGCAGCAACTAGAGAAAGCCCGTGTGCAGCAACGAAGTCCCAACACAGCCAATTAAATAAATAAATTAATTAATTAATAAAAAAAAAATCAGTGGTTGCCAGGGGTTTGGGGGAAGGAGTGGGGAGGGATGAATAAGTAGAAAACAGGGAATTTTTAGGAAAATTAAACTATTGTGTATGGCACTGGAATGTTAGGTATATGACATTTACATTTAGCAAATCCTATACAATTGTCCCAAAGAGTGAACCCTAATGTAAACTGTAGCCTTTAGTTAATAATAACAATATATCAATATTTGTTCATCAATGATAACATACACGCTAATGTAAGATGTTAATAATAGAGGAAACTTGGGAGGAGAAGGATAATATAGAAACCCCTGTACTTTCTGCTCAACTTTCTTGTACATCTAAAACTGCTCTAAAAACTAAAGTCCACAATTAAAAACAAAAGTAAACAAAACAAAATACCCCACAAAACTAATTTGGCATTCTCATTTGTTAGATTGCTAATTGTGCTCTGGGCCTGGAAATCAATATAGCATTGTATAAAGACAATAAATTCTAAAAACAAGTCTAAAATTTCACAACAAGCTAAGTTCATAGAAAATTATAATTGTGTCTTGGTCCTCAAGTTTATATTTATGAAATGAAAATAACAGTAACTCTCACACCTAATTTAATGGTTTTTGTGAGAATCAAATATACATCTGTGAGAACCAACTTTGAAAACTGTTATAAAAAATGTATATCATTAAAGCATAGATGTTTAAATATGTTATTTATGTTAACATATAATACATATGTTTATTGTTTACAGGATTTACCTATTATGAAAACTACAACAGGGAGCAGGACCATTGGCTTTAAACCTCCATTATATGGTGGGACCTGATGAGTGGATTTTTGTTAGACATTTACTAACATTCCTTAGTTTAAAAGCCTACCCAGGAAAAGCAGTTCAAAAGCTGAGTATTTTTCAGCTAAAAACAGGCATTCACAGACAAAATTCAAAGACAAAAAAAAAATTGCTTTTTCCTCCCATGACACATGGTGTACCTTTTGAGCAGACATCACTAAGAGACTGAAAATAGTCTGGATATCTTTACTACATTTGATGAACTTTGGGTTACATATTCTTCTGCCATAGCAAGTGGGATTCTTAACAGGAATCTGTACTTAAGCCATCAAGATGGAGCAGAGGACAGGACAGGAGGGATAGCTACACTAATCACGGCCAAGTGCACTTTGTTGATCTTGAGTGTCTTTGAAGAACAGAGTAGGAATGTGGTCAGGAGTGACAGATAAGGTGGGTTTGGACAAAAGGACATTGATGCCCCAGAGGGGCCTTGGTTGAACATTTTCATCATTAACTTTTGGCCTCAGACTAAAGTCTTCCCAGGAACAGTTTCAGATTTCCTTTAGCAACTTTATCTCCTAATAATAACGTGCATTGTAGGAGGTTAGGGCCTAAAAGCAGCTTCTTTCATATTTTTTTCTTTTTACTTTTTGTCTTCCTCTTTCTTTCTTCTTCTCCTTTTTTTTTTTTTTTTTTTGAGAGAAAACATTTATTTGTATAATAACAAATGTGGGTGATGGAAGAAGAGGTATATAAGAAAAAGATCAAGGGGGAAGAATCTTGGTGGAAAAAGAAGAGTAGAAAAGGCCCTCTGGAAATCAGGCAGAAGAAGCAGAGGCACTCTCAAATCCATAAACATGTTCCATGGTTGGCATCAGGACTCTGCTCTGAACTCGCGTTCCCCTGCGACTTCTCTTTCCTTGGTTCTGAGTCTCACTGCCGGCCCCCTTTCCTTGTCTCACAGTCCCAAAGTGCTCCCTTCCCCAAACCTGATGGAGGAGCACAGCTTTGTACCCGAATGTGCTTGGCAGCAACTACTCAGAAACTGTTACTTGGATTTTTTGCAGCTCTTAGTGATTTTGACACCCTTGGATCACCAGAAGTGGCCCCTCCTCCTGCCACCAGAGGACTCTGGTTTTTCTAATAAGGAAGATCCTGGCCAGTCAGTCCAAGAAGGGCCCGGATTCTCTTCCAGGCCGATGTCTCTACAGAAATGCCCCCTGGAGTGGAAGGTGCTGCTGCAACAGCGGATGTCACCTGAGTTTTCAGATGTGTAGTCTGTGGCTTCAGCAGGAGGTTTTCTTTCTTTCTTTCTTTCTTTCTTTCGTTCTTTCATCTTTCTGTTCTTTCGTCCTTCTGTTCTTTTGCCTTTCTTTCCCTTTCTTTCTTTCTTTCTTTCTTTTCTTTCTTTCTCTTTCTTTCTTTCTCTTTCTTTCTTTCTTTCTTTTCTTTCTTTCTCTTTCTTTCTTTCTTTCTTTCTTTCTTTCTTTCTTTCTTTCTTTCTTTCTTTCTTTCTTTCTTTCCTTCCTTCCTTCCTTCCTTCCTTCTTTCTTTCTTTCTTTCTTTCTTTCTTTCTTTCTTTCCTTCCTTCCTTCCTTCCTTCCTTCCTTCCTTCCTTCCTTCCTTCCTTCTTTCTTTCTTTCTTTCTTTCTTTCTTTCTTTCTTTCTTTCTTTCCTTCTTTCTTTCCTTGTTTCTTTCCCTCTTTCTCTCTCTCTTCCTTTCTCTTTTTCTCTTTCTTATCCTTTCTTCCATTTTTCCTTTTCTTCTTTCAAAGGCATTTATTAATTGAGTGTCTACTTTATGACAGCCCTGCTAACTGCTGAGTTTTCAACTGTTAGAGACACAAGGAAACACTGAATGACATGTGATAAAGCTCTACAGAGAGATTATGGGAGCACATGAGAGGAACTAAATCCAGGGAGTAACTGAGTCTTGAAGGACAGAATGAGCTATGGGCTTTGAGGGGTGAGGAGGGGAGAGAAAAGGGGAAGAAGCAGACTTCAAGAAGGGAAAGGAAAATTTAGTAAATCTCATGTATTTCCAGGATGGCTAGAGAATGTGTATAAAGCAGGGGAAAGTCAGAGAAACTGGTCAGGATTAAACAATAAAGTGCTCTGTAACAAGAGAAAAAAGGATGTCAAATCCAATTACAATTATCATAGCAGAGTTGTAGGGAGAGCCAGAACCCCATGGGAGTGCATAAGGGATAATAATAATAGTGACAAATCAATTCAGGACTAACTGTGCAAGGCACTATACCTCAAATAAAGTACATGATCTCTTAGTCCTTTCAATAACACTATGAACAGTGATAACCTCATTATTCTCTCTTTTAAAGAACATAAGAAATTTAAAGATCAGATTTCTTAATTTTCCCACAGTTGTAGTGTTAGAGGATTCAAATTCAGGTCCTCCTAACTTCTGAGCCACAGTCACTAACCACTATATGAACAAGCTTGGAAAATTTAGATCTGTATTCATTTTCATTTGAATACAGATAAACATATTTGTATTCATTTATAACTCATTGATAAAGTATAAATATCCAACAATTGAAGATTTAATAAAAGATTAGAGTGAAAACTAAAATATTTATAAAGCATAGGTACACTGGGATTATAAATCAGCACAACTGATTTTAAAATGACTTAAATATTTATAAAGCATAGATATGAATTAATGGTAACAATTGCAAATTTTCCACATTTGGGGGTTTTTGTTAATGTAACTTTTTTTTAAATTTTTATTTATCTATTTATTTATTTGGTTGCACCAGGTCTTAGTTGCTGCTCGCCAGCTCCTTAGTTGTGGCGTGCGAACTCTTAGTTATTTAAGAGGCTCTGTATTGGAAGATATTTAGATTCAATCCAAATTTTCTCTGCAGCAAAACAATATTGTAATGAACATAAATTGTACATATACTTTTGTGGACTTGCATGATGGTCTTGGTCAGTTTGGGCTGCTGTAACAAAATACCATAGACTGGGTGGTTATAAACAACAAAAATTTATTTCATGCAGTTCTGGAAGCTGGGAATCCCAGATTAGTGGGCGAGCACGGTCAGGTCCTGGTGAGGTTTCTCTTCAGGGTTGTAGACTGTTGATTTCTCATTGTACCCTCACATAGCAGAGAAAGGATGAGCGAGCTCTCCAGAGTTTCTTTATAAGGACACTAATCCCATTCATGAGGGCTCTGATCTCATGACCTATCAACTCCTGAATGCCCATCTCCTAAGACTATCACTTGGGAGTTACGATTTCAGCCAACGAATTTAAGGGGCACACAAACCTTCAGCTCATTGCAATGGTCATTTCCTTATATTTCAATAAATTGAAATTTTTATCTCAAAGTGTAAGTACATTTTACATTTTGATGCAACCTTCTACATTTTAGAACTTTATGGAGTTCTTGATGAATATGAGTGCCTGTTCATTAATCATCAAGTGACAAAGGGGCTGGAGCTACCTATCCTGTACTGGGTACATTGGAAAGCTTTACAAGCACAAATTTCCAAAGGCTTACCAAGTGGCAGATTTATCTACCTGAGATTCAGTAAAACACTGCCTTGGAATAATAGATACATTTCAGTGTGAGTCAATGGGCACAGAACCATAGTATTTGCTAAATCTGCTCCTCTTAGCATATATAGCCTCACCTGAAAGCGTTTAATCTACTAAAATATGTGAATGGCTTTCTAAAGCCTCTGCTTAGGCATTAACTCAGGGCCAATGCTCTGTGAGGCTGAGGTGCTCTGCTTCAGGAGGAGGTATAGGTGCTGAACTAGTGGCTGCTATGATGGTGTTACAGACTGAACTGTGCTCCCAAAATACATATGTTGACACCCCAGCTCCTACTGTGATCGTATTTGGAGACAGGGGTTTTAGGGTATAATTAAGATTGAATGAGGTCATAAGACGGGTTCTAACCCCATAGAATTGATGGCCTTATAAGAAGAGGAAGAGAGAAAGACCTCTCTCTTCTCAAGGACACACACTGAGGAAGAATTTGTGAGGACACAGCCAGAAGTTGTGTCTGTAAACTAGGAAAAGAGTTTTAATTAGGAATTGAATTGGCCTTCACCTTGATCTTGGACTTCCCAGACTCCAGAACTATGAAAAAATAAATTTCTGTTATTCAAGTCACCTAGTTGATAGCATTTTGTCATGGCAGCCCCAGCTGACTATGATGAAAGGATTGACATTTCTAGGTAAGGTAATAATAGTGAGTGGATAATTGCAGCAATCTTGTCCCAGAAAGGACAAAGCAATCAAGGGCTCACTCTTCTAGAAAAGAAGGTCAATTCCCTCCACTAGGAAAATTATGTACACTAGAAGTTCAGGCTGGAGGTGAGGAAAAGTGAAATGAATGGTAGGGAAATTTAATGATGATTATTACATATATTGTATGGATCAGTTACAGCAGTAAGGAATATCACTCGTGAAATAACTATCAAGTCTCAAGTCTCTTTTAGACATGACCCTTGGCTATCATTTTGAAGGGTTAGTAAGAAAATGGATCTAATAAGTGCAATACAAGTGAATCTGAGTAATAGTTGAAGTGGACTGGGGCAGATGCTTCTGATGTTTCACACCACATCATGTGGGCTCAACTCCAATTTCACTGGCCGTTCCAATGTACCCTGACAAAATCCCACCTTGAGTACCTGTCAATTCTCTCCACTTTTTGCCTTAAGGTTATTTCTGAAGCCACAGATGCTCACTTAGCCTTAACAAGGAGCAGGTCAGTTGGACAGAAGAGTTAACACCCTTGGAGGCAAATCTCAACCAAAGGGTAAACACTCCAGTCTCTTGCTCTTTTTGAAGCAGCAATCCTGAGATATGTTCTATTGGGTCCTCAGTATCCACAGTGAGATAGATACACGGGGGTCCACAGTGCTAACCAGAATAATAAAGCTCCTGTTAATGGCTTTAATCCTTCCTTGTTTTATGACCCTCTCTCCTTCACACCATCGTCTCAAATAAATTACCTGAATCTAAGTCTTTGTCTCAAGCTCTGGGTTTTGAAGAACCCATACTAAGACCTCTGGAACATTAAAATCTTCGAGCATGTAAATATAAGTTTAAATGGCTTCCTCCTTCTGCTTTTGTAAAACAAAGTATAAACAAGATGGTATTTAGGCTTCAGAATTTCATCATTTACTGTAAACTTCAGCTCTTCAAATATTGGGGGCAAAACTGGACTTAAGACTCCTTTTATAAAGAAGATGTGGTACATATCTATATATATAAGGGAATATTACTCAGCCATAAAAAGGAATGAAATTGGGACTTTTTTAGAGACATGGATGGACCTAGACACTGTCATACAGAGTGAAGTGAGTCAGAAAGAGAAAAACAAATGTATATTAATGCACATGTGCGGAATCTAGAAAAATGGTATAGATCAACTGGTTTGCAAGGCAGAAATAGAGACACAGATGTAGAGAACAAACATATGGACACCAAAGGGGGAAAGCCAGCTGGGGAGGTGTTGGGCTGGAGTGATTTGGGAGATTGGGATTGCCATATATACATTACTAATAAGAAAAAAAAATCAAATTGTATAGTTTGAATATATGCAGTTTATTGTATGTCAATTACATCTCAAAAAAAGTTCTTGCAAAAATTTTTTTTTTAATTTTTTAAATAAATAATTAAATAGATGAGTCCTTTTGGAATGTTGGAAGATCCCTAAAGGGGTTCTGTCATCTACAAATATTAGATGTACCCTCTCACTCTATGAATAGAGTTATACCACTTCACTATTCTTTAATGCAGTGCGTAAATAAGCTCTTGGCTCTAAAAATATTGACATTATTGCATTTTATCTTCATCCTGATTGAACTACCTTAATTCAAATGCCACCTCTAAAAACTACTACTGTTCAATGCTCACTCTTGCAATAGCTAGTCTCTGGTAGACCTCATAGAGTTTCACCCTGCACATGTACAGTCCAGCCCTCTGCCAAAGACCTGTGGGAATCATGTTTAAACATCTGGACTCTTAACTGCATACCTCTCTTCTTCCTAGTTCCTGCCCTAAAAATTCAACCACTTCATCAACTCCAAAATCTAATCTTTGCCTTTTCAGCTCAGTTTTAGTCTTGATCTGCTTGGATCCCCTATTAGTTGCATTATAATCAGGAAAATACCCCAGGAAGAAAGCTTAGCAACTGTGGGGCTTACTTTATTTGTCTTCTTTCAAGAACCAAAGTTTTGTGTGTCCTATTTTCCAGAAGAGGTTAAAATAGTTGCCTTGTGCATTTTGTCTGTTTTATGGTTGATTGCAGCAGGAGGGTAAGTTCAGCATCAGTTACCCCAACATGGAGAGTAGTGGAAATTACAGTTATGGCATATTACAAAATAAAATGTTATCAAAACACTAGTTGTCCTTTTATATATTTGATTGTAGTACACTCTATGTGGTGACAATCATCTCACAATACTTTTTAAGGAACATACAGATCTCTAGACTTCATTTTTAGCATTGAGGATTTTTTGTAGTTCTGTTGGCAAGTCATTCCCTGATCTCTTTTTCCAGAGCTCAATCAAAGATGGCATTTTTGGTCTTGCTACAAGGTCAAGATTTAATTATCTTATGTTGCTTTGGTTTCTAGTTTTATTATCATTCATTTATTTTTTTCCCATTTACATATGAGAAATAGTTGCATCTTCCAATCCTGAATGTTTCAGAATTTCTGGGTGGTCTACATTCTCTTTCATCTCCTTGCAACTTTCCTGCTCCCCCCATCCCAGTTCTTTTCTCAGATCATCTCCTTCTTTTACATCTCATCAAATGCAGTCAATAATAACTAAACATACTAATTGCATCTGTTCCCTGACCTCTTCATGTAGAAATATAAACCGACTTGGTATTTTTTTGTCAGTTGGCACCTACACTAAATATTTCACTACTGCATACCAAGTGCTGTCATTTTCCAACTTTTAATTGTAGTTTTTTCACCATGTTCCATCTGTCCTTAAAATCAGTCACATCATTTACTTTTTGTTATTGTTCTCATAGCAGCATCCCACTTCTAGTACTAATTTCTGTGTCAAGTTTTCTATATGTAATGTTTCTTTAAACATGCAATCCTAAAATCTCAGCGGATTTTTTACAGTAGAGTTTTCCCTTATCCAATATGTACAAGCTGCATGTCAGCAGTAGTTCTTGATGTTCTCTTTAGGAACCAGGATGAAAAGCCAGTATTTATCTGTGCCAACACCATTATGATGTGGCAATGAGAAGAAGATATGATGAAATCATACAATCATTCTTTAAACTTCTGCCCAGAAGTAACAAATTCATTTACGCTAACATTTCATTTGCCAATCCATTAATATAACCAAGCCCCACATAAATGAAATGAAAACTCTAATCCTTACATAGCAGGGACTCTATAGTGAAGGACCTTGAACGAAGGGGCCAGACAAAAAGACAATGTATATTTTGAATAATAATTCAATAAATTTAATAAAATGGTAATTCAACATAAATCATGCCAGATTCAGGTTTCAAAAGAATCTCTTTGGTTGATGTGTTGAAAACAAAGTTTAAGAAGGCAAGGTAGAAACAAAGCAATCTGTTAAAGAGTATTTAATAATCCAGGTAAGAGATATTGAAGGCCTAAAAAGAGTTGTGGCAAAAGCTGAGGAAGAGGTTGGTTTCCAGGTATGTTTTTAAGGAAGAGTCAGTGGGATTTACTGACATTACTTACTAAGCATGTGTGAAAAATAGGACACAAGATGACATCAAAGTTTAGACTTAGGCTTAGATTTCTTAGTACCGGGACTTAGTCAAACTGCAAGGTCTGAGAACCCAGTTCTCAAGGCCAACCTTGATTTCTGACATCAACTGCAAGTCTATGCAGTTCCAAAAACAAACTTCAGGTTCAGTAATCAGCTAGGAGTCACAAAACTCACTGGAAAGCTATGATACTCACAATATTAGTTACACTAGTGGCATCAATGTATGACAACACTCACAGGGTACTGCCAGTGAGGAAGCTTACACTGAGCTTTGGTGTTGAGATTTTTAACTGAGGACTCCTTTAATTGGTCATGATAGATTGATTGCCCATGTGGTTGATTTTAGTCTCCAGGTCAACTGACAACACATGAACTAAAAGCCCCTACCCTAAACCACATGGCTCACCTTACTGGTATAGCCATTCTCTTCCCTACCAGCTGATATAGTCAGTCATTTGCCTAAGCAAAGATACTCCTATCAGGAATGACATACATTACCTATTAGAAGTCAAGGGCAAAGGAAAGAGCTTTCTTTGGGTAAGTCCAAGCTCTTTTCTACAAACATGCCTATTTTCAAACTAATTATTCTGTCCAGGAGAGACTGGATTGCCCTATGTTTTTAGAAAATTCATACCTCTTGCCCCAGACCAATCAGAGTGCCATAAACTTTATGAACTACATCTCTGCAACACAATAGTGGAATAAGTCTTTTTGAGACAACCATAATATTGAGAACAAGTGTTATAAAAGAAAAAAAAAGATAATTTTAGAGAAAGCAACTACCAACTAGGTGATTCGTACTTTAGTAGGCTTACACTAAATGGCTTTGTGAGGACGTGGCATTTAATCTGAGTCTGGGAGAATAAGAACTGAAAATTAAAGAGGAGAAGAAAAAAATTAAGCATGCATAGTGGAAACAACTAGAATAAAAATGAAGTGAGTATGACTGGAGCACAGTAAACTAGGCTTGAGATGTATGAGATTAGAATGGAAATGGAAATAGAAATCAGGTTATGCAAGGCTGTAACAGATGCTGTGAGGGCTCATATGTCTTGAACCCTACCACTTCTGTGTCTTCAGACTTCCAGAGGCTGTATCTACATTTCTGTGCCTGGGAGATTTTTGTGCCAGCTAGAGGTATGTAGAATAATACCCACACTCCATCACTCTCACTCTCCAAACAGTGACTAAGAAAATATATATCCATTTACATCCCTTCTGAAGGTCGGGAGAGCTCATAATCCTTGATGTACTGTTTATACTACTTCTTAAAATTAACCCCGGGGCGGGAGGTGGTAAGGTTCCAGTCTTCCTTCTCTTCTCTAGATTTTCACACACACTTTCTTGGCTTGTTTTCTTTCTGGTATTGTGTCCCCACTCATCTACAAGCATTTATAGTACTTTAAAAAAACACAAAACAAGCAACTCTTACTTGCACTTGAATTCTTGTCCCTGAGTTTATACAGAGGGAATCCAAACTAACACAAAGACAGAAAAAAAGGAAAACCATGCAAGGATTTTAAACAATGGAATAACAACATCTAATAAATATTTTTGAAAATTACTGACCTCTATGTGGAAAAGGCTTTAATGGAGACAAGAGACAAGAGTAGATGCAGACACACTTGAGAGTTGTTGCAATACCTGGATAAATAACGATAATTATCTGGGAGAGTGTGAGGACCGAGGATATAAACAGAATATAAAGAGGATATAAACAGAATCAGGAAACTCAAAATACATTTTGGAGACAGAATTGACAAGACAGCTTGTTGGGTTGGATATGTTGGGTTTAGACAATGGAAGAATCAGTATTGATTCCCCGCATTGTTTGGTGATATTACTTTACAAGATGACAAAGTCAGGTGGGGGAAATTAATAAATTATTTAATTTGGTAGAAGTGATAAAGAGCTTCATTTTAGGCATATAATTTTTCCTAATAAGACACTTAATTGGAGATGTCAAGAAGGCATCTGAACATATGTTTAGTATTAGGAGGAAAGCGCTGGGCTGGAGACTTAAACTAGGCATCCATTGTCTTATAGATGCTATTCAAAGTCATGGGACTGGATGAGATCATCTACAAAATAATCTAGATCGAGAAGAGGAAAAGGAGTAAATTTATGGATTATTCTATGATAGTTTTAGATAAGTAGCTTTCTTGGCATTCTGTAAATTAACAGTTTAGATATGAAAAAATTAAATCAGAGAATTAGAAGAAAATATGTGTAATATCATACACACTGGAAATGAAGGTCGTTATAGAAATATCATAATCAGAAAGCATAAAGAGTTTGGACTATAAAGAGTGAAGAATATAAAAAAGTGTATATCAGGAAAAAATTCTGAAAGTAATATAATTAAAAAGAAAATATCACAATGAGAAAATGATTTTATTATATTTCTCTGTGTATAGCTATTTATTGATATAAGTGATTCTTATGAATATATAAGAAGTCAAATATTTTGATAGAAAAAAGGACATACGATATGAACAAAAACTGATGAAAATAAGAAATTTAAATCTCTGCAACCATATTTAAAACATAAATAAAAAGCTCCACTATACTGGTAAAAGAAGACATCGAATTTAATCAGTTAGCAGATACTTTCCTTCACCTATCAAAATGGAAAAGTTTAAAAATAATAATAATGGCAAGTTTATGGAATAATAGACTCTCTGATTCTTTGCTCATGAAAGTATAATTGGTCCCATTTTCTAGATGACAATTTTACAATGATCTTAATCAAAAGTCTCGTTGCTTTGATAATGCTGTTGCTCTTGTAGTAATTTATCTCCCCAAATAATTAAAGACATACTTTAAAAATTTACCTAGCAAGGATAAAGCCAGAGATGTACTGTGGTAAACTTGGAATTTATATATTTTCTTTAGGGGATATGAAGACAAGATACCTAGTTATCATTTTGACATCAGTAATGGTGGTCAAATCCCTCACACCTCCAGGGTTAAAGCTCACAGAGATTGTGACAGAGTTGTACTCAGAAATATTCAACTTAAAAGAACTTGGATGAATTGGGAGATTGGGATTGACATATATACACTAATATGTATAAAATAGACAACTAATGAGAACCTACTGTATAGCACAGGGAACTCTACTCAGTGCTCTGTGGCGATCTAAAAGGGAAGGAAATCTCAAAAAGAGGGAATATATGTACATATACAGCTGATTCACTTCGCTGTACAGCAGAAACCAACACAACATTGTGAAGCAACTATACTTCAATTAAAAAAAAAAAAAAAGCTACCTAGAAAAAGAAACAACTTGAAGAAACAAGGATGCTCTGAGAGATTCTGAAAAGGGAAGCTTCTCAGAATGAATGCTGATGATTTCCTTTTGGATACAATTTTAGGCATTTTGATTTCTAATTAGAATAAAAGGTCAGTGAGGTCAGAAGAATTTAAACAATGAATGGCTAATGCCAATAGATTTAACTTTCTAGAGCTTTGCGAGGTGATTAGTTCTTAATGCAATAAATACCTCTAGGAATTAATGGTCTAGTTAATATGTGAGGAAGAATAAGCAAATTTGAGTTATTTTAATTCATACTTAATTTCATGATAAAATCATCACATAGCTAACATCTAAAAACCCACAAACTCAGAAATAGAGTTTGTGCTAGGTTTTAACTATTTTATCTCAAATTAATTCCATGCTTAAGCAAATAATAAAAGCTTTTAATGCACAAGTGTTTGCCAAACTGTTAAATTCTTTGATATTCTTTGTCTTGTTCAACACATAATAAATATTTATTATGTTGTGTACACTTCTCTGAACAGCATGCAATTAAATTATTATTGCTAGACTAAACAAATTATTTTGACTCACAGTTAATCCTTAAATTATTAAACACTTCGTTTCTAAACTGTATATATAATTTATACTTATAATTAAGTATATTTGAACAAATCAAAGGCATGGCAAACAGAATACTGTTAATATTTCTAATAGGCACTTTTCTTTCCTACATACATTCTTTGAAGATACATGTCTCCAGAATAATTTGTATTCTCCACTTTAACAATTGAGAATCTCATTTAAATAAACCAAAGTCTTATAGGTAAATGCTGCTCAAATATTAATTAATGATTGAGGGAAATTTTTTAAGTGATTTTTAAAAGTATATTCTTTTTTTTAAATTACTGTAGATCTCTGAATCTGCATAAAATATTCCACATAAAATGTTCCTTTTATGTAGGGCTAACATGGTACATGGTTTATGAACTGCACAGAGGGACAGGACCAAATGAGGCTTATAGACTCATGAAATCCTCCAAAACCTCTGCTAGGCTAGGCCATGTGGGAGACAGTACATCTACCCTGGGGTAAAAGTTCATGATATGAGCCATGAATACTAGAGTTGGTCCTGATTTACTGCATTTTTGTGCTTTGCAGAATAATTACAAGTACAGCACACAGAATGTTTTTCCCTGAATCATTTTGAGAATAAGTTGCCAGCTGGATACACTATCATTTCCTAATAGTTTAGTGTCTATTTCCTACAAACAGGGACATTCTCCTACATAACCATTGTACTATCAGGAAGTTAACATTAATACCTTACTACCAACTAAAGCTCAGACCACTCGAGTTTCACTAAATGTCCCCAGAATGTTCAGAATTGCACGTTGTCTTTAATTGCCAAGTCCTTTTCATCTTCTTCACTCTGAGACAGTTCCTCAGTCTTTCCTGGACTGCAGTAACCTTGACAGTTTTAAATATCCAACAATGCAATTGTGTAGGATGTCTCCTAATTTAGGATTGTCTGATGTTCATTATGTTTAGAGTCAGGGTATATATTCAGGAATATATATATTCCAATATATTTGGAGAATTACAGAATTGAGGAAATGTTTGTTCCTCTTGTTGTACCTTCTTAGGTGACATACAGTTCAATTTCCTTGGTTTTTTTTTTTTTTTTTTTGGTTTCCAATTAGGTCTTTTTTTTTTAATTGGAGTACAGTTGCTTTACAATATTGTGTTAGTTTCTACTGTACAGCAAAGTGAATCAGATGTACATATATAAATATCCCCTCTTTTTTTGGATTTCCTTCTCATTTAGGTCTCCATAGAACATTGAATAGAGAACCCTAAACCTCCCCAACCTAACTGAGCTCTGATGCCCCAGGCCAGTTTGTTCCTTTCCATGAAGGTCCTGCTTGCACTTCTCAAATGTTAAGACCCCCCCTCTCCTCCTTGCACCACATCTAAACCCACCTACCTACCCACATACACCCCCACACACTGCACAGCTAGCCTCCCTTCTCTGCTCAAGTGCTGACAGCCTGTGCTAGGGAAACACCTACACAAACACACTCCTTGCCCCACAACAACTCCTTCCCACTGTTGCAGTCATGGATGTTCACCTTGTCTCGTGCAAACAGTTTTAGGGCTGAATTGTTGAAAAGGGGAAGGGAAGAAAAAAGAAAGACAGATGGAAAATGCCTATCTGTTTAAGGCAGGTGCAGAATGCTGCTTTAATTATACTCTTCACTTTATAATATGTCATCATCTATGGTAGAAGGTAAGCACACATCTTGTTTTACTTGTTTTTAATACATTTCATGATTCACTTTTGTGCTAATTTGTTAATATTTTATTGTTTTGAATGTTAGATTTAGATTTTATTCCAAATTATGTATTTTCTGCATCTTTCTGTTTTTTATTTATCCCACTATTTCTTGTGGCTTTTTAAAATGTTGTTTTCTCTCTTTTAATTAACTGATAATTAAAAATTTAAATTTGTTTTTAATACTCAAATTTTTCCTCTGTTGGCTTGGAAATTTACTCACTTATTCTTTTCTCATAGTGATTATTCTTAAAATTGTACGCTATTGGTGTATCAAAGTATAAAGTTACATCTTAATCTTCCTTCTCAACAATACCTTAAAATAGTTTGTTCCTCCTGCAAAATTCATTTCTTATTATTTCTCTTTATCTTAATTCTATTCTTGTAGGTTCTTTAAATGCCAGCTATTATTATAATATTATTATCAACATTACCCTTATATTATACTAAAAAAAATCATTTCTTTAGAATGAATTTTATTTTTTAATAAATTTTGAGCTGCATTTTTTCCTGCCTCTTAAGTTGGAGTCATTTTCCTTTGTCTAATCTCTAGATGTGTACCAATAAGCCTAGATGTAGATTTAATTTTATTTCAGCTTTTAAGCTTTGTTTAAAATGTTGAGAGAATGATTTGGATATTTAACAGTCATCTGTGTTTAAAAAAATTAAAAAGGAGGAGTAAAGTGCAATTTCCTTACTTGATAAACAATATCTACTTATCCTACACATTTTTTTTTAAAACCACAGTAAACATCATATTAATGATGAATGGTAGAATCATTCTTTATTTGGGTCAGCCAAAAGACAAGGACATCTGTTATCACTGCATGTAATTCACATTATTTTGCAATTCCTGCACCATGCAATAAATCAAGAGTAGAAAAAAAAGTGTTAAAATTAGAAAGAGAAAAATTGTCATATTTTTCATCAACATAATTGTTCATGCTGAAAACAAAAGTCTGTTGGAATTAGTAAGTGGTCAGCAATTTCATATATTCATGGACAATATACAAAAAGCTTTCTTACACCTGAGTAAAAGCCATCAAACAAAATAGAATAATAAAACATACAATTCACAATTCCAACAACAGCAAAAATGACACTTTGAAATATCTAGTCCATCAACAGATGAATGGATAAAGAAGAAGTAGTACATATATACAATGGAATATTACTCAGCCATAAAAAGGAATGAAATTGGGACATTTGTAGAGACACGGATGGACCTCTAGAGACTGTCATACAGAGTGAAGTAAGTCAGAAAGAGAAAAACAAATATCGTATATTAACGCATATATGTAGAATCTAGAAAAATGGTACAGATCAACCAGTCTGCAAGGCAGAAAGAGAGACACAGATGTAGAGAACAAACATATGGACATCAAGGAGGGAACGTAGGGCAGGCAGGCAGTTGGGGTGGGATGAATTGGGAGATTGGGATTGCCATATATACATTACTAGTAAGAAAAAAATATCAAATTGTACACCTCAAATATATGCAGTTTATGGTAAGTCAATTATATCTCAATAAAAGTTCTTTAAAAAAAGAAATAAATCTAATCAAATAATGTGAAGCACTTGGGGGAAAATATGAAATTTTATTTTTAAAATTCCTATTTAAGATTAAAAGGCTAAAAAGAGTTTTTCCTAGACAATTCTTATGAAGAAAAAAAGATAGAATTTGGCTTTTCAAATATCAGGAAAAATTCTAACTAATAATAATTAAATTGGTATGATCTCCTCACAGAGATACACAAATTTAGCACTGGACTAGATTACAGAACCCAGAAATAGCCTACTGGTCACTATTAAATTGTCTATTCATATGGAAAAGTCATTAGATCCTTGCTTCTGGCCATATAAAATAAATTATAGTTAAATTAAAGATATAAAAACATGAAAAGCAAGATAAAACTTCTGAAGAAAATGTAAGAGGATATTTGTATGTGTTTGCATAGGAAAGAATAAGAAAGGATTTTACTCATTTGTATAGGAAGTATAGGGCAATATTTCCTGAACAAGACACAAAAGGGCAATAAATGACAATTTTCATTAAAAAAAACCCTTCTGTATAATAAAAGTCACCTAAACAAATTTAAAAGATGATTCTTTTTGGGGGAAATATATTTTAATGATCATAAATGACAAAAGATTAATCTCCATAGGAAGAGCCTCTTACCAGTAAATGAGATAATGGCAAATATACCAATATAATAAAAGAGCAAAAGATGTGAATTGGAAGATTACACAAGAACAAACCTGAAGCTCCATAAACGTAAAGCTGTTTTAACCTCACTGGTAAGCAGGTGAGTGAGGATCCTGGGTTCTGCAGCTAGGCTTCCTAAGTTCCAAATCTGCTCAACCCTTCACAGTTATATAACTCTGGGCAAGTTATTTCTGTGTTTCAGGGTCCTCTTCACCCAAAACATGATAATACCTTCTAACCTCACAAATTTATTGTGAGAACTGAATGATTAGGACACGTAAAAGACTAGACCAGCACTTGGCACAAGGTGACAGCTCATTCAATGGTGCCCATGACTGCAGTGTCAGGGAGGTCCTTGGTTGAAAGCAACAGGAATGGAGTCTTGTGAAATACGAAGTATACAGTGAGCCCAAAGTATCTTGAGTAGAAAACACCACTTTGGGGAAAATGGAAAGCTCATTTAAAGGAATAATATTCCAGGGGGAAAAAAATAATCAAAACAATACACAAGGGACTTTCCTGGTGGCACAGTGGTTAAGAATCTGCCTACCAATGCAGGGGACATGGGTTTGAGCCCTGATCTGGGTAGATCCCACATGCCGCGGCAACCAAGCCCATGAGCCACAACTACTGAGCCTGCACTCTGGAGCCTGAAAGCCACAACTATTGAGCCCATGTGCCACAACTAGTGAAGCCCATGTGCCTAGAGCCCATGCTCCGCAATGAGAAGCCACTGCAATGAGAAGCCCACACACCGCAAGGAAGAGTAGCCCCCACTCCCTGAAACTAGGGAAAACCCATGCACACCAATGAGGACCCAACGCAGCCAATAAATAAATAAATTTATTTTTTAAAAATACAGAAAATAAGCATTCATTTTAAAATTTAAAATATACACATCTCTATGTTATGTTGGATTATGAATATATAATAAATACTTTAAAACATGATGCTGGAGGATATATACCAAATTCAAGATAGCTGTTAGCTCTAGCAGGACTGCTGGGGAATGGGTTAAGGAAAGAACTGCAGTGGTGTATGTAGTATCGTATTTCTTAGATAAATAAATAAATAAAAGGACCTGTGGTAAATACGTAAAATGTCAGGAATTGTTAAATCCAGATGATGGAAACACAAATGTCTATTATCTATTGAAATTTTTTCTGTGTGTTTAAATATTTCATAATTTCAAAAAATTTTGAATGGGTTGAATGCAGAGTGTTATTTTTACATTCCTGCTAGAAATATTCTTGTTTTATTTTATAGTTGTTCATGTATGTATTTTGACTCTGCTGCTAAATATCACTCCTTGACAACACGAGCAAGTTTTTTTTTTCTAAATATTATCCCTTAGCTCTGAACACAGTGTTGATACAGAACAAGGATGCTATAAAAGTTTGATGAATGAATGAGTGAATGTTTTACTGGGAACACTGGCATTTAAAATTTTCAGTACAGACATCAGTAAATAATTCACAGAAACACCTACAAAGGACCATATTTATTTATTCTAAATATAGGAAACAACCAAATAAATATTTGTAAATGTTAAATTTCTACTTACTATATTGGAAGGGAAATAATTGTGTCCTCCAAACAGAATCCCTATGCTTTCTCTTCACTGATTTTTTTATTTATTTTAAAAAGGGATTTTTTTTCATTCATTTTTAAACCCTGTATTATACTTTGTTACATTCTGACTCTCACAAAATTACTTCTAGTATTATAGATAAATGCTCAGAAGTTCTCCAACCTTTACTGACTATCTAGGAGTAATCAGAGGGAAATAAATTAGAGGCTGCCAACAATGAAAGGGTTTTTAATTCTTTGGTGAATAATTTATGTTTTCCTCTCAAAAAAGGCAAAGAATGTAGCATTTTCCCCTCAGGATCAGGTAGTTAATTATTTTTGACTCAAAAATACTGGCTCATTATTTTTTTTTGCTGTAAGTTTGTGAACTTTATGTTATTTTATTGGTTCTCATTATAGAATCATGAAAAACTAATTAAAAAGAGAAAAACCTTCCAAAATGGAGCAGAGCAGGAGCAAGAACTACTTTTGGAAAAGAAAAGAGATATTTCAGGTTGGCTACACACACTCACACACACGCACACACATATGCAAGCTTAGGTTAATGAAAGACACAAAACAATCTGAGGGGACCTGAATATGGTTTCAGGAGTAAGGATCTACGATAATTCCTTATTATTTCGCTTTGGGTTGTGCGTTCTCTTTCGATTCAAAATATGTAAAATAAACTTTTGAGCACTAAACATTTTAAATGCAATCTTATTTTGCCTTTTAATTTCTTCTAAATGCTTATATGAATTTCAGATTTCTCTCAGTTTCTTTCCTGCTGTTTTCCTCTTATCACTTGTTCTGCCATAATGTTTAGAAATCCCACATATTTCTATACAAGTTCCACTAATATTTTCCTTCACTTACTTTACTATCTATGTTATGATATTTCTTACTCAAAAACTAGATTTAATTAATGTTAAAAATACTAGATTTAATTAACTGACACTAATCCTGATAATTCTATTATATATTTTGTGCATGAAATAAACAACAATTTATGGGTACCAACCAACAATAAAAGCAAAACTAGATCTGAATATTTTGAATAAACCTATAAGGAAAAATTCAGAGAAAGATTACAAAATTAATCTTGCAAAGATTTGATCTTACTTGAAACTTTTGTGTGTTCTTTAATAATAAATTACCAGTTGCCAAAGGCAAATATGAATTTGGGAAAGGTGAATATAAAAAAATTAATTCATTTTGTGTGTAAGTAATCATTTAAAATATGTTCAGTCAGTTAAGATGAACTGTCGACATTTTACTTATATAAGTTCATTTATACCTTTACTTATTGAATAAGTAATAAATTTTTTAGCATAATACAATGCATCAGTCTCTGTTAAACATTGGGGTAGGAAGAATTAAGCCCCATCTATACTTCAAAGGAAGGACAAACAAGCAGGATCTACGCCTATATGCTGAAAGAGGGCAAGGACTGTGTGTGCTTGCTTTAGTGCGTAGCACAGTGCCTGATACATAGTTAGCACTCAATAAATACTTGCTAAATACATGAATCAAAACAACAAAAGATCCAGTAAGATTATGACAAAGGACTATGAACAGAAAGAAAAGAGGGACTAATTCTGTCTGTGATTGTCAAGAAGTGACATTACACAAGGATGAGTTTGATCCCATGACTGAGTGGGATCCCATAATTCAGTTTGAGAAGATGGAGCATTCTTCTTTGGGTTGAATGTCTATCATCCACACCATGTGATTCTCTTCAATGTACCAATCATAGGAACATGACAACCCCTTACACACATATCCAGCCATCTGCAGACGGGCACTTGTCCCAAGATTAGGCAATCAAACCCACTTTGGTAAATTGACTTTACAGAAGCCAAGTGAAACTGACATTAAAAAAATGTTATTTTGACTTACAGAAATTTTGGTTTTGATAAAGTGAATTAGGGACGTAGGAGTAGAGAATGATGTGGCAGCATCACTAAAACTTCTAACAAGCCATTTTTTTCTCCCTATTTGGTACTTTCTAATAAGAAGGTTTAATGTTAGGACCTTGTAGAAAAACCTAACGAAGCAATTCATGGGTTAAACATTCCTTTTGCATCTATTATCTCACAGAATCTTTAAAAATCTTCATGAAGTATTCTTAACATCTCTCAAAGATATCATCTCTCTTTTTTTATTCAAGAGTGCCCCTAAGGACCTGCTGTCAGGATTCTAGCCATCCTACTCTAAATTCCATCTCCTTAGTACTACCAAAGTCCCAAAGCACAACTTTTATCAAATTATTTCATGACTGCTAGTGAGGTAAAGTCCAAATGATTTAAGATAAGTATCATTTCCTAAACTCCTGCTATGAAATTCAAGTTTCTTACATTCTGAACTATTTGAAATTTCACAAGCATGTCATGTTTATAATTATTTAATTTTTCCTCTACTTCCCTAGGTTGTATTTTCTCTGCCTAGAACATGTATAATAATATTTGTCACAGGGCAATGAAATCATTTGTTTACATGTTTAACTACCATACTGGATTAGACAGCTTGAGGGTAATATAGTCTACTTACCTCTTAACACCTGAACATAAGGCAATGCCTAGCAATTAGTGAGTGCTTAATACATGTTTATTGATTATGATTCATTCTCCATCATAATAAGATTAAAGGAGATTAAGTGACTTGTTCAAACCTCATTAGAAAAGAGATCAATATTTGAACGCAAGCCTCATGGTTCCTAGTTTAAACTTCTTTGAGTTTACCTCATTTCCCAAACACCAGCAGACCAGAAGTCCTCAGAAATTAATTCCAAGAAAACCAGTAGCACCTTTATAGTAGTTTCACAGATTCAAGCCATTTGTCACTGGGGTTCAGGTAGAGGGGAGGATTAAAGAAGGAAAATGGTGAAAGTTATGGCTCTTTGTACCCCCAGTTTCTGTCTAGGATTTGCATCAAAAATTTATATTAATTATGAACAGATGAAGGTAAACTGAATTTTTTTTCTAATTAGCTTTTAGTGTCATAGATGAATATTAACCCTAAACAGTGACATTAACCTTATCTCTGCCCCAGCAACCATCCTTCTTTCTTTGTTTGTATTCTGATATGTAGGATCTTTTGAGTCTAAACAATTTAGTTCATATGTCCTATGTGATATCTGAATGCTGACTTTTTTTTTTGCTAAATTTCTTGTTTTCATTAATTGCCAGTAAAATAGCCTGGATGGATCTTACATCAAAAAACACTTCAATTATCTCCAGATTCTTAGGATAGGAAGATCCTGGTGTTTTCACCTTAGTTAGATTTATTTTTGTACTTGGCAACATTTTGTGAACTTCTGAGTGTACACAGTTTCTCTTGGATGCTATTTATTTCATTAGCATTCTGTATTCAAAAGAAAGGACAATCTTGCAAAACTAAAAATATCTTGGCTTTAATTTTATAATAACTCCTTAATTGTGAAAATGTAAACATAATCAATTTATTATTTGACAATGGTGACTGATAAAGGAATTTATATCACTAATAATAAGTTGAAAATTTTGAAAAATTTCCCCATTGTTTAGATTCTTGATGGAATGATTAGTAACAAAATTCAATACATGTTATAAATTCAACACAGAAAAGAACATAGCTCACTAGAGAAATGTACAGGAAATGGGGCTGCCTTGGGGATTATATTAACTATATTTCCTTATTTTCTGTATTTTTGATGTTCCAGCATTTGGGGCCTTGATCCTGAAGAGAGTGCCCCTCCCAGAGCTAGTTAATTCCTAAAGACAGCAAACAAATTCCCTACCAATGCACTTTTGATACACAAACCAACCAATCCAGAGCCTACATCCCCAACTATCTCCTTTATCAAACTCTTACATATATGAAGCCAATATTCCCCCTGCCCTAAATCACACTGGGGCCAGTTACATGGCAGCTAGAGACTACCCCTATAGTCCAGAGACCACTGGAATTATTCAAACTATGCAACCTTAAACTTAGTATATCTACCTACCTTGCCTTGCCCATTGCTTCCTGAAAAAAAAAAAAAAAAATAGGCTCTGGGTCATATTCTCACCTCTGCCCTCTGACTCCTGATCATCCCTGGTCCTTTCCCATGTTGCCTTGCTTGGTGAGCTGTGCCTCCTGTTTCTAAGGACCTATGCATATAAACGTCTTCCTTTGGGAAAATCATGTCTGTGTCTGTGTGTCTTATGGTACCTAATTAAAACAAATCTGGGTACCTTTTTAACACAGGGATGTTTACTATAATAAATCTGAGGTATTTCAACAGCATATAGAAGACAAGTAAGGAAGGTTACAAAGGGAATAAATGTACAGGATAAAGGCTAGAATATAGAGGATTTCTAAACTTCTTTCCAGCTCTGAGGTATTATTATTCTATGATAATGCCCATAATTGGCTTTTAATTAATATTTTGGTTTTGACTTTCATAGAGCTATGTATATATAAAATACATAATAAACATACGTAGACCAACTCCTTATATATATATATATCAGCAATAGATTCAAAAATGAATTTACTAAGTAAGGTTGTAACACCTGGAGTATGTGATTACGTGTGATCTCAGGGAAGAAGGGACATGGAGTCGTTATGACTGATCTCCAAGAAATTTGTATATGAACAGAACATAAAGGAGATGATGGCTGCTCACTGAGGTAGCCTGGAAATCCAAGACAATAAACTTAAGTATTTTCTTAGGTGAGGTTACATGACCTTCTGCAATGGAGCACATTTAAGAGGTAAGCAGCTAGAATAATCATTGCAAGTGATAATTCGTGAGCTGAGAACAAGAGTCATCTCTGCACTCTGATTTTATTAACTCTTCCAGGAAGGATTTGCTCTTAGGTGAGGATGTAAAAATTGTACCATCTAATGGGTCATAGTTAGAGACATTAGAATAGAACTCACGTTTAGCTTAATACAGTTGGTTACATATAGAAATATTTATAGGTATGTGCATACAGACAGGTTAGTATACACTTACGCACGTCTTCACTCTGTCAGCTGAGAGGGCTAAAAGAAATGATACGCCAGTAGCAAAGAGCATTCCTAGTTCCTTGCTCTTCGTTTCTAATGCTGCCCTTCAATAAAACATACCAAAGCCATGGGAAAAATGGCTGATTCTAAGACTCGGGCAGGAAATATGCAAGATGAGCCTAGAGCATCATTTAGTTCCAGAAATTAAGGAGGTGAATGAAAAAAATCACAGTGCTGGGATATGTTAAAGGGGACAAAGGAAGCAAATGAAAGAACTCATGATAGCCAAAGCTGGAACAATTTGAGCAAGAGAATAATGTAGTATTAGATTATAACCCAAAGTATAAAATAAGTATTAATGAATCATACTGAAACAAAAGATTAGTGAATAAATAAATAGAGAAGAAACAAATTCCAAATATCTTACGTAGATACACCTCCCTCAAGGAGATATTGCATATCTCCCCATTCTCTTCATGTTGGCTGTGCATAATAACTGCCTTCCAAAGAATACAGAAAAAAAGAATAACTTTACAGTGGAGAAATCTGCCATACACTATCTCAGCCAATGGATCAAGGTTAACGTCAACAGTGATAAGTCATGTTGATAGTATACACCTGTGATATTGTGAATTTTAATGAGGAATATATATTTGGTCTGTGTCTCCAATTTTGCCACACAGCTCTTAAAACCCTTGGCATTTCCAAAGTGTTGAGAGCCATAAAAGCGTTTTTTGTTATGAGATAAACTTTGGACCACCTAAGGATGGAGGACAGGGGAGCTGGTTGCCAGTGGAGCCAACCCAGTGATTGGAGGGTTGCAACACTGAGTTTCACCCCTAGACCTCTGGGGAGGGATGAGGGGCTGGAGATTGAATTCAGTCATCAATGGTCAATGATTTAATTCATCATGCCTACTTAATGAATCCTCCATGAAACCCCAAAAGGACGAGGTTTAGAGAGTGTCCAGGTTGGTGAGCGAGAGTACTTCCACATGTCACATCGTGCTGGCTGCAAACTCTACAAGAAAAGAGGCTCATGTTTTTCAGGATCTTGCTCTATGTTTCTCTTCAGCTGGCTATTGATTCATATCCCTTGATATCCTTTGTAATAAACTGGTAATCTAGTGAGAAAACTGGTTTCCTGAATTCTGTGAGCTGCTCAAGCAAATTAATGGAGCTCAAGAAGAGGTTTTGGGAAACTCTGATTTATAGCCAGTCCCTCAGAAGCACAGGTAACAACCTAGACTTGTAAATGGCATCTGAAGTGGGGGCAGTCTTGTGGGACTGAGCCCTTAACCTATGGAATCTGATGCTATCTCCAAGTAGTGTCAGAATTGAATTGAATTGAATTGAATTGTAAGACACCCAGCTGGTATCAGAGAATGCTTGGTGGGGTGGGGAAAAAAACCCACCCTAGGGTAGAACTAGGGTGCAGAATCATAGGACCCTTGATGTAATTGATGAAAATGGCATTTTGCCACTGTGATCTTCCTCTCCCAAACTCATAACCCCAGTCTAATCACGAGAAAAACGTCATGCAAATCCTAATTGAAGGATATTCTACAAAATACCTGATCTGGACTCCCCAAAACAGTCAAGGTCATAAAATACAAAGAAAGTCTGAGAAAATGTTTCAGCCAAGAGGAACCTAGGAGACTTGACGGCTAATTATAATATGGTATGTTTCATGGAACCTTGGAATAAGACAAGGCTGTTAGGTAAAAACCAAAGAAATCTGCATTCCTACCAGCAAAGCACAAAAGTTCCAACGTCTCCACAACCTTTCCTTGTTTTTTGGTGTTGTTTTGTTGTTCTTGTTGTTTTGTTTTGTTTTGTTTTTATTATACCTATTTGGACAAGAAGTAATATCCCATTGTGGTTTGCCTTTCCCTGATGATTAGTGAACCTATTAGCCATTTGTATATCTTATTTGGAGAAATATATATCCAAGTTCTTAGCCTATTTTTTCATTTGGTTCTTAGGTTTTTTGTTATTGAATTGTATAAGTTACCTATATATTTTGGAAATTGACCCCACATCAGATATACAGTTTGCAAATATTTTCTTCCATTCTGTAAGTTGTCTTTTCACCCTGTTGATAGTTTCCTCTGCTTTGCAGAAGATTTTAAGTTTGATACAGTCTTGGAGGGGAAGAGCGTTTGTTTGTTTGTTTGGGTGACAGATGGGAGATTACTTTTGTGGTTCTGTCAACTCTGCTTATTCCAGCACTTTTCCGCCACTTATCTCTGAGCTTCCCCTCCGTATGTCACACTGCAGAGGTGCTAAGATGCCAAGACCTAAATTCCCACACTTTTGTTGTCCCAAACAGGGCCAGAAAATTCCCAGGCAATTTACCCTTGTCTCAGGCAACTTCTTCTTTAATTCCACTATGACATACAAATACCATCAATTTCTACGCATGCCTTTTGTGGGAAGGATAAAGAAGGAGGCCTTTTGGGGAAAGCAGTCTTTGGGAGAAGAAAGCTGGTATTTACCCTTGGTATGCTTCTTTTAATAGTTTCACACCAAGGATCAATTGTCTATATCTACTCTTGAGGCAATTAAATTAATATTTTATCATATAACAGATGATCCAGCTATTGATGGGGATACACAATGTTAAAACTGAAAGTGATATCGCTATTTTATCAGATATTTACTAAATGTATCTCAGACTCAAGATAACTTTCTAGCTGTTGAGTTTGGATTCCAGGGACGTTATAAAATGTATTCTTTTAACTACAGTTTAACCAAAAAGATTACCCAGTGGCTCCTGGATTCCTAAATCAACATACAATAGGCTAGACAGAAATTGTCAGCCTGTCATTATTATACTGGCTGTTAACAACCACAATTAAGGCAGACTACATATCAATTATTATTTGTCTGGAAAAGCAACTTCCTTAAGCATAAAAGGAAGTGAGGCAGCCTGCATTACTGTCTTCCCTCTTTAGCTAATTAGTACTGTTTTTAATGGCTTCTTCTGCCCAGGATCAATGGTCTAATAGGAACAGTGCTCTGTCGGTTAACAAGGTGAGGAACTGTAGATGTGATTGTGTCTGGCTCCAAAATAGTGCTTCAAACAACACTAAAATAATCATGAGACAGAATAAATAGACTCATAGACCCAGGCAGTACTTTTCGTCTAATTCTTGTACAAACTTAGCGTTCTAGTAACATTTATGGAAAAATTAAAAAGGAAAACATACGAGAAGGAGAAAAAAATGAAGGGAGATATAAGACAAACATAAGACCATACACACGAACGTGCACCCACACACACATACACACACACATAGAGAGTCTTTAAAGACTCAGTTAAGAGAGAAATCAACAGTATTATAAACTCATATTTAATGAGTATTACCATAAGGAATGTTGATGTGATGATGAACCCTATTTTCCAAGAATGCTTTTTGCGAAAATAAACTGTATTGTGGTTGTGCTGATTGTAACATAAGCTATGTTCATTTTCCAGTCACAAAACACATTTACAGTCAACTCAGTGAAGCAATGGAGACTGATGATACTCACCTGTATGCAATTGGCTTTCAGCATCTCTTACCAGACTTATATAACAATTTTGATTTTAGCAAGTGTGCTAAACTATAGACTGTCTAATAAAGAGATATCTGAAAATATTTTATACTATTCTTCCTAAGATGATCTAGGACTGGGCTTATGGAATGAAACAAGACAAATTGAGATTACTGACAGAGAGCAGTCATTATCCTGAGAGGTAGTGTGTGCAGTGGTTAAGGGCATGGGCTCAGGACCTGTATTACCTAAACTTAAATTCCAACACCACTATTTACAAGCTTGTATAACTGGGGCAAATTACTTTACTTCTCTGTGTCTCAGTTTCCTTATCTGTAAAATGGGGATGATAAAAATAAGATTATTATAAAGATTTAATGGGCAACTCAGGAACTTAGAATACAGTCTGGTACAGAGGCAGCATTACGGAAAGTTTAGCTATTATTAGGATTATCCAAAAATAGTTTATCTCAATCAATTAGTTGAACACAGACACTGACAAAGGTATTTTCTGAGCCAATCGCTCTCATCACGCTCCCTTTCTTCAGCTTATAAACAATGCAAGAAGAGTCTGATTGACTCTAAAATGTTGCATGTTGAAATATGCCAGTAAAACTGGCGCTTTCAAAGTGCTATCTACAGACCAGAAGTAGCAGCATTACTCGGGGAACTTCTTAGATATTCACATTATCAAGCCCCACCTAGATTCTTCTGAGTCAAAACCTTTGAGGGTGGAGCCAGCAATCTGTTCTAACCTCCCTGTTGATTCTGATGTATACGGATGTCTAGAACCGCTGGGCTAATAAACCCCAAAACTCCAGGTGTGTTTTGCCTCACTGCAGATAAATGAATTGTTGACTACTAAAAATATAGGTTTCTTATCAATGGAATAATATAGAATTGTTCAAAATAACTCAAATCTATCCTTAAATCCATGTTAATGTCAAGTATTTTTAAAATCCTAAAAAAGAAAACCCCAAAATTAACCAAAGCTATTAACCAAAACATCTAGCCTTAGTTTGAAAATATTAACATCATCATGCAGAACAAAAATTTTGGAGAAAAGGAAAGAAATAATTGAGTATGAAGAAATAAGACATTAAAGGTGTGAATCAAATACTTTTTCTGCTTGGAGAGCTTGAACGAGATATGGCATGCTACATAAATTGAATTAAATTCTTATAACACAGCTTTTCCTTTTATTAATTAATTTTAATAATGAACTAATTGATTATTTATTAAACTCAGAGCGTGAGTGTTCTGCATTTGTATGCAACATTTCACATGGTTCTTAGAATGGTGTGATACAATATATAAATGCCTATAACAGCGTGGCATCTGTTGACCATTCCTGGCCTGCAGAATTGCTGTATTTAACCTGAACAGTGTTTTGAAAATCAGGAAATTTCTCAGAAACATTGGAAATGCCAGCTTCTCTTGAAAAATCATAAGATCTGGTAATGTTGGGTTGGCGTGACAACAAATGTTCCATCTTCTAGGACTAAGTAGCATCTGCTTTCTTGGGTGCTGAGTTTGATGGCCTCTAGCTCAGCTGACTTCACTCATTAGGCATCTGACCTTGTGCTTTATCCTCAAACAAGCCTGGGACAAAATCCCTCAGCAAATGGCAGATGACTTCCCAGGCCTCATATCTTTTCCTTTTCTCCACTGGTAAAATATTAAAATCTGTCACAATAGAATTATTCCAATGGTTTGGGCAGAGGGTGGGGGGGAATAATGTGTAGATAAATTTTTAAATCTGTCACTCTCAGCCTCATTGCATGTATAGTCAACCAATGAAGCTATTATATCTCTGCAGATTTCTTTGAGCCTAACACAGAAGAGGGGATAGGTGTACAACTGAAAATCTCTTCTGGAGTCAATATCAACTGTGGAAATTACGTTCTGACAGTGAAAACCTAGGTTTGAAAATATAGATTTCCACTTCAAAGTTAGAATTTTAAAAATGAGATCATTGGAAGAAAGAAAGAAATCCAAATATGTTAGGTATAAGGTAGTATAGAATACATTTTAATAAAGGTTTTTTTTTTTTTTTTTTTTTCTACAAAGAGAATTATTTGCTAGAAAAGGCAGTTTGGATATCTCTGGAAACTTTGGTTTTAATGCTAGTCCAGCTGTGAGTGGCTTTGTGGATTTGAACTAGTCATTTAACCTCTCAGGCCCTCAGAGTACTCTTCTACAAAATGAGGAGGCTGGACTGAGGTACCTTCCAGCTCTCAAAGTCTATTCTGTGATTCCAGGATACTGGGGGCAGACAATTCATTTCAGTTTTTTGTATAAATGACATCCAGTGTCATGAAATAATGTATCAAGAGCAGCAGCAGGGTCTTTCTATCCTGAATTTGGTTTGAAGCCAGCAGATAGGGTTGCTTGAATTCATTTTCTTTCTTTGGTGAGGGGATAGGTTTGATGACCTAATGGGCCTTTTCCATCTCTTGTATCTTTGATGAGGCTACTAGCCTCTACGTTGGAAACTGCAAAGAGTTACTGTGGTGAATTCTTCTTTGTAGTGATTTTCTCTTTTTCATCATGTTTGACATTTTTGCAATTGTGCTTTGATTCAGATTATAGCCACTACATAGCTCAGTGTGCTAGTGAGCTGAGACTTTGCTAAGATATAGATGCCGAAGTATAGAAATTAAAAATGACAGGCTCAAGTTCTGCTGCATGCTGTTTATATATATTATTTGAAGTAGCTGGCTGTAGTTCAGTGAAGTTCCTTAGTGGTCATATGGGCTTCAACAAAAAATTGTTACTTATTTTTTTGTATACTTGTTTACTGGTAAATTACTACAATATTCCTTTCGTTCCTTTTATTTTTTCTTTGAACAGTTTCTAAGATGTGTATTCCCTTACAGTCCATTTCAGGAAATAAAAATGGATATTCCATGAAAATGGACTTTAGTTATAAGGATACGTTTTACTTCAAGTAAAAGGAAAAGAAAAACATTTTAAATTCAGTTCTTCCACAGGAATTAAAGTTTGGAAAAAAGCAATCAAATTTGCTTCATACACTTCATCATTAAAAATCATCTTTTACAGCTTTCTAACAGTGGAGAGTAGAAAAATACAACAAAGGTGGGAAAGTATCCAGTAAGTAAAGACGTCAAACAGAATTTTCATAGACAAAAAAAGCACAATTTTGATACTGTCTGTTAATTCTGAAAATTATAAGTATACACACACACACACACACACACACACATATACATTTGGACCAAACCCATTATACAAAGTTTGAATTTTACACATTGTTTTCCACTGCTGTAGGTAATTTAGACAAACATTAAATACCTTCAATACTTCAGAGTTGTTTCCAAAAACCAACTACAATGGATAGGAGCTAAAGTTGAAAGAATAAGAAGGGACATAAAAGGAAAAGTTTCAAAGAAGAGAAGGGAGAGTGAAATTTGCAATTATTTTCCAAAACAAATCACAATTCTAAAGTAATCTAAGAATCAAACATACCAAAAGATGAAATGGTAGAAATTCTTTTTTTAGGAACATTCTTCCTTAACACTAAAAATGATAAAAACACTAAATTTCCATTAATTGAGTTTGCATTGTTCAGAAAGCTTGATAGATATGTTAATAATAAATGAATTGAACATAAGGCTCAAATACAACTACAGTTGCAAATAGCTGTTGAATTCCTCCTCTATAAAAGTTATTTAAAATTCAAACAGGAAAGCAATAAAATATTTAAATTCTCTCTAAGTCACTTCAATGCTAACATGCTTAAATAAGATAAAAGCAGTTTTTGTATTAAGTTTTTAGTTAGAAGTAATCTTGGGTAATACCAAGATTGTGAGATTGTGTGTACCACATACACACACACACACACACACACATGCCCTAGCATACTGTGCCTATTAACAAGCTGTTGAAATTATTATGGTCCATTACTATATGTTTTGAATTAAGTTTTGACTCATTCTCCTTGCTTTAAAACAGAAGTCCTTCTATTAAAGAAAAATATTTCTACTCTAGGATAAACATGAATGTTAGAATTCAGATCCACTAGAAAGTGAAAACAGTCTAGAGGATGCTAAAATTTAAGTTAGGCAATGAATATATGCTTGACAAAGGAAGTTTCCACTGAGCCCCTCTTTCTCCACCCAATTTTTTAAAAAGTAATGATCAAGTAATAGAATTTTTTGTTGCAGTGGATATTCTAGTTTTTATTGTTAGTTTTTTATTCACTGGTCTGCTTGACACTCATTAACTTTTGCCAATGGATTCCTTTTTTTTATACAAAGGTGCACATCAGAACAAATCTTCACATTGAGAGAAACAGTGCATGAGAATTGTCAGTTATCTTCATTTCACACCAATTAAATCACATTGCTCCAGCAGAGTGCAATAAGTTTCTTCAAAAGCAACAATGAACCAAATTATACTAAATTATTATTTTGTAATTTTTAAACCCAAGCGCTTCTTAAATTTTATAGCATTAAATAATCTTAAAGCATGTTAAATTAATGTAGTCAACACACACGTCTATCAGCTGTATAGGAAATGAAAATCCAAACAATTCAGCTAATAAACTCTCCCTCCCCACTCCCACCCCCTGCCACCAAAAAAAAAAAAAAAAAAAAAGAATGATGAAGTAGAAAGTAGAAGAAACACAACCATACAACCATGACAATTGGGTCATATATCATCAAAGAAACACTTAGGAATATACTGAAACATCTTAAATCAAAAATTCAAGAACTAACAATACAAATACATAAAGTGAAAAGAAATAATAAAGTCAGAGATAATTGAACTTGGGAGAAAGAAGAAAAGATAACAGACATAAATATTAAATTCTCAGATACCCAAAAACCAATAGATTTTAAAGCAAACTTACTAAAAAGGCTAGAATAAAAATTATAAAGCAGTAAAAATAAAAATAAATTAAAATAGCCAAAGAGAAGATAGTCAAAATGTTAACCAAAGAAGAACTAACACATGCAGAGTTGGAGATCTTGAGAAAAAAAAAAAAACAATGGAAGAGTAGTAATATTTTTAAACTATGATACAAGAAAAAATTCTGTAAGTAAAATAAAAAATGTTGAAATAATGCAAGGCCATATTAGTTTCTATGCTGCTTAAAACAACACAGTTTTTGTCTCACAATTTCTGTGGATCAAGATTCCAGGCATGGATTAGTGAGTCCTTGGCTCAGAGTTTCACAAGGTTACAACCAAGGCTGAGCTGTGTTCTCTTCTGGGAACTCGACTAGGTAGCAAGGTTTGTTGGCAGAATTCATTTCCTTGTAGCTGTGTGACTTCTTTATTGCTATCAGCCAGAGGCCACTCTCAGACCCTAGAGACCACCCACGTTACGTGCTCCATAATATTTCCATAGGCATTTCACAACATGGCAATTTGCTTCTGCAAATCCAGCAGGAGAGTAAGAAGTCTACTAGCAAAATGAAGTCTTAGTCAATGAAGTCATTTTGTCAAACTTTTTGACACCAGGGACCGTTCTCTTGGAAGACAATTTTTCCAAGGACCAGGGGGCTGGGGGTTGGTTTGGGAATGATTCAAAAGGATTACATTTATTGTGCCCTTTATTTCTATTATTATTACATCAGCTCCACCTCATATCAGCAGGCATTAGATCGTGGGGTTGAGGACCCCTGTTATATACTATAACAAAATCATGGAGTAACAAAACATCGTTTCCAATATTCAATCACTGAAAAGTAAGTCGCCGGCATCATCCACACTAGAGGACGTATGAATACCAGATGGCAGAGGTCACTGGAGAGGTGTCACATTAGTGTAAGTCTACCACAAAGGCCAACTTGATGTGAAAGATTCAACCAGTAACACTCTGAAACAAGCTGAAAATTCCTTTTAAAGTTGTTTTCATAATTCATAATTTCTCCATAAGAGAATGCTATTCAAATAACTATAGAGTATAAATATATCAAGAATTTTAAAAATGATAAATAATATAAAAAACAAAATATATAAAATAAAATATATACTATATATAATATATAAAATAAAAAATAAAATAACAAAACTGAAAAAAATGAAAATATCTTGGCATAAAAAGCCAAATTTAATGTCACATTATTAGAACACATTGGTAGTAATTTTTATTCTTTTCCTTGTTATAACCAGAATTCCCTCTCTTTGCACCATATTTTCTACTTTCAATTCTTTTTGTTAATTAAATAATAGCTAATCAGCAAATATATATTAAATATTTGCTACTAATCATTATGTAACAGGCACTGTGCTAGGCATGTCTTCATGTTGAAGTCTTAAAAATGGAATATTTCGAGAAGATCACGCGGCATTTCCAAGAAGGGAATAAGGAAGGACGCTCCATGACGAGATTCTCATTTCAAGGAGAAAAAAAAAACCTGGGGAGTAACAGGCGTATCCTAAGAAGGCCTGAGGTGAGGTGCGAAGTCAAACGTTCATGAAAGCACAGGTAGCTCTGAAGTAGCGTCGAGATGTTCACGAGATACGGAGATCCAGAGAGGCATCAGAAAGGACAGCGTCGTGCAGGCTTCCAGGAGAGCACATCTCAGAGCAGTGAAGCCAGACTTCCAGTCCTGCCAGGGGTACCCCATAGGCAACTGGTATGAGCAACAGCACAGGTGTTATCCTCTTCCTGGCTATAGCTGTGGCTATGGAACTGATGGAAATGGACCCAGCCTTTATTCTGCGCATGAGATCTCCGGATACCCAGCTGAAACTTTGCTTACACCCAAGGAAACCACAGCTCTGGCTGAAAACCAAGATGAAGATTCCCTAGAAGATCCAAATCTCCGTTTAAATATTGAGGAATTAAACAAAGAGTTTATGGTGAAAAGTGAAGAACTCTACGACTCTCTCATGAATTGCCACTGGCAGCCCCTGGATACAGTTCACTCTGAAATCCCAGATGAGACCCACCAGAAGCAAGATGGTCATTGAGTTACCCAACTATCACATTACTTGTGTCTTGTTCTGTTTCTGTTTAAAAAAAAAAAAAGAATTCTCCCAGGAATGTACTGGATTCTGTATGTAAATACAAATTTCCAGGATTTAAATGTGATTGAGAGAACATAATGTAAATAAACTTTACTAGCACAAAAAAAAAAAAAAAGGAATATTTCTTTAACAAGCTGGAACTGTCAATTTTTAACTGGAAGTGCATTCTGTATTCACATTTTATTAATAATAGAAATTCTAGGAAAGCAATCTACCCTCTGTGTTCCATACACTCATATCTTTTGCTTAGATTGGTGACTTTGATATCTGTTTCTAATCTGTCCTACACTTCACCTCTTTATCATTTGACTCTTTTTTGCACTCTAGAACCTTGACTTCTAATTCATTTTTATCTTTGCTCTCTACTCTGGATTTGCCATATATCTAGAGCCACAGGGGAGAAAATTTTCCATCCCAAGGGATATGGGACCTCACTAGAAAGGCAAGCCTCCCAGGTGCCTAATGTAGGAGAAGGAAGATTAAGCCAGACTAGCTTATCAACAACTCCTTTCTGCTTCAATCAAAATCACCTTCGTTACCATCTTCCCCATCATCCTGATCAACACCACTGAATATTGGTCATGCAACCCCAAATATTCACATCAAATTGAATGCTAAGCACTTTAAGCACATTAAATTAAGTGACATAATTATCTCTTGAGATTTTATCATCATCAATTTAGAACAGTTGAACAACCTCAGTTACAGAGAGGTTAAATGGCCTGTCCAATACGTAGTTAATGGCAGAGCTGGGATTCAAATACTAGGTCAGCTTGATTCCAAGTCAGACAGTCAACTACTGCACTAAACTGCCTTCCATTATCAATGTTTATTAAGCATTTAGGATATGTTTCAAGCTTAAAATGCCATTCCTTCCATGATATAGCTATAACTATCTACTGCAATTTAGGTATAGTTAAGAGTTGCCATGCACAATGTTGATTTACTAACACTCCCCTCATTTTAGAACAGAGCTGATTTCTCCAATCTTCATAATTATCATTCCATTCACAAAAGTTAGAGTTATAAGGTTGTACATCACAGAGGAAAATAAAATCTCATTGCAACTTTATTGAAAAAAAGTTTAAATCTATGTGTAAAAACCTGGACATCCATGGTGATGGAAACTGAAACTATTATTAAAAGTAGCTGCTAAAAAAAAAAAAAAAAAAAAGTAGCTGCTTTCCTGAAATGAAAAGAGGCTGCGAAAAGAGGAAAAATACTTTTTAAATGGATACAATGATGTTGTAAAACAAACCAAATCTCTTCGGCCTCTGAAATAATGCAGAAAAGAAGCGAAGAATTGTTGTAAAGATCGCTACAGATTTAACTTAGTGAATAATCAGGTTAGAATAGCCAAGTGCCATACACATTCAAAATGAGTGACTCATACCTTATGACAGTAAACCCGTGACCTGCTGCAATCCATGGACAAAATAACAGGTATCCCAGAACTAGCCTTGAAACGATTTAACACCTTGCTTTCAAAGGAAATTTGCTAGTTCTCCTAAAAGAAAAATCAAGAGGAAAGGAAGATATTTGGAGTAAATCATAGATGGCCACTCAACCCAACAATTACCAACATGATAGTTAATATGAAGACTTTAGAAAATGCTAAAGCTACATATATTCAGTGTGCACACACAGACACACACGTGTGCACACATCCACAGAACACGCTGGATGCAAAACTTTATGATTCCTTGATAGAGGAAGATCCAACCCATAAATTAATTTAGTATATCATGTATTATATAGAGTACATAATATCATTGTTAAGTCACTAACAATTCATATAAATCTATGAAGAGAATTGTGTTCTTAGTACTAAGAGGCTGGTCTAAAGAGCAAGGACAGACCAAAGAGAAAAGGAGTTTGGATCAGAGCAGACACACAAGCAAGCAAACAAGTTATTGTATACTCATCAGATGTTCCTAAGGCCTTGAAAAGTTATGGGTATAAAGGAGTAAGCATTCTGGAGGAAACTGAATGTCAAGGAATGTGGTGGGATGGCTTTTACATGGTCTTCCAATAGTCAAATAGTATGTTAAATATGCTATATGATAGAAGACCTTGATTATATTGAGTTAGGAAATATAAACTAAAACAAAAACAATAATTAAAATATGTAATGATTGAGATTATGACATTTTGAGTGTAAGTTGATACATTAATGTCTGTTTTGTAGCTTCTTTCAATTTTCTTTTGACTGAACGATGCATACCCATTTCTTCTCCAAGACTCACCAATAAGCTAGGTCACTCTTCCTTCCTTAGGGAGAACTGGAGATTGGTAGAAAGTTAAGGCACAGGTGTTACTCTAGCTGACGTCCTTCCATCATGGGAATATAAGGAGAGGTAAATAAAGGCTTTCCTTTAATCTTCACTACTAGGTGCTGAGACAAAGCCAGAACATAAAGTAGAATCCAGGTCAGTGCTCTTTCTTCTGTCCACTTGACTTCATTATGCACTAAATGAAATGGATTGAAGAAAGCACAAGGTACAGGATGTGGACTGAAAAGAGAGGTTAATGGAAGGCATACAAACTCTGCAATTTCAATTTAGAAAATTCCTGAAACTTAAAAAAAAATCACTGCTGAAGCAATTGTAAATTTTCACCAGAGTTAGTCCAACACCTATCCACAGCAAGAAGAACTTGAGTTCCTTTTTAAATAGCAAACAACAATTAGCCTTTCAAAGTCTTACATATACTAGAGGCACAAGAAATGTTTACTGGATAGCTAACAAACTGATTCCATGATGACTTAAGAATTTACTGCTCTTATCAGCACCAATACAAGCAGTACCTATAAAAAATAGAAATATATAACTAAGTACTAACCACTATGATTAATATAAGATCCCTCTGTGGAAAAAAAAAAAGAAGATTCAATTTTATAATATCTTCAAAAATAATTCCTGTAAATTTTAATATAACAATTTCTCACCACCCATTCACATATATTCACCTCTCATAAAAATAGGAATTATTACATATGTTTGAAAATCATGACAATATTTTAAAATATTTATTTATCAAACAACTCATGCATTGTTAGTATAGACAACATAAAAGGTTAAAACATATTCAAACATCAAGATCCACATTCAAAAAATTTGAAATAACCACCTTTACCCATAAAGTTAAAAATATTAAACATATACAGAAAAGTTGGGAATGAAAGGCAGACTCTAATGTGCCTATAGCCAAAAATGCTATAAAGGGCATTTCATACCTGCTCAGGCCCAGAGATCTGTATTTGGATATTTCTCTTGGACACAGTAACTGAGGCCCTGCACACCTTCCTAACAGCATGTGCTGGCTCTGTTAAACCTGAATCACATGCTATGTCCCCAGAGCTTTTATTTATTTATTTTTTCATAAAAGTCCTTGCTGTCAGAATTCAGAGTGGGTACAAAATTTTTGATATATCTGAAATGACGCATATTGTGCATACGTAATTGGTATCTAAAAGAGAACATACGAAATACGTACTTTTTCTATAAACTTTAAATGGCACAGCTCTTTTTGTCTTCTTTGTTCAGGGATAATTTTAGACATATTTTCCATTGACAATATTATGAATGCCATAAAGTTCTAAGTACTTTATTCAAGTAGTCCCCATGTAAAAACACACATAAAATGCAAAACACACTGTCTTTCAATATATAAAATTAATAAGAGAAAGGTGAAGAAATAGGTTGCAGGTGAAGGCAGAGAAAAGAACAGTATTATGCCGTCCTCTTAATTTACACATTACATTCACTTGAAATGTGCCACCATTGAATTTTACTTCAGTGCTTTTCCCCAACTCCTTTTGCTTTAAGGGAAAAAATATGCATGTATATATAATTTTTAAGGTAGAGAGCCCCAAAGGCAGGCAAAAATAATGTGTGCTCCTCAAATCTATCAAAGAAATTCTACAGCATCCATGGACTCAGAGATATTCGCACGTTCTTTTAATTAATTGAAACATTTTGACAGACCACAGAGTTCTGTCAGAAAAAGATTATGAAACAAGATCCTTGTTGTAGTTGCTGCTGTTGTTACTATTTTTATTGAATAAAAAGAAATTTACAGAAGTAAGGAAAGAAGGAAAAAAGAAAAGAGGAAAGGAGGAGGAGGAAGAAGGGAAAGAGAGAGAAAGAAAGAAAGAAAGAAAGAAAGAAAGAAAGAAAGAAAGAAAGAAAGAAAGAGAGAGGAAAGAAAGAAAGAAAGAAAGAAAGAAAGAAAGAAAGAAAGAAAGAAAGAAAGAGAAAAAGGAAGGAAGAAAGAAGTGAGGAAGGAAGGAAGGGAGGAAAGGAAAAAGGAAGAATGGGAGAAACCAAAAATGAAAGGAAGGAAAGTAAAGAAAATATTGTATTTTTATTTAAGGTTATCTATCTTTCAACATTTCCTGTTATGAATTATCACTGGGAAATAAATAATTTTTCATTCACAATAGACTTTTAATATCAAAATTAGGAAATTCCTACAGCATGATTTTATCAGTTTAATTAACATTAGCACTAATTCCATTTCCAAGTACTCTATATAAACCATTAATGCAACCACTAAAAACTGAACTGATAAAAACCAAAAAATGTATAATAGTGCATGACTTTTAAAAATGTCACTTTTTTCTAAAACCAGAATTGTGTGGATAGCTTATAACATTTAAAAAGCAGTTTCATAACTTCATATTTTATTTATGAAAAATTCAATATATATAGAAAATGTTAATCCGCATTTTAAAATCCCCCTAAAATTTCCCAAAACTAGCTGCAATAATTTCTCATTCTACATGTCCTTCTTAGCATGTGACTTAGAAATTCCTTCCATTCAGAGGTGAGGTTGATATTTCCTCCCCTTCAAACTAGACAGGGCTATGAGTATGGCAGCTGTGAGGCTGTGTGATTTTTGAGGCAAGACCAAAAAAGACTGCTACATCTTGTTCCTGCTTCTCTTGGGCTCTTGTTCTTAGAATCCTGCCACCATGCAGTGAGGAAGCCCAAGAAGCTTGTGCAAGGCCATGAAGAGGACCTAGAGAAGCAGAGACACTGCTCTGAGCCCAGCCCAAATCAAAGGAAATTGATCAAAATAAATTATTGTTGTTTTAAGCCACTACGTTTTGGTGTGGTTTGTTATGTAGAAATAGATAACTGGAACATCATCATATTCAAATGCTTTCGCCTTTGGGAAATTGATTGGAATTTCTCAACATATCTAGTGGTACAAAAGGGACCATAATCATCTCTACTTCAGAAAGAAGACCAATTAGAAAGGGGCGTTAAAAAAATGAATCTCCTGGGGAGCCAGGAGGAAAATATATTCTAGGCAGAGGGATCAGATGTGCAAAGTTGAGATGCGAAAAAGAATGACAGAAAGGACCTGTTAGAATTTCAGTATTGAAATCAATAGAGGTCATGGTGGCAGGAATGGAAGGGGACACACATCAGGAAGAATCTGGGTATCACACTTAATATTTTGATTTTTATTGTATAAACTATAAAAGGGTACTGAAGGATTGTGGCTTGTTAAACCTCGCTCTTTATGAAGAATGGATTAGAGGCAAGATGAGAACAACAACAAAACATAGAACAGGGACTTCCTAGGTGGTGCAGTGGTTAAGAATCTGCCTGCCAATGCAGGGGACACAGGTTCGAGCCCTGGGCCGGGAAGATCCCACATGCTGCAGAGCAACGAAGCCCGTGCACCACAACTATTGAGCCTGCACTCTAAAGCCTGTAAACCACAACTACGGAGCCCATGTGCCCACGCACCTAGAGCTAGGGCTCCACAACAAGTGAAGCCACTGCCACGAAGAGCCCACACACTACAATGAAGAGTAGCCCCCACTCGCAGCAACTAGAGAAAGCCCATGTGCAGCAACGAAGACCCAATGCAGCCAATAGATAAGTAAATAAATAAATAAATTTATATTAAAAAAATAGAACAATTTGAAGGCAGTTGCAATGATCTAGGCAAGTAAATTGTAGCAAAGTTACAGAATAAGGAGTAATAGATTGCAGCATGATATAGAGGAATAACTCAGCATAAAGATTTGGGAGACAGAGTGTAGAATCATTTTCCTATTTCTTGTTTGGTGACTATTTGGACTGTGACTTTTATTAAACAAAAGGAATAAAATGGAGAAGGAAGCTACTGGGAAGGAAAATACATTACAGGTAGACAGTGTTGGAAGAGAGTCAGAATAACCAGTTTAAATTTGGATTTGATAATTGCATATATTTTTGTTTTTATTTCCATTATTCTAGTAGATGGATCAAACAAGATATTGCTGTAATTTATGTCAAAGGGTAATTGTATGTAAAAGCCTAAATTCCAGGAAATAATACATGTTTTATTACTACAGCTGACAAACTGGCTTCTTCTACACATCTTTTGAAACAATTTTCTTGTCCTTGTTTGTTGGTTTTACCCCCATCTCAATGTGGGCTTATAGTTCAGATAGATCTGACCTAAAATCACAACTCTGTTCTTTTCTAGTCTTGTGTCTTAAGGGACATTTGATTACAGTGGAGAAATAAAACATTCAAATAACACAAGGCAAAAATAAAAGAAGAAAAAATTTAATAATGGGGAATATTAAGGATTCTAAAATAGCATTTCTGAGATACAAAAGTTTCTGAATTCAAAAACTAGAAGTTCATAAGTAATCAAGATGCCATTTCTCAAGCTTTCTTATTTGCTCATGCATAGCAAATAGCACACAGGGTTATAGGTAGCCCACTACAGTGGGTAGTAGAACATTTTCACCTGTCTTTTGGGGGACACAGCAAAAGTTGTTTATCATGCCATGTGCCTCTGGTCTCAATGTAGATTAAAAGTAATCACCTCTATCTGCAGACAAATTTATTATTAGGAGTATATCTCAGAATATGTGATATGTACTTGTTTCAGAGTTACCAAGATTTAAGAGAACTAGGCTTTATATTTGGAAACAGTAAGACAATAATAACAATAAAACAAAAACAACAAAAATATCTGCTATTAATTAACACTCTTAATATACTGACTTCCATGCTAAGCATTGTAAATACATAAACTCACATAATCATCAGAACCACCTTTAGAGATAGGTACTGCTTTTAATTCTCATCTTACAGAAAACTGAAGTTTATTTATAGAGGTTGAATAACTCATCTAAGGCCATCTACTAAATATTGCACAAAGGATTTGAAGTTACTTCTTACTCCAAATTATTTCTTTTAATACAAACCATCTAATTTACTTGATAATCATTTTTTTCTTTATAAAATGAGGATATATTAACTATTCTGTCATGAGTCAAGTTTTGCATGTAGCTAACCAGCGTAGTACATGGCACATGCTTTGTACTCTAAATTATTATTTTTTTGACAATTATAATGTTGATCAAAATCATCAGCATAATCACTTGAAGTAGACACAGATCTTTAGAAACTGTCTATGGATCAGAAAAGAAGTTGATGTAGATGTATTTGGAGTCAATATGAGTAATTATCACAGGAAAATAAAAGAATGTTGCTTTATATTTTTCTTCAAAAATTAATGAGTTTGAGATTTAATTAACATTGGTCTAGACATAAGTCATGAGATCAGGACTCAAAGTGGTGATACTTTAGGGGAAAAATATAAACAAGATGTGGAAAGAAAATGGAACGCTGTAAAATAATATTTACTTCAATACAGAACATACACTGAGCTCAGATTATGTAGAATATCATTTTCCAGAAACTACTCACCAAATAACATGTGATGAACTTACACTGTGAAAAACATAATGGGGAAAAAAAGTATTTATACAACAGGAAACATCTTACAGAACAAATAGGACAAAGAAATATAAGAAGAATATAGAAACACATAATATATTCAAAGATAAAATTTCATACCACACACATTGTATATATATGCTAAGATGGTGTAGGGCAATCAGTGATTGGAAATAAATGGAATTATGCCAAGGAAAAAAGAATAAGCACTCCTATTGTTGAAATACTGACATTGATTTAGGTAAAACAACTTTGCATCCATAAAGAGAAAACATACAAAATACTTTTTGCATTCATATTTGAACAATGTAATCCCTAGGAACTTTTGCTTGAAAAGATTAAAATTTAACTCAATCCATTTGAAGTTAAAAAGGAAATTTGGTGGTTAAAGTAGCTGGAAAACAATGAACATTTCTTAGAAAATCACAATGTATACTCTCTCTCTGTTTCCCTTTGCAAATGGGCCTCATTCTGCCCATCTGTAGACAAATGCTTTATATGTTGGGGAAACAAGCCTACTATAGACTCAGTTCAGCAACTTCAGTAGAAAGAGAGTGTTTTATTCTTTCACTGTCTGTACAGTATTCCCAGGAAAGATTCTGAATACATGTCCTTGTGTACCACCATTTTATCAACAAAAAATTGGCTATTTCTGTTTGAGTTTCATAAACCTACCACGGTTTCCCCAAAATAATAAAGATGTTCTTAACTTAAAAGTAATGCCTATTTTCAAGCCCTTCATCCAGATAAAACTGTCAGGCTTCATCAGAAGGTTAAGCTACTTAGCCACTGCTGAAAGTTTTTTATTATGTTTCCTATGTCTCTAAGAGATTAATTGGTATGTGAGCTTATTAGCAATAAATTGTTAAGAAATGCTTCTAAGGGAAGACTTGATGGATATTTGAATTACCCAATTATTATCTACACTGTGAACACAGTAATTTATAAATAAGTGAGCACAGCACAAACAATTTTAACTTACCACAAATGCCTAACAAAATGTAATTTAGTTATCAAATATAAATTTATATGGCTATTTGATTACTTCACTGGTCACCACATGAAAGAGTAAAAAGAAGTTAAGCCTAGGAATACTTTTAGAAAAAGTATCAACTTGTGAGTTGGAAAAAAATATTATCTATAAGTAAAAATATTACATCATAAAAAAAGTCAACAAATCAATTTCATGTAGATTAAGGATTTAATTAAAAAAAAAAAAAACTTAAAAAGCTTAATTGTGTCTCAGCCAGCTTAGGCTGCTGTCGACCTTAAAAAAATGCACCATGTGAGAACTGCGCCTTAAGTTTTATTTGGGTCAAAACAAGGAATGCAGACTGCAGCCTGGGAGACAGCATTTCAGATAGCTCTGAGAAACTGCTCCAAAGAGGCAAGGGTGAAGGTCAGTATATATGTGATTTTGGTGAAGGGGCAATACATGAAATCAAGCACATATTTTTGTAGAAGGTTTCTGCTAGTCTTGTGCAGGTTACTGCTGGTCACAGGAGCAGATGTCACCATGAAGGATTTTAGTGCTTTTCTAGATATGAGGAGATACAAGAATTGGGCTCATAAAATCACTCCTAAAAATATCTGACTATCTGAAGACCTGTTATGCCAGTTTTTCCTGGAGCACAGAGTGCCTCATTGCTGCTCTCCACCTCAACTCCTTTCAAGGGGTGTTGAAAGTCAGGAGTTGCAGCAGCACATGATTTAATGCTTATAGTGGTAGACGGCAAGTGCCCATGGCAAGTGCCAATTTATAGTTGACACTGCCATAACTAAATATGAGAGACTAGGCTGGTTTAAGCAACTGAAGTTTATTTTCTTACAGTTCTAGAGGTTGGAAGTCTCGGGTCAGGGTGGCAGCATGGTTGGGCTCTGGTGAAGGCTCTCTTCCTGGCTTGCAGATGGTTGCTTTCTTATGTTCTCACATAGCAGAGAAAGAAAAAGAGGAAGAGGAAGAAGGAAAGAAAGAGAAAGAGGAGAGAGTGAGAGAAAACAAGTTCTCTGGTACCTCTTATAAGAGCACTAATCTCATCATAAGGACCTCACCCTCATCACCTCGTCTAAACCTAATTATCTCCCAAAGACCTCATATCCCAATACTGTACCATCACTTTAGGACTTCAGCAGATGTATTTGAGGTGGGGGTGAGGAGGGAGAATAATTCAGTCCACAACAGTGGGAAATATAGGTGAATATCTTTTAGACCATAAGTAGGGAAAGATTTCTTAAACAAGAAACAAAATGACATAAAGAAATTTTGATATGTTAAAACTATTTTTAAGATGTTTCCTCTCAGCTCTGGGTAAAACTCTACCTTCTGGAGGAGAAGTTAAAACATACCTTCTTGAGGAATCTCCTATGACTTAAAGGATCATTTCCTATGAGACCATCTAAGGTGGTGGTCCTCAGATGGTCTCATCTTGAAAATATTCATTAAAACATCTTAAAAATGTTTATTTTATTTAACATTTGGGTATTTAACATTCTTAGTAGGAGGATTTTTTCAGACTATACATTCAATAATATTGCAAGAAGAAAATATTCTAAATTTGCAAAACATCAGTACAAAATTGTAATATCAGAGGAAAAAATAGTAGACCTTGCCTAAAGATGTTGTAAGTTATGATAAGAGATAAAGTATTATCTCTTCAGAGAAGGGAAGAATGCATTCTTTATTTTATGGGAGATATCTACATTATGTTAGGTTGGAGCATTTAAAAATGAGTAATCAAGTGATTATTCACCAAAGTTAGGTAGCATCTTTCTATTATTAAACTGATTAGCTAAAATAGTTTTATATTCAGTACCAGGATATGTTCAGAAACTCAATCACTGGTAGTGGGAGCTGAAATCCAAATTAAATTTAGGAAAGGTCAATTGGAAATCTGTATCAAGTCTAGAAGAAATGTGTCCAAAAAAATCATCTGATATATCCAACTAAGGTTGTTACAAAATATTTTTAATTAAATACTATTTATAGGAAGAAATTTGGAAATTAATTAATAATTCACTCAGTAAATATTTGTTGAGTGCCTATGATAAGTCAGTATTAAATGCCTACAAAATGCCATGTTCTGGGGGGGACAACAATAAACAAATAAACATGATACAGATGATATGACACTAAGTACTATGAAGAAGGGATGCTGCCCCATATAGCTGTCACCTTCTATATGTCAGATAAAATAACAGAGAAGAGTTCTGAATGAGGGTGCAGGCTTCTCTCTTTGGGCAGCAGTGAGGACAGCTATACTGTTGCCTTTCCACTGACACTCAGGCAGCCCTCAGTGGTCAACTAGAATTGCAGCGAAAGTGTCACGTTTCCTATAGACTTGGCACAATGGACAGTAGCTTTAGAATCCAGCCTCAACAGGGAATCAAAATCCATCTTACTAAGAATTGACAGAACTGATCACATTCGATTTTTTTTTTGAGGTTTCTGCAGACAGTTGAGGGTGGGGGATGGGGAAATCATTTGAACTCCAAGACTGCAGTCGAATTGCAGTTCAAATGAGAGATGATATGTCATCCAACTTCCCACACCATCACTATGTGAACTTCTGACTTCAATTCTAGCTAAAATGTCCTTTCATCCAACTAATCAAGAAAGTCAAAAACATTTAAATAATACCATAAAACATTGACACAAAAATGGATTGAGTTATTTTGAAAGTCAATCAGTAAAATAAGCCAAAACTCAGTGAGAAAATGATTGAGTAAAATGCAGTAAATAATTTTGTAAATTAAAATGATCAAGGAAACAGCTGGACACATTTCTCTTCAAAAACATATTATATATATATCCCATTATTTTATTTCATTTTTCTCAAATGTCATTATCTTTAGTATAGACATGTTGTATTGTTGCATACCTCTAAATGAGGGAACTTACACATTTTATCAATTGCTTTATTTCTTTTTTCATCTCTATGCATTCATATAAATTACCTTTCTAAAATATATTTAATTGTTTTTAAACTCCAACCTCTTCTAAGTCAATTTTTTAATCATTTTTTTTAACCTGCTAAAAAGCATTACTCAGTTCTCTTTGTAGTCAATAAAGATAGTGAAACACTTGCTGGGCAATGAAAACTGTATACAAAATAGCAGAAAAATACATTAAGAAAGTTCTAAAATAAAGTATTTCAAGAACAAAATGAAAATACTAAAATCCATAATTCAGACCGATTCATTGAATCCCTTGATTCTTACTCTGATGCAGTACAAGCAAATGCACTCTATAAGGGATCTTGAAAGATAATGAAGAGAAGCTTTTAATATCTTATATCTTTGGAAATGGTATTTTTTTAACTCAGGAAAATTCACACACATTTCCTTTGAAATCTTAGAAAAAGAACTTTCTCTCTCGATGACCCCTGCCTGCAAGTTCCCTACCAGAAATGAATTGTTTGAGAAAATAAATCTTTCAAGTTTGGAAACAGACTATTTATCCTGGCACACTGACCCTTCTCTAATAGAAATTAGCATAATAAGTTCTCAAAACATTCTCTCCCCAGCCCCACCTCTCACTGCAGCTCGAAAGCGCATGGCCCCTTTTAATTTCTAATAATCAAAAGCTAGATATGGATGAAAACGAGGAGAAAAACAGACTTTACTATTCTGCTGGATTTGTTTTTCCTAATGAGCTTAACATTTCATAATATCGTGTTGATAAAGGAAGATTGCATTGTTGTTGTTTAGAATTAAAAGGACCTCTTTCCCTGCTGACTACACGAGGGAATCTCTCTGAAGCATCACGCAGTCAGAAGGGTGCCATCCTAGCCACCTGAGTCAGCCACACGAGCTCCGTCACCATCTGATTCTTTCTCTTCCTTCCTCAAGTTTTTCAGACAAAGCCTGGGGATCAAAGAGAATCCAGACCCACACTGAAATTACCATACATATATATATATTCTTTTTAAAGTGAGAAATGTGCCTTTCCAAACTGAAAAGAGTCCTAAAAAGCAGGGTAAAGCCAGGTTACCTTCCCTGTAAGACTTCCCCACAGAGGGGTGCTTGGCTTTTTAGTCTTCACACCACAATAGAAGAGGAAGAAACAAAGTAACTGAGTACATAATTTCTAGGCAGAAGATGTGAAGATACCCTATTATTTTCTCTCCTACTGAGCTGGGTAAAAATCTGAAGTTCTTTATTAGGTACTGTTACTCAAATAAAAATAATTAAGACAATCACCCTGGTGAAACTTTCCTTACAAAAAATGTAAGCCTCTCAAAGATAATAGGAAGCAGACTAAGCTTTAGCTTTTGTGCTTAACTGTGAATAGAAGAGATGCTACTCATTCAGGTTTCTTAGATATTGCTATTACTGGCTTAAAGAACAATAAACTTATGTTCATAAATCCAGATTTATCTTGCCTAATGAATGTGAGTCATTAGAATGATCTATATCTAGAAACATTTTCTTTGAGAATTCTAGAAGCCGCATAAGTAATTTGCTATTATAATTATAAGTCAATCCTCTTTAAAATTGGGAAATGTTATAAAATAAAAATAAAATCTTAATGTAAAATTTGCAAGTCATTTGCATTTGAATCCTATGGGAACGCTGTGGCAGTGTCATTTTGCTCATTTTGTGGAATTATGTGACAGTTGTATATGAAATTATATATCCAGGTATATAGAATTATATAGACAGGTATCGAAGGTCAGAGTTGGTCTCACATCCATCTCTTCCATTTGTAAGGCTACCTCTTTTGCCAAAAATCAATCTTGAGACCACTTAAGTATCATAAAGTCTTATCAAGTACAATAAAAAATTCTTCTTTGAAGGCTTCTAAAAATGGGGTTGTCTCATTTATTATTGGGTTAAACCTAAAGTGAGGGGTGAGGGAGCTTGGATGGGTAGCGAAGAGAAAAGATTAGAGAAGCTTCCTTTTAATTCAAAAGAAGTTTATCATTTTGACAATTCCCAAGTGGAGCTGAAATAAAATTAAGTAGAGTTGATAAAAGCCACAAGCGTTCAAAAACTGACCAACAACGATAACCACATTCTTAAACGGAGAACAAATGGAGTGCAATCTTGAGTAAAGTTTTGTTAAAAACATAGAGTGCCTCATGTTTTGAAATGCACTTAATATTAAAATGGAGCAGGACCCTATGGTCCTTGGCCCCCACGTCCTCAGCCTGCCTTTTGTTTATAGAAAAATTTTAGCCAAAGAAAAGTTTAATCACAGAAGCGAGAAAATGCAGAAACAAAAACAGAGAGAAAATAATAATAGTCTAGTCAGTAAACAAAGTCAAGGACCTTTAGTTCCTCTTCAAGGGCTATACATAATATTCTGAGCCCCATCCTTTTAGCTGTCTTATAGGTACTGAAACTCCCACCAGGTGGAAAAAGTTAACTACATGGTGACCAGACTGTAGCCATGACATAAGCGGCCACAATTCCAAGAACTGGCCTCAAAGATAGGGGAACAAACTGACCCTGGAACTGAAGATTAATGGTACTTAAAACAATCAAGGTGATACTGGTCAGACCACTGCAGGACTAATTTCAAGATGACTGTCAGAACTGACTCTGTTGTTTCTGCATGTAGTTCCCTCCCTCCATCTATAACAGCTCTTGTCCACTGATTGTCAGCTGTGGGGAGTCAGCCTTTGGATGGAATGCTGCCCTCCCCCCACCCCCATTACTTTGCTTTCCACCAACCTTGCCTCTTTATTGGCTTTTTAGCAGCTAGACCCCACTTTTGGCAACAATATGGCCAACTTTATTTTTTTTAAATCATGTGTTTATTTCAATAAAATTGAGTATGCTTTCCATAAATATTTGTATATTCATTTAAAATCATTGAAACAAAGAAGGAAATTTTGTCAGGACATCTTTTATCTTCTTACTGATCAGTTATTAACTTACTGTTTTTTTCCAAAATAGATGATATGTAAAATATTTTGCCTATAAGCAATTATTTTAATTTCAGGAACAGTGTGTTTTTATAGGTACCTTAAGTTGAATAACATATTTGAATAATTTTGTGAACTTCTAATGAGTTACTTAATTCCAGTGGTGACACTGCCAAAAGCTTTAGCAGAGAAACATCAATTTCTAGGACATATTTATTATTTATTGGAAATTTTTTCCCAATGTTATAAACAGTATCAATACAATTACATTCAACAAAATTTACAGAACATGGACTGTTTTCCAAACATTACCCTAAGAACTAGTGATGTAAGGGAGAATGTCATCAACAGTTAATAATTACCACTGATGATTCCTTAGCAATTATTTTACACCTTTAAGTCACTTGGCAGTATATGTTATGATACCTTCTTACCTCAATCCACTTAATGACAGAGTGAAAATACAGTGAGTCTGCAAGCAAGATTCAGTTAACTACTTTTTAGTATAGTATTTAAATGAAATTAATTTGTGTTCTTTTATGTTTATTATTAATCATAAAAATGATTTTGCTACACAGCATATACAAAACAAGATTTTTTCAAATGGAAAAAATATATAGATGAACATAAATAGTCGCTCTTGCATTCCGTGTTCTAGATATCAAAACCCATACAAATTACATAATCTCCATCATTTCAGTTTATTCATTTGTAGCACAGGTCTTGTGTCTTTGTGAAGAGAAAAGCACAGTAAGCTGAGTCCTACTTCTTCAAATAAATCTTTCCACCTAATAAGAAGAAAATATTTTCATATTTGAAAATAAAAAGGGACAAAATTTGGCAGGAATAGGAATTGGAGAAATTGTCACAATTAAAGAGAAAAATATGAACAAAAGATCAGAGACAAGCTAATGAGATAATGTGATAAATACTCGTTGATTGGCCAGGCAATGACAGAAACACCTTATATTTGTGTTTCCAATATAGTAGCCACTAGTTGGCATGCTGCTATTGAGAAATTGAAATTTGTCTAGGACCATAATGAAATTAATCAAAATAAAATAAAATTAAAAAATTTATTCAGATTAATTTCATTATCAGTGTGAAAACTAATGCTCTACTCCGTTATTAGAAACTTTTAAGTATTAAGTATTGCAAATGTTATCTTAGTCATTTCAGTATTCCCTCCTCCCATCACTTCTGTTATATCTGTTATGTTGACATTGTGGAGGGACAGACTGTCAAGGTTTTGGAGCAGAAGTATCTTATACTTACAAATATATATACAGTTGAACCTTGAACAACCATTTGAACTGCAAGGATCTGCTTATAATCAGATTTTTTTGAATAGTATATACTACAGTTAGTTGTTCTGCAAATGGGTAACTGCAGATAGAGAGGAACCTTGTAAGGGAGGGACAAATACAAATTATGCACAGATTTTTGATTTTGAGGAGGGTGGGTCCCCCAACCTCTGAGTTGTTCAAGGGGTCAACTGTTTATCTTTGTAAGGTGTCCTCTAAGATGTCTGTGTTTGCATCTGGCCTCAGCTAGCAGTCCACTAATCAATGCTGTGTTGTCCCAAATTCCTTCCAGGTTTTACTCTGAGGCTGTTTTCTCTCAACAGAATGTCACAGGCTGATTTATGTGTCATTCACAGCAACACAGCATACTTTCTGATGCTTATGGGCCACACTGGGCTGTGGGAAATTCTGGGGAATGGTCTGTGGTCATTTGCTACTTAGACATAGTACACAATTTTTTTTTTCTTTATTCCTGTAAATCTGTGTATCTCTGTCTGCCACACAACTGGATTCAAATCCAGGCTTCACACTTCCTAGCTATGTGACTTTGGCAGATTACACAACCTTTCTGTATCTGTGTTTACTCATCTTTATAAAAGAATAGCAATAGTACACACCTCAAAGTCTGGTTTTGAGGATTTCAAAAGTTAAATATTTACAAAACTTTGAGAATTGTGTCTTATACATGAAAACTCTCAACAGTTGTCATCTCTCATATCTTGTTTCCAAGATTCTAAATTACATGGAGTAAAAAGTTATTTTTGACTGTTTGAGATTCTTAGTTAAGTTTTGTTTGTTTCATTCTACCTTAGGAAGTATTGCTCAGATTCATCTAATGGGACATAGGATAAAATTAATTCTGCCTGTGATTACTGCATGTCAAAATAAATGTCATCAGTCACTCTCTCACACTCACACACACACATCAGCAGCCACCCTCCTAACAGACATAAAATTGCAGTTATACAGACAAGATTTAATGTCCCTCAGCTTCCTGTGGAAAAAAATCTCTCTTGCTCTATTACCTGCTTTATCTCATGTGGTAGTCACTGTAGGTTACCTGACTCAATTTCTATTTCCAGCCCTTTCTTCCTTGTCTGACTTCATTATACACGATGTAAACCCAACAATCTAAATCACCAGCTTTCCTTTCAGCAAGAGAATAAACCATGTGACACAGTACAGGACAAAGAGATGTACACAGAATTCTTCCATGTCTTCATTTTTCCTTTTTGGAAGGAAAACAACTGGAGGGCTGCAGGGTCAGGCAACCATTCTATGACCATAAGGGAAAGCCTTCTGAATTCTCAGGCAATTTGTTTATAATGAGAAATGAGGAAGAAACTTCCAGGAAGAAGTATTAGCATATGCAATAGATATGGAGGAGAATAAATCATACGTTAAAAATAAAAATTTTCCATTCTAGAAATTCAAGAAAAGATTATTCTCTGGCCATTGTCCCAAGCTGTGAATTATTAGCCACAACACTGACTTTAAATCCATCCCAATCCAACTGTGATTATGCCTTTGTTTCAGCAACAATGCCTCTGAACGCCAACCAATCAGCAACAGGGACACTTTTCTGAAAGCCAATCAGTAACGGTCTCTTTCTAGCACTTACACTTCAGAAAGTCAATCAGCTGCAGCCACATTCAGAAAACTTTTCCACAGCTGACAGTCAGCCAATGCCTAAAGATTTATGCTTCTGAAAGTTCTCCACTTCCAGAATTCCATGTTTCCTAAAACCCTATAAGATCAGCATTTTCCTTAAGAGACACTGTGCTTTGAAATTGCAATTCTCCCTTGCTTGGCAAGGAATAAATTATGCTTCTTAGGTTTCCTGTTTGTTTTAAATATTAAGTGATGTCTTGTTTTGATAGTAAGTATAAAGTAAGAGAGAGTTCTTGGAGGAATAAATGGAAGATAAAACTGGAAGAATCACTAGCAGATGATAGAGGTACTTCTTGGCCAAATTTGTAACTTTTAGCTTTGTACCAAGATTAATGAAGAGCTGTTGAAGGATTGCCAGTTGGTATGGAGGAGACTATCACGATAAAGTTTACATTTATAAAATGTTATCTTAGCTTCAGAGTAAGTATTAAATTGGAGACATTAAGTGGAGGCACTTCCACAGATACATCAGTAACCATTTAGGAAATGATTGCAGCTTGGATTAATGAGATATTAGAGGTGGTGGAGAAATGTTATCAGATTTAAGAGTTAGTTACAAAGTGAAATCAAGAGAACTTACAAATAGATTAAAGAAAGGATGTAGGGAGATGGAGGTGTTATGGATGAATCCTTGTTTTGGGACTTATTGCTACTAAATGGAATGTGGGGCATTCACCAAGATTGGGGTCAATAAGAAAGAATCAGGTTGGGAGCAGGCAAATAAGACCATGAATGTATTCTGGATATAATGAGTTTGCAATGCCTTTGAGAAATCTATGAGAAGATTTCAAGGAGCCATTATAGAATACGTGAGTCTGGAGCTCAGAAAAGAGATCTAGGCTGAGAAGACAAATGTAGAGTCATCTACCTACAGAATGCCATATGTTTCATACATATAGAGGGTGCATCTATAAAGGAAAGAGAGAAGAAATAAAAAAGGAACAGCCAGAGAGGAGGAGGAAAATCTAGAGAGTCTGGTGTCATGGATATCAAATAGTCTCTCAAGAAGAAGGGAGCAGTCAACAATGTTGAATACTGCTGAGAAGTCACATAAGATGAAGCCCGAAACAATGGCCCAAGGAATTAGTGATCTGAAGGTCATTGGTGACCTCAGCAAGAGCTATTTTGCTGGGGTGATAAGAAAAGGAACCAGATTGGAATTAAAATTAGGAGTAGGAGTTGGAAATGGAAATGAAAAACCACAAGAGTAGCCAATCATGTTAATACGTTTCATTGGGAAGAAAAAGGACTGTCTAGGGAGACACCTAGAAAGGGAAAGAGGAGAGGTTTTTATTGGTTTTGTTTTGGTTTGGTTTTTTGGTTTTTTGGTGGGGGGGTAAATGGGGGTAAGGGGTTTTTTTTAAATGAGAAACTCCTAGTATATAAAATGCATCAAACTTGCATTTTCAGTAAATTCTACCTTCTATTAACTGTTACATGGTAGCAAATTCTCATAAGAATGAAATTATCTACAAATATATATAGACTCCAACTTAAACAGAATCAGTTCACCTCCTATTCAAATTATAATGAGTATCCAATTTCACTTTCTGCATCTTAGTGCATTTTAAAGTTTTGTTAGCCTAGAACTGTTGACTTCTAGTTTACAGTGATGTTTCATATCTTAATAAAGTTTTGCTTTTATTTTTTGCTAACTGTTAGAGCTTCCATTAACAATTATATACAGAAAAGATTCCTATAGCAGGGGGCAGCTCCTTTTAAACCCATATATTAGCATGGGGTAACCAGAGAGAAAATTGTAAACTTTAAAGAAATAGAATTGTTATTTTGCTTTTTAAAAATTTCTCCTTGACAGCATTGTTCATTGGTCGTATTGCTATTCTGTGGAAATGTAAGCTAGAGAAATAATTGCTTTTGAGACAGAATATAACTCTACAACAGTTCAAAGGCTATTAATATAATAATGCCAGAAATCTACAAACTGGTAGATAGTGAAAGTAGATTCAATAAATATATAAAATTAAGACCTAGGACTTCCTTGGTGGCACAGCCATTAAGAATCTGCTTGCCAATGCAGGGGACACAGGTTTGATCCCTGGTCCCAGCAGATTCCACATGCCATGGAGCAACTAAGCCCATGCACCACAACTACTGAGCCTGCATCCTAGAGTCTGCAAGCCACAACTATTGAGCCTGCAAGCCACAACTATTGAAGCCCAGTGTCTAGAGCCCGTGCTCCGCAACAAGAGAAGCCACTGCAATGAGAAGCTTGTTCACAGCAACGAAGAGTAGCCCCCATTTGCCACAACTAGAGAAAGCCCACAAGCAGCAATGAAGACCCAGTGCAACCAATAAATAAATAAATAAATTTATTTTAAAAAATGAAGACCTAAAGAGAGAAGAAAGATCAATGTTCATTTGCACAACTAACTGGGAAGAAAGGACCACCAAAATTTTAGGCATGAAAAAGCGTTCATCATCACATTTCATGCAAATGCTTCCCCAAGGTAACGAATGGAGAAATCCACAAATGCAGCTGTCTGAACAAGGAGTAGCATTAGTTCAATGAGAGGTCACTGAAATCTGTGCCTTTTGAATACTTTGCCAATGAACATCTGAAGTTCTTCTTTGAGTAAACAAGTGTTCCAACACAAGGGAAACTGCAAAACCCCCTTACCCTACTGGCTTTGATGCAGAGAGGTAAACAAGATCAACAGAGTGCCAGAAATACGGGGAACAAAGCATTTTATAACATTCTCCATCCTTTCAGAATTTAAACAGAAAATTGTATCATAGCACTGAAGCTTCCCAGTGAGTCTGCCTGCCACTATTGCTGAACCTCAGGGACCCATCAGCAGGACCCTTTCAATGGGGAAATTAGTGCAGAAAGCCAGCTGGTTATCTGCTCCTATTTCAGACCTGGTACCAGTGTGTCTAACTCCACATAGAAGCGTGAATCTCTCAAGTTTGCTGCCAACATTTATTGCTTTCTCATTTTCTAAGTTAATTAATGATAAAAATCAATATCTAAAATTTACTGAACATTTACTAAGTGCTACCAATTGAGATGTTTCCTTTCTAAATATTATCTCATTCATTCTCCTAAACAAATTATGAGATTGATAATGATATTATTCCTAGTAGGAGACTGAACCACAAAGGAATGAACTACTCTTTAAAGTTCACACAGACAGAAATATGAATGAGCAGGAGGGGTTTAAACTCAGGGAGTTTAACCTCAGTATAGAGACTTCATGAATTTTACAAGAAATTTTTAAGTATGTTTATAGATGAAATTAATTTCATAATTTTATCTTATAGCAGTTTCCTTTCCATACTGGAATTATATGGAGCACTTTCTTTTCAGTTTTAATACTTGATTTAATTCCATTAATGTTATTACATATTTATTTTAATCTTCCTACATTTTGTTTTGCTGAATTATATAAATATTTTTCTTTTATTTTATAAATAAAACATACTTAATCTGCATTTGATTTCAACATGTATAGCTCTCACATTTTGTTTTTTTATTTTAATTTTTATGTCAAAAAAGTGTTTATTATATTTTGACTTCCCTTTAATATTTAAAATAACTTCTATGATTGTGTTTCTTCCAATATAGAAGATTAAATGTCTTAAAAGACCTCCTTATAACAAGAATAAAATGGAGTAAACATCTTTTAAAAGGCATTGCTAAACTGATACAAAAATAAGGAAAATCCCTTGGGGATAAAAATTAAGAGGAAATAGAAACCAGAGTATGAAACTGAAATGCTAACCATGTGTTTCCTGGGGGTGCTTGTTGATTCCCAAAAGCAATGGGATTGAACATTAAAAAGTCCAAGATCCAGAAGACAAAGACTTGTACCTATTCAAAGTCTATAACTAGAGTGTAGATCACACAAATCCAGGACCCACACATAAAGCAAAGCCTAGAAAAACTGCTTTTGTTTTGTTTTGTTTGTGAGGACTTCAGAATAAACTTGACTTGAAGTCTTCACAATGGCCTACAAGGCCCTACATGATCTCACCACTGTTACCTCTCCCACCAGTTCTCCCTCATGTACATGCTCTAGCCAGACTGGCCTCCTTGCTTTCATTAAGCCCATTTTAGTAACTTTGCATTGGCTAACACCTCTGCCTGGGACTTTCTCTCCCAGATATTCACATCTTTCCCTTCCTCACATCTTTAGAATCTTGTTCAACATCATCTTCTTAATGACACCTTCCATGACCACCCTTTTAAAAAGATAAGAAACTTTCAGCCACAGCACTACCGATATCCTACACCATACTCATGCTTTACTGTGCATTTTCTCCTATGTAACACTACCAGCCTCCAATGGACTTACTTATATCTATGTGTACTGCCTACCTTGTCCCACTATGCTTCATATAGACAGACATATGGGCTTTTTTTTTTTCTGTTTTTATTTTTCATTAAAATGTCTCAAGTGCCTAAAAAGTACCTGGCATAGTAGGCAAATTTGTTGAATGAATACTATCAATAAAGATTTGATAAAATTTGAAAAAGAACCAGTTTATCTTTGTAGAACCTAAAAATATAATTAATGAAATTGTAATCTCGACAAGTGAAATAGCAAATTGTATTAAGCATAAGGAAAAATTACTGAACTGGAAGCACAATTCAAGCATAGTAAAGTTAAATTACAAAGACTTAGACAATGAGATGGGAAAAAAATAGAGGTTAAAATATATGGAGAAGAGTACAAAAAAGTTGAAGTTTGATGTTCCAGAGAAGAGAATAGAGAGAGAATATTAGGCTGAATTTAAAGCAGATAATGGTTGAGAATTTTCCAGAACTGAAAAAAGACAGGTATCTTTCAAGTCAGGAAGCCGAATAAACAAATTCCAAGCAAACAAAAAACCAAAACAGAAGCATACACATGGGCATATGAATAATGAGGACAGAAAAGATAAAAAGAAGTTTTAACAAGAACCCTGAAACTACTAGATTACTCACAAAAAATAACAATGATAGTTTCTCAATAGCAATGATAGAAGCTACCACCCAATGAAAAAGATATCTTCAAAATTCAAGGAAAGGATAAATTCTAAAGTATATCTTAGAGTTCATTGAGGTGAACTGCCATTAAAGAAAGAATGTTAAAATAAAGACCCTTTAGAAAATTCACCAATAAGAGGCCTTATCAAGAGAATTTCTGAAGAATGAAATTTCAGAAGGAGGAAAATAATTCCAGGAGGAAATTGTAATATTACAGAAGTTTAATGAGTAAAGAAATTGGTGAATGTCTATGTAAATCTAAACATACATTTACTTTATAACATGGTAACAATAATTTTGAATATAGAAGTTCATAAAATAAGGTAGAACTAAATATTTGACAACATAAGTAAGAATAAAATTATAGGAGATAAAGTATTCAAAATCATTGTATTATTTAGGGAGAGATGTCAGTTAACTTTTAGACATGAACTGTGTTAATTTGGGTTCTGTGGAAGCGGAACCTGAGACATTGATTCTTATAAATGATTTGAGGGAGTGCTATACACTTAAAAGTTGAGCACCACACTGTTTGTATGTCATATCTCAAAATAAAGAGTAAAAAAGGGAAAGAAAAGGAAAAGAGTAAAACAGAAAGAAAAACTGTGGAGGCAACTAATATGGTACTTAGAAGTAAACGCATTGCCTTAAATGCTTATATTAGAAGAAAAAAGAAACATGAATAATGTATCCAACTTAAGGTCAAAATATACAACCACACAGTAGTAGAAGGAAGGAAATGACAAAGACAGGAGCAGAAATCACAGAAACAAAATGGAAAAAATTCAATATAAGGCAACAATAAAATGAAAATTTTTTTTTTGCATAAACTAATAAGATACAATTTTGCCAGTTTGAGGAAAATAAATTAAATAAATAAATGAGATAATGCCCCTTCCCAAGCTGGAATATTAATAAGACTAAGCAATTATTTTAAGATAATTAAAATATTAATATTTTTACATCAAAACACTTAAAAATAGAGAATGTAGTGTCTTAGACAATAACTTAAAAAATTCTCAACAGGCATGTAAAAGGTGATCAATTATCAATGGGGAAAGTCATGCTCCCTCCCCCTTCCCGGAACCTTCCTATTAGGGGAAGGAAAAGACTTAAGTCATTGGAGGAGGGGCAATATTATATCTTCTTGTCCTTAGGGCCATGGGACATGGTTGAAGAAAATATATGTATCTGCATTTTGGGGAGAGATAGGGAAATCTCCTTCCCACGCTCAACAACCAATCAAAGATCTACTACTTGTGGGGAAGGGCAAAAATAGAAACTGTATGCCACTAGGGTAGGGGCAGAAAACTTCTTGGGCTTAGGGTCCTGACATAAACACTAATTACCAAGTAGATACCTGCTACCACTTCTGAAAGGGCAGAAAACTGTCTTACCCAAGATTCCCAGAGATCACAAAGATAAAGCATAGTGTGGCTGCCTTGAGGAAGAAGAGGATTATAGGAATTCTAAAAAAGCCTAAGCATGCAAACACTGCCTAAGGCAGAGACTGGCCAAGGTGAACTAAGAAGCCATCTTCCCCCAACCAGGATTCTAGGACCAAGTTAAAAGACTAATGGTCTACCTACCAGTCAGAAGGGAGAGACCTTTCTGTGGGACAGTGAGTTTTGGGGAACTACAGAAAACAGAAGATAAAGAGGGTATACTGAGAGAGTCTTCTGGCACCCAAGGACCCTCACTAAAAGTAAGGTAGCAGCAACCCACTGCTTAATTAAACAAGGAGGCCATTAGACTAAGGTGACTCTAATGCCACAATAGCTTACCTAAGCAAACAAAAATCTATGTTCATAAATGCCTCAAAATTATTAAATCAAAATCTAAGGACAACCAATCATGAACAGCCAACTAGGCTTTCATCTATAGTCAACCAATAATTTCATTGCTTTGCTTCTGCCTTTTCTGTATCAAAGTCTCTCCAGAGCTCCTGTAGGTGGAGCACTCACTACTTCTGATTTGGGACTACCTGATATTAATTGATTTTTGCGCAAATAAACTCTTAAAATTTGTAATATGCCTCAGTTTATCTTTTAACACTACCACTGAAGAAATCTGAAGCCTGTGGTAACTCTGGGTAAAAATAGCAACAATAAAACTCAAACCAACGTCAACTACTGATTACACAGAATTGTCACACAGAACCTAAAAAACTTGTCAATATCAAATCATAAATAATAGTTAAGTCTCCACAGTTATTCTACATACAATGCAAATGCAAAATTTTTAAAAAGCCAGAAAATAGTGACCCATTGTCTAGTGATAAAGCAATCACCAAAGGTATACTCAGTAATGACACAGATGTTGGAATTAGACAAGGACATTAAAATAAATATTACTACAAAACTGTATGTTTTAAATATGTTAGCACAATAATTTTTTTCAAAAACAGAAAAAAAGAAGCAAAGTAATTAATAACAATTAAAACTAAAAATATAATGTTTTAGTAGAAGAGATGAAAAACATGCATGAATGCATAATGTTTCAGCAGAATTGGAAACTATAAAATAAAAGTTAAACGGAAATGCTAAAAATTTTAAAAATTCATCTAAATTTATCTAAATCAGAGGTGAAGAATTTGTTTGGCAGATTTATGAGAAAAGTGAACACAGTTAAGTGGACACACATTGTTGCATGAAGAGGCAACAATGGAAATGAACCAAAATGAAGAACAAAGAGATAAAAGAGAGAAATAGACATGATGAGCTCTGAGACAAAGACAAATGATCTGACATATAAGAAATTAGAGTTCTAGGACAAGAGAGAGAAAATGGGCCAGAAGAAATAATTGAAGAGATAACAGCTATGAATTTCCAAAACTAATGGAAGACATCAACCATCTAAGAACCTCAGAGGACCCAAAAAGTAGGATGGACACATACACACACACACACACACACACACACACACACACACACATCCAGAGTCAAATCAAAGATCAAGAGGAAATCTTGAAAATAGCCAGGAAAGAAAGAAATATTACACAAAGACTAACTAAGGTAAAACTAAAAATTGTTGCCAGAAACCATTCAAGTTAGAAGATAATAGAATGATATTTTAAAGTGTTTAAAGAAAACAAACAAAAATTTTTAGCCAAAGATTCTATACCCAATGGGGAAAATTTTTTTTCTTTAAAAATTAGGGTAGAATTGACACAGGGTTGGCAGGGTGGGAGGCAAAGAGGAAGCTGGGATGAAGTGAGAGAGTAGCATAGACATATATACACTAACCAGCTGTAAAATAGATAGCTAGTGGGAAGTTGCTGTATAACAAAGGGAGGTCAGCTCGATGGTGGGTGATGCCTTAGAGGGCCAGGACAGGGAGAGCAGGAGGGAGTCATGGGAGGGAGGGGATATGGGGATATATGTATAAATACAGCTGATTCACTTTGCTGTACCTCAAAAGCTGGTACAAGAGTGTAAAGCAATTATATTCCAATAAAGTGCTTAAAAAAATTAGGGTAGAATAAAATATTTTAGATAAGTAAAATGAGAGAATTTATTGCAAGTAGATTTGTAATATTATAATACAAAAAAATTAAAGTTCTTTAGACAAAAGAATTATGATATCAGTCGAAAAGTTGAATTAACACAAATGAAGAACACTAGAAATGATTTTTAAAAATGAATTAATTTCTGATTTTTAATCAGTTTAAAACAATTTGCTGTGTACACGTAAACTACTAACCCTTTATTATGAGGTTTAAAATATATTTAGAAGCAAAATGGGACTTCCTACGTGGCGCAGTCATTAAGAATCTGCCTGCCAATGCAGGGGACACAGGTTCAATCCCTGCCCCAGGAAGATGCCACATGCTGTGGAGCAACTAAGCCCATGTGCCACAAACATTGAGCCTGTGCTCTAGAGCCCGTGAGCCACAACTATTGAGCCCATGTGCCACAACTACTGAAGTCCATGAGCCTAGAACCCGTGCTCTGCAATGAGAAGCCACCGCAATGAGGAGTCCGCTCACCACAATGAAGAGTAGCCCCCACTCGCTGCAACTAGAGAAAGCCCGTGTGCAGCAATGAAGACCCAATACAGCCAGTAAATAAAAAAATAAATAAATTTATTTATTTTAAAAAAGAAAGCCAAATGTATGGTGAAATTGGTACAATGGATTGAATGAAGGAAATAGAGTATATTCATACTACACATGAAGTGGTATATGATTTGATAAGTTAAAGATGCATATTGGAAACACTGGAACAACCACTAAATAAATAAACAAATCTAATGAACCAATGATGGAGATAAGATAGAATAGTAAAAAGAAAATGCTTAATTCAAAATAAGAGAGTACCGCCCCCCCGCCCCCCATCCCCCATCCCGGGGTCTTTCATACTCCATCCCACCTTCCTTAGCGTAAAATAGGTCTTGCCCGGAGACCACGTTTTTGGATGCGCCCACCCTGCTGCTCGAATTTTAAAGCGTGCCAAAGCTGTATGCCTGCGCAGTTCTATCTTTCGCGCCTTTGTTTACACTTCTGCTTCGGCCACAAGATTTATCCTCCTGCCTTTCTCCGCTCCTCACGCTCGGCGCCATCTTGTCTTCTTCCAGCTGACTTTACATTGTTCGATGTTAAGAAAGAAGAGGCGTGAGTCTCCAAAATGCCGTTGGGTGGGGGCGCTGTAGCTTTCTATCGCCTGTGCTCTGGGCGTCTCCAGAGGACACGGCGCGGGCGGGAGCGGGACAGTCCGAGCCAGGCAGCCCTCCTTAGGCGCCCGGCCCTTGCTTCTCCCTCCTCCGGTTTGCCCAGACATTGGCGGATGGGTGCTCCAGCAGCTACTGGGCCCGGACAGTGAAGCAGAGGAGGGGAACGTGGGGAAAGCGAGCCCAGTTGCGAGGGACGGCAGCACCCCTAGCCCCGCTGCGGGCCCAGCTCTGGTCGCCCCTGTGTAACAACGGCCCCGGGGTTCCCTCTCACCCCAGAGGCCCGAGGGCGCCACCTCTTGGCCAAGGCCTGCTTCTCGGCCTCCTGTGACCACGTGCTGAGCCAGGATTTGGGCCAGGTGCAGGGGGCCCAGCAGGTGGCCTTGGGGAAGGGCATCTCCGACTGCCCGGCGGGAGCCATGCTGTCTGCCACCTAGCTCCGAGACACCAACTCTCGGCCATCTCGGTGGAGGTGGGCCTGGCCATCACGCTCTGGTGGCTGGGCGCCTGCTGGGAGTACCACACCCTTCGGTGACTCCCACCCCAGTCTGCGAGATTAATACAGAGTGTCAGCAAGGCAGTGGTTGTGGTTGCTGGGTCCCTGCCACGTGCTGCCCTTAAAGGGGTGAGTTTGCAGGTTCTGGTGACTGCTTTCTGTAGCCTTACAAGGCTCCTACAACTGGAAGGGCCCCCATTCTGGCCACGGGGATGCTCATAGCTGACTGTAAAGGAGGGATTTAGTTCTCATTGGTCGTGCAGCCTATGGCGGTCGGAACAGTCTTTTTTAGAATCTGGATTCAGGCTGCCCTGGGGGTGCCATCCACCACCGCTGGGTGCACCACCATCGGGGATTTAAGGGTTGGCTCTGCGGGTCGTCCAGGCTGGAGGCATGTTGTTCTCAGGAGCATAGAGGGTAATTGTATGTGGAGATCAGAGTACACATTGTTCCCGTGGTTGATGAAAACCCTTTGCAGGTGAGCTAGGAGCATCCCAGGTGCCCTGAGAGTTTAATTCGGGCTGTTCACTAGCCCTGGAGACAGTGGATAAGGCAGGGCATTTGACACAGCTGTGACCTTCCCATCCACACTCATTGCTGTTGCTGTCTGCTTCACCTGTAATTGTAATATGAAGGTTGGGAAGAAGGCTGCTGGGATGGGTGGCTCCATTGGATTGGAGGAGAGGGAAGTGGAGGAGCCAGGGCCCCAGAAGAAGAGGAGGAGGGGAGGGGAGGCCGATTCAACACCAGCTGTGCCAGGCTTTGAAGGATGAACCCAGGAGGGCATTGGGCCACACAATGACATTTTTATCCCTCACCAGCTATTTCTGGCTCCCTGAGACTCAGCCATGGAAGGTACAGAAATGTGTGTGACAAGAAACTCAAGACTTTTAAGCCTGGCAGGAAAGACAAAACCAAGCATAAAGATGTGATCAAGTTTTATTATTCTCCCACTGGAGGTGGGGGTGGGGGATCATATTTAATAAACATCTCTTACCCTCAAAAAAAAAATTAAGGAAGGAAAAGAAGGGGGAAAGTAACAACTGGAAGATTCAGAAACTAGCAAGATGGTAGATTTAAATCGAACCACATGGATGATTTTATTAAATGTAAAGGTTGATACAAGCCAATTTAAAAGTAGAGATTGCCATGTCAAGACCTCACTCTTTGATGATTACAAGAAAGGTATACAAATATAAAAGTATAAATACATTGAGTGTAAAAAAACATGTATGTATACTTTTATTATAATGTGATACCACCTCAGCCCCATATAAGTAATATTTTTACCTAATGTCAAAAATTGTTTTCCAACTAACTAAAAGTACAACAATGTACAAAAGGACTGCTTGTAAATATGCATGTAAATAGTTCTGTTAGTAACCCATTGTTTTACATTTGGTACATCTGTTTCTGCTAATAAAGTTAGCTTTCTCATTTTCTGCTTATTCAGTCAGAATTGAAATTAGACTTTGAAAATAAAATTTAAATAGTTTTATTTCCTCTTTAAATATATGTATATATATATACATATTTATATGTTTCAAAGGTAGGAATGTTATCAGATATAAGGATGATGAACATTACAACACAGTAAAGGAGATAATTCATCAGAAACACATGCTAATCTGTCTATGCATCTAACAAAGGAACTCTAAAGTATATAAAACATATACTGATAGCTCTAAAAGTAGAAATGGCAAATCCACAATGTTAATGGAAAAGTTCAACACTCGATTGTATTTTTTAGCAATTATTATACAACATATACTGAAAATCAGTAAGGGTGTAGATCTGAATACTGATATTGTCAAATTGACCCAACTGACATTTATAAGGCAACTATCTAAGAACAACATAATACAACTTTTCACATGGGACACTGACCAAGATAGACTAAATTCTAGCCCATAAAATAAATTTCAAACAATTGAACTCAAAGAAAGAAGGCTTTCTGACCACAAAATAATCAAATAAGAAATCAATAACAGAAAGATAACTGAAAAATAACTTCAAATATTTGGAAATCAAAGAAAAGCAAATTAAACCTGAACTAAGCAGAAGGAAGTAATAAAGATAAGCTTACAAATCAATGAACTTGAAAATATAATAACAATAAAGAAAATCAATAAAGCAAAATGTTGTCTTATAAAAAATTGATAAATCCTTACACAGACTGACCAAAGAGAAAGAGAAAGAGAGAGAGAGAATGCACCAATTACCAACATCAGGAATGAACATGGGGCATCACTACTGATCCCACAGACATTAAAAAGATAAACACAAGCACACCTCATTTTATCGCTCTTCACTTTATTGCATTTCTCAGATGATGATTTTTTTACAAATTGAAGGTTTATGGCAACCCTGAATCAAGTAAGTCTATTGAGACTATTTTTCCCACAACATTTGCTCACTTCATGTCTCCGTCACATTTTAGCAATTATCGCAATATTTTTTCATTATTATTATATTTGTTATTGTGATGTTTGATCAGTGATCTTTGGTGTTACTACTGCAACTTGCTAAATGCTCAAATGATGGCTAGAATTTTTTAGCAATAAAGTATTTTTTAATTAAGATATGTACATTTTTAGACATAATGCTACTACATATGTAATAAACTACAATATAGTATAAACACAACTTTTACATGCACAGGGAAACCAACAATTTTGTGTGACTTGCTTTACTGCAATATTCACTTTATTGTGGTGGTCTAGAACAAAACACACAATATTTCCAAGGTATGCCTGTACTGTGAACAACACTGTGCCCGTAAGTTCAACAACTTGAATCAGCACACTTTTTCTACAATGGGTCAGGTAGTACTTATTTTAGACTTTGAGGGGTCCCTATTGGAATCACTCAATTCTGCAGTCATATAATTAAGCTGCTCTAGTCATTACTATTTACTTGCTAGTAAACAAGTGAAGGCCTTTTCCCTAGGATCAGAAATGGGGTAAAGATATCTACTTTCACCACTCCTATTCAACATTTTACTATAGGTCCTAGACAGTTCAATAAAAAATAAAAGAAAAAAGAAAGTAATAGGCATAGGAATTGGAAAGGAAGAAATAGAACTGTCTTTATTTAAAGATGATATCTATAGAAAAAATCCCAAAGACTCTACAAAAACGGCTTCTAAAATTACTAAGTGGTTTAGAAAGGTGACAGGAAACAAAGTGAATACACAAAAAGCAAATGCAGGGACTTCCCTGGTGGCAGTGGTTAAGAATGTGCCTGCCAATTCAGGAGACCTGAGTTCAAGCCCTGGTCCGGGAAGATCCCCCATGCCTCGGAGCAGCTAAGCCTGGGTGCCACAACTACTGAGCCTGTGCTCTAGAGCCCACAAGCCACAACTATTGAGCCCATGTGCCACAACTACTGAAGCCTGTGTGCCTAGAGCCCGTGCTCCACAACAAGAGAAGCCACTGCAGTGAGAAGCCCGCACACCACAATGAAGAGTAGCCCCAGCTCACCACAACTAGAGAAAGCCCGTCCTCAGCAACGAAGACCCAATTCAGCCAATAAATAAATAAATTTATATAAAAAAGTAAATGCATAACTATATCCTAGCTATGAACAATTTGTAATTTGAATTTAAAAATGCTATTTTCAGCAACTTAAAATATCCAAAATAATTAAGGAAAAAAATACATGCAAAATTTTTACACCAAAAACTGCAAAATCTTGATGAGAGAAATTAAAGACTTAAGGAGATGAAGAGAAATACTATATTCATGGGTTGGAAGACTCACTGTTTATATGTGAACTCTTCCTAAGCGAATCTATGGATTCAAAGAAATATCAATCAAAATCCCATATAACTTTTTTTTGAAGAAGTGCTTAAAATAGGTAAAATATTTCTGAAACAGAATAAAGTTTGAGGACACATACTAGTTGATCTCAAAACTTGCCATGAAGTTACAATAATCAAGAAAATGCAATAGATTATATACAGTGATCAATGGAGAGTTTCCAAGTAGACCAACATGTGTATAGTCAATTAATTTTTTGACAAAGATATCAAAATAATTCAATGGAGCAAGGGTAGTCGTTCCAAAAAACTTTGCTGGACCAATTAGTCTTCCATATGCAAAAAATAAGATAAATAAAATAACCATCAACCCTTACCTTTTACTAAATAAAAAAATAACTTGAAATAGACCATATACTTATCATGAATAATAAAAAAGAATTTTTGGTAAGTTGAACTTCATGAACGTTGAAACTTCCAATCTTTGAAAGACCATTGTTAAGAAAACGCAAAGATAAGACACTTACTGGGAGAAAGTATTTACAAAACATGTATCTATCTATTAAATAACTTTAAAATATATAAACATTTACTACAATAAGTAAACAAACAATACCATTTTTAAAATGGTTAAAACACTTCAACAGATATTTCACCAAAGAAGAAATGTGAGTAGCAGATACTCACATGAAAAGATGCTTAAAATGATTTTACTCATTAAGAAAATTTCCACTGAAATAACAAGATACCACTACACAGCTTCTAAAATGGCTTAAAAAAAAACATTGTAACACTTTGGAAAAGGGTTTGGCAGTTTCTTCTAAAGTTTAACATGGGGAATTCCCTGGATGTCCAGTGGTTAGGACTCTACACTTTCACTGCCAAGGGGGTGGGTTCAGTCCCTGGTTGGGGAAATAAGATCCCACAAGCTGAGTGGCCAAAAATAAATAAATAGATAAAGTTAAACATAGGATCCAGCAATCCAAGCCCTGAGTACTTACTCAAGAAAACTAAAAACACAGATCCACACAAATGTTTCTAGTAGATTTATTCATAGTAGCCAAAATCTAGAATGAAGCCAAACATCCATCAACAGGTGAATATGTAGACAAATAACTCATGGTACATCCATACAATAAGATTCTCAACAATGAGACAGAGATAAATGAGCAATAAATAGAACAAAACTACTGACATATGCAACAATATGGATCAACCTCAAAAACACTACTGTGAGAGAAGCCAGATACAAAAATCTAAGTACTATGTGGTTCTGTTTGTATGATATATTATAGAAGACAAAACTACTGCATAGGAGTTGAAATCAGATAATTGGTTTCCAGGAGCTGGGGCTGAAGGAGGCAATCAGCTTTGTCTGTTTTTGAACTTTATATAAATGGAATAATATAGCATTATTTGGTCAGCATTATATATGTGATCTTCATCCAAATTTTTGTATAGAAATAGCATTTGTTCATTTTCAATTTTATAGTATCCTATATGTAACTATGTCATGATTTACTCCTCAAATTGACTGCTGGTGTCACATTCACATCTTAAAATTATAGCCTAATTGGCTAAAATTCTTTTTTAATTAGATTCTTATTTTTAAATTCTTATTTAAAAGTCTTAGTTAAGCCCTACAAAATCTAAATGGGATTGACCTTACCAAGTCACCTCTTAAACAGACATTAAATCTCAGTATGTGTCCATACCATGCATTGACTTTTTAATTGAAAAATCCCTTTTATCATTTGGTCAGTTTGGGTTTACCCCCAAGTATTATCACATCTGATTTGCCACTGCCTACCCACTTCTACCTACCCACTTCTAAGTTTCCCCCCACCAATGGAATTTCTTTTTTCTTCATGGATTTTCTAATTTAGAGGTGCAGATACTATCACTCTTCCCATTTATGACAGTCAATAATTCCAGAATATTTCTCTCTTAGATTATAGTAGTCTTGGCATTCTCCCCAAACATCATCAAGCTACTGCCTGAAAGAAGAGGAAAAGGGAGTGTTGGCTCTCAGTTCACACACAATTTAGATGATGAGAGATTCTGCCCCCAACAATGACCACAATAAACCAGGGCAGCTGAGAAATAAGGCAAAACCTGTGAGCACGTTACCTTCAATTACTGTAGTAGATGGAGCCACAGGCATGTGAGTTCATTTTAAGTGACGAGGTTCTGCCAGGAGTGTGTTTCTGAGTCTCAGAAACCTGCACACATCAAGGTAACAAGGTTAGGTTTAACCTTGATTGAGTATTGAGTTTTTGCATTTTATTGTTGCAGTGAAAATCATGTCATGAATACTCCATTTATTCCTCCATATAAGGATGTTCCTAATTAATCTGTTATTCAAATGCCACCAGTATTATATTAGTAACTGCATTATTTCATGACACTGACTAAAGCCCAGAAGCAGGTTCCTATGGCCTAATTAATTTTTTTAAAGCCTTTTACTCAGCGGGATGCTGCCTACCTAGATCTTTGAATGAAAGGGCATTAATGAAGCTGCAATGCAGATGATTGTATTGAAAGTGATGAAGGATTTATTAGGAAACCGACCATCGCGGGCTGCGCAGTATATGAGGCATAAAGCTGCTAAAAGTAATGACAGAGTGTAGTTTAGGCAAGTAATGGGCAGCAGAGCTACAAAAGGAGAGCTTGGAGATATATTATTTAGTAATAAAGTTCCCATAAAAATTGAAATATGAGATGGAAAGATTAACATGGTCATACAAGTCATCTTTAATGTTCATAGCCAAGTTCTGGCTTTTAGAAAGAGTAAACTGAATTTATGCCTACAACAACATGTAAGTCAAAATCCTTATTTATACATTTCATGCAAATGACTGCAGACCTTTGGTTTGCAGTTACCAAAGCAATGTTTAGTAGCATTTAAATTTATTACATTAACATTGGATCAGGAGCCGTATTTCTACCTGTCAAATGACAACGTTTGTAGGTCATATCATCCATAAATAGAGTGCAGTTCACAGATCCCTGCACTGCTAGTTCCAAGTGTACAAACAAAAGATTTTACATTTTGTTTTTCCACCTTAAACTGAATATAGATGTGTTCTCATTTATTCCATGATGATATTCTAGTATTATTGACACAAACCTTTTGCTCTTTGGGCGTGTTTGCTTCCACAAAGGGGATGCATAGGGTTCTAACTAAGAGCAAGGGCTTTTGATGGAAATAGACCTAAATGAAAACCCTGAGAGCCAATTACCAGCTGGGTGACCTTAGTCAAATGACTTTATAACTCTGGTCTCATATTTCTCATCTACAATAGGGACATAATACCAATCTCAAGGAATAATTATAATAATTCAATAAAGTATATACAAATGTATCATCTATAGTAACTGATTCAGTTATTAGCCTCATAATTATCACCATCAGTACATTCTGGGAGTCTCCATAATAGATAATGGCATCAACATTCTTGAAGGAGCAGCAAAACATACCTTATTCTTCAGATATTCTCATCTCAGCTTTATTTCTAAAGTTAAAGGTCTGAAGGTTAAATTGTATGTAATGAGGTGTGTAATTAAATTGACAGCCATTTGGATTTAACACAAATGTTTTATGAAAATTCTTATCTTTTATGATTTCTTAGATATGGGGCTGTAGAGTAAAACTAAACTGAATTTTAAGAGAAAACTGTTACATATCTACAAAAGACTTTATTCTGAATTTGAAACCTTTCCTATCTAATGTCAATCACATAGAGGATGGGAATAAGATTTCCGTTTTAAACACAGTAGTAGCAGATGCCTTAATAAGAAAATGGCATTTGAGTACAGGCCTGATAAAAGTGAACATATAAGCCATGTGAAACTCAGAGGAAAGAATGTAGGTAAAGGGAATAGCTAATGCCAACCACTTAAGACAAAAACAGAGATATAGCAAGGGAGGCCGTGGTCAGTGGAGGTAGTTCACCATGGTTGTAGGCAATAAGGTGTGCACTGTCTACAGAAAATCTTAAATCAATAATAAAACTGATTAAATTTTTATTATCACTATGAACTGTCAAGTGTAAACAGTATCAGTGATAAAATACTCCTCCCTTTAAAAAAATAAAGTCTATTGATCTAAGGTCTAAACAACTGCTATGGTTTCTGCTGAGTTCAATGGACTGCTGTCACTGGCCCATCTTTGGAAACATACCAAGAAGGAAGAGCACAGGACAAGTATGTCTGAATCAGATTGAATGGGAACAGGAGCTATAGATGAACCAGTCAATGAACAATAGCATGGCTAAAATATGTAGGGCTTTGTAAGCTCTGTTTGGACTTGAGCTTTTACTCTACAAGATGGAGAGCCATTGGATGGGTTAGAGCAGAGGATTTTCAAGACACTGTTTACACTAATTACAGTATTGAAAATAGACTTCAGGCTGGGAATGTGATAGTTACGGAAGAGAAAAATAGGTGGTGATTTTTCTTACTACCTCCTATTCACCCCATTGGTGAAGGATGAGTCTGATACCCTAAACAGTACAAGATGGCTGAAGATACAACAATCAACCCGAACAGATGAGACTGACTGCAGTTTATTAGTCAAACATACTCATAACCTGGGAGAGGAGGACTCCACACACCACATAGAGCAACATAAGAATTACACTTGGGAATAAAGTGAAATAGCTGGGGTTGTAGGAGGCAGGCTTTGTAGTAACAAAAGGGAAGTGTGCCCCCCCTTCACATCTTGAGGATGTGATTGGTTTGTTTGAATAATTTGCAGGCTGGCAGAGGAGCAAAATATATTAGGTTCAGATCCAGATGGGGTACAGCTGGTCTGGTTAACAGGGGAACTCCCTGGGTGTGAAGTCTTCCCCACTGACTATGGCACATTAGCAAAAGCAGAGGAATTCACAGGTAAGCCTTTGGGGCTCTATGAGGCTCAAAGATGTCAAGGAATACAGTGATAGCTTGGGATAGAAGTAGAAGTGGCGAAATTGATAAGAAAAGAATTGATGCTGAATATATTTTTAAGGTAGAGCCAACAAGAAGTGTGGAAGAATTGGATGTGGAAGTTGAAAGACAGGAGTCAAATATGACACTGTGGTGTTTGACTCTAGCAAATGAAAAGATAGTGTCGATTACTGAGAAGAAAAAAATATGGGAGTAGTAGTTCATGGTATATCCATATATTTAAATACCATGTAGATGTAAAAAAACGTAAACTTTTCATGTGCTTATATGGAAATATCTCAAAATATAGTAAATGAAAAAGCAAGATACATGGTATCCAATATAGCATTTAGGATTTATGTTTAAAAAGGGAAAGAAAAAAAATAGATATTTGCATTGGATTGTACACACATTTTTAAAATTTATATAAAGTGTGTAGGAAGCAAAAAAACAGGTAATAATAAGAGTTACCTGTTGGAAAGAGAGGATAGAAATTAATTGGGCAGAGACTGGGAGCAAAAGAGGAATATATTCACTATAGTTTATAATTTCTGATGTTTGTACAACGTGAATGCATTTTTTAGTTAAAAATAAATGTTTAAAAAGATATAGGCAGAAATTCTGTTTTAAAAATGTGTATACCAACTGTAAAATAGATAGCTAGTGGGAAGTTGCTGTATAACAAAGGGAAATCAACTCGATGATGGGTGATGCCTTAGAGGGCCAGGACAGGGAGAGCAGGAGGGAATCGCGGGAGGGAAGGGATGTGGGGATATACGTATAAATACAGCTGATTCACTTTGGTGTACCTCAAAAGCTGGTACAAGAGTGTAAAGCAATTAAATTCCAATAAAGAGCTTAACCCCCCTCCCCCAAAAAAATGTGTATAGCTGACAGTCCCTGATACAGTATCTCCATATACATACTACTGTCTCTTGAAGAAACAATAATAAAAGAAAAAGATGAAAATAAGGAGAAGATGAAGGAGGAGGAGGAAAACAAGAAGAAAAGTAATAACAATAATTATAACAAAACAATAATATATTAAAACTTAAGACTAAGGAAAAAGGCAGAAACTCATCACTGAATATAAATATGGCAACCCATTACCTATTGACATAATTTGGAGATGAATTCCCACTAACATGACTGACAAAATCAGACTTTGAAGTAAAATTATTGGCTTATGCATGTTTTGTCCTGAAAGATGACCACCTTTAAAAAAAAAAAAAAAAAGGAATAAGCCTGATATCACATGGGGAATTGGTAAATGTTTAACAAGCTATTTGGGGATGTTAATTGCAGCTGTGTGGCTGACTTGCAACATTTGAAAATGTATATACTTCCATTGCGGCTGATTTCAAAGTACCAACATGACCTCATATTTCTTCTCTGCTCTTCCTTTCTTTATTGTCGATACAAGTTTCAGAACTTTATAATTTTCCTTCTTTCTGAAAATCTTATCTTACAATTTCTTTCAAAGGAGGTCTACTGGCCACAAATTTCCCTAATTATTGTTTGTCTGAGAAAATTATTTCCTCTTTCCCTTTTGTAGGACAATTTTTCTGGGTATAGAATTCTAGATTGTTGGGTTCTTTCTTTCAAAAGTTTAAATGTTTTCACTCCAGGCTCTTCCTGCTTACATGGTTTGTGAATAAAATCCCTACATAAGTCTTGCTTTGTCCTTCTATAGGTAAGGTCTTTTTCCCTTTTGCTTCTTTTAAGAGTTTCTCTCTCTTTAATTTTATGAAGTTTGAATATGATATTTTTTAAGTTTTTTAAAATTTATTCTTTTTTTCAAATTTTTAAAAATTTTTAATTTTTTTAATTTATTTTTTAAATTTATTCTATTTTTTAAAATTTTTTCTTGTTTTTTTTTAATTTATTCTTTTTTTTTAATTTATCCTTCTTTCTGTTTGAGTTTACTGGATTTGTGGTGTGGTGTCTAACATTAATATCAGGACATTCTCCGTCATTATTGCTTCAAACATTTCTTCCATTCCTTTCTTGCTTTGCCATCTGATATTCCCGTTATGCATAGGTTACTCCTTTTGTAATTGTCCCTCAGCTCTTGCACATTCTATTCTTTTTCATTATTTTTTCTCTTTGCATTTAAATTTTGAAAGTTTCTAGTGACATTTCTTCAAACTTGCTGATTCTTTCCTCAGCTGTGTCCAGTCTATTGATGAGTCTATCAAAGTCACACTTCATTTCTGTTGCAGTTTTTGATTTCTAGCATTTCCTTTTGATTCTTCCTTAGAGTTTCCATCTCTCTGCTTACAGTATGCATCCATCCTTGCTTGTTGTCCACTTTTTCCATTAGAGCCCTTAACATATTTATTACAGTTATTTTAAATTCTCTGTCTGATAATATCAACATCTCTGCCAAATATGAGTCTAGTTCTATTTCCTCATCTTATCATGTTGTATTCTTTGTTTGTTTGTCTCACAGTACCACTTGTAATTTTTTGTTAAAAGATGGAAATGATATACTGGATAAAAGGAACTGAGATAAACTGCTTCTAGTGTGAGGTTTTATGTTTATTTGACTGGGATTTATGTTGTGTTTACTCTTTGCTGTAGCTGTAGGGGTCAGAGGTTAAAATTTCCTCTGATGTCCTTGTTTTTGTCACTCCTGTAATCTTCAGGTTTCCCTAGAGACTTGCTAAATAAGGTCTGAGACATGTAGTTACTTCACTTGTATTTCCTGTTATTATACAGGTGGTTTAATGATGGTGGTAAGGTGTGCGGGACAGGAAGTGTTCCATGGCTGTATGGTAAGGTCTTGGTCTTTTGGTGAGTCTGTGCCCAGCCTGTGACCTTCACTAGTGTTTCTCAATTTTTTTCCCTCTTAGGTGCAGCAGGAGGTCTAGAGAGGACTGCAGTTGGGGGTTCTCTATTTGATCATATATTGTTCTCATTCTTTCCTTTAATTCTTTATATATGCTTTCCTTTAGATTTTTTTAAACATATATATTATATTATATATTATAGCTTCTTATTGACTACTACTTTCCTGTGTGAGCACCATACTTTCTTGTTACTTTACATGCCTCAGAATTTGTACTGAAAGCTGTAGATTTTCATTAATGTAGCAAATCTAGAAATCAAAATCCCCACTCAACATTTATTGTTACATCTATCTGGTTTTTAGAGACTTTCCTGTACTAATTCTATAATGTATACTGTATATTATTTTCCTGTGTGGTCACTGAAGTCATTGCTCAGTTAGCTTAGTGGTCAGCAAATGACTGAACAGATTTCTTTAAATATCTTTAAATATCACAACTTTTGCCAAGGGTCTCTCTATGTGTAGTGGGCATACCTTTAGCTCTTAGGCAAACATTTTCTAACTCCACCTAACACTTTAATTCTGCTTTTGCAGTATTCCCAGTTCAGTTAAAGGGAGATCTTAGGGCCTCCTGGGGCCTTTCCCAGGCATATACACAGCCTTTTTGTGCACAACTCTATGCGTACAGGGGAACATCTAATTTTCCAGAATTATGTTGAAGTTTTTCAAAGCATCTAGTTGTTAGGGGACCATTGACCAAAACCACCAGCCTTGGCCAGGTGCGCTTGCCTGAATTGTCTCACAACAGGAGGTCCCAATAAGTAACATGGTGCTGCCTCCAGAAACTAATCAAAATTCAGGAGGGGCCAAAAGAGGGAGGAGACAACCAACCTCCCAGAGTCCTTCATGCTGGAATCCATCTTGTCTGAGAGACACGTGCACCACCAGGTAGGACCCTGATTCAGACCAAGCAAGATGACTGGCCAGAGACAACCCAGAAACTAACTCCATTACCATAAAACCTGAGACTGCAAGCCAAATGGCAGAGAAATTCTCCTAGGTTTACTTACCCTGCTGGTCTTTGCCCAGGTGCCTGTTTCCAATACTAACGTCTCTTGGTTTGTCAGCATGTATGTCTCCTCGGACAATTCATTACTGAGTGTTAGACAAGAGCCCACTCTCAGGCCCTAGAAGGGGTTCCCCTTTCTGCAACATATTGACATCTTATTCTTCAGTTTTTCCTTTTAGGTTTTTTGGGGAACTTATTAGCCCCAGCCAGCAATGTTACTTCAGACAGATTGACATTAAACAATTGTCACTAATTTTTCTTAAAAATTCCCCTGTAGATAAGCCTGTTCATACAAGGTAAGGACTTTGTCATATCAAATCAAGACATAAGAATAGGACCTCCCTGGTGGCGCAGTGGTTAAGAATCTGCCTGCCACTGCAGGGGACACGGGTTCAAGCCCTGGTCCAGAGAGATCCCACATGTAGTGAAGCAACTAAGCCCGTGCACCCCAACTACTAAGCTTGCGCTCTAGAGCCCACAAGCCACAACTGTTGAGCCCATGTGCCACAACTACTGAAGCCCGCATGCCTATTGCTCATGCTCCACAACAAGAGAAGTCACCGCAATGAGAAGCCCCTGCACAGCAATGAAGAGCAGCTCCCACTCACCACAACTAGAGAAAGCCCATGCGCAGCAACGAAGATCCAGTGCAGCCAATAAATAAATAAATTTTTAAAAGGAAAAAAAAAGACATGAGAATAGAGCTTTCCAGAGACCTGCCAGATAAGTCAAATAGTAATAATTCTATGTGTGTGGGGGGCTTTTGGGGATACTTCAAAATTGATTCTGCTCCCTCAAGTTGCTGCTAGGTTGGCGGCTTTCACAGCTATAGTATTTGTAAGGCTGTTTGATTTTCAAGACTACCAGAGTTAAGGAAAGGGGGATTGGGCAAGTTAAAGCCCTACGAGGCTTGCTGTTCGTCTCAAGATTCAACCATTTTTCTTGGATAATCATTCCCTGGATTGTTGCAAGACATTGGTTAATTTTCAGTGTTCTGAAAATATTGATTTTGACAGATTTTGCCAGTGTTCTCATTACTTCTGTGGAGGAGTATATACTTGGAGGTCCTTACTTTGCCATTCCAGAAGTCAAGAACTACCTGCTTTATTTTTTCATAGTAGTTATCCGTTAAATGTTTTTTCAAGCTCTCATCTGAAGTGAAATTACTGATTATTTAGTTGTTCTTGTCAATCATCAACTTCCAATTAGAACTGTCAACTTCCAATTATAACTTAAGCTACAGGAAGAGGGGTACTGCCTTGTTAATTCTTCTGTCATTAATTGTGAAGGATATGAGATTTTGCCCTATCTGCTATTTAACACGTTCACCTGCCACAGTTTCACGTAGGGTGACGGAAGACACAAGACTCCTGGTTCAAAGACATTGAACTCTGTTACTCACTGCACAGCAAGAAGCATAAGCTTATGTTCACATCAATTCCCCTTGCCTCTCAAATTCCATAGGAACAATGCAGTGTGGCCCAGGTAGAAGATGTGCACATGGTAAATCTGCATCACAGATGAGGAACTCCAAGATAAAGAATTTAAGTCTTTTACAATAGGATGCAAGCAAATCTGCCCTTGCCCTAGAAGGAATCATTACTTTGATTATACAGCAAACCTTTCTTTTGTCTGGAAGGAGGCACTATTTATCTTCCAAGGCTATTTGCTATACAAACATTATTGAATAATCTTGTACAAAATCTGTCAGTGCCTCTGCTGGCAAGATAGGCAAAAACACAAGAAACCCACAGAGAATTATGTCCCAACATCATTCCACGTCTAAATTAGTATCTAATACTGTAGACATGCAATAAATATTTGTTGAATAAAACTTCTGCAAATTTCTATCTTGATCATTATTATATCCTATTTCCACAAATAAGATAAACATTTATGTATATATATATACATGTATATAAAATCTTGGACATAAGGCAAGGCTTGAATAAGAACTGCCTTAGTCAGTTTGGGCTGTTATAACAAAGTACCATAGTCTGGGTGGTTTATAAACAACAGAAATTTATTTCTTACAGTTCTGAAGGCTGGAAGTCCAAGAAGACAGTGCCGTCATAATTGGGTTCCTGATGAGAACCCTATTCCATTTTGCAGACTGCCAACTTCTCTCTGTGCCCTCACAAAGCAAAAAGAAATTTAGCTAGCTCTCTGGCCTCTTCTTATAAGGGTGCTAACTCCATTCATAAGGGTTCCATCCCTGTGATCTAATCCCCTCCAAAAGCCTCACCTCCAAATGCACTGGGGATTACATTTCAATGTATGGATTTGGTTGGGGGGACTCAAACATTCAGTCCATAACCAGGACCTAAGAATAAATACTTGTTGGGTTTTTGCTTTCATTTTTGTTTGCTACAATAGAATGGCAAATGGAAATTATAAAACTCTGTTGGCTTCCTCATGTATAAACAGAAATGAAAAATTTACCTGTTGACCTCTTGAAGGAGTTCAGTCTTCTCTCCTACTATTTTCTTGCCTTACTCTGTAAGGAAGAATTGCTATGTTTGATCACAAGAACATTTAGTTAAACCACACAGCTAAGGTAATTAGTATGTCTATCTTTTGCAAATCTCAACTCCTAGAAAAGTAGAGAAGGAAGGAGGCCTGGAATACACATTCTTGCGGACAAATGAGTAAATATCCAGCTTACTTGCTCCTCTCTCTCTCTATCTATCTATCTCTTCATTTCTCTCTGTCACCATGACATCTCTCTCTCTCTCTTTTTTCCCCTACCCACTTGCACATACATGCACAAACATACACAAACTACTTTTTCATTGTGCTTTTCTCATATCTAGGAACATGCTGACAGTTCCTCAACTTGAAGACAGTAATATTCAAAATTAAGTTTGGCCTCTGGAGTAGAAGTAGGCACAGTGGACCTTTTGGATAAACTTTTTCTAGGCCATTTATATCAAAATCCTCTAGATAAAAGAGGCCCCTATATCAGTCTGGTTATATTCACTGGCATTCTTTCCTGGGGTTTTAAGTCATGTTCCTATATTAAGTGTGAAATCTTCCTTGGCCTTGCTTTGTCCTTTGAAAGGGACAGCTAGTTAAGAACAGAATCTGATCTTTAGACACCTCAATTCTGTTCAATACCCAGAACATACTAGATTTTTAAAGTATAACAACTACTGATGTTGTATCTCAGTCGGCAGTCAGTTTTGTTTCTTCTACCTCATGATTTTTTAAACAAATAGAAAATACTATAAAAGTTACCTGCATAATTGAGTCACACATCAAACATAACAGTGTCCTTTTCTGTGTTTACATAGTTTTATCTTTGAGAATATTGTGCTATTTCAGTTACAAATTACTTTGTATACATGTATTATACTGCCTTTCCTGGGTATGTGTAAAATTCACATAATTTCAGTTGATGTTTATTCTATCATTGAAATGGATTCATTTTGTGTTATTCTGAGAAATATGCTTAATTTGTGGATCATTTATATGTCTCTAGCACAGCTAGCTACTCTGATGTTTAAACAGTTTGTCTCATTTAGTAGGTTTTTTTTAATCATAAATGTTTAAAATACTCTATTTAACTCTTATTGGGATTGCTTATTCTCCCTTGTGAATGGATTTCCCTGCTCAATAATGCACTTTGGGGCAATTCTAACCTCACTGCTATTATTTCTTCACAATTGCACATATTTTCCATACTTCACCCAAGCCAATAGTTTATCACATATATTCGTATGTTTATAATTAATTTTAAATTAGCTGCTTCTTGTCTTGAAATGTATAATTGCGACTTCCCTGGTGGTGCAGTGGTTAAGAATCCACCTGCCAATGCAGGGGACACAGGTTCAAGTCCTGGTCTGGGAAGATCCCACATGCCTCAGAGCAACTAAGCCTGTGCACTATAACTACTGAGCTTGTGCTCTAGAGCCAGCGTGCCACAACTATTGAGCCCCCATGCTGCAACTACTGAAGCTTGCATGCCTAGAGCCCACGCTCCTCAACAAGAGAAGCCACCACAATGAGAAGCCTGTGCACCACAAGGAAGAGTAGCACCCACTTGCCACGACTAGAGAAAGCCTGTGCACAACAACGAAGACCCAATGCAGCCAAAAAAAAAAAGAAGTTAAAAGGTATAATTACTTTCAGTGCTCAAGTTGTCAAGATAATCACTGCAGTATATCACAGTATTTCTAACATTTCATAGTCTTATTTTTCCTGCCTTTGACCTTTTGTCCAACTGTAAATATACTTCAAGCTCCTTAACTAAATCTTGAACTGTAAGAAAGTGTTAATGATAAAGTAAATAATTTAAAAGCAAAGAAAAAAAGATAAGATTTTGCCCTTACTGTTCTTTTGTGGAATTTTTTTCCACGCTTCCAGAGAAAATTATAATATTCTAACAAGTGCATGCTTGCCTCTACTTAGAAAACATTTTTTGCACATAATAGAGGAATATTATTCAGTAATTCTGAATTTAATTTCTGATTTTAATAACCCAAGACCACTACAGTCAGTGCCCTCAAAATATAATAGCTCTCAAAAATTATAACTATTATAATAATTATAAATAATAAAATAATAATTTATAATAGCCCTCAGAAGTGTTAAAGGAACAATTGCTTTATTAGCCAGACTAGGTACCGTGCTGCATGTATCTCTTTCTGTAATTTCCCATAAGTTCTATACGATAATTATTTCCATTTTTCAGATGAAGAAATTGAGACTCACAATGATACTTGTGGTAGCTAAACCAGAAATTAAACCCAAGTCTTTCAATTTCCAAAGCATATGCTCTTTCAGGACACCATGTCACAAACTTCTGTGTGTCTCACTTGAGACCAAAGTCAAAAGAACACTTGAGCAATTGTTTTTTGATGTCAAAGTCTGTTTTGATGTGTGGTGTGTATTGTTTTTCACAGTATGTAGACAGTTTTTCCTTTTCTGTTCAACTGTAGTTGTCTTTTTCACTTTTAAAAGTTGCCCAAGATACCAGAGGTGGAAAAAACTGGAAAAGGGGCATTACTTTAAAGTCTCCTCAAATGAAAGTATTATTTGTAGTTTGTGGAAAATGCTGTTGGTAACACTGTGCCTTTTTATTATGCACAGAGTGCTGCTTTTTCTTGTCTCACCTTCTTTTGCATTTCATCCACGATTAAAATCAGGATGAATCTGTGGTAAGCCCCACTCCCATGACTCTTTCCACCTTCATCCAAACCAGTAGATGCTGCAATTTCTTTTCAAAATGTGTCATTAGGTAAGAGAGATAGTTTAACTTTCCAGATCAAAAAACACACTAAAAAGAGGCAATCTTTGGGGTGTTTTACTGAGCATCCAAACCCTTGGAGTTTTTCTGCCACTTGCTTTGTGTCTTTCTACACATTTCCTTGTATTTCAAAATTTCTTCCTAGATCTTTTATAGTTTGTAATCTGTCCCAGGAGCAGGTTTAAATGACAGGTCTCATGGAATATTTTTTTAAGATCTAAAGAAGGAAAGAAGGAATACTTTCCAAAGGAAAAAGGTATTTGCTTGGAAAGAGAAATTCTCTAAAGAACACATCCACCATGAGTGGTTCCACTTTTTACTATTCCTTCAGCTCCACTGGGTAGGCTTATCAGCCACATTAAGTGGTGAAGGGAGACTTTGGGAAAAAGCAAAGGAGCAGAGCAGGATGATCTTAAGTTGGAGAAGAAAACGAAGAAACTTCATGAAAGCAGTGTGACATTCTTGTTAAGTATGAAAAGTGACTCCAATGCAGTAGATATAATACAGATGTTAACAATAGGGACCTTAGGTGGGGCAGCCCTCAGGCACCAAACCCACTAGCAGGAAAAATTCTCAAAGAGAACCCTTTCTTTTGAGGAAAGAATTCTCCTTAAAATAATGCACTCTCCCCAGAATAAAATAGGATTGAAAGTGTGATGATCTGATTAAGCCTCTAAGTATGGAATAAGTCCATAAAGTTTCCTAAAATGTTGAGTTTATCCTAATCACCAACCAAGGTGAACCTCACAGAGGAAAAGTGCTTCTAGTTATTGTCGGTTTATTAATTATATTCAGAATGTAAAGAAACCCAAGTCCCTCTGGAATCCTGAAACTATTTGTAGTTAAAATAAATTGAAGCAAAATAGAAACATTGTTTTTAGAAATTCAGGAGAAATAAATTTCGACATCATACTTTCCAATTATAAATTAAACTTATAATCTTAGAGTAAGTAAAATGAGTCAAAACTATGGCTTCAACATTTTAGAATGTGCCTAAATTCTTAAAGTGATTTGTCTTCAGCATGCCAAGACAAGCCCTTTCTCAGAATACAAATGCTACAATGGAAATCTGGAATCTTTGTTTAAAAATATATATATATATATATATTAATAAAGTGAATGATAATATGAATTAAAAGTTCAAATAAACTTTAAAATCTTTCATAATACATATGTATAGACCCCTTTATAACAAAAAGAGCATTTTGCAGATGATTTTTATGGTTGTTGTGAAGACAGTGTATTTCAGAGATGTGCCTTGAAGTTGTTATTAGGTGTGATATTACTTAAAGCAGAGGAAGGTCCCTAATATTTCTCCCAGAGTACATCCTCCATTCCTCCAGGTCAGTTTTATAAGGAAAAAACATAAAGAAAATGTCCATTGTCAGAACTGTTATTTGGCTGACTTTTTTTCACACCTTCCTGACAAAATTGGTGAAGTTGTACCACAAGCATCATTACACTTCTGTTCAAGATGTAGTCTCTGTTGAGACTGCCATATATACATTACTAATAAGAAAAAAAATCAAATTATACACTTTAAATATATGCAGTTTATTGTATGTCAATTGTATCTCAATAAAAGTTCTTAAAGAAAAAAGAAAAAAAAAGACATTATGAAATATTCAGGACATTGAGGCAATTTACAACAAAACCTCAGCTATCCAGAACCATGTAATAGTTATATGAGGGCTCTAACCTTGATTACTGCTTTTCTCTGATTCCTAGATTATTTGTCCTGGCTATGTAAGACTCGTGGGGAGGAGAAACCTTTAGTGAAAGTGCTTAGAACTGTTGAATTAGGTCAATTTGGAGGAACTTGTGGCTGAATAATAAGAATGAATATCCTCATCAAATGGTTCTGCCACATAATTCCATCCCCCATGAACATAGCAATTTCTCTCTATCTACAATTAGTATTTAAATCAAAATGCTTTTCTTAAGAGAGTAGGTATTAAAAGTCTTTCCACAAGAAAAAAAAGTGTAATTATATATAGTGATAGATGTTAACTAGACTTACTGTGGTGATCAATTCACGATGTATACAAATATCAAATCATTATGTTGTACACCTGAAGCTAATCCAATGTTTTATGTCAATTATATGTCAATTAAAAATGAATTTCTTTAAATAAAAAAAGATGTAATTTCCGGCTCACAGTCATTGTTTAGCTTCTGTATACTGCAATGTACAGAAAGGTCCGTATTAGTCTGGTAGGGCTATTATAGTGAAATTTATTTTCTCACAGTTCTGGAGGATGGAAGTCCAAGATCAAGGTACCATCAGGATATGATTTCTGGTGAGAACAATCTTCCTGGCTTGCAGATGGCTGTCTTCTTGCTATGTCCTCACATGGCCTTTCCTTTGTGAGCAGAGGGAGAGAGATCTCTGGAATCTATTCCTCTTCTTATAAGGACACCATCAGGGCTCCCCTGTTGGCACAGTGGTTAAGAATCCACCTGCCAATGCAGGGGACATGGGTTTGAGCCCTGGGCGGGGAAGTTCTCACATGCCTCGGAGCAACTAAGCCCGTGCACCACAGCTACTGACCCTGTGCTCTAGAGCCTGTGAGCCACAACTTTTGAACCCATGTGCTACAACTACTGAAGCCCGCACGCCTAGAGCCGTGCTCTGCAACAAGAAAAGCCACTGCAGTTAGAAGCCCACACACCACAACAAAGAGTAGCCCCCACTCACCGCAACTAGAAAAAGCCCATGTGCAGCAACAAAGTCCCAATGCAGCCAATAAATAAATAAATTTATACAAAAAAATAAGGACACCTTATTTCCCTGTCAGATTATTATTCCACCCTTATGACTTCATTTAACTTCAATCACCTTCCTAAAGGATCTATCTCCTATCTCCTACAGTAAAATGGAGATTTAGGGGCTTCAACATATAATTTTTTGGGGGACACAATTCAGTCCATAACAACATCTTAAAATATCTTTCTCTGATTTTCAGTCCCTCATTAATACCTTCCCCTTTGTCTAGGAATTATTCAAGTTTCCTTAATTAAATTTTTAAAAATTTTCTTACATTATCCTTTCCCTTTCAATGCTCTCTTCACTTCTTAATTGGCATATCTTGGAAATGAAGTCACCTTTCCTCATAATTCCTCTCCCCACTGTAACACAGTGTCTTCTCCCATGACTTTCCCGAAATGGTGCCATTTTTGTTCATAAAAGTTTAGTCATCAAATCAGATGGTTTCTTTTCAGTTCCCATAGGCTTTTCCTTTTTGGAAACAACAGACTCCATTAAATGCTGCTTCTTTTAAAACCACCTTCCTTGGTATCTTATAGCGATCTTATGATTTCTATTGGTATACCTAGCTTCTTTCTGGTCATTCTTGTTTTTTTTTTTTTTTTTCCACTTGCTTCTCTACTCAATCATTAACTCTAGATACTACAAACGATGGTCTTCTTCTCACCTGCATACTGTCCCTCTTACTCTAGCATCTTTGTTTACCATTTAATATATTATGTCTTTCTTCAACTGCCGGGTACTTTCCATATATGTTCCCAGCATCTCTCCCTATGTCTTTGTCATTTCAGCCTTCACTACGCTCTTTGAGCTCTCACAGGAGGTCTATTTAACACAAGAATCTCAGTGGAAAATACTAGTTAGTTATTTCTCTGCTAAGTAAAGCCCTTACAGATTACATGGTCCTGATCCACCTTGCAGCCACATCATCTGGACCATGTGGCCTCCAATGTCACCATAGCAGAGGAACAGAAATGAGGGATATTGGCTTCTAATGACCTCAGTTCGGAAGCGATATACATTATTCTGCTTATTTGCCCCTGGCCAAAACTAAGCAAAGGACAACAGTCTAACTACAAAGAAGGATGAAAAATGTAGATAAGCAAGTAGGATATTTGATGAGTTCTATCTCAAGATGATACCATCTCCCATCAAACTCTTATATCACAGAGAAAACACAGACAGTAAAGCAAAGGCACTCCTAACTAACTTTTTCTCCTTACGTACAAGGATAACTTTTCTACACAGTTTATAAATATCCAATCTTACTTCCTTTGTGTCTTCCATTCATTTTCCCTTCTCATTGGTATTGTTAAATGTTTCCTCTTTAGGAATTTTATTTTGGCATAAAAACATGTGAAAGCTCCCCCATTAATAAGTACTCTTGCTTGATGCCAAATAATTCTCCAGCTACCTTTTCTTTCCCTAATTTCACAGTACTGTTTATGAAAAGCTGTATTTTTCCAATTTTCTATATTTTCTTACCTTTATAAACCTCGTGACTCACTCACTTTTGCTATTTTTCTTCTTATCTGCACTGGAATTGCATTCACCAACATTTAATTTGTGATTAAATTTGTGATTAAATTGAATGAATATTGTTTTGTCATTATGTCACCTTTCTGCAATGTTTAGTTTTGTTGATCAAACGTGTCATTTCAAAAAAAAACTTTCACCTTAACAACAGTAGCATCTTCATCTGCTACTTTTTCCTCCTACCTCTGGACTTCCTTCTTTCTTCTTTTGGGCACTCTCAGAGTGCCCTCTCCCAAGAGATGTGTGTTTCTCAAAAGCTCTCTTTTGCCCTTGATAGATGGTCTCATCTACTCTTGTGATTCCAGCCACCATCTGTATCACAAATCTTGACCTAAAGCTTACATATTTATCTCTGAGTCCGTTACAAACCTAACTAAATTCCAATTGAAAAATCTTTCCTCGAATATACCATGGACACTTAAAATTAATTATGTGAGATTACTGAACAATTAATTTTACCTTCAAAACTTACTTCCGCTATTCATCTCTCTACATCATTTATTTCACCACCATTTGTACAATTGTCCAAGCTGGAGACTGGGGAAACATTGAAGACTCTGAACTCTGCATAATCATCCCTCACCTTCACAATGAATTCAGTAACCAAGTTCTGTCAAACCTAAATTCCTAATTTCTCTCAATATTGTCCGCTTTTATTCAACCCTATTGCCACTACTTGATTCTGATCTACATTTTCTCTTATTTACGGAACATAAACAGTCTCTTAACTGGCAGGTATGCTTTAACCCTTTAGCAGAATAAATATTCATTGAGTACCTACAACACTGGTAGATAAGGACATTGTTCACACAGAGTTTACAATGTAGTCAGGAAAATAAACTGTAAAATATAACTACACATCTCATAGGTAACTGGACAGCCAGGTTATATAAGAACATATAGAAGGGGAATTTAATCTCTAATGGAAGTCATGAAAAGCCAGAGATTCAATGTTTATTTTGAAACTTAAATGATGAGAGTGCATTAACCAAGGATTGAATGGGTAAAGAATGATACAAATTGATGACATAACCTGGAGAAAGTTCAGGGTAAAGGGAGGACATTTAAAAAACTGAAGTCTATTGAGTATTCCTGAAAATTTATCGAAGAAGGAGATGCTAAGTAAGAATAGAGAAACCAGATAAGGGTGGAATAGCAGGCAGGAGCACAGAGCTTGAAGGTTTTTTCCCAAAATTAAAGAGAAACTAAGCAGTTGAGTGAAATTTAGGTTGCAATGCAGAGAATAAGTAAGAGAGAAATAATACTGGAGTCAGTGAGAAAGTGAATTGAGATGTTATATCTGAGTAAGAAATGTAAAGGGTATAACAATGGACATAGAGAAGAATGGAATATATATAAAAATATAAATATATATATGACATATATATATCATATATAGATATGACTAGTCTTGGGGATTATTCCAATCAGAGGTTAAGGGAGGGGAGAAGTGTAAAGAATGACTCTCGAGTTCTTGTTTGGTCAATTGAGGTTAAAACAGTTTGCAACAAAAAAGAATCAGCTTAAGTGATTTCATCATTTTAAGTGCATTCTGAATCCTATAAAAATAAGTTTGAGAAATTTAAGAGAATTGTGTTTCCTTGAGTTTTGCATATCTTTTGTAATGCCATGTAAATTCCCTTCTTTTTCATATGAATAAAGAAAGGCTATGAAAAAAAGAGAGAAATGAGAGAAAATAAGATCTTATGAAAAATTATGAATGATCTTTATCTGTTTTTGTGCTTACTACAAATTCTTATTGTTTATAGCTCTAGATACGTATTTTGAGATATCTTCTCATAGCTGTTGAATCACTGTGAGGATTAAGTTCAATCACTCAGATGAACCTAAAATTTGTTCATCTACAGGAATGACCAACATGAGAGCAGTCTTGGTAGTCTCAAAGTTAGAGAAGACTTCCCAGTTATCCCATTATGTCAAAGAAAGAATATGAGCAGGTACTTCAAGTATCCAAACTTCATGATGATTAGATTATGCAAAAGCATTTTAAATAGAAAAAATAAAAGTTAAGACAAAACTTCCCCAGGATAAAATGGATCACATATTTTCACCAGATGCCTTTACTTAAGAAAAAAAAAAATGTTGAAGAATTGTAATAGTATCCAACCTGGAAAACAAATACAGAAATTTCACCAGTAAACCCATGCTCAGTACAACTCTGATTTAGTGTTTTTTCAAGACTTACCCAACAGTCTCTATTTTTAAAATATCTATAAGTAACCCATTCTGTAGGAAAACACCTATCTTTCATCATAAGAAATATAAGACACTTTATACTTTTACTTCAACCTATCTTTATACTTTATTTTCTACCATTTGGCAACTTATTCCCTACGCTCTAGTCAAAAATATCTTGTTTACAATCTCTTAAACAGGCTGCGTTGGTTCTCAAGTCCAGGATGTTCTTTCTGCCTGGTATGCCCCGACCTTCTCTCCACCTTGAAAATTCCTACTGACATTCAAAACTTAATTCCAAGACCTCCTCATTGTTGACATCTTCTTCAATATCCCCAAGCAGGTTTATGTACTCAAAGTTCTGTTTTACAACCGTACATTTTTATGATCTACTTATTTAATAGCCTCTCCCTATTCAAGTGTAATGAGTTGTTCATGCATCTCTCACACTCTCTTTTGAGTTCCTCTGGCCTTTATTTTTTCTTTCATCTCTGGCGCATAAACACAGCACTTGCCCCATAATAGGTGCTCAATAAGTGTTGGCTGAGTGAATAAAGACACCTTTTAGCTCCAATATTTTGTGAACTTTCATTTAAAAAGACATCAAATTACCCTTTCTTCCCTAACTTAATTTCTTGTACTATAGCATGCGTGCTCAAAACACCGTCAGTGGTCTACAGAAATAGTGTTCTCACTGGACTTCATGCATATAGTCAACTCCCATATAATTTTATCTGGCGTACAACTGCCAGATGTGTTCTTTAAAAAAAAAAAAAAAGAAATGATGTATCAACCCCTCACCTATTGGAAAACTTCCAGAAGCTCTCCATTCCTTATTGTACCAGGTTTACTATTTTCTACTTGATTTTTCAAATACTTTTTGTCTTACCTAAACTATTCAGAACTGCATTTTCTACCTTTGCCCTTCATTTTCAATTGCATTCATATAATTATCTGCACTTACTCATAAAACCTAAGCATATTTCAGTTTCTTATGCTACTCTCTTCACTAGAGGTCAAAGAGGCAAGGACTACTGTGATAAAATATTAAATAAATAGAAAGAGGTTAGGACTTTGTTCTATGGGTCTGGGAAAATTACTACCTGAAACAAAATAATTCTGGGAACTGAAGGGATCAGACCAGTCAGCTTTGTTTACTTCAGACTCAAATCAATGTCTTGTCTTTACCTGCGCTCTGGTTACATTTAGAAAGAAGTACTATAAACACAGGGAGTGAGCAAGGCCACTATCTAAGACGTGTCTGGGTCCTTAGTATAGCACCTGGGGAAATGGTAAGCGTTGGTCAATGTTTGCTGATTGATGACTCAATAGATCTGGTTAAGCCTCACCATCAGAAATCCAGATTTTTTTAACAAGCTTCTCGGAGTTTTCATCCCAAAGAAACCAAAGAAAACCAGATGACAAGAATTTCAAATTGTAAAGTGTTCTGGTTGCCAAATTTAAATAGGGGTATCCTGTGCAACGGAGAGGCTGGCTGGTGCCAGGTTCACATTTTGTTCTCTGGTGTCTGGACAAAGCCTGCTCTGCCAGTGAGCTGACAGGTTGAGAGCACTCCAGCTTCCACAGACACATGAGAATATCCTATTTTTCATGGTGTTCCTGTCTTACCCAGGGGAAGGACTATATTCATAATGAAAAGAGCTATGATTAATCACCAGGAGAGAAATTCTTCCACTTTCTGGGTGCCCAAGTTAGAGTCTGGTATAGTCAACACTCCTTCTAACATGGGTCATGTATTGAAATGAGAAAACTATCACCTAATATGGCCAGAGAGATTAAGGGAGTTGGCCCAGCTGACCCCAAGAGACACCTCTAATTCGAAACCTAAGCTATGAACATAGTGACTGTGATCAAGGAGCTTTACAGCACATAAGGGATTCAAAAAGCATATTAATCCACCTCCAGCAACACTGCCAATTTAAAAGAATGATTAACCTTCTCTCCCACTTGATTCAACTTGGCATATGCATTATAGCACTCTAAATGCTAGCAGACTCTATGCTTATGGCTTCCATTAGGTAGCACTTAGTATCCACAAAAACTTTCTTCAAGAAGTAATTACTTTTGAGACCATAAATATTTCAGATGGGAAAAGAGAAAAAGAAAGGAGGTGCATGTAAAGGGAACTAGGAAAAACTAAGAAAATACCCTCAAATATAAACATGTTGATTCAAAAGAAAATTTAAAGGTGATTTAAACAATACTAGATGAGCATTTATTCTGTTTCTGCTTTAAATAAAGCATTCTGTTCTATTCGTTAGGTATTGTACTTGTTTATTATCTAATGTCTGTTAAAAACTGCTTGAAAGAGATGTATTCATTCTGGTATCCTAAGCACCTAGCTGGATGAACAGCCCAAACAAGGGGAAGTCATGGGGCATAACAGACCCTGCAAAGGCTCTGGAACCCATCTCTTACTTACAGGCTTTGAGTATCAGTCTCCTCCTCTACGCAGTGTTCTTCAAACTTAGTGGAGATAGAACACTAGGGACACAGAAGGTACTCAGGATTGTAGATTCTTACAAAGCAGGTATTTAATACTACTTTTCAAATATCTTCTTTTAGGAAAACAAATATATTTTATTTGCAATGAGGCTTTCTTGTGAATTTTACACTTCTAAAGAAGAATATATTTAGTGAGCAACTTATCTGTTTGCCTCCCTGTGTTACTTTATTGACAATACTCAGGTAGGGGTGTTTTTCTCTCAAGCAGTTACCTCCATGTGATTTGTACTTCAGACCTTCCTAAAAGCATGTTTTCCTGCTCTTTCTTTCCACCCCTTTCTAATTCTACTAAAAATGCTATGATCCTCTACTAAAATGCAAAGAACCCTAGAAAAATAAGAAGCAGCAAAATGTTTGTCACTGCCAGCTCTGATGTGACTATATCAGAAGCTAAATTATAACTGAATTGGAACCCATATCTGTCTGATATCAGAAATCAGAAGCTGATAAATTGGAACTCAGATTAAGGCCTAGAATAGAGAGGAGTCTTCTGATGAAAAGGGGAAAGTAAACAAAAGCCAGTGTTTAATTATTTAATAATTAGTTAGAGAATAACTATGGCATTTTTACAGAACAGGATATAAGATAGTGTTCAAATAAAATCCCCCAAAGTGACACAGAAATGTAAAGCAATCCTTTTGAGCTACAACCCTTCCTAAATCACATCATACCATTCTCCTCACACAGTCTGGAAAGTCAAAAGAAAGGGGATACTGATCTACATCACATTGACACTAGAAGCAGATCTAGTTTTAATGAAGTTTTGTTTCACAGAGTGAAGTTTCCCCAAAGAAAGGGTGAGCTCTTTTCTAAAGAAACATGACTGAAATAATCTAGGAGCCAGGGATGGTGGTATTAATTGTTCTAAGTACAGGGATTTGTTTTGCAAAAAGAGGTACCAATCAGAAAGAGAAGTGACCAATAATTACTTAAAACAGCTTCAGGAGTAGATTTTTAAATCTACTTTTAGATTAATTAATTGCTAGAAAAATCTTACAAAGTTTATTCAGAGGAAATCTATGCAAGCCTCTGAAACCAAGAGCTATTTTATCACAAGTAATAAGGTCACTAGACACTTATTCAAGAGCTATTAATACTTCTTCCTCAAATGGCTACCATGTAGTCATTTCTGGCTATTACATTACCAAGTAACACACCTTTAGGAAACTAGTATGATAGAAAAAAATCTTATAATAAAAATTTTTGCAGGTGATTCTTTGATCTCATAGGTGTGTGTTAATTTCACAAAGTTGGGACTGGATCCTGCCTCTAGAAAATTCTCCTTGAAACAGTGCATTGAGAATCTCCTCTTTTATTCCTCATTGTAAACACTGTATATGTTTTTAAGAAGACCAATGAAAAATATGGTCTATGAAGTTATTTTTCTAGTAGTGAAATTGTGGAGAATATAGCTTGCATTTTTATTATATTTCTGCAAAAAAGAGGAAGTTCTTTTCCACAAAGACTCCCATCAATGTTAACTCTGGAGAGAAGTATTTGTAATTGTCTTGGCTTAGTGGTGACAGACTTGCACTTTTTCCCCTGTCTCTATTATGAAAAACAGGGCACACTTTGGGCTGAGAATTCATGCTGTGGTGGGAAAAAAAATACACTCATTAATACTGTTCTTTAACAAGCTCAGCTAATGGCTTCAGAGATGCTAAACAGCAGCAATTAAAAAATAACTTTAAATTTCATACATTTCTTCCAGTAGGATGAATAGCTGAGGTATGTCAACTTTAATTTTATGGTTTGGGCGGATAAAAAGTTAGATACTCCCTGTCAAAGCAGAAATCAACCTCTCACAGGACATAAGTGCTAATTAAGAAAAACAGAATAAGCGGATTGTATTAAGTATATTTGTTTCTCTCCTGTGCACTTTGGCTGCACAAGACCTAACCACAGTTTCTGGGGTGACCATCGATGCTCCCTAAGAATGCCAATGCAATGTTCTTTCCAAGTAGTGGGGTGCAGAGACCAGTCAGAAGGCTGATGCTTTACACAAAGGAGATGGGGCTGGGAGGCAGATACAATCAGGGAACATTACCTTTGCGTTTTGTGCCTGCTACAAAATAATATCCTCTCCTGGCTCTGCTATCCCCTATTTGCTTTATATGTGTATGTGTAATTTGTACGTATAAGTTTTACGTCTCTAATAATAGAAAACTGAAAATGCCCAGGAAAAATAGATAAAACTGCTTCAACTGAGAAAGGTCCCTCTGTTCCAGGTGAAGAGGATACAGACTTAATACCAGGAAATATCCATCCCCTGAAATAGTTATTCACCCCTCTATGAAACATAGATGCTTCCAAAATTCACTCAAGATCTCACTGACCAGGCTGTAAGTAATTTTAATTATTATTTCTTAAGATTATAGTAGATAAGAATCTCACTAGCATGCTAAAAAATTTTAACACTTCTTTACCTTTTTTTCTTTATAGCTGTCCTCTTCCCAGGCTCCAGACAACAGTAGCAGTAACAGATATCCAGATTTTAAGAGGCTAGAACTATAATGGTATATTGAATATGAAAAGGAAGAACCAGTAATAGTTCCTATGTATTCATAAAGCAAATCATCATCAAACCAAGGAATAAGCTTCCCCAAGAATAAGTTCACAGCAAATAGTTGCTCCTCTTAGTGAATTCAAGAAACAATTTTGAAATTATCAGTAGCCACTGCTTCTGAAGCAACCAATAGCTTTATAACTGTTAGTTTACTTGTATTAGATTAATTTATATTAGATTTTATTTAATGCAATTGCTCACATATTTTAAACAACTTTGTAGTGTTCTGTATCTGTTTAAATGAAATGCTTTCCTAAGCTCAATATCAGTGTTTTTATATTGTGTAAACTATGAAATTACTGTGGAATATCTGGTAAACTTGATAGGAAACACCAGATGTCAGCAATTTGCTGGGTAGGATTTAAAGGGACCTATACCATTAAATCTCACAGGAGCAGTATCGGTGAGCTGAGTCACAGGGCGCTCCCATTCGTCACCTTCACCCAGGATAATGTGAGTGAGAATCAAAGGGCAGTCAGACAGGGACCTCTATACTCAGATTCTACTGCCAAGAAATGACCTAAGTCAGCTCTTGTTATTGAAGAAAATAACTTTTTAGAAATCACATGGAGTCCTATCTTAAGTTTTAGAGGAGGGAGGATACTATTGAAACATTGATAAAATGTGATTCTTAATATATCATTGTTACTGGATGATACATAGGATTTCATCTAGTGAGAGATTCAACAGATTTTACAGAGGAAACTTTATTCTACAGCATCTGTCACACAACAGATGGAAGTGAGGTCAATATTTCTTTGAAAAACAAAGTAAAAATTTTATAGAAAGTCACAATTCATTCTAAAAATATGCTGAGTCAAAGGAGCATGAAAACTGAAGCAATGGAGGAAGAGAGATGGACTTCCCCAGTGCTCAACTGGGACTTTTCTTCCAGTGTCAGAACATGGTTGTGTAACTACTTTCCCAGTGGATTTTCCAAAAATACCAGAATCTTCAGTTTGGTAACCCACATACAAATCCTCCACACACATTTCCTTTTCACCAGTTGTCCTCTGGGGTGTTTTTCTTTATATAAATATTGGAGTAGTTTGTTGGACTATTGACCCCCAATGCAACATGCCCCTCTATTTCCTTACCCTGTGTAGCTCCCTTCCACGTTGACCTGGGCTTGGTCATGTGACTTGCTTTTGCCCAATGGCATTTCAAGTGCTGAAGCGTGGATAGTACTTGTGCATTAGGGTTTGTCCTCATGGAAACCTGCCATGTTAGGAAGCCTGGCTCACCTAGTGGAGACACCTCGCCCAGCCCACAGCCAGGACCAATGGCCAGACATGTGAAAGCAACCAGCTCCAGGCCAGTAGCCAGATGATGGCAGCCTCAGTAGTCACCTAAGGTAAAGAGCACCATAGATCCATGCAAGGAGATCCCAGCCCAATCTGCTGATTCACAAATTGTGAGATTAAAATGCTTGTTTTAAATCACCAAGTTTAGGAGTAGTTCATCACACAGGAATAGATACAACTATCTTCACTGTTAGATTATCTTCCCATTTTATACCATATTCCCCCTCAAATGAATGGTTCCTTTATCCAAGATTCTAGAAAAGAAATAACAACTGATAGGGCTGATAGAGCCTTAACATTATATATGTATATAAACTTTTAAAATAACTATATTAATAAAATCAATATTTACTTTATCACAAAATTATTTTCTTCAGTTACTTTAAGAAATAATGCAGAATTAAGCTAAGTTTATAAATTTGGAGACTCTAAAAATGTGTTACTCCTTGGATTCAAGTCCTAGTGTACTTTATGTGGGCATTCATCTTTGCAAAATGATTTCAGGAAATTTTAAAATTTCTCTTTAAACCTTTGGCCTATGAAGTCTTAGGACATTTTACCTGAGACAAATTATACATTAATTCCACTTTCAGCTATTAAGCCCATGGCTTCCTGTATTTTCTAAATCCCCTATCAGTAAAGAAGACTATGTATAGGGTACAAGACTGCCATGATTAGGAGGAAGGCAGTACAGAAAGAGCCCCACAAATTAGGCATTTCCCAGTCAAGTCGGTATACTAAAGTGGGGAGCCATGGGCAGCTTGAAGCCTAGGAAAGGAGACTGACACATTGTAGTAATTATGCTAAGGATTAGGATAATGATTCCTAAAATTTTGTTTTAAATATAAATGGGAGAGGATTCTGGGGAAATGGTGATGGCTAGAGAAGATTTTCATCTCTGAATATCCCACTCTTCCCCTAAAGACACAACCCCCCAGAGAAAGGAAAGAAAGGAATGGAAAAGAAAGGAAAGAGGAGAGAAAAGAAAATGAAAGAAAAGAAAAGAAAAGAAAAAAAAAGAGAAAATTAAAAAGAGAAAGAAAAAGGAAACAGAAAAAAAGAAAAGAGAAAAGAAGAAAAAAAGCGTCTAGGATAGCAAGATCGAAACTCCATAGACAACTACAGACAACATCTACAGCAAGGTGTCCACATGAACTAAAACATGCAACCAGGTAGGAACAGATCAACAACAGGAAAAAAGACCTACATGTGTGTATCCCAAAGTGTGGTGTAGGAAGTTGAGGGAAGGAAAGGTGACTTTATCTTTCAGGACAGTCAGAGATTCCTATGATTCAAGAACTCACTGAGATTCAAGAACTCAATGAGAACAGCAGCAGAAACTGGGAGAAAACATTGCAGGCTCCACTTTGCAGGTGAGTGTAAGAACTTTGAAATGTTCTGAGGATGCCGGAGTGTTCCGGGGTCTATGAAACATTGACACCTATCAAACCAAAGCAACCTTCCAGAACAAATCCCTATACTTAACAAGGACAGGAAAGAGGAGGCCTGGGTAAATGGGAACAGGAAGGCAGAGGAGGAATATTTCAGAAATTATAAAGTCATTTTTAAAATTATGTCATGAAAACAATAGAAGATAGTGAGCCCTGGAGTTTTGAAGCTAGAAATCATATTCTGATCTACGCTTCCCTCCTAAAATGGAAACTTATTTCATTTAAAAATGAGTGACAGATGAGTATTTCATTCATAACCCATAGAAAATTAGTGAGAAAAAAATGAAAAAGAAAAAGAAGGGTGAGAAGAAAGTTCCAGCAAATCCTGAAAACATGACACAAAGACATGTCCACATAACAAATGAAATCTACTGCGTAATATTTCAAAAGAAGTAAAATAAATTTTAAAAGGGATAGAAACTGGTTTTAAAAGAACAAAAGAGAATTTAAAAACACTCAGAAATAAAGTGATTGGGACACAGGAAGATTTGAAAAGGTGAAAGAATTCAGTAAGCAATTTGTTTTTAAAAAAAAAGCATGTCTTGAAAGAAGGTTAAACTAGAAGGAACACAAGTTTGAATAAACACGATTGTTAATGTCTCCTTGGAGAAATGGCTGATTTCAAATCCAGCAGCAGAAATGAACAAGATGTGCCTGTTACATCTTGTCATACAAGAGAGCTGGGAAGACTATCAAAGACTACTGTGGATGTGTCAAAAGGACTCAGAAGCCAACTTGAATAGGATCCATGAACCTAAGAGGGGACAATCTGTGCATCGATATTTATAACAACTTCAGTGAAAACAACAACAAAGAAGGAAAAGACCAAATCTGTCATCTTTGGAAGCTAATCTGGAGTCAATCTCTTTCTCCTTTTCCTTTTTTTGTAAAACTGGTAAATAAAATAAAAGAAGCATTTATTCTGTCTTTCCTAACTAAACTATAACTCAGGGCAACCAAATAGTTGATGAAATAAATGGATAATAATAACCTAATTAGTAGAATATCACCATTTGGAACCCATAGTAAATTAATGGATCTAGGCATTGGTCATTAACAGCTGCAACATCACAATAACACAGACACTTTATAATTCCTTTTGGAATTAATATACATCTATGAAGTAAATTTGCCAAAAAATCACACCTGGATTTTGTCAATGCTCTAGATCTATCTACCAACTGACAGTAAATACATGGGCCAAAGGAGCATAATAAATACATAAGGTTGAAGTGGCTGCAATTGGCATAATCCAGACAGTTGGGAATCCCACTGGATGAATGCTTTGAATTCAATGACGATTACTTGCAAGAAAAGTGAGCAGATTGGGTTCTTTTAAACCTATAGTTTAAAAGAAATTGTGTTTGGATCAGCAATCAAATAAATAATGGTTATTGAAATAAAAATACATTTATAGGACAATCAAGGAAACATGAACTGAGTGGCTATTTGTTGATATTAAGGAATTATTATTTTGGGATGTGTGATAAGGACATAGTTGAGCTTAAAAAGGACAGTTCTTGCAGAAATCTGGAATTTACTTCAAAATTGCTGGGGGTTATGGTGGTAGTAGTAAGAGAGGGTATAGAGAAAATATATTGGCCTGAAATTGATATTTGATGACACCAGCTGATGAAAGTTTCTACTTCTTTTTACTTCTGCAGATGTTAGAAATTTTCCATAGTAAAACATTTTTTATAAATGTAGATGGATTGAAATTTGCTCTTCTGAGTTCTCAGAAGCCAAAAGCCATTCTTAAGTTGAGTTTTTTTCTCTAGCCAAGAATTCTGATGATAATTCTGTCCCATCTGTCGAGAGCGCTCAGATTGCTCTGAGGTCTATTGGTGAAAAAACTCAACACGAACAATAAAGAGGCTTTAGTCTCACTTAGAAGAACACAACAAAGAGTAAAGGCTGGTGTGAGGTCTAGGACAGATGTAATAGCAGTATAAGACAAAATATTAGTTTCTTCCAAAACCCGGTTGTTACTGTGTGTATACTTTTGCAGCAAAATTTCTTTTCTTCATTTTTAGCATTAAAGTAAATTTACTATTTAGGTAGCATTTGAATTATCATGTACTCAAAGCCTGGAAGTAATTATTTGGGCTGAAATGACATTAAATCTATTTTGGCCATTGTAGTGTGTTCTCCAGTGCTGCTTGCTTTGTCTGTAACTGTCATAAAAAGGTGTCACGAGATCTGCCAATATTAATGCCAGGATTCAAAACGAGTCCCTTGTAACTTCCTTCATACTCTACCCACCCTCACAATCTTCTGCCCTCAGACCCATGTATTTATGTAATCCCTCAGATTATTATATATGTCACATCTTTCCAGTAGAACACAAGCTCCTTTAAGGGCAGTGACCAGTGTCATCAACATTGAATTTGCCTTTGGTCTCCCCGTCCCCAACACCCATGCTTTCAAAATGTGTGTTGCCTAGTACCTGTTTGACCATAAAATGTTACAGAAACAACTCTCTTCTAACTAAATACTACTACTACTACTACTATTTCTACTATTACTGCTAATAAAATAAATGAAATGGAGCATAAATGGGAGAATGAAGATAACACTGGAAATCCCAGGCTATAAAATGAATGATCCTGGGAATCCCCTGGGGGTCAGGGGTAAAGTCTTCCAATGCAGGGGTGCGGGTTTGATGCCTGGTTGGGTAGCTAAGATCCCACATGCTGTGCAGAACAGCCAAAAGATTAAAAAAATAAAAGAAAATTAAATAAAATGAATTATCCCAAAGCCACTAGTCAACCCGTCAATTGTAAAAAATTACCTGTGGATTGGTTATCATTTACATGTATAATTGAGAGAAGGGTTAAAACAAATTTTATTACGAAAACCCACAATTTTTGTACTTACAATTTTTGAGCTCAACTAACCTGTCCTTTTAACAGAAATAGATGAGATACAAAGTATTCATCCAGGTTCCTAAAGGATCCATCCCCTATCTTTCCTTATGAAACAATTAATTATAACCATAATAGTTTGTCAAGGATTCACCACTCTCTCCTTCCTTTATTTTCCAAGGTTTGGTATCATTGCAAAATCAAGCCCTTGGGCAGAATTTAACAGTTTCAAAATCCCTCATCAGTGTTATTCTAGGATAAAATCATATGAAAATTAGAAAACCAGTGGCTACGTGCTGAGAAATGAGCCTTCAGTGATTCACCTAAGGCGCAGCAGCATTCAGGCTACACCGAAGTGGACCATTCAACCACAGCTCATTTTCTCTTTTTAAAACCATTAGAAATAAACCTGTTGCCTGACCACTGAGATTCTGCAAAGTGACCAGATTTAGATCTTTTGTCTCTTTTAACTTCCCAAGCCCTCTTCTCTACTTTCAGAAGAGTGATTCCCAGATAAGTACAGTGAGTTCAAACAGTGTAGTTAAAAGGGTTACTTAGTCTGCTCTGCAGCCCAGTTACTCACAGAATAAATAAGTTGGCTTACACAGTTGTTGGTTTCTTCATGGGCTTTGTTTAGAGGGGTCTTAGCTCGAGCCAGCCACCTGTCAGCAGCCTGAAATAACTCTGTGGAAATCTAATGGCATATCTGTAAAATATGTCTATGAAACCTTTTATTCAATCTTAGATGTATAATCTCACTACTTCTTTAGGCCTAGAAAATTATATTCAGCTAGAAAAGGATGAAAAAGAAAATTCATTTAATATCTCATGCCCTCCTCACCTCCCCCAGAACTTTATTTTCCCCCATTTCATCAGAAAATGAGGTATACTGTAAGAAACATTTTTAAAATTATTAGATCAAATATTTAAGTGTACTAGATCTCTATATTTATTAAAGTTCCTCAATATAGTTACCTTTCTATCACTTTCTAAAAGAAAGCAAAAGATATAGTTTTTTCCTTAAGACTCAGGTTTATGAATATTAATTGTTACACTATATTGACACTCAGACATGTTTTTAGGAGGCTTTTGAGACATACAGAGCTATTTATCCCATACTAAACGGCACTTCTTTCTCCTCTGCCTTCTGCTCATATTTTTTTTCTGTTGCAATTATATCCTACTGAGGCTGCTATGTGTCTTTGTTTGACTTGAGGTTCTAAAGGTAAGATTGTATATTCTCCTTTTTTTAGAATAAGAAGAATGGGTTTTATGATGACTGCCTTCAGAAGCCCCCTTTTCCACTCATTCTCATTTCATATCTATGGTGAGGTGTCTAAAACAGATGAGTCAGTTCTGAACTAGTGATATATAAATCAATTATTTGATTTATTTGATTCATATTGAAAGCAGCTCCTCCCAAAATAGTGGCCTTCCTGCCTGTGGGTTGTAGTCAAATCTACTGCCTGGATCCACCCCCCCACCAACATCCAGATTTTGTCTGTTGTTTCCTTGGACACTTGTAGGAACTGACGGAGTTTCTCTTGTTATAGTGTCCATCGACAGACAAATGGATAAAGAAAATGTGGCACATATATAGAATGGAATATTATTCAGCCATAAAAAATAAGGAAATCATGCCATTTGCAACAACATGGATGAATCTTGAGGGCATTATGCTAAGTGTAATAAGTCAGAGAGAGAAAGGCAAACACTGTATAATCTCACTTATATGTGTCATCTAAAAAAGCTTCACTCACAGAAACCGAGTAGAATGGTGGCTGTCAGGGGCCGGAGAGTGGAGGAAATGGGGAGATGTTGGTCAAAGGGTACAACCTTCCAGTTAGAAGATGAATAAATCCTGGGAGTCTGATGTACAGCATGATGACTACAGTTAGCGACACTATTGCATACTTGAAGGTTGCTGAGAGAGTAGAGCTTACATAGTCTCATCACACACGCACACACACACAAAGGTAATTAATTGTGTAAGGTGATGAATGTGTTAACTAACCTTATTGTGGTAATCATTTTGCAGTATATGCATGTGTCAAATTATGATGTTGTACACCTTAAACTTACACAATGCTACATGTCAATTATATCTCAATAAAACTGGAAAGAAGAAAAAGATTCAACGGGAGCAAGGTGAGCTGGTGGAGAAAAGCCACTGCCTTGAGCAGTACTGAGGTGGGTGGAGTGCCATGTGCTTGTATTAGCACTGCTTGGTAGGCTCTGTTCCCACGTGTGGGGATGGGTGAGGACAGCACAGCTGTGACCATGTTGCAGATCCTAGGCAGCCTCAGGCAACTTTTCAATAAATGAAATTATAAGGAAGAGTTGCATAAATGCCTTTATTCTACTTATGGTCCTCTTGGCAACTTCTTCCATCTAAATGCTGCTCCCTGCAGTTCTCAAATCAGGAACATTAACATGGATCAGAAGTTTCCAAACTTTTCATCATCAACCCCTACACCAAAAGAAAAGTTGAAATTTTATGTCCCCTAGTAAATGAAGTATCTTGTATATTTTTAATATTTATCAAGAGAACATTTAACAGTTACTTACTATGTGCCAAGAGAAAATAAAAATAAGACACAGACTTTAAATACAGACTTTGTTCCAGTATTATTCTTCCTTTTGACTTCAGTGTAAGAGCTGTTGAACTATTTGGTGTCCCTGTAAGGGGGTAAGTAGACGATTACAGAATCCTGTGATCTCTTCCCACAGTTTGTGACTATAGGGTTGGTCTTAGAATTGTTCAATAACTTTATATTTTGATTTACAGGGAAACTAAAAGACCTTCCTGTCCTAAAGTATCTCTGTTTTGTGGAGACTGGAGGTGCCTGCAATTGACTCAAGATACTGTTTATTTGTTTAACAATTAAATGAGTAGTTTCTATTTAACAAGTGAGCACAGATTTCCACAGCAGTACCTACCCCATGACATAGCTCTGAGAAAAACTCTGAGGGAAAGGAAAACTATATGGGCAAAATGTCAAGGTTCCATCCCTTGTGTATAGGATATTGATGGGCTTGTAAAACTTACAGAGGTACTCAGGAACCCTGGCTATTTAGTACACAGATCAGCAAAGGATGGTGGAAAATAAGATGACACCAGGTCAGGGGACAAAGTAGGTAGGTGAAGTTGGTCCTTATATTCTTTTCCCTTCTCTTATACCACTGCTCTTTCCTGTCCAGAATCTGTTCTGTATCCTCAGTAGGCCTACACACACACACACACATGTAGAACACAAACATGCATGCATGCATGCATGTACACATACACGGAGTCTCTAGCCTTATCAGTTAAAATTCAGCTTGTAATAACTAAAGAAAACGTATAATGCCCCATATCTTATAGATTTGAAAAAGACTTGCACTTTAATAGAAAACTTTTAATGCTTGAAAATCCTTTCTGACAAAGGAAGTTATTTCTGATATTGGAAGTTGACAATTTCACAGAGAAAACTTGGGGAGCACAGAGACATGCCTTACATCTGCCCACCCATGCCCTGGGGGAAAATTCATCAACACATAGCCTCAATCCCTCTGCTAAGTCAAAATCAAGTTTACCAACATCACAATTTCACAGAGAATTCCCTACCTCTTGTTAGGCATTCATATGTATTTTATTGGTTGAAGAGAGGAAGAAGATATAAAGGAGGGAATCATCTGAAACTACAGGGTACAGCATTTAAGTCAATATAGATATTTAAATTCAAAGTAAAATTAAATCATAATTTGAAATTATACGTGGAGTTTTATTTTCCAAAGAATATTTTGGAAAGTTCAACTCCTAATTTAACTTATATTTTCAGAGAAGGTATTTGGTCAAATGAAAAATATCTTCAATTATTTTTCTTTTATTGCAAGCAAGAAAGGATTTATATTTCTTTTCATGACATATAATTGTTTGACAACAGAAGAACAAATATTTCATATTTTTAGAAACAACAGCTGGGTTGCTGATATCCTTAATTAGTTTCAATAAATCTGAATGTTTCCTGTCATCTACTCTTTAGCTGGTACCTGATGCACTGAATACCTACTTAGCTCCTGAAAATATGCACTCCAGACCTGTAAATATGCAGTTCTCAGGGTCTACCACCAGAGGGCAACAAAGAAGTAAAATCTTGAAGCCGTGTAGTGAAACTAGTGGGAGTCGAAATAAAAGCAACATTTCACATCATGCTTTTCTGACTGATGTTATGTATAACAATGGATGCTGTGTACATGGATTCTGAATAGTCAGCAGCACACTTCACTGGTCAATTTCTATGGCAAAGGGAACGTAATTTTAGTGTAGAAGAACAGTGTACTTACATCTTAAAATTCCACCCCCACAGAATCTACTCACTATTGAAAAATGATAAGAATAACAGCTTTGTGTGACTTCATGACCAGTTAATACTTTCAAGAGTGGAATTTACCTTCCTGTGATGCTCAAATGCACATGAAAAATGCATATCTAGGACAATGGATAAACTTCAAGTGACATGTGAAAATAATTACACAAATGGAAAAAGTATGAGATCTAGAAAGAACCGTTTTCTCTGTACTAAGCATGGACGTATACATAAAGGGTCTCTAAGAAACACAAAAATCACTTCCAGGAAGTAATTTTAGGTAGAAGGGAATTAACATGGATGAGAAAGAAAGGGGAGTTGGTTTTTAAAATAGTTTCATTTTTTTTGTTGTTTGTTTATTCATTTGTTTTATTTATTTGGTCTTTAGAACGCAAGGAAACAGTGACTTTCAGACCAGTATCCCAGTGGAACAAAGGGACTGAAGACTATACTGGAACCCAGCCAATGTTTGACTATCTTGTAATAATACTGGTGAAATACAGCCAAATCATTTGAACTACAAGCATCCTCCCTGAAAATAATCTTAAGACATCAACCTTAACTAACATATTAAAGAAAGTAAAGAGAGAATACAGTTTCCTTTAGAGAGAAAATACATATTCTAGATTCAGTCAAAAATGTCAGCAAACCTTATGGGTATAAAATATTCTGACTCAGAATATTCTGACTCATTTAGAACATGCCTTTAGAAGAGGGAAACTAGGTGATAATTTCCTCAGATTTTAGATTCAATGCAAACATTTTAGATAAGAGGCATCTCTAGTAAAAACCTGTATTATGGATTCTTTCTTGAGTGGTCTCCAATATGATAGCTGACAGGAGTTCCCTTTTTCTTCCCAAATACATATAGGGAAATGGAGGCGGGTGTCAGTTAGAGGAACTATCTAAATAGAGCATAGTAATCAATACTTTGTTTTTTTAAAAGAGAAATTTCTATCTAAATAAGATGTTTCCATTGACCAACATTTAACATCGGTTCTTGAAACCTGGGGAAACAAATTGTTTTAAAATTTGTATATTTGGTCATGATTGACTATAAATTATGTCCCTTTCTACCAAAATTGGATTGGTATAATATTATATGAATATCATTTCAACTATGAATTACAGTTCTGTGGGGTCAATAACTGTGTCTTATTTATGGGTACATTTCCTACAAAAATGCATACAATATACTTAATAGGAATTTAACAAAATTTGATTGGATCTATCACTGACCAAAAGAATATATACAAGAGTACAAGATAATGCTATGTTACACTAAATCAGAATAATTTTTACATCTAATAATTTTTACAAATAATAATGATTTGAAATTATTGATATATTTTTGAAGACATTATTAATTATAAATGTGGAAATCTTCAAAGAAATTTCAGGATTCCAGTTTATTTTTGATAGTAATTACAGGAAAAAAGTGTTCTCATCACTATGTTTCTTTTATAAATTCCTTAATTTATAATGCAATTAAATCATGATAACTTTATGGCTTAAATTTCAGCTATATTTTTTAATGAGGAAACCTTTTACTGTTTTCCTACCTACTGCTGCTATTTTCTTCCTTTCCATGAGGCTTAATTAACAAAAACTCCTGGAAGAGGGAAATTTTGTGGGAGCAGAGTGAGTCGAATAAGGTCAGGGTCAGGAAACACTGACTCACAGTGACACACAGAAGAGTACAAACAGAGGGCCAGTTAGGAGGCTGACTATCTGGGTATAATATAAAGCCTAATTTTTTAGACTTCAAAGATTCATTTTCCCACTAAATGGGAATTTATTTACACCAAGTCTCATCAAGTCCAAGTGAAAAAAAAGCAAGATTTAACGCCCCTCAACCAGCTTAGACCCCATGGAAAGCAACAGTCAGTATCAATAAATCAACAGTTATACATGTTCATGATAGTGGAGAAAGGGCACTAGAAATTTTCCCTACAGCCTAAGATTTGAGGAACTAGTTTGGCCTCCTCCCTTGGTGGGGGAGGGGTAGCAATTCAGCAAGCTGGGTCACATCACCGTACAGATCAGATAGATCCTTGCAGCCCTCTCTTTAATGGGCTTCGCAGGGTGTACATATATCAAGACATTTATCTGGGGGCTGATCTGCCAATAAAAATGTGACCCACCAATCTTTTTAAACAATACTGCTAAAATCAATCCCATCCCCCTCAACACACACACACTCAATTCAAACATATCAGTTGCAGAAATTTATTCAAATATTTTATAATTAAGTGGTCTAATTCTACTTAGGCTACAAATAGTAGTGGCAAAAGGGAGAAATTCTAATTGTAGAACGGCAATTGTTTGGTGGGCTTAGACTCCTTAAGGCCCTACAATCTAAGGACTCATACAAATGCCACAATGCATTGTTATGGGTTGAATTGTGTCCCCCAAAATATGTATTGAAATCTAAACCCTAGTACCTTAGAATGTGACCATATTTGGAAATAAGGGTCTTTGAAGATGTAATTAGTTAAGCTGAAATGAATAGGATGTGCTTTTAATCCGATATGATTGGTATCCTTATAAGAAGAGAAAAAGCAGAGGCAGAGACACACAGAGACAACTGCATGTGACAACGGTGGAAGAGACTGGAGTGATACAGCTGCATATTAAAAACTGCTAACAGCAATGATTGATGGCCACCACCAGAATTTGGTTAAGACAGAGAAGGATCCTCCCTTTGAGGCATCAGAAAGAAAATGGCCCTCTCAATACCTTGAGTTTGGACTTCTGGCCTCCAGAGTTGTGATAAAATAAATTTCTGTTCTTTTAAGCTAACAAGTGTGTGTATCTTGTATGGCAGCCCTAGAGCTGGCAGTATTTGATTCCTGAGATGTCAGCTCTATTTTGACTATGTAATGACTATTCCAAGATGATCAACAGACACAAAGATAAAGGCACAACGGAGACTAAGCCCAGTTCTTTTTATTTCCAGAATAATAAATGATTTTAAAAATTAATTAATTTAGATCTCTTTGTCTAACTCCTCTGCTTTTCAAATGAGTGTGTGGGGCCAACCAACTATTAATATGTCACATTTTCATTTTAATTCATCTCAAAGCATTTCTCATTCCCCTTAAGAGTTCTTACTTGACCCATGAATTATTATTTTTTTAATAAATTTATTTATTTATTTATTTATTTTATTGGCTGTGTTTGGTCTTTTTTTTTGCTGTGCGTGGGTTTTCTTTAGTTGTGGTGAGTGAGGGCTACTCTTTGTTGTGGTGTGTGGGCTCCTCATTGCCGTGGCTTCTCTTGTTGTGGAGCATGGGCTCTAGGTGCGTGGGCTTCAGTAGTTGCAGCACATGGGCTCAGTAGTTGTGGCTCACAGGCTCTAAAACGCAGGCTCAATAGTTGTGGCACATGGGCTTAGTTGCTCCGTAGCATGTGGGAATCTTCCTGGAGCAGGGATCGAACCTGTGTCCTCTGCATTGGCAAGCGGATTCTTAACCACTGCACCACCTAGGAAGCCCTGACCCATGAATTATTTAGGAATATATTGCTTAATTTCCATTTGTAATTTTCAACAAATTTCTTTCTGTTAATCATTTCTTGTTGCATTCTGTTGTCATCTGAGAGCATTCTTTGTATTGTTTATATCTTTTTAAATGTATTGAAATCTGTTTTATGGCCTAGCATGTAGTATATCCATGTGAATTTGAAAACAATGTATATTCTGATGCTGTTGGGTGGAATGTTCTATAGATGGCTGTTAGGTATAGTTGATTGATAATGTTGTTCAAGTTTTTTATTTTCTAGTTGATTTTCTGTCTGTTCTGTTATTGAAAGAAGGGTATTAAAGTATCCAACTATTATTGTAGAACTGTCTGTTTCTCTTTTCCACTGTCAATTTTGCTTCATTATATTTTGAAGTTCTGTTGTTAGGTGCATATAAGTTTATAATTATTATACATTCTAGAAGGAATAATTTCATCGTTATAAAATGTCTTTTTCTCTAGTAAAACATTTGCTCTTACAATATTTTTTTTATGATACTTTCCTAGACATTCCAGTTTTGTTGTTGTTGTTGTTTTATTTTGTTTTGTTGTTACTGTTATGGTCTATCTATTCCAACCCTTTTACACTTCACCTATAAATTTTCTTGACTCTAAAATGGGTCACTTGTAAGCAGCATATGTTTGGATCATGTTTTTTAATTTTTTTATCCAGTCTGAAATTTCTGTCTTTACATGGAATGTTTAACCTCTTTATATTGAATGTAATTAACATTTAATTTTGTAATTTATATTAAATGTAATTCATGTCGGATTTATGTCCGACGTTTGTGATTTATTTTCCAAATGTCACATTTTTTTTCTAATTCCTCTTCCTCTATTACTGGCCCATTTGTTTTTGCTGTTGTTGTTGTTAAAGATATATTTTTTAGTGTACACTTTCAATTCCCTTATCTTTTACTATATTTTTGAATTATATTCTTAATGCTTGCTCTAAAGATTACAAATAACATCTTAAGTATAAGCATCTAGTTTAAAATACCAACTTAATTTCAAGAGTATAAAAAACTTCACTCCTACGTAGCTCCAATACATCTCCCTCCTTTGTTCTGTTACTGATATAAAAATTACATCTTTATACCTTATATGCCTATAAACATAGTTATAATTATTACTTATGTAGTTGTCTTTTAAATCAAATAAGAGAAAAAAATGTTATGATAAAATGCATTTTTATTATTTTTTATATTTACCTCTGCAGTTACCTTTATTGATGTTCTTTATTTCTTCATATGGATTCAAGTTACTGGCTTGTGCTTTTATTTTCATGTGAAGGACTCACTTTAGTGGTTCCTGTAGCACAAGTCTGATAGGAAAAAAATCTCTTAAGTTTTTAATAAAGTATTGAAAGTTTCACGAATTTTTATGTCATTCTTCTACAATGGCCATGGTAATCTCTGCATCATTCCAACTTTAGTAGATGTGTTGCCAAAATGAGTATTTAGTGTCTATCCTTACATGGTACAAAATTTAAAATGTTACAGATTATGAAGTTATGGACACAGGCTTATTTGTTTAGAGACCATTTCAAGAGCGTATTTGGGCAATTCTAATATTGGCATTGCAAATTCAGTGTTACCATGTAGCAAGATAAAATAGATGAGAAAGTTCTGACGTTTTTCCCTGATAAATTAGGTTAAGGTTAATTATCAGTCGTCACAGTTCTTCCAGTATTTTTTAGCTAGCTTTTAACTTAGTATAAGTGAAATGAAAGGATGGTAAGTTTTGCATTAATTTTGAAGATGAAAATCCATTAACAGAGCTTTGTGTTCCCTGTAAAAAATATACCTGTCCCACTCCCTGAAAAATTCATAAATATTTTACAAATTATATGTTCATGAAGCAATTCTAGCCTTTTATTTCTTTTCAAATACTATTTAGAAATATTTATTTCCTTCATGTAGAAGCATGTTATTTAGAAAATTTAAAGCAAATTTTGGTTTGCTTGTCTTCTGAAAATCTCATAAGAAAACGCATACTTCTGAGAATTCCAGCCTAATTTCTATGTAAATTATCTATCTAATCTATACATCTATAATCATACATTATGCATGCTTTGGATAATCATCTAAATAATCACTATATTAGCCTTTTAAGTGGTTTCAGTGCACATATAATTTTCTCTACCCACACCCCCATTTTTCCCAATTAAATTGATTAGGTAACTTTTTTTTTTTTAGTGTCTTATTACATTTAGGTATGTTTAGGCCTCCTCTTCTGAACTCATTTACTATAACAAAGAAGTAAGGCACAGATGCTGATTCTGACTCCTGGGGAAGTTTAGGCTCTGGCATGCTGGACTAGGCAGGACCTAGCATCACCCTGTTTTCGTGGACTATGTGGAACTGGTGAGATTCTAAACATCTCAAAGAGACATTTAACAGGACTGAAGGCTCTGGAGAGAGAAGGTTATTTACTGCCATCACTTTATTTTCACCATATGTCTAGATCTTTATTCTCTCTTCATTCTCTCCTATCTAAATATCATCTTTGCATCTCATCAGTAAAAGTGAGAGTCACTGGTTTGAATGTGCTGATCTGCTCACTCAGGGAAAAGGAGGGTGTGGCTGTGGTTTATAGCTTATACTGTAAACTATATAGATCTACACATTCATGAACATGTTAAAATCCTGTCTGGGTCTCTCTGTGCTTTGGGTACAGCAGTCATGCTGCTTTCTGCCTTTTAATATCATCGTGGGGATTCCTTTCACCTCTCTCCTTAATTGAATCTCTTGTTTTCTGTGTCCCATATTTTCCTCATTTTTAGGTTTCTATCTCATATTTGTTGAACATATAGTACAGTTGCTTTGTGAGAAACAGTATGTGGTAAGCATATTTTTTTTAAAACTGTGCACATCTCCAAGTCTTTATTCTAACCTTTGCTTTAATAACAGTTTGAGTGGGTATAGAACTCTAGGTTAGATTTCATTTTCCTTCAGAATACTGAATATATGAATCCATCAATCTACCTTTCAGCATTACTGTTGAGTACTCTGAAGCAATTATGACTCAATAATATATGTATGTGTCTTGTTTTAAAATTTCTTTCTCTCTTCTTGTGAGTAAATAGAACATATATTTGTTCCTAAGGATTGTTCCTAACTTCACAATGATATGTTTAATTTAATCTACTATCTTGGGTGTTTGGTGGATCCTTTCCATTAAGAAATGTATGTTCTTTGTCTTGAGAAATCCACTTCCTTAATTCTTCCTTCTAATACCTTTTCTCTGATCTGTCCTTCTGGAACTCGTATTATTCAGATACTGCATTTTTTGAATGGGCTTCCCAATTTTCTCTCCTCTTTTCCACCTATTTGTCTTTTTGTTCTATCTCTTATAGATTTTCCAAATTAATCTTCCAAACCTATTTTTTTCTGCTTATTCTCTAGTGTGTTTATAATGCTTTCGGAAAGAAGCTTAAGGGTTAAAATAGGGATGCCTAGAAGCACTAGACATAGAGCAAAGGGCTGGGAACTGTGATACACATTCATCTTTATTTCTTAAATTTCATGAAAGGTGCTTAGCACATGACAGACTTCCAAATGGTTGTGGAATAAATAAGTAGATAAATAAGTAATAAATCCTAGATTCTAGTCCCAATTTCCTAGTTCACATTGGCATGGTAGTGCCATCTTTTGGTCTCATTTTCTGACTAGCAATTTCAGACTATATTTTCTCTCTGCCACTGACAGCATTAACATTATTTGATTCTAGCAATGTTAGATATATACCTATAAATATCTACATCTATATGTAGATGTAGATATAGATATAGATAACAAACTTTAGTTAACTGAAATTTTTTAATTATCTCATACATAGAACTTACTATACAAGTAAAGAGTGATTTAAGATGAGGAAAAGAATTGGGCTCTTTAGTACTTGAAATCCTCTAAAAATCTGCCCCAATTTATTATATTTTTGCTAGACCTTAACTATTTACCTTTAGTAGATAAACGAGAAAAAGCAGCAGTACTGCAATTTTTAAACTGAATTCTTTGAATATATTTCAAAATGCTTTTATATCTTGTATTATACAGAGATCCAGCCATCCACACTGGTTCATTAAAATGCAAAACAGTTTCATACAATTCTACTCATTAAGCAGGGGTCACACAAAGAATTTTCCTGTGACGTGGAACAGTGCAAAATGTTTATGTATCTTGATACTGATTAGAGGAAGGCTATCAGGCTTTGTCTTACAGTAATTTCACATGTTTTAAAAGTTTAAAAGCGAGTCTTCCAAATTCTAGATATCTATACCTTTAAATCAGTCAGGCAACAGCCAGATCTTTTAAAACATTTGATTCCATTTGCCAATCCGCTTGTCTAAAAAGCATGCTTTTCATTCCTCTTTTTAAATACGAGCAGCGTTGTCTGCACTGATTTCATCATTACCATTGAAAATGTTTATCTGCCAAATGAAAAAGAACGGAACAAATTAGAAACACTGATACATCTTCTGACATTATTCATTTAGAAGCTAGTTCTCAAGTTGTCATTACATTTACCACATAAAAATTACAACTGATTTGTTTGGAGACCTACAGCTATTTCTAAATTCAAGATGTTTGGACAACTGTAGATAAAGTTTCATTATCAGACTGAACTAAATATGCTGTAATTATGAATAAATCAGGATGATTTTTGCTCCGTGAACTTAAGTTATTAATGTACTCAGGCCAAGCATCCAGGAACCATCATTCTTCAAAATTATACAAGTGTATTTCTCAGCCAAAACTGTAAAAAACAATGTTTGAAAATTAAGGTCAGGGACTGGCTAGACAATGCTTATGTTTCTATCATCTGATTGTTTCCATCTTTATTCTGTTCTATGAAACACAAACTAGGCTTGTACTTCCACGAGACCTGTGTTTCCCATTTATTAGCACTCATCACTCTTGAAGTTAAGTTATTAGTTAAATATCTATTTTCTCCAATAAACAATAGATTTATTAGGCCAGGGGCCTCTGCTGTCTTATTTTCTTCTGTATGTCTAAACTATCATATTAGGTACCAAAGAACATTCATTGAATGACTGAATTAATTAATGATGAATGAAGAAGCCTAATTTATCAGTCTGACTATTGAATTAGAGAATAGAAGTTGGAAATTTTGAATTAAATTTCAACAATTTTATATAGTCATAGTTTGTTTAAAATTTGGAATGCAAAATGTTATATATAACAGAATTAACAAATAGTTAAAAAAAATGATGGCAGGGGGAGCTGAAGATATAGATTTCAAGTTACCTGAGTCTTAGCACAAGTGAAAACCTAAAGAAATTTGTATTCTCTATTTAAGTATTTAAGAAATACAACTTAAGAATTCATCGGTATACTGAATTACTATGATTTCTAGACACATTGTAATTCATTCAAATGACATATGAGATGCAGACCTCTCAGAATATTTACCATGTTAATCAAATGAAGAATTACACTGAAGTTTGAGTTTACTTTTGCAATATATTAAAATTTTGTACTTATGTAAAGATGAGATTGACATTTTGGAGAACTGTTTGCTCAGTACAGAAAACTTTTGCTAATCTTGCATTTTGTGTTCTTCTTAAAGTGATTTTCTAATGTTTTCTTTTTACATACAAAGATATTTTATTTATAAAAAAATATGTAATGTTTCCCTGTAGGCATAACAAACATGACTAGAATACTACATAGCAGTGCTTTAGATATAATCTAAAAACTGTCCTTATGTGCAATAGCAGAGACCAATGATTCATGAAATTGCTCAGCGTTGGGCATAGTCCTTCTTATAGAACTAATAGTTTGTATGAGACATTTTTCTTCAAACTTTGAAATCAAAATATAAACTCTACTCAGTATGTCAGCATTTGCAATAAAATGAATTTTTTACTCAGGGGAAAAGCTTTAATTAAGTGTATTTAAAAGTTTGGAAATCAGCAGGACATCTTTGTGAACAATTTCAATGTTTTTCTCCCTACTTTTTTAGGAATAAAATAGGAAACAGGGAAAAAAAAATACTCAACTCAGGAGAGAGGTCCTTCTTTTGCTACTAACAAAGCTATTAGCTTGTATGCAGCTGTCCAAGTATACTCAGCTGCCCTCCTCTAAAAGGGAAGAAGTGTCCATTTCCTAAGAAAAGCTGTTGCTCTCTTTGTGCTCAGGGTCCCATCCCATTTCACCACTGAAGATTCCCCTTTTGAAACTGGCCCTTTTTGTCCTGCATCATCAATTTCTTTCTTTATGCTTGATTATTCTACAAAATACCTAAGTATATCCTAATATCTCTCATTTTATTTATTTTAAAGCATTTATTAGTAACTTTCATTCTGCCAAAAAAGCTTCCTTTTGTTTAAAATCTGTGTTCATAAAATCTATGTCTCTTCTAACAATCACCGTGAGATACATGAAAACCATTTCTTATCTCCTTAGATGAAGTTTTCCATGAGTACCCAAGATAAGAACCCTCCATTGTTTTCTATCCGGCCTCATTGTTAATTTCCTTTATTTTATCAATCACGATCTGAACATATTGTAATTCTTTTATAACTTGTTCATTTAATCTTTCTCCTCAAAGTAGCATGTAGGCTCTTTGAGGCAGATCCTTTAATTCTCATGCCTGTATCTTAAACGCCTAACAAAGCTCAGAACATAATGGTTATTTAATATGTGTTTATAGAATGAATGAAAGATCTATACCAGTTCCTTGAGAAAAACTGTCACCCCTAAGTAACTGTGCAAAGAAGGCAAAATATCGTTGCAACTTGCATGTCTCTATCCTTCCTCCCTTCTTTCTTCTAAATACCTTGTACCCTTTTGTTTTTTCACTGTAATATTCTACCCAGCATTTTGCCCTTTAGACAGACTTTATTCTCCAAATTAATCACTTATGTCAATAATTACTCAAGTAGTCCATGTACTTTAGAGAATATTATTTAATTAATTCATAGTGAAACAGGAATTAAGATTTGTATTTTCTTCCCTGCCTGATTTTCCAAGTACATCTTAAGTTATCCAAAGGAACGATCATTGTAGTTGTGGTTGGCATGAAATCAGACTGTCTGATTCTCCAAACATCTTCACTAATTTCTGGAGAAATCTGTGTAACTGTTCCCCAAACAAATTTTACCACTTCTACCACTATCATGTAATATTGATTTGGAGAATAGATACTACATTTTCTAAAACTACTTTCATCATCTTTATTCTCCCAAATCTTCTTCTTTTCCTGGTTTACTCATCTTTATTAATGGGAAAATAATGTATCTTTATCATAAATGACCATCATCATATGACCTTATTGCTCAAGATACATAAAGGTTATCAACCTCTTTCACCTCCTACATATTTAGTCACAAAATGTTGTCAGTACTACCCACAAAATAACATGAAATCCTTCCATTTCTATCTTATTTACATTTCCACTTGTTGTATCTTAGTTGATGGCCTTGACCCATGCCAGTGGGATAAGCCCCCCTCCACATAAGCCCTTCTCAAAACAGCTAGTATGATCTTGCTAAAATGCAAATTTTCAGGCTATTTCCACATGTAACAAGAAAATAATTCCTTAAGGATCTAGCCCTTGCCTTCCTTCTCAAAGTGAACTCTCAGCTTTCATAGAGAACATGAAAATTGTAACTAAAACATCAACTTTATTGAGCATTTACTCCATTCCACGTGACATTCTAAATATTCTACCTGAATAATCTCATTTATTTCTTATAATAACACACAAAGAAAAAGTACTATTATTAAAATAAATTTTAAAATGAATGAAATGAAGCCTAGAAAAGTTAAGTAATTTTCCTACACTGGTGAAGGGAGCCAGGATTCAAATGCAGGCTAGTCTGCCTTCAGAGCTCACATTCCTATTAAAAAGTTCTTTTAATTGAAATATATTTTACATATAACATTGTGTAATTTCAAGATGTATAACATGTTGATTTGATACATTTATATATTACAGTATAATTGTCATTGTAGCTTTAGCTAACACTTTTATGACATCACATAATTATCATTTCTTAACGACCAGAAGTATGATTGCCATTGTAGCTTTAGCTAACACCTCTATGACATCACATAATATCATTTCTTAACAAACACACTCTACGGTGTCTTGCCATCTCCACATTAAACAAACAAAAAAGACCATGTTGTCTCTCATCTCTATCATCACTGCTGTGCAAAGAATCTGAGGCTTAGAGAGGGTAGATGAATTTCCCAAGTTTGCAAGTCTAATAAAATTATAAGGTGACCCTGAACTCAGGCTATTCTGAATCCACCTTGCTGCCCCCCTTTTGCCCTTGGACTGTCTGGTCCCTAAGGTGAGATGGAGAGCCCCACAAATATTTAATCTTCTAACATATTGTTGATCACCAACTGCAATTAGAGGACTTTGTCAAGAAAGAAATGATGCTGTAGGAGGATGCTGGCTACTTCCTTCCCTCTAAATGCCATCTCTATCAGCAGTTTAAGTCAATTTGGGAGAACATCAAATCTATGCAACTTTTTTTTGAACTATGAAGAGAAAACATTAATTTGTATGAACTAAAGCATGTGATTAAAGCATGAAATTCTTTCCAGTTGTGAAGATGAGAAAGGTTTGAAATGAATTAGTCTCCATACCACATAAATGCAGTCATCCCAAGGGCCAATAGCCAGGAACACTTCAATGGCTCAAGTGCACCCACAAGTAGTTACCCAGACTGCATGTAGATTCAGAAATGGCTTCTGTTTTGAGTGAAGATCAAGAGGTGCCGAAATTCAATAGGACATTGTCAATATAAGTCAGATTTGGCAAATGCTTTAATACCTAACACAAACTACAACTCGAAAATTCTTTTACTTTTTCCTCCCAAGGCATGGAGTGTCAGAAAATATTTTAGACATTCCTTACACGAAAAAAGAGGTAAACACAGCTGAACATATCTGTGGGCTAAAAATTAGCATACAGATTTTCTGCTGTTGTTGATATATTTCAAATAAACAATAATAAAACAGTGTGTGATAGTTCTAACCCATGATCTACATTAAAAATCAGTTAACTTTTAAAGTGTATTTATTACAGGTAGCTGTGAATCATAAACACACTTTGACACAATAGATACATACATACTTTTATAGTATCTAAACCCCCTTTATCTTGGTAGAAAGACAAGCTTACCTATTGTAACTGTTATAGACAGACAGTCATTCTATAAATATTTAGGCTCTGACAGTCAAAGCATGTAACTGAGAAGAGCAAAACCCAGTCCAGATGATGAAGTGAATAAACTGAGGAAGAAATAAATATAAGCAAAGCAGTTTCTTTATTGCATTATGTTTTGTTTACTTTTATCAATAAAGCCACAGGTGTCCTGTCTCCCAGTAGGCTGTCCCTGGAGAGTTTTACCTTCCTGGCTCTTCAGTTTCTACAATATTATGATTCAAAAGATAAACCCATTTTACTTTTATTAACTAGGGAGTAATTTAATATGGATGATTTGAGTAATTCTTTCTGAAAATATATCTTTTATGACAAATCTGTTGCTTGGTCTGATAAATGACAATCTAAACCATTATTGCTGATTGCAAGATGGTCAAAGGCAAGTTTTAGCTCTATCAAACTGAAACCTTTCTTACTTCCAGTAATTCTCCCATTAAGACCCAAACATAATCATACCAATTCCAGAGGCAGAACATATGAACAAAGCAAACTGTTTAAAATAGTACTCATGCTGGGAAAACACAAGAAGACAAGAAAAACAAAATCTCTACTGGGAATAAAAGGCAAATAGCAAGAATAATGAACTTTGAAGTTAGAGACAGAGAAAAACTCTCTTCAAAGATGATATAGACAACTATGTATGTACAGCATGGGTGGAAAAGAATTCAGAATAAAACACTTAAGAAAAATCATAATTACTGTAATTGTCAGTGCTAATAAAAAAGCCTTCTTGATTAACAAAAGATGGTGAAGAAGTGGAAGGACATGGAATGCATCTCTCTCCACAGATGCATCAGGAATACACCAAAAAGATGCAATAATTCCCACAGAGCACCAGCTGAACACCAGCAAACAACCTCAGACACCAGAAAGGACTGCAAAGATCCCGACATAACTGGGTAGGACAGAAGGAAAAAAGAAAAAAAAGGAGAAAGAGGAGGAGAAGAAAGGAAAGGGATGGGTCACACACCCTGGGGCAGGGGGATCTGAAACAGACAGGAGATTGCCAAATTCAAGGAAACATCCCTTATCTGACGGGGAAACCCCTTCTCCAATGGGGAATTTCCCTGGGTCAGAAAGGAGGCATTTGGGACTGTTCAAAGAGGGTGAAGCAGCTGAGCTGTGCAGATGGGAAAGAGTAGGAAACACACGTAGGGTCTGCACCATGGCTCAGTGTGTCCGGACTGAGACATCGGTTCACAGCTGAACAGGAGGTCTGGGAGCAGGAACGTGGGAACCAGAGAACTGGTTCAGGGTGAGAAACATTGTTGGCAGTGGGAAGACGAACTGAAAGGACAGGAGGGAAGAAATCCGCAGCAGAGAGTGCCTACTGCAGAAAGCTGGGTGGCCATGGCAGCAGCTCGATACTGCTGACTCACAAGCAGCAGGGAGGAGCCATGGGTGTAGCTTCTCTCTCAGCATCTGTGATGGACAAAGGAAGGACCTCTCTGGGCCTGGCTAAGGCACTCTGGGATAACAAAGGCCCCAGGGCAGGGCAGGCCTAGAGTCTACAGCCAAAAGTCTACAGAGTAGCCCAGCTCTGGAGACATTCTGTTTATACCTGAGCCATCGATGTGCCTTGGCAAAAGGCACTGCCACGATCAACTGAGCCACCGTGACCCAGGCAGGGTGCCAATGCTCACTCACACCCAGGTGAAGGAGCCACTACTGTATACTCTCTCTCCCCATACACTGGCTCTTACAGATGAACAATAAAGGAGCTCTGCTGGTAACAAAAAACCGAAGGTGGGTAGAAGAACACTTACAACTGAGACCCCAAGGAAACAGAAATATTATTATTAATTCTATTGATCTGCTCCATTCTGGGGTCAGTTCTAGTTTTTGTTTTTGTTGTTGTTGTTGTTTTTGTTTTTATTAATTACGATCCTAGTCCTAAGGGATCTACACGTATTATAACATATTTTTTATTCTTTTATTCTATTTTATTCTTCTATTTTTATTTTTAGCCTTTTTACATATTTCTATTTCTATCTAAGTTTTTTTAGTGCTAATTTATCACTTCTACCCTCTTTCCTTCTCTAACTTTTATACATTTCTATTTTTTTCTCACTTTCTTTTTCATTTCATATTTCCAGTCACACTATGCTCTTCTGTTACCCTGTCTTCTATCCTTTTTTAGTTTATTTTATCTTAATATACTTATAAGCAATATTACCGGTCTGCTCTGTTTCCTTCTTTTATTCTCCAGATGACACACGGCTTTGGTTTTTATTATTAGGTTTTGTCTTTATCTTAGTTCTAACTATACTGTCTGATTTCGTTCTGATAATTTTGTCTGTCTGGTGGTACTCTTGCTCTTTATTATATTTGATCCTAGCTTTCAAAATCTCTCTGGATTTCGGCTTGTGTGTGTGTGGTTTTTGTTTTGTTTGTTTCGTTTGTTTGTTTGATTTTGAATTTCTGTTGGTTTTCTCTTCAATTGTCTGAAGGCATACTGGGGTTCTTCTGTCAGGTCTTTCTAGTACCTTATGTTCTATTGGATTCACTATTTTTGTGTCTTATACATGTATGTGTTTCCTTGACTTAGTATCTTTTTGACTCAGCACTCTGCCATTAGTCTGGGGCTTGGACAGTGTTCTTTAAACCCCTTTATTGCCGGGACAAGCAACCTCTGAAGTTTGGACTACTCCATCAGAAGTCAAGTAGGAGGCTCTGGGGAGGGAGCACTGAATCCAGGATGCTAGGCTATTAGGGAGCCCTCAGACACAGGGAAGATTAACTGCAGAGAACTCTCATAGAGCCCTGTATCAGAGTCTGAGACTCAGCTCTGTCCAACTGTCTGCAACTGCCAGTGCTAAACACCTCACACCAAACTACAAACAAGACAGGAACACAAACCCACCCATCAGCATACAAACTTCCTAAAGCCATATTAACCTTACAGATACCCTAAAACACACCACCTGACATGGCCCTGCTCATCAGAGAGAAAAGACACAGAGCCACACACCAGAAAGAAGACACCAGACCCCCCCACCAGGAAGCCTACTCAAGACATTGGACAAACCCTGCCACAGGGGACAAAGGGCAGAAACAAAAGGAATTACTACTAGGAAGCATAGGGAAAGGAGACAGCAAATCCTATAAATTAGACAAAATGAGAAAACAAAGAAACACCATGCAGGCAAAGGAGCAGGGAAAAAACCCAAAAGACCAAATCAATGAAGAGGAAATAGGAAAATGGGCTGAAAAAGAATTCAGAGTAATGATAGTAAAGATGATCCAAAATCTCAATAACAAAATGTAGAAAATATAAGACACAGTTAATAAGGACCCAGAAGAACTAAAGAGCAAACAAACAGTAATGGGCAACAAAATAAATGAAATTAAAAATACTCTAAATGGTATAAACAGCAGAATAACTGAGGCAGAAGAATGAATAAGTGAGTTGGAAGATAGAATGGTGGAAATAACTGCCACAGAGCAGGAAAGAGAAAAAAGAATAAAAAGAATGGAAGACAGTCTCAGAGACCTTGGTGACAACACTAAGTGCACCAATATTCGAATCATAGGCAACCCAGAAGAAGAAGAAAAAAAGAAAGGGCATGAGAAAATATTTGAGGAGGTTATAGTGGAAAACTCCCTCAACTTTGGAAAGAAAATAATTAATCAAGTCCAAGAAGCACAGAGAGTCCCATACAGAATAAACCCAAGGAGAAATACACCAAGGCACATATTAATCAAACTAATGAAAACTAAACACAAGAAAAAATATTAAAAGCAGCAAGGGAAAAGCAACAAATAATATATAAGGGAAAACCTACAAGGATAACAGCTGATCTTTCTGCAGGCCAGAAGGGAATGGCAAGATACACTGAAAGTCCTGGAAGAGAAAAACCTACAGCCAAGAATACTCTTCCCAGCAAAAATCTCATTCAGATTTGATGGATAAATCAAAAGCTTTCCAGACAAGCAAAAGCTAAGAGAATCCAGCACCACCAAACCAGTCTTACAACAATTGCTAAAGGAACTTTTCTAAGTAGGAAACACAAGAGAAGGAAAACACCTACAAATACAAACCCAAAGCAATTAAGAAAATGGTAACAGGTACACACTTCAGTATTCACCTTAAATGTAAATGGATTAAATGCTCCAACCAAAAGACACAGACTAGCTGAATGGATACACAAACAAGACCCTTCTATATGCTGCCTACAAGAAACCCACTTCAGACCAAGGGACACATATAGACTGGAAGTAAAGGGATGGAAAAAGATATTCCATGCAAATGGAAGTCAAAAGAAAGCTGGAATAGCAATACTCATATCAGACAAATTAGACTTTAAAGTAAAGACTATTATGAGACAAGGAAGGACACTACATAACGATCAAGGGATCCTTCCAAGAAGAACACATAACAATTATAAATATCTATGCCCCCAACATAGGAGCACCTCCATACATAAGGCAAATGCTAACAGCCATATAAGGGGAAATTGACAGTAACACAATAATAATAGGAGACTTGAACATCCCACTTACATCAATGGACATATCATTCAAACAGAAAATAAATAATGACACACAAGCTTTAAATGACACATTAGACCATCTCAACTTAATTGATATTTATACGACATTCCATCCAAATACTACAGAATACACTTTCTTCTCAAGTGCACAAGGAACATTTTCCAGGATAGATCACATCTTGGGTCACAAATCAAGCCTCAGTAAATTCAAGAAAGCTGAAATCATATGATGCATCTTCTCTGACCATAACACCATGAGACTAGATACCAATTACATGAAAAAAACTGTAAAAAATACAACCACATGGAGGCTAAACAATACACTATTAAACAACAAAGAAATCACTAAAGAAATCAAAGAGGAAATCAAAAAATATCTAGAAACAAATGACAACGAAAACACAACAACCCAAAACCTATGGGATGCAGCAAAAGCAGTTCTAAGGGGGAAGTTTATAGCAATACAGTCCTACCTTAAGAAACAAGAAAATGATCGAATAAACAACCTAACCTTACACCTAAAACAACTAGAGAAAGAAGAACAAAGAAACCCTAGAGTGAGCAGAAGAAAAGAAATCATAAAGATCAGAGCAGAAATAAATGAAAAAGAAAGGAAAGAAACCATAAGAAAAATAAATAAAACTAAAAGCTGGTTCTTTGAGAAGATTAACAAAATTGATAAACCATTAGCCAGACTCATCAAGAAAAAAAGGGAGAAGATGCAAATCAACAGAATTAGAAATGAAAAAGGAGAAGTAACAACGGACACCTCAGAAATACAAAACATCATGAGAGACTACTACAAGCAACTATATGCCAATCAATTGGATAACCTGGAAGAAATGGATACATTCTTAGAAAAATACAATCTTCCAAGACTGAACCAGGAAGAAATAGAAACCATGAACAGACCAATCACAAGTACGGAAATTGAGGCAGTGATTAAAAATCTCCCAACACACAAAAGCCCAGGACCAGATGGGTTCACAGGCGAATTCTATCAAACATTTCGAGAAGAGTTAACACCTATCCTTCTCAAACTCTTCCAAAATATTGCAGAAGGCGGAGCACTCCCAAACTCATTCTACGAGGCTACCATCACCCTGATACCAAAACCAGGCAAAGATGTCACAAAAAAAGAAAACTATAGACCAATATCACTGATGAATATAGATGCAAAAATCCTCAACAAAATACTAGCTAACAGACTGCAACAGCACATTAAAAAAATCATACACCATGATCAAGTGGGGTTTATCCCTGGGATGCAAGGATTCTTCAATATATGCAAATCAATCAACGTGATACATCATATCAACAAATTGAAGGATAAAAACCATATGATCATTTCAATAGATGCAAAAAAAGCTTTTGACAAAGTTCAACATCCATTTATGATAAAAGCTCTCCAGAAAATGGGCATAGAAGGAAATTACCTCAACATAATAAAAGCCATATATGCAAAACCAAAAGCCAACATTGTTCTCAATGGAGAAAAACTGGAAGAATTCCCCCTAAAAACAGGAACAAGACAAGGGTGCCCACTCTCACCACTATTATTCAACATAGTTTTGGAAGTTTTAGCCACAGCAATCAGAGAAGAAAAAGAAATAAAAGGAATCCAAATTGGAAAAGAAGAAGTAAAATTGTCACTCTTTGCAGATGACATGATATTATATATAGAAAACCCTAAAGACTCTGCCAGAAAACTGCTAGCACTAATCGGTGAGTTTAGTAAAGTAGCAGGATACAAAATTAATGCACAGAAATCTCTTGCATTCCTATACACTAACAACGGAAGAGCAGAAAGAGAAATTAAGGAAACTCTCCCATTCACCATTGCAACCAAAAGAATAAAATACCTAGGAATAAACCTGCCTAAGGAGGCAAAAGATCTGTATGCAGAAAACTTTAAGACATTGATGAAAGAAATCAAAGACGACACAAACAGATGGAGGGACATACCATGTTCCTGGATTGGAAGAATCAACATCGTGAAAATGTCTGTACTACCCAAAGCAATTTACAGATTCAATGCAATCCCGATCAAATTACCAATGGCATTTTTCACAGAACTAGAGCAAGAAATCTTATGATTTGTATGGAAACGCAAAAGACCCCGAATAGCCAAAGCAATCTTGAGAAGGAAAAATGGAGTTGGTGGAATCAGGCTTCCTGACTTCAAACTATACTACAAGGCCATAGTGATCAAGACAGCATGGTACTGGCACAAAAATAGAAAGGAAGATCAATGGAATAGAATAGAGAACTCAGAAGTAAGCCCAAACACATATGGGCACCTTATCTTTGACAAAGGAGGCAAGAATATACAATGGAAAAAAGACAGCCTCTTCCATAAGTGGTGCTGGGAGAACTGGGCAGCAACATGCAAAAGAATGAAATTAGAACACTTCCTAACACCATACACAAAAGTAAACTCCAAATGGATTAAAGACCTGCATGTAAGGCCAGACACTATCAAACTCCTAGAGGAAAACATAGGCAGAACACTCTATGACATCCATCAAAGCGCCATCCTTTTTGACCCACCTCCTAGAATCATGGAAATAAAATCAAGAATAAATGAATGGGACCTCATGAAACTTAAAAGCTTTTGCACAGCAAAAGAAACCATAAACAAGACTAAAAGGCAACCCTCAGAGTGGGAAAAAATAATTGCCTATGAAACAACGGACAAAGGATTAACCTCCAAAATATACAAGCAGCTCATGAAGCTTAATACCAAAAAAGCAAATAACCCAATCCACAAATGGGCAGAAGACCTAAATAGACATTTCTCCAAAGAAGACATACAGATGGCCAACAAACACATGAAAAGATGCTCCACATCACTCATCATCAGAGAAATGCAAGTCAAAGCCACAATGAGGTATCACCTCACACCAGTCAGAATGGCCATCATCACAAAGTCTGGAAACAACAAATGTTGGAGAGGGTGTGGAGAAAAAGGAACTCTCCTGCACTGTTGGTGGGACTGTAAATTGGTACAGCCACTATGGAAAACAATTTGGAGGTTCCTTAAAAAACTACAAATAGAACTACCATATGATCCAGTAATCCCACTACTGGGCATATACCCAAAGAAAACCATAATCCCAAAAGAAACTTGTACCATAATGTTTATTGCAGCACTATTTACAATAGCCAGGACATGGAAGCAACCTAAATGCCCATCAACAAATGAATGGATACAGAAGATGTGGCATATATATACAATGGAATATTACTCAGCTATAAAAAGGGATGAGATGGAGCTATATGTAATGAGGTGGATAGAACTACAGTCTGTCATACAGAGTGAAGTAAGTCAGAAAGAGAAGGACAAATATTGTATGCTAACTCACATATACGGAATCTAAAAATGGTACTGTTGGACTCAGTGACCAGAACAAGGATGCAGATACAGAGAATGGACTGGAGAACTCGAGGTATGGGAGGGGGAGGGGGGTGAAGGGGAAACTGAGACAAAGCGAGAGAGTAACACAGACATATATATACTACCAACTGTAAAATAGTCAGTGGGAAGTTGTTGTATAACAAAGGGAGTCCAACTCGAGGATGGAAGATGCCTTTGAGGACTGGGGCGGGGAGGGTGGGGGGGGCTTGGGGGGGGCGTCAAGGAAGGGAGGGAAGATGGGGATATGTGTATAAAAACGGATGATTGAACCTGGTGTACCCCCCCAAAAAATAAATAAATAAATAAATGAAAAAAAAAAAAAAAAGAAACCCCAAAGTGAGCAGAAGGAAAGAAATCATAAAGATCAGATCAGAAGTGAATGAAAAAGAAATGAAGGAAACAATAGCAAAGATCAATGAAACAAAGAGCTGGTTATTTGAGAAGATAAACAAAATTGATAAACCATTACCCAGACTCATTAGGAAAAAAAAGGGAGAAGACGCAAATCAACAGAATTAGATTTGAAAAAGGTGAAGTAATAACTGACACCACAGAAACACAAAAGATCATGAGAGACAACTACAAGCAACTATATGCCAATAAATTGGATAACCTGGAAGAAATGAATAAATTCTTAGAAAAATACAATCTTCCAAGATGGAACCAGGAGGAAATAGAAACTATGAACAGACAAATCATAAGTATGGAAATTGAGACTGTGATTAAAAATTTCCCAACAAACAAAAGCCCAGGGCCAGATGGATTCACAGGCAAATTCTATCAAACATTTCGAGAAGAGCTAACACCTAACCTTCTCAAACTCTTCCAAAATATAGCAGAAGGAGGAATGCTCACAAACTCATTCTACGAGGCAACCATCACCCTGATACCAAAACCAGGCATAGATGTCACAAAAAAAAAAGAAATTACAGGCCAATATCACTGATGAATATAGATGCAAAAATCCTCAGCAAAATACTAGCTAACAGAATCCAACAGAACATTAAAAACATCATAAACCATGATCAAATGAGGTTTATCCCTGGGATGCAAGAATTCTTCAATATATGCAAATCAATCAATGTGATACATCATATCAACAAATTGAAGGATAAAAACCATATGATAATCTCAATAGATGTGGGAGAAGATTTTGACAAAATTCAACATCCATTTATAATAAAAACTCTCCAGAAAATGGGTGTAGAAGGAAATTACCTCAACATAATAAAAGTCATATATGAGAAACCAAAAACCAACATCTTTGTACATGGTGAAAAGCTGAAATCATTCCCTCTCAGCACAGGAACAAGACAAGGGTGCCCACTCTCACCATTATTACTCAACATACTTTTGGAAGTTTTAGCCACAGCAATCAGAGAAGAAAATGAAATAAAAGGAATCCAAATTGGAAAAGAAGTAAAATTGTCACTCTTTGAAGATGACATGATATTATACATAGAAAACCCTAAAGACTCTACCAGAAAACTGCTAGCACTAATTGATGAATTTAGTACAGTAGCAGGATACAAAACTAATGTGCAGAAATCTCTTGCATTCCTATACAATAACAATGAAAAAGCAGAAAGAGAAATTAAGGAAACTCTCCCATTTACCATTGCAGCAAAAAGAGTAAAGTACCTAGGAATAAACCTGGGTAAGGAGGCAAAAGACCTATATGCAGAAAGCTATAAGACACTGATGAAAGAAGTCAAAGATGATACAAACAGATGGAGAGACATACCATGTTCTTGGACTGGAAGAATCAACATTGTGAAAATGACTGTACTACCCAAAGCAATTTACAGATTCAATGCAATCCTTATCAAATTACCAAAGGCATTTTTCACAGAACTAGAACAAGAAATCTTACGATTTCTATGGAAATGCAAAAGACCCCAAATAGCCAAAGCAATCTTGAGAAGGAAAGATGGAGTTGGTGGAATTAGGCTTCCTGACTTCAAACTATACTACAAGGCCATAGTGATCAAGACAGCATGGTACTGGCACAAAAATAGAAAGGAAGATCAATGGAACAGAATAGAGAACTCAGATGTAAACTCAAGCACATATGGGCACCTTATCTTTGACAAAGGAGGCACAAATGTACAATGGAAAAAAGACAGCCTCTTCAGTAAGTGGTGCTGGGAAAATTGGACAGCAACATGTCAAAGAATGAAATTAGAACACTTCCTAACACCATACACAAAAATAAACTCAAAATGGATTAAAGATCTAAATGTAAGTTCAGACACTATGAAACTCTTGGAGGAAAACATAGGCAGAATACTCTATGACATACATCAAAGCAAGATCCTTTTTGACCCACCTCCTAGAATCATGGAAATAAAATCAAGAATAAATAAATGGGACCTAATGAAACTTAAAAGCTTTTGCACAGTGAAAGAAACCATAAACAAGACAAGAAGACAACCCTCAGAATGGGAGAAAATACTTGCCAATGAAGCAACAGACAAAGGATTAATCTCCAAAATATACAAGCAGCTCATGCAGTTTAATACCAAAAAAACAAATAACCCAATCCACAAATGGGCAGAAGACCTAAATAGACATTTCTCAAGAAGACATGCAGATGGCCAACAAACACATGCAAAGATGCTCAACATCACTAATCATTAGAGAAATGCAAGTCAAAGCCACAATGAGGTATCACCTCATACCATTCAGAATGGCCAGCATCAAAAAATCTAGAAACAACAAATGTTGGAGAGGGTGTGGAGAAAAGGGAACTCTCCTGCCCTGTTGGTGGGAATGTAAGTTGGTACAACCACTATGGAAAACACTTTGGAGGTTCCTTAAAAAACTAAACATAGAACCACCATATGATCCAGTAATCCCACTCCTGGGCATATACCCAGAGAAAAGTATAATCCCAAAAGAAACATGTACCATAATATTCACTGCAGCACTATTTACAATAGCCAGGACATGGAAGCCACCTAAATGCCCATCAACAGATGAATGGATAAGGAAGATGTAGAATATATATGCAATGGAATATTGCTCAGCCATAAAAAGGAATGAAATGGAGCTATATGTAATGAGGTGGATAGACCTAGAGTCTGTCATACAGAGTGAAGTAAGCCAGAAAGAGAAAAACAAATACTGTATGCTAACTCATATATACACAATCTATAAAAAAAAAATGGTACTGATGAACCCAATGACAGGGCAAGAATAAAGATGCAGATGCAGAGAATTGACTGGAGGACATGGGGCTGGGGGGGCTAGGGGCGAAGGCGAAGCTGGGACGAAGTGAGAGAGTAGAATAGACATATATACAGTACCAACTGTAAACTAGATAGCTAGTGGGAATTTGCTGTATAACAAAGGGAGATCAACTTGATGATGGGTGATGCCTTAGAGAGCCAGGACAGGGAGAGCAGGAGGGAGTCGTGGGAGGGAGGGGATTTGGGGATATATGTATAAATACAGCTGATTCACTTTGGTGTACCTCAAAAGCTGGGACAAGAGTGTAAAGCAATTCTATTCCAATAAAGAGCTTAAAAAAAAGCCTTCTTTTTCAAAATAAACATCTTGGAACATCTATTTACTGATATGGATGGCATGTTTTGTTTCACTGGATTTTTCTTTGTTATAAGTGTTATGAAATTAATGTGATCAAAAAATAATCAGAGCAAATACAAATTGAAATTCACTAGGTTAAACGTCAGGTGTTTTGGCAAGCCGCTTCCATCATGAGTAACAGCACATCTGATGCGCTGATTCTTTCCCATGATACTGAGCTCATGCCCAGGTTGATTCTGTCAAGAGCAGAGTCTTTCTCTGACAGCTCCGCATCTCCACAGTTTAACATATTCCAAGATACATGAGATCATAGGGCACCTGTATAACATCACCACCATCACCAACATTACTTTTCTTCTGCAGCTTTTATACTCAACTTGAGTGTAAGTCTCCTACAGGCAGGAACAGGGACAATTTTGTAGAGGCTTCCTGTTCCATGTCAGTTGCCTAATACAGTACTTGGCATAGGGCAGGTGCTGAATAAAGATTTGTTGAATGGACTAATGCATGAGTGAATAACATTGCAAGTTGACAACATCTATTCCTTTCAAATAATTATAATATTAATTCAATAAAATAATGAGTCCTGAAAGCCCCTTAATAAACCTTTTTAAAATTTATTTATTTATTTATTTATTAGCTGTGTCGGGTCTTCGTTGCTGCGTGCAGGTTTTCTTTAGCTGCGGTGGGCGAGTGGGGGCTACTCTTCGTTGTGGTGCTCGGGCTCCTCATTGCTGTGGCTTTTCTTGTTGCAGACCATGGGCTCTAGGCACATGGGTTTCAGTTGCTGTGGCAGATGGGCTCAATAGTCATAGCTCATGGACTCTAAAGCACAGGCTCAACAGTTGTGGTGCATGGGCTCTAAAGTGCAGGCTCAATAGTTGTGGTGCATAGGCTTAGTTGCTTGGTGGCATGTGGAATCTTCCTGGAGCAGGGATCCAACGCATGTTCCCTGCATTTGCAGGTGGATTCTCAACCACTGCGCCACCTAGGAAGCCCCCCTTAAACTTTTATACCACTTTTCCACTCAAATGAAAATCTCCACAACAATAGCAACAGCAACCTCTTTTGTGTCAGTACTATGCTATCTGCTATGCATACAGTAGAACCTTTCTTTTAATTAATTTTTACTGGAGTATAGTTGCTTTGAAGTGTTGTGTTAGTTTCTGCTGTACAGCAAAGTAAATCAGCTATACATATAGTCATATCCCCTCTTTTCTGGATTTCCTTCACAATTAGAATTTTTAATACCAATATTGAAGAGATAGATATGATTATTTTCCTTTTAGAAATGGGGAAATGAGGCATATAAAGTTTAAGACACATGTGAATGGCCCACAGCTAGCAAGTGATAAAGCCAAAATTCTAGCTGATGTTGGAAAAGTTCAAACATCAAGTCAAACTAAGTTTGGCTGAGAATAAAAGAAACCCAAGGCTGGTATGGCAGCTGTGCTCTACAAAGTTTTTAGGAACCAAGACTCCAACCACATTACTGCTCTAACATACCTCGGCTATGTCTTTTATCCTCAGATTCTAAGGCAGTATCTCTCTTCCAGGGAACAAGATGGAAAAGAAGAATCAAAAGAGCAGTAAGGAATACCTGATAATCATGTCTTATGGAAGACTCTGGGAAACTGACACTTTTTCTTATATCTCATTGGCGAGAAGGTAGTCACTATGATGGGTTGAATTGTGTCCCTCAAAATCCATATGTTGAAGTCCTAATCCTCAGTACCTTAGAATATGACTTCATTTAAAAGTAGAGCCATTGAAGATGTAATTAGTTAAGATGTAGTCATACTAGAGTAGCATGGGCCCCTGATCCAGTATGACTGGTGTCTTTATAAAAAGAATGCCATGTGCAGAGCCAGGCATGAACACAGGGAGGAGACCATGTGAACACTGGAATTAAGTTGCGTAAGCCAAGGAACAATCAGATGCTAGGAGAGAGGCCTGGAACAGATCTTCTCCTGGCAACTTCAGTAGGAGCATGGCCCAGCTGACACCTTCCTCTTGGACCTCTAGCCTCTAGAACTGTGAGACAATATATTTCTGTTGTTTAAGCCATTCGATTTGTGATATTTTGTTAAGGTAGCCCTAGCAGACCAATACAGTAGCCTTTAAGGTAGTATAGCAAAACTTAGTTTTTTGGCTCTATGTCTACATAAAATTTTGAAAAAGAAAGAAAATGATTATTGTAGGACAACAGGCAGTCTCTGCCAACTATGCAACACTCTGAGAGGTGGTCTCAATACTTAGCATTTTATTGAAACTCTCACTATTAATTGTGACAGGTGTATTAGTACATTATATTTTGAACTACCTAGAAATAAAAAAATGCTAGCAATTTAATTATGATAGGTCACCTACTATAAGGTGCATCCTTATTTTAGAGATGTTAAATGTGAATAAAAGAAATGGGCATCTTGGAATCAATGAAATACAGTAAGTGTTCTATAGACACTTTGGTCATAACAGTAAACACGGAAAAGAAATTGTTTACATGCGCTATAATTCAATATTTTATATTCTACCTTATATAAAACAAAATGACTTGTCTTACTACAGGATTTTTAGACGTTTATATAAGATAATCAGATAGAATATAAAGAATAAAGAATATAAAAATGTCAATATAGATATTGATATAGATAAAAATATATAAACATAAACCTCTTCCTCGATTAACATTGTTCAAAATGCTTCCACTAGGTTAGTGGAGTGTAGTATCACTGGTATCATATATTCAAAGTAACATTTGGCATCAGTAATGCTTATTCTACAAAGCAATGATAATTTGGGGGGGTGGTTACATGAAAGAAATGTAATGCCCATTTTTCTACCAAATAAAAAATAACGGTACTGCTTTAATTGAGAATAATATAAAAACTGTAAAATAAAATGCAGTAAAAATTTCTTTGTTAAAAAAAAAGTTTGCTTTTATTTTCCTTTTCTCTATGAAGCTCCATCTCATTTACTTGAATTATTCTTCTCATTATGTATTGGCTAAACTTCTTTAGAAGCAACCAGGATTTTTCACTTTAGTCCCAAAGGAAAGTTTTAATTGCATGTTGCCATGACAAGTTGAATTATTAGGACATATATTGCTAGATAATTCTACAACTCTCTAATTTTAGAGGGTATTATCAAGAAAGCCACTTTCTTTAGATATAGCTGATATCTAAAAAAAATGCAAAGCATCTGTTTCACAATTAGCAAGGAACAATATAAGGATGAGTTAACTTGCTCAACCAGGGGCAAAGAAAGGAAATCAGAGTCTCCCACTGTGCAAGCTTTGATGATTTTACACTTATGAACCCATAAAGGATCTTAATTCAGCAACTGACCTGTGAAACAGCAACAGTATTAATATTAATAACTAGTACAGTATTTGAAATATCCCCACAGTATTACAGAACACAATAAAGACAATTTGAGATTCAATTACATCAATAAACGGCTAAAACATTAGTAAGGATATTAGCTAACACAAAAGAGAAAATGCTTAGAGTCTAAAGAGGGCGTTTGCAAGGCGAGGAGCAGGACTTCCCGTAAGACTTTCTGGACACTGTTGCTTTAAGCAAAGCAGGCTCTGGGAAGACACATTTAGGGGGAGGTTGAGTCAAGTGGTGATAATAATTTCAGTAAAGAGAGGGGACGGGGAACAGTCAAATGTGTTTAGCAAAATGGAAGTGATAAGTAATTAATTCTAATAATTTAAATTAATGTGTCTGTAAAACAAAAAGAAAACAGGATAAAAACAAGGACACTGGAAGTATAGAAAAGCTTCAGAGCTCTAGACAGCAAGATTCACCTTCAGCAGAAACTCATTTTATATAAAAAATTTGTCATAAAATTACTATCAATGTTTTGTCCTTAAGACTTTAAGGAATTAAGAAAAGTAAAAAAGGAATTATCTTCTCCAATTTTTTAGTAAGTAAATTCAGGTTTTAAAATAGCTAACGAAGAACAAAGTCAGCAAAAGTTCTTTTGACACCTGGCCTGTCAGGGAACATCTTCCTACTTTCTGAGCATCTCAATCCTAACCCCATTTTCTTTAAAGATCATCTAAAATGTGAACTGTTTTGTGTGGTCTTTCCTGATCTCCGTGAGGAAATACACTCTCACTAGATGGTACTTTTCCAATTGTACTCCATCTCTCTGATCACTTAAATGCTTGACTTGTCTACATTCTAGATCAGGAGTTGGCATACTTTTTCTATGAAGTGCAAATATTTTAGGCTTCAGTGGCCATTTGGTCTCTTTCACAGCTACTCGACTCTGCCGTTTTAAGGTGAAAGCAACCATAGACAATACACCAGTGAAGAAGCACGGCTGGGTTCCAACAAAACTTTATTTATGGACACTGAAATCTGAATTTCGTATAATTTTCACATGCCACACAGTATTTTTCTTCTTTTGATTTTGTTCTCAACCTTTAAAAAATGTAAAAATTCTTCTTCACTCACCATCCGTACAAAAACAGGTGGCGGACCAAATTTCATCCATGAACTGTAGCTTGCCAACCTGTGTTCTAGACTAAGGGTTTTGTGAGATGAGGCATCTCTTAAACTTATCTATATGATCCCTGTAGTACTTAATAAGTGCTTCTGTAGTTTTTGTCAAAGTGAATAAGGGCATTTTAGAGACAGGTTGTAGTGAATAAAAAAAGAAAATGTAAAGCAAGTTCAACCTTTTGTCTACCTCTTCAGAATGTCTTTAAGCAGATTCCTTATTTTCTTTTATACTTCCCTGTTCTAATCAAGTAGTTACCACAATAGTTAATTATGTATTTATTTGTGAGTTTTCATGTTTATTACCATTTTAATTTCTATCGCTGGTATGATAAAGTACCATAATCATAATGGCCTACAGCAGTACGTATTTTTATCTCACAGTTTCCACAGCTCAGCAGTCAGATGGGCTTGGCTGGATCTCTGTTTAGAGTGGCACAAGGCTGAAATCAAGGTATCTATAGCACTGTGTTCCTTTATAAAAAACTCTTGGGAGACTCTGTAAGAGAGAATCTGCTTCTAGGCTCAGGTTGGCTGAATTGAGTCACATGCAGTTATAGGACTGAGGTGCCCATTTCCTTGATGACTGTTGGCTCTTATTCTCAGCTTGTGAAGTCTGCCTCATTTCTTCACTCAAGTTCCCTTTGACTTTAAAGCCAGTAACTGTGGATCAAGTCCTCTTCATGCTTCATTTCTCCTTTCTTTCCTCCAGCTCTTCATCTTTCTCTGACTTCAGCCAGGAAAGAGTCTTTGGCTTTTAAAATCTCATGTGATTTTGGGCTTCCCTGGTGGCACAGTGGTTAAGAATCCGCCTGCCAAAGCAGGGGACACGGGTTCAGTCCCTGGGCCAGGAAGATCTGACATGTCTCGGAGCAACTAAGCCCGTATGCCACAACTAGTGAGCCTGTGCTCTAGAGCCCTCATGCCACAACTACTGAAGCCTGTGCACCTAGAGCCCTTGCTCTGCAGCAAGAGAAGCTACTGCAATGAGAAACCCATGCACCACAACAAAGAGCAGCCCCTGCTCACTGTAACTAGAGAAAACCTGTGCGCAGCAATGAAGATCCAGGGCAAACAATAAATAAATAAATAAATAAATAAATAAACAAATAAATAAAAATTTTCATGTGATTAGATGTTCTTACCCATATAATCTAGGGTAATCTCCCCATGTCAAGATCAGTAAACTTAATCACATCTGCAAAGTTCCTTTGCCATGTAACATAACACTGTCGTAGGTTTCAGGGATTAGGGCATAGACATTTTTGGGAGGAGGCATTATTCAACGCACCAAAATTACCACCCATCCCGTTAGAATTAGACAGTAAGTTTCATAAGCAAAGTCCCTATCTCTTTTATCATTGCTGTGTACCCAGTGTTGGACACGCATGCCAGACACATAGTAGTTGCTCAATAAATATTTCTTGGATTAAAGAAAGAATGAGTGAACAAATGAATGAATGAATGACTAGGTAGGTCTAGGGTTAAACAGAATGTTCTAACTTTGAGTCAAACATTTAGGAGCCTTGAGTGTATCTATGAGACAGTGGTTAAGAAAAGCGTAGACTTTCACTTTAAGAAAACGTGGATTCAGGTTGGTAATTTGACTGTCACTTATTAACTGAGTAAACTTGGGGGATGTTTACTGGCATCTCTGTGCCAGCTTCTTCATGTGAAAAATAGGAAGTCAAAATCTCTCCCTAAAATTTATGCTGAGGATTAAATATGTACAACTATGTATCTAGTTCCTGGATATTATAGTGCCTAGCTCACAGTAAGCACTTATTTTATTTTAGCCATTATAAATGTGGTGGGTATTTTGAAGTCTTCATAGTTGATGGAATTCATTTAAGTGGGAAGAAATACAATGGGCCAGGGGAGTGACTAGAGAGGGAGGGATGGAGAAAAGGGTAGGATGGGGTCAGGGAGATGGAAAGGAAGAGAGACGTCTCAGCAGAACACTGCCAGCTATCAATACTTAAGAAGCAAGTAACCGAAGAGAAGTAAGAATCAGTGGCTAAAGACACAAGAGAAACAGAGTCGAGCACAATCTTGGAAATGAAAGTGGGAGGAGGAGTTTGAAGGACAGAGTCATTAACAGTTTCAAATGCAGAGACAATAGCAGGTAATGTAAAGACTGAAGTGAGTTCATTATATTATTTTATGAAGTTCAGTGGTGACTCAATGAGGAAGGTGTAGTGAAGTATTGAGGAAAGCACAAGTGTAGCAGTTTGAAGGAGAAATGGAAGAGAAAGAAATGAGAAGGGAAAAAATGGAATGAGAAAGCATGGTCTATTCTTTCCAGAAACTTGATTTTGAAGGAAGAAAGAAAGATAAGCCAAAACGTGGGGAAAAGGCTTGATATAAAGGGGAATTTGGGTTGCGCATGTGTTTATTTTTCTGCCCTCCACTCATTCCTTACCACAGCTATTTCAATCCCTTTCCTTCTTCTCATGCTCCTATCCTTTCCATCTCACCCCTGTTGATGAGAAAATTAATCAATAGTCAATCTAAGAAATAAATGGAAAATTTTATTCAAGTCAACCTGGGAATTATAACCTAGGATACAGTCTTTCAGAAGGCTCTGAGGCCTGTTCTGAAGAGGGACAGGGGAAAGCCAGTATCTATGTGATTTTAGAGCAGTGGTGTGTGCAATTGAGCACACATATTGGTAGAAGGTTACTGCTCTTCACAAGGAACAGATATATTAGTTAATGGTTTTAGTGTTTTTCTAAGTATAGGCAGATGCAAGAAACAGGGTTCACAAGATTTTCTCCTGAAAATATCTGTTTGAGGGCCAGTTCTGCCAGTTTTCCCAGAGAGCAAAGTGCCTCATCCTGATCTTCACCCTGAATTCCTTTCAGGATGTACTGTAGGTCAGTGACTGCAGTGGCTAACCACTTAATTCTTGTCGAACTGGATGGCAACATTCTTTATCTTACAATCCCTTCCTTTTCGGTCTTAATTTCAACCAAAGTTTGAGAGGCATTCTGTGACCAATTTGTCCCATGGCACTAGGAATGCTCATTCCCAGGTCAGGTGAGAATTTCATTGATAGGCCACTCAATGTGCTATTACTGGGCTAGGCTCAGTAAGTAGTAGCTAGTAACCAAAAGCCCTTGAACCACCTCTCTTACTAGTCTGTTATGGTCCAGGAAACAGTTCCCTCTTGTTGCTTCTTCCCAAATCTAGTTACAGTGTTATAATCATTGATCTTATTGAACTGTGTAATTGGTCAATGGTCTCAATTCACATAGTCATCATTGTTTTTATCACAGGCTTGGTCACACATCTGGTAATGCAATAATCTTGTAAAATAGACAGAATACAAGTAATATATCTAGTAACATTAATAAGGTCATAAGTAAGTATTTAAGCTAAAACTTCCATTAGGCGCGGCCCGGTATCTCCCCAGGCTGTCTGACCCAGTCTGCTCTGCACCAGTCGCTATCTTTAAGGGAAATGATATGTTGGAATCGTACATAAAGTTCACCATAGATACCCGCATGTACAACGTGAGTGGTGGGTCATCCCTTACAGGAATGTTACCTTCTAAGCAGTTACATGGCTGTTGTCAGAAGAAGAAAAACTGATCTTTATGGTTGAGCAGGTATTTCTACCATTAGGAAGTTCTGGTTAATGCTCAAGGCAGATGCACGATGCACACTAGAGGGGAGGTAGGAGGCCCAAATGGGCAGAGAAAAATTTTATGTTTAAATTTTTCTTGTCTTTCTCTAAAATGTGAATTTTATTTCACCACCCCGTCATACTCGACAAAGAAGCTCAACCACTTTATCCAACATATAGGAACCATTAGATAGGAACTTCCTCAACTTCTCGCGATAACCTCCTTTCCACATCTCAAACCCCCAAAATGCCTTACCTTCTGCTTTCTATCACAGTACAAGTGAGAAACCTTCACATACCAGAATAATTCTTTTACTTGTGCTTTGAATCACTGCCCTACTTTCCCTCTTACCATAATCTTGAATAATTATTAACTCCTCTGTACCTCAGTTCCTTTCCTTATATAGTGGAAGCAAAAACTCACTATATTAATGTAGATTAAATAAGATAAGCGTGTATAAAATTTTAATATAATGCCTGGTGTTTAGTAGGCACTCAGTATCTTTTCTCCTTGCTTCTAATACTAAATGTTTCTCACCTTGTTTGCTCCTTATTCTGTTCTGATTTTCCCCCCAAGCTTTTGTCTTCCCCTAGCTTGGTCAATTATTAGATTTTTACATTAGACACTTTCTATTCTCCCAGTATCTAAGGTTGACCAGTTCTTTTCCATTTTTTTGTCTGTGACATGCCCATCGTTCTTTCATCTCATAAGCTACCTCTGCAGTTCTAGTCTTCCAGTCTTGCCCCACATTTTTTCAATCTCCACCTCTATTTACACTTATTACAATAGCAGTTGTGCAGCATTTCACTTGTGAACCCTGCTCTCTTGGCCTCCCTCCTTCACAGAGTCCCCTTCCCTAACCACCTCCTTACTCTCTGACTTGACGTCTTATAAGCAATGAATGGAATGTCACTTATTAGATATACGTCCCATGAGGAAAAGAACATTATCTGTTTCATCAACCTTGATTGTTTCTTGAATATTGAGTGAATGAATTAATACGTCCCTGCCTCCAGTGTCCTCTCCCTGAAGTCATCAAACTGCTTTGCCTAACTGCCTATCAAATTTATGTCTGTAACTAAAACTTTCCTTTTGTGTTTCCAACTACATGCTTGATATTTCCCCTTTAATGTCTCCTCTTAAGTTAGACATGCTCCAAATTAAATTCAAAAACTCCACTTCCACATCTCAATTGTTTCTCCTCCACAGCCCTTTAGCTCAATGAATCCATCTGTTGTTCTAACCAGAGAGTTTGGAGTCATTTACAAGCTCATTTTATTCATTCACCCTAACCAATCCTTCACCAAATCTACAGACTTTGCTATTGCATATCTCTTGGCTCTGTACACTTCTTTATATCTCCTTTGATAACATCTAGTCAAGCAATCACTCTGTGTAGCCTGGACTGCTGCAATAGTCTATTAATGTGTCTCCCCATACTCATGTCCAAGCCCTGTACAATCCATTCTCTATACAGTCATAAAAATAATATGTTTAAATGTAGATTTAATCATGTCACTGCCTTATTTGAAACATTGGAATGAAATAATAAACATGGCCTGTGAGGCTATACATGATTGAATTCTTGCCTACATTACCAGCTTAATTTTTTCTGTTCTGCTCAGCATTTGCATTCTCATTACTTTCTCTAGAGTTCATGTTTCTTCCTACCTTGGAATCTTCAAAGAGGTAGTTCTTTCATTTATGATTCTGCAATCAACTGCACATCAGCTAGTTGGCTCTCCTTCAGCAGGTTGTTTGGTTCTCAGCTGGGTATCTCAGCTCTCCTCCACATGGCCTCTCAAGCTCTTGCAGGCTAGCCTTGTTCTATGGGCTTGTTCTATGGCAGAGACAGGACCGAAAACAAGTCACAAGATGAGCCCAAACTCAAAGAGTGGAGAAATAGACCACTGCTAGATGTGAGAAACTGCCAAATCACATTGCAAAGAGCATGGACATAGGTAGGCCATTATCTGGGGCCGTCGATACAATGAATCGACACAACAGCCCAATCACAGAAAGAAATGTTAATTTTCTTTTTTCACCTTTAAAGTATGGGATATTGGTGGATGCAAATATACACACATTAATATATACTTAATTGTGTATTGGAAGATATTTATACCTCAAAACTTCTCCAAAAATGGTAGAAAAGTTTCCTAGTGATAAGGATAGAGGCTGTAGGAAAGTTTGGAATTAATGTTTGGGAAGTGCAAAATGGCATTTCTTTTATCTTTAGGATTATAATAATGATGGAATTTACCTGGGCCTTGAAAAAAGTACTATAAAAATCAAGGAAGTTTCAGGATCATAAAACAGGCTGATTTTTAGAGCAGGAGAATGTCTTTAAGCCTTCCATATGTAGGTGATTTCCTCTGTGTCTCTTTATGCTCCAAAAGTCACATATCCCTATTTTAAATAGTTAGCACCATGTATCTCTCTCTCTCTTTTTTTTTTTACACTTTGAATATATGCAATCCATTGTATGTCAGCTGCATCTCAACAAAAGTTCATAAAGAAAAAACAAAGTAAAAACCCAATTAGACAACTGTGGAAAGCTTATTGAACTATATTTACACATTAAATGTTTGCTTAATAAATCTAATAAACCATAGATCACTTGAGGTTACAAAAAAAATAAAAAATATAACTCCCATATGATTCAGCAATCTCACTTCTGGGCATATATCCATAGGAAATGAAATCATCCTCCTGAAGAGATACCTGCACCCTCTCTGTTCATCACAGCACTATTCACAGCAGCCAAGACAGGGAAACAACCAGCAGATGAATGAATGGAGACAATCTGGTATGTATCTATAGCAATAGTGATATAGCTATATCATGTAGCTTACAAAAGAAGGAAATCTTGCTATTTGCGACAACAGGAAAGGCACTTGAGGGCATTACGCTACGTAAAATAAGTCAGAGAGAGAAAGACAAATACTGTATGATCTTACATGTGGAATCTAAAAAAAACTCATAGAAACAGAGAACAGACTGGTGGTTGCAGTCGGTAAGGAGTAGGGGAATTGCTGAAAGTGGTCAAAAAGTACAAATGTCCAGTTATAAGATAAATAAGTTCTGGGGATTTAATGTACAGCATCACAACTATAATTAACAATACTGCACTGTATATTTTAAAGTTTCTAAGAGAGTAAATCTTAAAAATTCTCATCACAAGGAAAAAAAACTGTAGTTATGTGAGTTGATGGGTGTTAACCTAAATTACTGTGATGATCATTTCTCAAAATATAGGTTTATATTTGACATATACAAATATACAAAATCATTATGTTGTACACCTCAAACTTATACAATGTTATATGTCAGTCATATGTCAATAAAGTGAAAAAATGGAAAGCACCATATAGGTATTGAGATTTTATCAGTCTCTAAAATGTAGATAACAACAAAAAAAAACAACTATGCTAGCATAGATAAAGTAGAAATTTACTGGCCAATAAAATCCAAGAAAGGACTAAACATCCAAATTACAAAAAAGATGGATCAGGTATCCACCTCTGAACCAATCAAATATGTCCAGAAATGCCCATTTATATGGTTTTACAGGTGCGAGAACAGTTGGGGAGGGCAGGGAGAGAGATGTGTGTTCTGGCTAGAGAGTGACATAGGTATCAAATGTGTTCTTGCTTGAGGCTTCTTTCTCATGATGAGTAATTTCTCTACAGCCTTCATCTTTATCTTGTGTGCAGTTGGCCAAAGCATCTTCTGAAATCCCTAATTCATTTACTCATGGTTTGAACCTGATGTTTTTTGTAGGAGCTACTCGGAAGCAATAATATGGCCCTGGAGACCATTACTGATGACCCAGTGCCCCATAGTCTAACAGAAGAAGGAATGTACCAATTCTAAGTATTGATCAGTGTTTATCTTCTATAATAGTCTTATTAACATGATTAAAAATAAATAAAACTATATAACTTTGGATTTCTTGACACTTAGTCAATTGTCTGATGTTAAAAAATATAGTCAGAATGCAATTATTTTGACACATTCTTCATACTGTCCCCTATGTTTGAGTCCCAGGCAAAGAAAGTTCTTTAATTCCTGAAATCCTGTGGTTGAAAAGTTACAGGATACAAAGCAAAAATTTGTTGAAATGTCTTCATTAAGGTTAAATTAAACAGAAGAAAGTGTTGATTAGATGTGAAGAAAACCTAAAGGAGGTATCTCTCTTAATAGCATTTATTAATGCTGAAACTTTACATTACTTTGTGCGGGTTTCTACACAGAGAGCAGAGGTTGTCTGCAATTTTTACGCTTCTTTTGAAACCGTGCACCTCAGATTGGGACTTGAACCCAAGTGTCAGGACCCAAACCCAACCAAAACCCTGATTGGGACTTGAATCCATGGTCTTCTAATCTAGAATCACTCACCTGGTGTCTGTGCTTATTGAGGCTCAGTTTCTTGATGTCTCATCTCAGAAAGAATTCAGTGAGAGACAAACTAAGAGGTAAGAAGTGGATTTATTTAGAGAGAAACACACCCCACAGAGTGTGGGCCATCTCAAAAGGTGAGAAAGGCACCAGAGTATGGGGTTGTCAGTTTTTAACAGGAGTGGGTAATTTCATAGGCTAATGAGTGGGAGGAGTACTCCTGCGATTTGGGCGAAGGGGCAGAGATTTCCAGGAATTGGGCCACTGCCCACTTGGCACCTGTGGGTGTGTCATTTAGTTTGTTGATGTGTTACAGTGAGTGTATACTGAGTCTCAAGGTCTAGTGGAAGTCGACTTGTCTGCCATCTTGGACCCATTTGGTTCTAATCAGTTTATGTCATATCCTCGTGCTATGTCATTCTTTCCAAGGTTGTGTCCTGCCCCCTTCCCTCCTGTTTCACTTTGAGTATAAATATTTTACACGTGAAAAGGACATATACTTGAATATATTATATGAAAAAAATCTTATCACTCTGCTTAAGAAATACAACATTACTGGTATTATTGAAGCCCCGTGCACACCCCTGACCCAGTGCATTCTCTTTCTCCCACGACTTATTGTTGACAAGGTATTATTTCCTACCATTGTAATTTTAGAACATACACTTGTATCAGCAAACAAATAGTATTTAGTTTTATGTTATTGGACTTTACATAAATCACTCATTTTCAACCCTGCATAGCATACCAATATTTGTGTATATGTATATGAAATCTCATACATGTTATTTTATGAATCCCTTTGTCAATGGTTATTTCAATATTTATGTTGTTTCCAGGTTTTTTGCTATTACAAATTATACAGATGTATTCATTCATTTCTTCTGGCATACATGTACAAGAATTTATCTTAGGATTATACCTAGCAAATGAATTTCACATTTTTAACATTACTAAACAATACCAAATCGTTTCCCAGAAGTAGTTTTAAAGAAACAAATTCTCATCAGATGTGTGGAAGACTTGACATTGTTCCACCAATACTTGGTTTTATTAGACTTAATTTTGTCACATGGTTAGAGATAAAATAGTATCTCATTGTGGCTTTAATATGTGTTTCTGTGTTTATCCATGAAGTTGAGGGTCTTTTTTTTTAAGTTTACTGGTTCACGTTTCATATGTTCAATTGTTTATGTGCTATTTTTTCCCACTGTTTTATTTCTACCCTGTATCATTTTATTTTGTTTTCCCATTGCATAAGTTAGATTTTTTTTTTTTTTGGTAAGGTAAGCTCTCCTAGTAATCTATTTATTTGGAAATATCTTTGTTTGATCATCTTTTGGAAAGGTTGTTGCGTAAGGTTCACAATTCTTTGTTGACAATTACCACTCATGATGGTCAATTTTATTGTCAGCTTGACTGAACCTAGATGTCTGAATAACTGGTAAAATGTTATTTCTGGGTGTGTCTGTGAGATTAACATTTGAATCAGTAGACTGAGTAAAGATCATCGTCATGAATGTGGGCAGGTATAATCCAATCCTTTGAGGGTCTAGATAGAACAGCAAGGTGGAATAAGGGTTAATTTGCTCTCTGCTTGATCTGGGACATCCATCTTCTCCTGCCCTCAGACATAAGTGCTTCTGGTTCTTGTGTTTCCAGACTCAGATGGCGGCTTATACCAGAGAATCCCCAATTCTCAGGTCTTCTGACAGACTGAATTACACCACTGGTTTCTCTGGTTCCAGCTTGCAGACAGTAAGCAGATCATGGGACTTCTAAACCTCCATTACTATGTGAGTCAATTCCTATAATATATCCTTTTATATACATCTCTATATATCCTATTGATTCTGTTTCTCTAGAGAATCCTGACAAAAACACTTCTCCATAACATACAGCTTCTACTGGCTTTTTTTTTTTAAGATTTTTTTTGATGTGGACCATTTTTTAAGTCTTTATTGAATTTGTTACAATATAGCTTCTGTTTTATGTTTTGGTTTTTTGGCTACAAGGCATGTGTGATCTTAGCTCCCTGACCAGAGATCGGACCTGCACCCCCTGAATTGGAAGGTGAAGTCCCAACCACTGGACTTCCAGGAAGTCCCTCTAATGTTCAGTTTCAGCCTGATCAATACTCTTTTATAATGACATTTATTATTTTTTTAATTTTATTTATTTATTTATTATTTTTTGGGGGGTACACCAAGTTCAATCATCTGTTTTTATACACATATCCCCATATTCCCTCCCTCCCTCAACTCCCCCCCACTCTCCCTCGAGTCCCCCCCACCCTCCCCGCCCCAGTCCTCTAAGGCATCTTCCATCCTCTAGTTGAACTCCCTTTGTTATACAACAACTTCCCACTGGCTATCTATTTTACAGTTGGTAGTATATATATATGTCTGTGCTACTCTCTCGCTTCGTCTCAGTTTCCCCTTCACCCCCTGCCCCCACCAAACCTCGAGTTCTCCAGTTCATTCTCTGCATCTGTGTCCTTGTTCTTGTTATAATGACATTTATTTTTGGCAACTCATAGTGAGTCCTTGTCCTTGCTGTTCTGTGCTTTCACTATGTTGTGACTAACTATGGATTTCTACATATTTAACCTGTTTAGCTCACATAATGGTTTTTGAATTTGAATTTTTACCTTTCACTAAAACGTTATTGTTTTTTCCTCATTTTCTCTGGTCTCCTTTTAGAACTCCAGTTGCACATGTGTTCGGTCTTCTTCTCTTTCTGTATGCCACTTAAGCTGTTTTTCAAGGTTTCTATATACTAGCATCATTGTGCTGCATTTACTTAATTTATTTTATCATTAATTTATGCATAATAATTTATTATCATTAGTTATAATCTATCTTTTAGTTTATGATTTATCTTTTCTGCTATATCTTTTATGTAACCCATCAATTGAGATTTTAATTTAAATTATTAAATTTTTCAGTTCTAGAAAGGTATTCTCTATGTTCCCATACATTTCTCAACCTCCATCATGTGAGTCACTTCCAAGAAGAATCTCAGATAATTTTGTTTGCTGGCCTTCAGCTGTCCCTCAGCCTTAGCCAAAAAAAGGACCATATATTGTGATGGCAGAATCATGACCTTTAGTCCACCTGGATATGTAAGTTGCTGCATAGAAGACAGTTACCATAGAGAGTCACCTGGTCCTTGGCCAACCTTGAATGACTAAAGGTAACAATTGTTACCCGTGACTCACTTATTTTGCAACAGAAAGTTTGTACCTCTTAATCTCCCTTAACCTATTTGTATCCTCCCGCCAACTCCCTCCCCTCTGAAAATTACAGTGTGGGGGATATAGTTAATTATTATGTAATATCTTTGAATAGTGACAGATGGTAACTAGAATAGTCCTGGTGATAATTTTGTAATGTACACAAATATTGAGTTACTGTGTTATGTAACAGGAACTAACATACTATTGTATGTAAATTATACTGAAAAAAAAAAAAACATAGAAAAATAGATCAGATCTGTGATTACCAGAGTCAGGGGATGGGGAGGAGGGGGAATTGGAAGAAGGCAGTCAAAAACTGCAAACTTCCATTTATAAGATGCATGAGTACTAGGGGTGTAATGTACAGCATGATAAATATAATTAACACTGCTGTATGTTATATATGGAAGTTGTTAAGATAGTAAATCCTGAGTTCTCAGCACAAGGGAAAAAAATTTTTTTTTCTATTTCTTTGATTTTGTATCTATGTAAGATGATAGCTGTTCACTAAACTTATTGTGGTAATTATTTTATGATGTGTGTAAATCAAACCATTTTTCTGTTCACCTAAGCTTATACAGTGCTATATGTCAATTATATCTCAATGAATCAGAAGAAAAAAATAATAAAAATAAAATGTTTTAAAACTACTATTTGCTGTTGCTGTTGAATTAGACTGTGGCACAGCCTGACCCATCCTGATACAAAATTTTGAATTCATTCTTTTTCAATTTTATTTGGTTATTTTTTATATTTTTATATCCTCTTATCCTTTGGAAACTTTTAAAAAATATGCATATTTTATCCTTTATTATTTTATATTCTATAAGCAATAATTTCAATGCCTGATGTCCTTGGGATTTAAATTTGTGGGTTGTTATTTTCTCCTGCATATATTTGAAAATTTGTGGGGTTTTTTGGTTGTATGTTCATATTTGACTGAATTTAGTCTGTGGAAGAATATTAGAAATCTGATCTAAGGATCATTCCCTCCAGAGAGGATTTTTATAGACTTTTGCTGCAGGCAAGTCATCTCTACAAACTGGAATTACTGTGATTTAATCTCTGAGCCTCTTTCAGTTTCCCTGACCACTAGTATAAAACGAATAGTATAAAGTAGAACTCTACACTGGTGTGAGGTGAGCCAAAGACACACATTCTAAAGAGCCACTTTATTCGCCCATCAGCAGCTGTGGCCAAAACAGACAGATTTTCACGTTCTTTTCCATTTCTGTTCAATAGGTTTTTTTTCACTCTGCTCTTTCATTAAGGGCATATTCCTTTGGAGAAACAACTTTTATGAAAATTCTTCTGTCTGACTTTCTCCACTTCCATAGGCCCAAACCTAATATCCTCATCCCAACTTAGCTATTTCCTAAAATTCCAGGTTGCTGTATTATCATGTTTTCCCTCCCTATATCCCATAAATGCCCCAGATTCCATATTGGCTTGCAATTTTGATTTCAGCTTTTAAATCCTTCTGTGTTATTGGGGGAAAAGGAAGTATTATACTTAAAGATTTCCATTCATTTCTTAAGAACTCAGCTATGAATTTTAAAAAATATATTTATTTTAGCTTAGTTCATGCCTATATGTTTTTCAGAGGAAGAATCTGAAAGAAATAAAACTATGTACTATATTTTTACGTACAGCTATATTCCCACCACTTTGTACTGAATGAACACAAGAATATTTATTTAATAAATGTTATAAAATTGTACAGATTGAAGGAAAAAAGCAACAAAAATAAGACACACTAAATATTTTTTTAAATTTCTAAATGCTTTAAACATATAGAAAAATAAAGAGAATGATATAAAACAAACAGCCAAGTTCTGACAATCCAGATATTATAAATATTGATATTCTTAGATACATGCTTAAATTTCTTTTAGAGTAATACAATGTTTCCAAAACAAATAACTTCCAATTAGAGCTAATTGAAGAGTAGAGGATTTATTTATGCATTCTTTCAATTAACATACATTGACTCAAAATTAAATATATACAATGCTTACCATGGAGATTTAAATCACTTATGTTTAGGTCAATAATGAAACTATGCCTTTCAAAATAAAATTTTACTGTGACTGTGTTATTGATGATTCAATCTTGTTCCATAAACATTTATCGAACACCTAGGAAAAATCTAGCAGGGGAAGAAAATGCTCTAATTATGTGATGCCTTCTTTATTCCTACTGACACTGTATATCTTAAAAAAAAAATTGACTCATCTATGTATGTTATTCCCTGCCTTTCACCTCTATTTGGATTATTTATTAATCCTTGACAAAAAAATCAATATATTGTGAATTCATTTATATATACTCGATATTAGTGAGATAAAATACAATAATGAAAGTACTATTACATAAAGCTGTACCAGATGGAACTATTATAGATACTTAGAGATGAGCTGTGCCTCTCTCATTTCCTGTACTTTACTGTACAAGTAGATATAGTACTATTTCTTCCATTATGAATTGAAATATTCTTAAATTTGTTGAAGAATTTCAATAAAGCCAATGAAAAGAATTATTAATCCCCTTGGATAGTAGTGGGAAATGCATTGTAATTGGTAGACTTCATATCAGAGTTCTTGGAATTTCTCCAACTGCATTAGCAATTGGTCATCTTAATTACATGGTCCATTAGTTGAAATCTGCATTACAAAACTCCCATGCACAATTCTTGCCAACTCTGATCTATTCGTTGTAAGGTCAAACTTTCCTTGCTCATTGCAAAATGAAACTAGATATATTAAGTTAAGGTATTTTGAGCTCATTAAATATACAACATCAAGTTAGTCACCACATCACATACGAAAAATAACTACAGTTCTAGAGACAATGCCTCCAATACTTCCAGCTTTTCATAATGTAAGGTGGTTCTGCAAAAGATATGGGCACACTCAAAAAAATTCAAAAGAGAACATCAATCTTTGAGCTTCTACTTTCTGTGCCTTATGGATATAATTACTTCCAATGTTGACACAAATGTCTCGGTCTAACTGATAATAAGCATTAGTACATTTGTAAATATAAAGTAGATTCACTCATCACTGCAAGAAAGTGTTCAGTACAGAAGTATCCATGGAATCTTAACCAAAGCCACTTTGCAATGTTTCTCTCCTGAAAAGTGCTTAGACAACCAACTAAAATTGAATGCATCTATTCAACATTCATTCCTTCACTCGGTAAGATATTAACTTTTTTTTATTATCTACACTGTGCTCCATGCTGGTATATCAAGGTGAATAAAAGATACTCATTTTCTTCAAGACACTTGTGACCTAGCCCATTCTATGTAAATTTTTCAAAAAGAGCACAGATTTACAAAAGTTGTTTTCTATCACAGAGATCTCATTTCTCCACTATCTTCCAAAGGATGTAATGGAAAACGTATTCAGATTCACTAACATCTAAAAACTACATCTATACATTTCTTGAATCCCATCTGTCTAATTTATTGAAATATTGAGGCTAACCTAGAATACAGCATATGAGAAATTTAGGCTCACCTTGTTCTAAATCTTAGGTATTCTTGCAAATCACCTGTGTGATAAGCCGTTTCAGAATTTTGCCCAGTACTGAAGGCATACGTATTGATTTACATTCCAGCCTCCAGTTTTGCCTCACTAAAAATGGGAACAGTAGGTGCCTGTTTCTTGTCTTCTTCTTCCTTTTTTTTTTTTTTTTTTTAGTTTCACTGAATCTTTAGAGATCATGGAAAATTTCAACTACATATGCAACTTCTTATAATAGCTGAGCTTCAGTTGTTCTGAGTTGGAAGAGCTGCTAAATTGTTTCCTCCAATCTTTTCACTCAACCATGACTTCACATCAACACTTATCCTAAACTTCCTCATCTAAGGCCTGTTCCCTTTGGCATGAAAAAGAAACGGAGGTAGTTAAGCACATCTACTTTCCTCAACTCTTTACATTATACCTATGGATTTACTGTAGAGTCACGCCTTAATCCTTGTCATGTCTTGAACAAAAAAATAAAAATAAAAAAGCAAAAACAAAAAAGCCTTTCTATCATCTATACATTTTTCTCATTGCAGATTTTGGCATTCATCGTACATCATGTATCATTCTGTTTCACTCTAATATACATCCTTAGCTAAATATCATCCAGTCTCTCTTTTCTACCAATTTTTTAAAAATCATGTTTTATTAAACGGCTATCTATGCAGGCATATCTACCTCTATATATGATCTTCTTCATTTTCTTTTTCGCTTGAATCAGTTGCAATTGTGAAGTCTGATATTCCTTTTTGGAGGCTCCCAGGCTTCTTAACTCATCCTCCCTTTTAGAGGGTCAAGCAGTAGGATCAAATCTGTTATTGGTGGAAGCTTAGAGATGATATGACTTAAGTCCAATCATCTTATACAAACCCGGCTGTCTGGAAATGGAAATGAAACAGTTTCCTGGAAGGAACTGTGTAGACAGGACAAGTTCTATGGAGTTCAATCAAGTTTCTAATCCTATTAATCCCAGGGGGAGATAGATAAAAGGACCATTAAAGTGGTACAGATGTGTTCTGTGATTGTGATTGCACCCCAGTCTCTGACCGTCGCTACCTCCTTGTGGTCAATGAAGAAACTGCTAGTGTCAGGGAGTTTCAGCAAAGGTGAGCTTTCATGGTAGCAAAGATGAAGGGAACAAAACAACACTTTGTATATTTCTGAAATTGTAGCTGAGTGTTACACAGTGTTAGAAATAGGTTACAGGGAACTGGAACATCTGCCTTCCACTCTGGAAGCTAAAAGATAAGTCAGAGGTGTCAGAGGGAGTAATTTTAAAAACAATGACAAAGAGCAACGGGATGAGGAGGAGAAGGATAACCATTATCCAGTACCAGGACCATATACCCAGGCTTATGCTGTCTGGAAACTACTTCCCATTGAAGGATTTCAACTCTCTCTTTATAGTATTTTGGGCACGTCTCATTATGACCGGCATTTCTATTCACTAACAATTGGAAACTTTAAGGTGACACAGCCTTTCTCACAAGGTCCCCATTATTCTCATATTAAGAAAAAATAAAAAAACAAATTTCCTTTATTTTAAAAGTTAGTTTGACAGTGGGTCGCATCATTCTACCTTCTCCCTGTTTAAACATGAATAGGATTTCAGCAGCTATCTGAAAAGTTGAAGTTTCAGGAAAAGAAATAAACATTAGTTGAGTATTTGCTACGTTCTGAATACCTATGTTTTGTATTTTCACATGTTGATATATGTACTCTTTCACTATCTCAAATTTTACATATTTTAGTACACTGATTCTCACTGAGTTTAAAAGGTAGGACCAGAGCTATGTGGCTGTCTCCACACACTACTGACCCTCATCTCTACTCTGGCCTGCCTAGGTGATGGTTTGAGATTGCTGTCTTCCTTTACTCCTACTTCTTGTCTGGCTACACTGCTGTTTTACAACAGTGACAAAACACCCATTTTCTGCCCTTTTATTTTCCTCCACAGTGGACTCTTTGTTAAAAACAGAGAAGGACGTGCAGGGTTACTTGGCTTTCTCCCCTGCAGATCTGGTTCTATCTTTACATCTACCTCCCTTCCAACATTTCTAACTAATGTAGCTGTACCCTATGGGAAGCTTCTGTTCTTGCCTCCATGACCAAGACTCAGTTCTTCTCCCCATTCACCACCATTCTAGAAAATCTCCAATAGAGTCTTCTCAGGAATAAGTATTTTATTAAAGATTATTAAAGGAATTAGTTGAAGGGCTTTCCATAATTCAGGGCATAAACCTTTACTTCCAAGTTCCTGTTTTCAAGTTAGGCCCGCAGCATCCAGTTCCTCTCTCTTTTAAAGTGTCCTCTTGAAATTTCTCTTTCCCCATCTCTCAACATGCTCCACTTCCACCTTGGCCCCTTTATGTCTTTCTTTTTTTCAAATGTGGGTTAATTTATCTCCTCCAATCTATCACATCCCACAGTCATCATTTATACTGTCTTCAAGTTGACAAAAGGGCAGCAAATAAAAGATCCTCCCATTTGTTATCTTGATCCATCCTCCTCAAAAAGTGGCTATAAATTTATTGCATCACACTTTTTTCTATTACATATTTAACACTTTTCAAATGCCTTTATGTGCAAGACTTCATATGAAGTATTAGGAAGATAGAAAGAACTAACATACAATCACTAAAAAATTGCTTTCCACCTATAAAAGCACTTACAGATAAATGTATAATCAGGTGAATAGGATGTAGAAGGACAAATATTCAGGTGATACAAAGAGGTAATTAGGATTTAAAAGATGGGAGATGAGAGTTCAAATAAGACAGCAGTCAACTACAGAGCTCCAAAAATGAAAGTTTGGTCAATGAAGTTGCCCCAGTTCTAGGTAGGAATAATTCTTAAGGTCTTAGGCTCAAAGAGTATGCCTAATGGAAGGAGCCAATGCTGAGTCTTGCATCACCAAACTCACATATAAGGTGTCTCTTGTTCCACCATAGTGCCCAGTACAATCTCACTTGGTTTCAAATCCACGCTTTGCTCCCATATTGTGTCCAATCCCATTGTTCCAGGTCCCTTTCATACCTATCTCATCCTCACTACTTCTTACACTTTAATTCTCTTATTAGGTCATTCCCAACATTTTCCTTAAAAAATATTTTTTACAGATTTCCCCCATCTGAACTTTTGAATTTTCATTTTGAAAAGGTCTGAATAAAAATTTCTTGATAAATATGTGAGATGAAGTTCATCCTACGGAGGGGAAAAAAAATCCCATCTGCAATATTTTAAGCCACGACCCAAAGAGGAAAAATTTATATTTCAATAAAATATATATAGCTAGTCATCTTTTCCTATATATTCCCTTCTCTTCCTAAACCCCATGCTTTATGACAAAAAATAGAGAAAAATGTCTCCCCTATTTCCAATTCTTTCCCTTATATCCTGAAGTAAAAGATATAACAGAAACTTTATTCTCTAGTATCTCCTGAGCCCCTACTCTTCCCTACCACTTATATATTGTCTTTATACTCATTCAAAAAGTATTTAAACAAGTCTTTGATAGTCCAGTATTCTGGAGATACTGAATATAAAAGATTAATCTCAGGACTTCCCTGGTGGCGCAGTGGTTAAGAATCTGCCTGCCAATGCAGGGGACGCAGGTTCGATCCCCAGTCTGGGAAGATCCCACATGCCGCAGAGCAACTAAGCCCGTGCGCCACAACTAGTGAGTTCATGCGCCACAAGTACTGAAGCCCACACACCTAGAGCCCATGCTCCGCAACAAGAGAAGCCACTGCACTGAGAAGCCCACGCACCGCAATGAAGAGTAGCCCCCGTTTGCCACAACTAGAGGAAGACTGTGTGCAGCAACGAAGACCCAAAGCAGCCAAAAAATTTAAAACATAAATAAAAAAATAAAAGATAATCTCAACGAGCCTGAGTCAAGCGGCAAAGGCCATGCAGTGTGATGACTACCATGGATAAAGGTATCCTCGGGGTGCTATAAAAACCTAGAGAACAGGCATCTACTTCTCAGCTCTGTGGTGGAAGATGTGTGTAGAGGAAAGAGACACAGAAAAGGCCTCCAAGAGTACATAAGACTTGAGCTACCCACTATTGCAATCTGTAGTGCTATCAACTACCAAAATGTTTAAACTGGAAGCCAAGAACTCAGCCACTCCAACTTATTCCTCAACATTTCTCTCAATGAGTTCTGTTGTTGCTGCCTCTTGCCCTCTTAATATCATTCAAAATTTTCCAATTTTCTCCCTGTCTTAATTGCACTCCTATCTTTCTCTGGAATCTTAAAATAGCCACCTGATAGCAGAATCATTTCTCTACAATCTTTTACTCACTCTTTACTATTGGTTTTACTTTGCTAAAATTCAAGGCCTAATACTTCTCAGTATTGGTTACCAAATGCTCTGTAGATAAAGTACAAACCCCTCAACACGTCTCAAATTGTTCCTTTGAAGCCATGCAGTACAGTGATTAAGGACATGGAGCCTAGAGGTTCAGTTTGAATTCTGTCATGTAATAGCTGGGCGTCTTGGGCAAGTACATAATTTCTCTAAGCCTCCAACTTCCCATTTTTAAAATGGGGATCTCTCTTCATATGATTATGGTGAAGGCTAAATAAGATAAATTCTCTAATGTTCTTAGAATACTATCTGGCACATAGTAATAGAAAAGAATACTACCTGTAATTATTATCTCTCTAACTTCATCTTCCCTACTAATTCCCTTCCTATGCTGTATTTGACAAATCTCCTTGCTGTTGCTCTAAGTCACCATACTTTCCCATCTTTGTGAAAGCATCTTTCACACTCTTCTTTCTTTACCTAAATATCCTTTCCAAGCCTTCTCCAAACTGCCTAATACCAACTCATCTTTCAGGTCTAACTGTGGATGTCATTTTCTATCTCCAATTCCCCAGTGCTGAGGCAGGTGCTTTTCCTATTGGTTTCCATACTTCCTTGCACACTTTATCCTAGCACTAATCACTCTCTTCGCCTTCATTGCCTTACACATTCCTTAAAGGCGTCTTTAATAATTACAGAAATTTTAAAGTTTCTTCTAATACACAACACTTCCAGTGGTTTATGTAGATATAGCACTTTTGGGGCGCAATCAATCTAATTTTCAATTGCATATACAAATTCATCTGACTGGGAACTACATCATTATAATTTCTAGCTTAGTCAAGCTATATAAACTGCGCTTTTTAAAATACGTATTTCTTTATGTCAGGGTCTATGTCTCATTCACTTTTACTTCCACTCCTCATTGCTAGCGACTAAAAGAATATCTTCTATAGAATAAATATTTAGACGTGTTAAGTGTAAAGGAAGAAAAGTAACTTTAAATTACACAACTCTAAGAGTCTTTCTGTGTAAATGAAGCATGGATAAATAAGTTTGGGACCCAATTTACTGTTCTATAAATTAATGCCACTGGGTCTTACATCTTTAATCTTGGTGGTTTATATTATTTTAAAGTGAACATTAAAACAACAACAACAAAAAACCTAATGGATACAGCTTACTCAAAGAGAAATTTTGAAAGGAAGAAAATCTGAGGATTAATGTCCTTCGTATTCATTTCTGACAGCCTACGTTCAAGTTTAGGTTGTCTGGTCAACATTTGGGTCTGACTCGTTGTTTCCAAATCGTGATGTGTCGTGTTCTAAGTCAATTCCCTAGAAGAGATTCAGGGATAACTTTTCCACAGGTTTTCTCAATTAAAGGTGCATCTAGCTCTTTGCCCACATCACCCACATCTGCTCATAAAAAATGAATAATGGAACACACATGTGCTGACTTGTGATTCGTTTCAGCCTTTTGCAGGTGCAAATGCAAGTTTGGTGCAAAATGGAGCCACAAACATTGTGGGCTTGTCCAGCTAAAATTCTAAGCTTTAATCACGACTAAATAACTCCTCAGGTGATGCAATCACAGGATTTTGCTCACAAAACGGTGTAATAAATATTGTAGATGAACTGGTGCATATTAACAGATGAGGCTACATTATTTAGAGAAAATGAAATCCAGCTAATTTTCACCAATCTGGTATTTGCTAAAATATTCTTTTCACATATTAACCCCAAAATCACCTTGATTATGTTTCAAAGCAACTTCCACCAAACATAATAAGAAATAAAATACTTTTATTTGTATACATAACTGATTCAGGGATTTACATTGACAGATAACTCAAATCTACTGTAATTACTACATATCCTTGCAGCTGGAGTAGTTCTAGCAGACAAACCAAGTCAACACTCTGTTACAAACTGGTAATAGAGGGGCTCACTGGTGCAGATAATCCTGAATAGCAGAAAATCCCCAAATCATCTATTTTCAGCTTGGATATGCATTTAAGAATTTTTTTTCAGCAGACATCCATTCCTAATTTCATTTTCCTTAGGTTAAGGTTCTGTGAATTATACCCCTTACTAATGATTAAGTTTTCACATACCTTTCATTAGTCAATATATACAAGAGTGTGCCCCTTGCCAGTGAAGATGATATAGGTAACAGAGCTACTTGAAGATGGAAAGTAGAGTTTTGTTTTCTGAGGGGGGAAATATCTCCATAGCCACCCCCTGTGGCCAGATTTCCATGAAGTTTATTAAACACGGTATGCTCTGCAGCTTCTGATGCCCAGCTATACTTTACTCGCTATTTTGCTTGAGCAAGGAGGATACCTTTCAGTCTCCTCTGACAGAAAAAAGGAGTGCAACTTCCTTGTTTCTTTATGAACTAGAGAAACCCAGGTTATAAAGAACAGACACACACACACACACACACACACACACACACACACACACACACTTGCTTTCATTTCAACATTACAAATATAAAATTGTATCATAATGGGAATAGGTTATTTTTAAAGCAACAGATATGAACATATCTTTATCCAAGGGAGTATAATAGAAAGGAGTATTTTCCAGGGAGCTTTGTTTGGAAAAATATAGTGATACTGGGAGAGAGTTCAAAAGTCAGGGAAAGAGAGAAAGGAGATTTCCTTGTTGGCTTCATGCTTAAATATATTTATCTCCTCTCATCAACCCTGAGGCAGAGAAGAATGAAAATTAAGCTCTGCCTTTACACTTTACTTCTGTTACAACACTTCTCAACCCAACCCTTCTTGCTCTGTTTATCCAAATCTTGCCCATTTTTCAAAGTGCAGCTCAAATCCTGCTTTTCTTGTAAAGCATCCCCTGACCATTTCATCTGGAAGCAATCTTTCCTTCTTCTAAACTTCTACAAGACTTATATTCCGTACCACTCATTTAGCACTTATTATTTACTGACTGGTAGAGATGTAATGTTTTCAGAATTGCTGCAGCCATTGTAGAGAGTGTTTTTGATCCTTTTGTATGGAAAATAAATGTATATTTATAAAGGCAAAGTAGGCCTATATGTCTTTATTGTTCTTCATAGTTCTGAAATCTAGTTTGTTAAATTATAGGTTACATCATCATAACTAAAAAGGAAGCACATCTGTAATGCTTACAGTATGCCAGATACTGTTTTAAGAGCCTTAGAAATATTAAAAGTTCTAACTACTTTATGAACATTATGTAGCTAATAATAGATATTTTATGCATATATATGTAAATACATATATATGCATATATACCCACATACTATATATGTATGCATATGTATATGTGTGTGACTATATACATATATATGCATGTGTGTATACCCATGAACTATATATGTATGCATATGTATATGTGTGTAAGATTGTATATATGTGTATACATATATATATGCATATAAAATCTTGGTTTTCTCATATGAATATCATGTGGAATTGAAATAAAATAATATTGATTCAGCAGCTTATGAAAAGATATCAATAAATTAACACTTACAAATTTATTGTTGAATTTATGCTATTTTTCTCACTTCTATGATAGATAAAGGCACAGACTGATAAACAGTAAGAAACAGTATCTCAGTTTTTTCCACCTTTGATGAGAATTTTAGAAGGGGTAAAAACCCACATACTTAGAGTAATACAAAATTAGATTTTGTATTTGAAATAAGGACCCTCTTCTTTTTATTCAACAGATAAAACATGTTGATTTTATTTTTCTGAAGAAAAAACATGTGTACACAAACAATTCTCGACAATTACCTAACACTCCTAGATTCTAGTCTAGCATCACCATCAACTAGCTACAAGTGTTAACCTTTCTGTTCCTTGGTTTCCTCATCTGGAGATGAGAGGCACCAGTTCAATTAACAGTATAATTTCCATTTCAGATTTCAAAATCCATGTATGATTTTGTCCATATAGAAGACAGTCTATTCAAATGAATTTTTAAAACCATATCTATCATTAGTTCCTACAGCTATGCAACTTAATGTAATCCAGGCAAAAATTTCCATTTCCAGAAGCTGATAAAGATGAGATGATTAACATAAAATGATAGGAATCTTACATCTATACCTACATTACCCTTTTATAGGTGTAAATATTTCCTGAACTGGCATCATGCTGAAGATGATGGAAATTATTTAAAGCAGACAAGCAGAAAAAGGTCTTTCAAAGTCCTTACCTCTGTGCTAGGTATATCCTTGGGAAAATTCCACTTTTATTGTGGGCTAATGGATACTCTACCTTTTTTAGGTGCCTTTTCAACATCAACCGCTGAATGTATTGCTTTTTATGCAATTCAGTCAAATACAATCACACTTATACAACTGTTATTCCATGCTTCTAGATTGCATCTCTAACATCTCCTAGGAAAGGGCTTTGAATTTGAAAGATATTTGTTAAAAACATGCTACGAAACAAATAGATGGCAAGAACACATCTCCATGCCTATATCAAAAGTCAGCCCACAACAAAGAAGTCTTCAAACTCATTTTTATTTTTCACATTTCTTGTTAAAATAACAGTGACTTATGAAAAAGAAACTAATTTTTTTAAATTAGTAATGTTCTATGTTGTGTTACTTAACTGATCACCTGGAACTATAGATTATTTCCAATGAAACAGAAAATCCAGAGTGAGAGTCTAAGCTAAATGAACACTCTAAGAATACATATATTTTATATATATATTGCATACATAAATACATACATATATATGCATACACACATATATACATATATAATACACATATATTCCTAGCATAATATATAATAGAATATATTACATGATATATTCTTAGAATTTTGAGTGTGTGTATATATACATACACACACACACACACACACAGTCCTAGACTTAACAATGATTCAACTTACAATTTTTTGATTACTATGGTATGAAAGCAATACACATTTACTAGAAACCATAATTTGAGTTTTGAATTTTGATTTTTCTCAGTTGGTATTATCAACACGATACTCTCTTCTAATGCTGGACGGTCACAGGGAACAGCAACTCCCAGTCAGCGAGGCAATCACAAGGGTAAACAACCAATGCACTTAAAAACATTCTGTACCCATACAACCATCCCATTTTTCACTTTCAGTACACTAGTCAATAAATTACGTGAGATATTCAACACTTTATTATAAAATAGGCTTTGTGTTGTATGATTTTGCCCAACCGTAGGCCAAGGGAAGTGTTCCGAGCACATTTAAGGTAGGCTAGGCTAAGCTATGATGTTCAGTAGGTTAGGTGTATTAAATGCATTTTCAACTTATAATATGTTCAACTTTACAATGAGTTTATCAGGACTTAATTACATCCTAAGCCAAGGAAGATCTGTGTGTGGGTATGTGGGTGCATGCATGTGTGTGAGTGTACATATAGAGAGAGAGAGAGAACAAACAACCAGATATAGATAGATAGATAGATAGATAGATAGATAGATAGATAGACAGACAGACACACATATATATATATATCACTTACATATATATATACATATACATACACTTGGGCAAGCTGATCCTACTAAAGGCTGATTTTAAAGAGAATGCCAATAAGCCTATGTAAATGGTGCTTTAGAGGCTAAGAGCTAACCCATACAACCCCCCAAAATGAAGGTATTCAGGCTATTGAGGGACAAAGCTCCTCTCTTAGCTACTCAGGCACTACATTGAATACAGAAGGAATTTTACTTAAAAGGAAAACCTAGTTAAGCGACAGAGTTGATCCAGAACAGACTCAAGGTAATATTCTCAGATTATCCTCTAGCTCAAACTCAAGGATCTCAGGGATTTTAGGAAATGAGAGAATGTGTAAATTTACAAATACAAGATTTGATAAGAAGCCAAGAGCAAAGAATCATTCTGTGTTTCACAAATTTCAGTAATGAATGTGTAGGGGACTGTAGGAGTAAAAAAAGAAAGAGCAATAACTCATAACATAAAAGCAGAGTGCTGTCTGAGCAATCTGACCCACAGGGAAGCAGGGAAGCACGAAAGTACCTCCCTCTTACTAAGGTTAGTTGTGGGCAGAAGAGAGAGAACCTACAGACGGGAGGTAGAAAAAACACTACAAGAGGGTCCCAAATTCCACAGGAAGTAGAAAGAAAAGATTGGATGCTGTGCTATAATCTATTTTTATGATGCTTTGTACTAACCAAAGATTATAAAAACTGAGGAAATAGAGTTGACATGTAAAAATCTTTACATTCTATAGACTGAAAGAATCAATTGCAGGTTATAAATGTTGTGTAACAAAACGCAATTCGCTCATCTTAAGAGGTGTTTTTGTTTTACATTTAGAGGAAAGAATTCATTATATAGCATTTTAAGTTTTTGCTTAACCTAAAGTCATTTTGCACTATTCTTATTTCCTAATATTCAAGGTCTTCAAGTTGCTACCTATCGTTAATATTAGTTATTTTTAGATGTACTGATATTTTCACTTGAGCTGGGTTACCAGTTTCTTTGAAAGGAAAAGGAACACATATTACATTTATTCTGTTCCCTCTAAATGTGTAACAGAACGTAGAGCACAGGTTTGATGCATGGAGGTGCACATATAGCAGGGCATTCATTTGAATGCACACATTAGCTATATCTCATCGACCAATGAGAAATATAAGACAACAGCTGAGATGGCTGCCATTAATCTTAAGTAAGATTTATTATGGTGTCAAATAAGATTCTAAATTTCGATTCTCTGAGAAATTGGAAAATGAGTGAGATATCACCTGAAAGGTTTTTTTTTTTCTATTTTATGATGTATATTTCCTTTATAGTAGTCTCCTTATTAGCCAATTGCTAATCATGTATCTTTCAAAGTTATCCAGACACAAGTTTCTTGTTATGATAAGATCTAGCAATTTTTTTTTCATCAGCACCTTTTCCTGGCTGCCACCAAGGAAGTGAATTGGAAGAAGGGATAATGGGAAGGGGACAAAATAATTTGAGAAAAAGGAGAGAAAATGTCTTGCATAGAGAAAAAGTAGGAGAGTAACTGTAAACATCTATATCTAAGCGGGCATACCCAAAACTGAGACCAACTCCCCCAACCTTCCTTATATGCAAGGTTTAGCAAACTTGACTGTCATTTGCTAAATTTATTCATTTTTTATTACAATTCAGTAAGTAAATGGGAATTCAAAAAGTAATTTCCTACCCTTTGGTGCCATCATGAGGCCAAAATGACAAAGTACTGAGAAAAGTAGATCTCCAGGGTAGCCCAAGGTTTTGATATTTTCTTTTCATTCAAAATGTAATTACCCAGAGAATGAAAGTTTACTTCAGAAAGAAATAAAATTAGCTTTACTATAATTGAAACCTTCCAACCAACAAATCATAGCTCATATGTCTACATAGGTAGTTCGTTGAGTGAAATAAAAATGTACCTTAAATTTTTAAGCAACTGTGAAATTACAACTGTGAATTTGGAATTAATAAAATATTCATGTTTTGAAGTCACACAGCTATGACCTAAAGCTTTGAGTGTTTTAAACCAATCATAGCAATATCTTAGCTTTATGTACTTATTTTTTTAACTCTATGGTGTCATAAGGTAGCATCTAGGGTAGTATTATAAAGTACCTCAGAGGTCTGCAACACAATATTATGATATTACAAAAAAAGAATATGCTGTTTTAGGAATGGAACAAATGAAAGAATACGGTAAAGCAATGCTCTAGAAAGAAGAGCTGATGAATATCTAAGAACTTCACACCCCGATGAATTAAAGTACAAATCACTCTCAGGTGATTCAGTATTTGAAATTATCACCACAGAGTACATTTAAAATAGTACAAAAAGAGACTTCCCTGGTGGTCCAGTGGGTAAGACTCTGTGCTCCCAATGCAGGGTGCCTGGATTCAATCCCTGGTCGGGAAACTAGATCCTGCATGCATGCCGCAACAAAGAAGCCTGGTGCCACAATTAAAGATCCCGTGTGCCGCAACTAAGACCCTGCACAGCCAAAATAAATAAATATATATATACTTTTTTAATAAAATAGAATATTACAAAAAGATGTTTTATTAAAAGTATCAACCAAATATACTTTGTTCTACCATTTGTGTTATATCTGTGTTATTATCCCTGGTTCATATTATGTCCATTCTTAGCCTCATTTTACAAGTACATCAATAGAGGTACAAAATATTCATTATCTACTTTCTCAGTCCATATAATTTTTTGTGTGTGAATTGTTAAAGTTTTCTCATATGATGAAAATATGGTCCCCAAGTGATGCCTGATGATGGCTAAGTCTGATTTCTTCCCGTTGGTCCTCAAAATTCCACGCATGGCATTCTCATTTTGCCTTCATGGAATTTAAAAACTGAAAAGTCCCACAAATTTCAAGGGTAAGGTATGGTTTCTCTGTCTAAGGGATGGAAAACTTCACTATGCTCAGCTTTTCTTATTTACAAAAAAGCCACAGACAAAGAAAAAAATAAAACTGCTGAAGTGGCTTTTACTTGCTTTTGTTCTTAGAGTGTTCTCTTCCCATCTTGTTCATCCCTAGCACTTTTATACAGTGTTTCCATATTTTCAGAATTGCCATCATATTTTCAGAAACACCATCATCAACTTCAGTTATAATAAAAGCAGCCTGAATTGCTTTCTTTTCTCTCTCTTGTCTCAGAAGCAGATCTTATATATGGAAATGTAATAATTTCTTCTCATTTAAAGTCAGTGGCGATCTTTTGTGACTCAGCCTCCAGCATTCTTTCAGTAAAATCACAGTGCTAATCCCAGCTTGGCTTTGGGCATATGTTGCCCTCATTTGGCCCCTGTAATGTTGCTCAGGATGGACCGTTATCTTTAACATTATCCCAAGGATGAAGAGATGTTAAATCTTCCTCCACTGTAATAGCATCAAAAGCCCCTTTCACTGGCAAGAGTTACCAAAAAAGACATGGTTTCTGCCCTGATAAAATTCTCAAAGGCCCCCAGTCTGAGTGAAGAAGCTTGGGAGCAAACTTCATTCTTTTATGAAAAGGAGTACTCTGATCATCTATAACCTCCTTGGGGCAGGACAAGACTATTCCTATGTCAAACGCTATACAATGTTCGAATATTTAAATGCCATCTCATCATAATTCTATTCATCTCGCATGTTGAAATGGTTTCTTTTCATTCCAATGACATCATCTCTTGCTTTGACTTCACTATGTGCTTTTGGGGAAGGGAAAGAAATTTAGGAGAGAATTGAGTGTGATTCCACTGGGGTCTAAGAAAAGAGTCTAATTATAACAGAAAGTATTTAATGCATAAGATTAGCTACACATATTATAGAAGGAACAGTGAAGAAGCTCAAGATTGTCAACAGCAGGGAGCCACTACTAATCCCTAAGTGGAAGAGACAAATGAGTGAGACAGTGTGAGAGAAGCCCAGGGATGGTGTCACCTGGCAGAAGATAGAACTATATCACTCCTATTGGTAAGAAGCTGGAGTCATTTGTGCTCCAGACATATATGTACACCTGAGGCTTTTCCTCCCTTTCTTCTTCCTTCCTGCTGCCTTCCAATGTCTGGCCAATGTGCAAACTTACCATAACCCTTCAAGAAGGGAGCTTGAGGTACACAGCCTACATGAGTCAGCCTGCCTGACACATGAAGCAGAACAGAGGAAATGGGGAGAATGGATCTGGCTCAGACTAACTCAGGACTGGCAAAGAACCCTGGGAAAGTAGGAAAAACATGTCGTTGGGTATTTGTTAGAAGGAAAAGAGAAAAATTTGAAAGGCTATAAATACCTAGCCCATAGCTCCCCTAGTTCACATGCTTGCATTTTGTGTTAGCCACTATTGTTTTAAAATAATCCATGGTTGGTTTTTCCAATCAAAAGACTTTCTTTTATTACAAAATATGTCATAAATATTTTTTACTTCTTTGACATGTTGCAATTAAGAACAATGTATCATTTATTAATATTAATTTCTCTTTTAAAAAATAAACTATTCTTTCTCCCTGCTTAAAATGGAGTTACCGTGAAAATAATTTTCAGCTAAATTAGCTTTCTATTTTATTCCCTGCTGCTAGTAATGAAAACACATCTTCCAGCAGTGATGAAAGCATAATTTCTAATGGTTCACAGCAAAGAGAGTTTTCATTTTTTGATAAATTGGGGGCCGTCAAAAGCAAAATCAGAACTCTGAGGCTATTTTATTTCACTTGAATGCCTCTTTAAATGACATTATTCAAGAACTTTTGTCCCACTAATAATCATACTTGAATTCTTTAAATTTTTAATTAATAAATTTAGTAAATGTTTAGCCTAAGAAAACGGACCCATATTTCTAGTGCAGTATTTTTATAATGTATTAACTAACTGTATAAAATATTCTGTTTTATTTCTACCATCAAAATAATCACTAATATTGGCTATTATCTTTTGATGGATTCATACTTCACATAATGCATTGTAAAACACAGATCTACACTTACAAACATACATTCTAAATAGAGCCAATTCCAATTTCTTATTACAATTTTTTCAGGATTTTTTTTGCATGTTTAAATGTAATATAAAGATTCAATTATTTTGGTAGTAATCTCTCTAATTTTCCCTCTAGACTACCAATTCATTAAACAGAAACCATAACCAAATTGTTTGCTTCCATTTTCACAGCATGAATGAAATATCTCTTTCCTTTTAGCATGAAAAATCTGTAATATGGATTCTCTATAATATTCACTCTCCAGTATATTCACTCTGTATGTCATACTTCCCTTTTCTATACCTAAATTGTTTTTAAGCCAACCTGAGGATAGTTAAGGAAGTGTGTTACAATCTATTCTGACATTATCCGTGGTAGTTAACACTTTAAGTTATAATAGGCAAATTATATTCTCTGACCTCAATGCATGGCAGTTAGGGATCTGTCTTCCTCCCTTCTTTAAGTCATCATCCTTTTCTTATTCTGAAAAATACCTATGAATTTTCACAGAGCTTCTTCATTGTTACCTAACTTCCTAACTCCTTGTTTTAGATTGTTACAACCTTGATAGTAACATAAACGTCAGTAACCCATTGGCTCCCCATAGACCTAAAAAACAAAATTTCATCTTGTTAAAATAGCATACAAAGCCCTTCATGATCTGGCTCCTATCTGCCTCATCTCCAGTGTTCCCCTTTCACATTTTTACTAAAACATTATGAAATTGCATACTGCCCTCAAAATATGTCATATTAATTATATTGACCATGTTGTTCCTTTTACCTGGAATGACTGTATCTCTACTAATTCTTGTGGCTAACTCCTCCTCATTCTTCAACACATGTAAGTTATCATTTCCTCTGGGAAGTCTTCTCTATTAACTCATCCCTCCTTAGACTGCCAGACCGTATGATGATTACTCATTCAGATGCAGTTTTCCACTGAGCAGCATGAAGGCGCAGACCATGTGCTTATCACTGTGCCTGCACTTCACAGGTGCTCAACAAACATACTCATGAATTAACTATGAAGTTTACTTTGTAAGCTCCTAAAACATCATGTATTTTAATTTCAAAAGACAACACATATTACATGTATTTTGTAATGGTTTTTCATAAGTCTGATCTTGAAAATTTACTAAGTGAGAAATTACTGTATCAGTAGTCTAGGGGGAAAGAAGGAATTACAAAGTTTCAGCAATTTAGCATTAATGCCTAAGCCAAACATAAGCTGACAATTTTGACCCTACGGATTTTTATGCTCTTTTCCTAGATGGAATTTGAAATATGTGCCATTTTTAAAAGGCCAGTAAATAGGCAAGGAAACCCTAACCAACTTTCATCTGACATCCTGGAATTATTGAGCAGATAAGAATCTGAGAGACACATGATTCCCTCCAAAGCAAGAAACCTTCATTACTGTGATATTCATCAGCCCTCACTGAATATTTCCTACAGCGGCCAGCTCATTCCTCTGTTGGTCAGTTCCAATTGCTAAAGACATTTCTTCCTTATACATACCTCATTCTACCCCCTATGAATCCCACAGCTGTTTGCCCCTCAGTAACTACACAGAGGTCAATAATTTTCATCTAGTTCTTCACATCTTTGAAGTTAGCTGCATGCATTCTTGTTTCCAGAAGAGGACTGTTCTGGAATTAGGGGGCACCGCGTTGGTTTCCAAGATCATTTTTGGATCATCTGTGCCTTTCCTAGACAGGTGTAATTTATTAATCATCACTGTTTTTTTGTAAATAAGTAGATCATAACTTTTGAACATTTAATAATCTGAGCCCTGGCATCACTCTCCCCCACACCCAAAATCCCACTGAAATAAGCCACAGATTTTATAGTGAGCAAATTATCATCGTAAAAATTTACATGATGATAGAGTACCATTAACATGCTAGAAAACTGGAGGAAATTCTTCTAGATAAAATATCCAAGAGACACAAAAGGAACATTGGTTCTTGATTCATTTTGCTTTGTACTTTTTGAGGAAATGCAACACACATCCACCATCCCGACTTCATGTAAATCTTGTAAGGTTGTTATTCACAGGACCTCACTCTCCAATGAGAGAGCTATACACATGGCCTAAATTAGGTCAGTGAGACCAACTTTCCCAAGAATATGAATTGTAAGTAATGATGAGATTTTAGATGGAGGTGATTGATGCTGTTTTCTAATGGCAGGACTTTAAAAATAAAATCCTGGTAACAAACTAAATGTCTCTCAAGTGATTAAATGAATAAGTAAAATGTGGTATATCTATAAGATAAAATATTATTCAGCCACAAAAAGGAATAAAATAGTGATACATGCTAAAACACACATGAACCTTGAAAACATTATGTTAAGTGAAAGAAGCCAAACATAAAAGACTACATATTGTATGATTCCATTTATGTGAAATAAACAGAATATGCCAATCCAAAAAGTAGAAAGCAAATTAGTGGTTGGCAGGAGCTGGAGGGGAGAAGAAATAAGAGGAGCAACTGCTTAATAGATAGGGGTTTCCTTTGGGATGATGTTCTGAATCTACATAGCAGTGATGGTTGTGAAACATTGTGAATGCCACTTGGTTGTATACTTTAAAACAGCAAAGTATATTTATATAATTACCACAATAAGATAATTATTACAATGAAATAATTATCAAGACAAAAAGGCAACCATTAATTCTTGGTTCTAAAATCCCAAACCCTTGTTTCTGTCTTTCCTAAGACTTGGTTATGGTGATTGCTCTTTTATGAGTTATTCAGTAATTTTCTAACAACTTTCTTTCTGCCTATGTTTTCTGTAATCAATTCTTGTTACTTTCAAACAAAAAAACAAACTAATCCTCACATCTGTTATTAAGAATATGAAGTAACATAACTTCTGGAGATCAGTTTGGCAATATTGTAAAATATATAGTATCCAGTATAGCTGTAGCTAAATATCTATCAGCTGGAGTAAGAACAAATAAGTTGTGATGTATTACACAAAAGGCTATTGTATTGAAGTTAAACTTAATGAACTAGAGCTACATGTATCAATCTGCATCAACCTTAAAAACAACATTGGGGGGGAAACACCACAAATAATTATATATATATATAATTATTATATATATATAGTATGCACATAAAGTTTTAAAACACACAAAATAATATTATAGTTTCATTTCTTCATCCATACATAGAAAAAATTTTAAAACACATGGAAATATTAAATATCAAATTCAAAGTAGTGATACTGTGGAAGATTATATATTCCAGTAGTGACCACAGTAATATCAACCAACCTACGTGTTCTCCTCACACGTGACCCTGTCATTTTACTCATTGAGTTTTGGGTCTATGTTCCCTTACCATGATTACAGGTGAACCTGTGTGACTATCTTAACCAACAGAATACAGTAGAAGTGACTCTATGTGACTTGTGAGGTTAAATGATAAAAGTGTTACACATTTCTGCCTTGTGCTTTGAGTATATTTGCTCTTGCAACTCAGTCACCAGCTTGTAAAGAAGCCGGCACATTTACTTGGAGGGACCTCAGGTAATATAGAGCCCCAGCTGAGGTCTCAGGTGACAGCCAGCATCAACCACCAGACATATGAGTGAAGAAGCCTTCAAGTGATTTCAGCCACTCATCAACAGCCTCAGGCTTCGAGTCTTCCCAGCTGAGCTCCAGACGTGCTGGAATAGAGACAAGGCATCCCCACTGAGCCCTCTCCAAATTTCTAATACACAGAATCCATAAACTGTACAAAATAGTTGTTGGTCATACCACTAAATTTAGGTTCGTTTGTTACTCAACAATAGTAGCTAGACTAGGTCACCACTGGAGAAGAAAAAAAGGAATGAGACCTGGAGGAGTCCTACTGCATTGAGATTTGACAAAAGTGAGTAATAGACACTCGGATAGTCTTTGCACTATTCTTTACAGTCTACTTTCTGGTCTTTAAACATTTTATTTAAAAAAATATTTTAAAAAAATATGGGTATCTTAGAAACTGTTGTTAACATATGCAAATATGTAAATCGTGGTAAAGTAGGTGCCATGAATTCATGGGTAATAAAATAATTATAGGCAAATGGTTGGAGAAAGGCAAGTCTATTTACAAGGAGAAAATCAAGTAATCCTCTTTATTCCCTCTGCTAAAATAAACTAGAGGTAGAACTGTAGAGTTAAATATAAAATCCTAGTGAATATTTTTATAATTAATGGGAAAGTAGATAAAAAATATCTCTCAGGATAGAAGCCGTTCTGATAATAAAATCAATAAAAATCACCTTGGAGTATATCAATAATTATTTATTATTCAAGGTCAAAAATGTCAAAAAATTAAGAAATAAACAACGGTTATATTTTTGTTTCAGGTTTTACTGAGAAAACTAAGACTATCAAGTGTGATCAACTGTAAATATTCCTTTCCACTTTCTGTATGTCCCCCTCCACATATCTATATCCATCCCACATTTTTCTATATTGTGGAAGAACTGAGATTTCTCATGTTATATATTAGTATGGGCAATATGAATAAGCCTAAGGCAAAACGAAACAAAACAAAACATGCAAAGTAAGAGTCATGACCATTTCCAGATTTGAGCCAAAATTTAGCTTTAGCAAAAGAACCACAGCTATCATATTAATGTTATATATAATCCATCACACTTGTGTAATTAACTTGAAGTACCCATAAAATTTGTATTTGTTTTATTAATTTGTATTGGTTGTATAAATTTATAGGAATGTATATGTATACTAGCTTGTGTTTAATCGTATTTAGGAAATGGGATAATAAAAATAGTTTGTCAACACCAAAGAAATTATAAGAATTTTTTTTTTTTGCTCCTTTTATGAGCTTCAGGGACTTCCCTGGTGGTCCAGTGGCTAAGGCTCTGTGCTGCCAATGCAGAGGGCCTGGATTCGATCCCTGACCAGGGAATTAGATCACACATGCTGCAACTAAATATCCCATATGGGGCAAGGAAGATCCCACGTGCCTCAACTAAGACTCAGCGCAGCCAAATAAATAAATAAATAAATTTTTTAAAAAGAGTTTCATAAATCATGTAATGTTAGAAACATTGAACTAAATATTCCCCAAAATAAAGCACTCTGGCATTCTCTCTGTCTGTGCACATATATCATATATAACCACTAGAGGACAGTAAGACACTTAGACTAAATGTGATTTTTCTTTATCTTCCCTGTTCTTGAAATTTTAGGTTTGAAAGAAGCCTGCTATGTCATTTTCTTTTTCTTTTCATATTAAGTCTTCAAAATCTAGTGTGTATTTTACACTGACGTTCCAAAGGTTTCTTAGCTCTTACACAACAAATATATTCCGATATTCTCACCTTCTCTGCACCTTCTGTCCACTTCTACAATAATTTCCAAGAACATTCTAACATCTCTATTAATATAGGCCATTAATCCCAATACTCAAGGAGTCATCTCAGGAAACAATTAAAAACAATTCCAGATATTCTTACCAAATATTTAGTCTTGAGTTAATGATGAGTAACCCTATATCAATGAATTCTCCCTATCCAGTCTTATCTTGCACATTCCCTGCAGTTTCATAAGACTCTCAAATATCTATTCTTCTGTGTATTCCCCTGTTCTCTACTCATAGATCTTCCAATTCCATTTACTCTTCCTCTTTGGTTAACGTTGACCCCGTGGTCCATCACCTCTCCCACACATCAGACCTTTTCAGGTGACTACTGGGTAAAACAGATCCCAAGCCCCATGCAATTTCATCAGAGTGAGGAAGTGGTAGGAGAGGCAAAATGTTCTGAAATTTTTCAGAGCATATCCAAATATATTGATATTTCCTCATTTGTGTATTTTATTTTATTTTAGAAGGATTTGAGAATTTTATACAATGAAATAGGGAGACACTATTGGGTAAATCATGAATTTGAATCTCTCCTTGCTTGAAAGAGAGAATTGCAGCTCTCTGCTCCCACTTGAATATTTTTATTTGGAGATGGAAAGAAAATGACTGCATCTTAAGTTTCAACTTTCACTGTTAAAAGTGTTCTACACTTCCTTCAAAATGTCTGCAGGAACTGTGGAAAAGGGGGTCCAAGTTTTGTATATTTTTGCTGGGGGTGTGAGAAGCTGAAGAGCCAAGATGGCAGCACAGCCCCCTCCTTCATCTCCTATATCATATCTGTCATTAATTCTTCTCTCAAAGGAGCTCTTATTCACCCCTTCCTTTGCTTTGCCACAGTCACCTGCCAAACACAAATCCTGATCACCCCCATCTCTCCACCCCTACTTCCAGCTCTTCTCTCCCACTTTCCTGTTGAAAACAATTTTTGAAGAATTGCTATTTCCTACGTTGAAAAAAAATCTAGATTCTTTAGCTTAGTTTCAAAAACTTGCCATTAGCTGTCCTCATCTTACCTCCTACCATCCATTTTACAAATCCTCCACTCGTCAATAAGCCGGATTCACTTCACTGTGTTCTTTCAAGACAGGTTATTAATATAGTCATAGCATGGACTTGCTGTAGTGTTTTAGAGGTAAGAATAAAAGGTACAATCTAAAGAAGGGACATGACTGAGAGCATAATTCAGTGCATAAATAGCTGGAGTAGAGTCATCAGTTAACTACGAGTTCTTTTGGAACCATCTATGCAGACACTAATATTCAATAATTGTTTGTAAACCTGGGGGAGAACAGTCATCATCTTGAATCTGTTCATTCCTAGTGGAAAAAAATGTTTTTCCTTTGAAAGTGACAAAGAAAATACCAACTTGAGGCATCTGGTATCTGGACAGAATCAATTTCAAATACTAATCAAGCTCAATTCAGCATGGACCATTAATACAGATGGGCTTATTGCCCAAGAGTTATAGTTTCAGGAATCAAATGAAAATGGGACTCTTCCAGTATTACAAGTGGACCAAGTTTTGAAAATATGCTACTAAGAGTTATTCAAATAAAATGCTTTAATAGTAAGCATATGGTTTTATTTACTATTACTCTTTCATCCCTAAATAATTATATTCAATATTCATTTTGAAATTGGTATGAAGCCATGACAAAGAGGCCTACGTATTTGGCAGTACAAAGCTGCACAATTTATCAATATTTGGTAAAGCAGAAACAGCATTTATAAAGACCAGATGGTCTTTGCTTATGAAATTTTAAGTAATGGATATCATTTACACATGAACTATAGGGTAAAAAATAGGGTTATAAAAGATTCTTTACGAATACAGCAGGAGAGTGCTTTTCTATTCACTCCTCTATTCCTTATTTGCCAGGTCATAAATAATCTTCAGTTGTTTTTATGTAAGATTCAAACAAGACTGTATCATGAAAATTACTACAAAAGCATAGATGACAAAACTGCAAAGGATATTAGAGATCATCTGATCTCCTAGTTTTACAGATTGTAAAATTGAGGTTCAGAAAGTTTAAATGATTGAATTGCCTAATCCAGCAGCTAGGTGGAGTCAACCAGACTACATCATGCTTCCTCTTTAGATAGACTGTTACTGGTTAGCATGTTGTTAGTATGCACTAAGTGGTAACAGCTGATTAGGTATGAGGGCAAAGATATGCACAGAAAAACATATACACAATTGACTTGGTACAGAGGTGAAATAAGAAAGAAAAAAAGTAAGGTAGGAAAGGAATCACCATTTTAGCATCTTAGCAAGAGAGTAGCTGTAGTGGTGGCAACAAGGGAATGTTGCTCTTTGTTGCTTAAATTGGCTACTCTTCTAGCCAAATGCTCTGAAAGTCAGGCAAATCTCTCAGAAGTAGATCTAATATTTGTTTATTAAATTTAGGACTGAGTTTACTATTGGCAGTGATTTAAAATGTTTACCCACAAATGTGAAGAGCTATGTGTTTTACTTGTTAGAATATTGATAATTATATAAATATCTGAAATTACAATACAATTCTGTTTAGGATTTGGAATATCATATCCAACTTGCACAACTCTCTGAAGAATAAATTTGAGAATAATTCATCCAAAGAGTATTCACAATCTGATTCTTGATGCAATTAAAAATTCCAAGCTACTACAAATAAAATAACTTTGCTTTGAATTCCTAAAGGAAGAATTTAAACTTGACTGAACATGTTTAAAACCATATATTAATAAAAATCAAATAAAAACTCTCATTTAAGTCATTAATACAAATATGATATACAGATGCTTATTCACTTCCAAATCCTAAATCTAATAAGAATAATCCAAATTTAATTCTGAGGCTGAAATATTCTATTAGATATCTAGTAGATATATGCAATGTATCTATTACAGTGAAAGGAAAAATATAGGTTAGTAATGTAGAGCAAATAACAAGTCTAATATAAGGCTAATATACTCAAATAAATACATAAAAATACATCATATTTCTGCTTTCATTTTTAAAAAAGATTGAAATCTTGGTGATTTCCACACAAACGTACTGAGAAAAGATGTCTTTATTCTTTTAATTTGTACCAACTAAAAACAATTAAAATGGAAAATAGACAAGATACATCTTTTTTTAATGAAATTAAAAGTCCTAACCCTACCACATAATCTGTGAATAATAGCTGCCAAATACAGTGCAACTAATTTCAGATTGCAAGAGGATGCCAAGAATGTAGGCAAATCTCAGCTGAATTCACTTGATGGACAGACTTGTCTGAAATTGGAAGGCACAGACCTAGAATTACTAAATTACCTTAATTACTTTAGCCACCATTTGAGCAGGAAAGCACACTTAAGAGATGGGAAACAAATAAGTTATTTCAACTCAATCAGTGTTTAAGCCTGCTGCACCTAGTTGAAAGCCTCTAGATATTACATGGAATTATAACTTGGATTGACTTGGAATAGTGAGCTCTAGTGATGTGGACAGACCATGGAAGAATTTATGAAACATGTTCCCCATGACAGAGTGGTTTGAAAAGAAAGGGACTCGAAGGTTTAGAAAGGAAGAAACTTGAAGTCACATCAGCATTGCAAGAAGAAAGAAGAGTAGAAATCCAGAAGAAAGAATGTTTCAGGGACTCAGATTGGCAGTTGTTAATTAAGGTCTATTGGATGAAAATAAATTCTAAATCATCCCATAAAAATTATAAAGAAGACCTCCTCCTCATCTCAACTCAAGAGTGAATGTGGGGAAGATGTTCAAGATGGACACATAGGAAGATCTTGAACTCACTTCCTCCCACAATCACAACAAATCTACAACAACTTATGGAATAATTTCTTCTGAAGAGACCTAAAAACTGAATAAACAGAGCCACAACAAAAGATAGAAGGGCAGCAACAAGATGGGTAGGAGAGGCAGAAACACAGTCTCACCAAAACAAAAACAAAAACAAAAAACAAAACAAAACAAAATGAGAAAACAAACATCCCAGCCACAGAAATTCACAATCGAGAGAGATCTCAAAATACAGAACTTTTCCCTGAGGAGCAAGCATGCTTCATATCAGGCATCCCAACCCTTAGATCCTGCCTGTCTCTGAAAACCAATAGGGATTATGTTCAGGAAAACCATGAAACTATAGGGACCAGAGAACCCACTCTTAAAGATTCACACGCAGACACAGTGGCCCTGGGACCCAGGACAAAAACACCAGTTTGAAAAACACTTAGGCCATAGGTGAAGGAAACTAACTTATTAATCTTAAGGTATATACCAGTGAGGTAGGAAACTGTTGGGACACTCTCCAGGGTTAGAGATACAGACAACTGACATTTTTGCAATCTCAGCCTATCCAGCTAAGGCAGGGCTGGCAGGAGCCATTTTGGAGCTATCACTCTAACCTGCTAGAGCCAGTGGGTGCATTCTGCTACAAGCCCCACCCACTCCTATGCTGCAGCTATGCATCTTAGCCAGGCCAGAAAAAGGCCTGCCCACCACCGTGGCCACAGATGTGCATGCCCGGCTTGGTTGGGCAAAGGCTCTGCCCACCCCTGCACTGAGGCCATGGCCCCACCATAGCAAATGAGCACATGCAACACATTTAGGGAATACTCCTTGAGTGCCTAGCACAGATGGTCAGAGGGGATTGTACTTCTGAACCTCATAGGACATCTACACAAGGCCACTCCTCCAAGACTGGGAGAGGGAGTTGATTTGCTTAATACATAGAAACAAACACAGAGAATCAGGAAAAATGATCAGGCAGAGAAATATGTTCCAAATGAAACAGCAAGACAAAACCCCAGAAAAAGACCTTAATGAAATGGAGATAAGCAACCTACATGATAAAGAGTTAAAGATCATAAGGATGCTCACCAAACCTGGGAGAAGAATGGATAAGTACAGTAAGAGCCTCAACAAAGAAAGAGAAAATATAAGAAAGTACCAAACAGAAGTTACAGAATAGAAGAATACAATTACTGAACTAAAAAATACACTATAGGGGTTCAACAGGAGAGTAGATGAAGCAGAAGAATGGATCCACAAGCTGGAAGACAAAGCAATAGAACTCAACCAGATAAAGCAACAAAAAGAAAAACAGAATTTAAAAAGCTGAAGATACTTAAGGGACCTTTGGGATAGTAACAAGTAGAAAAACATTTACATTATAGGGGTCCCCAAAAGGAGAAGGGGGAAGGAGAGAAAGAGCCAAAAAAAAAACTATTTTAAGAAATAATAGCTGAAAACTTCCCTAATTTGGAGAGGAAAATAGACATCTAGGTTCAGGAAACCCAGAGAGTTTCAAATGAGATGAACCCAAAGAGATCACACTAAGACATATCATATTCAAAATTGTAAAAGTTAAAGATAAAAAGAATCTTAAAAGCAGCAAGAGAAAAACAGCTTGTTACATACCAGGGAAACCCCATAAGGCTTTTAGTAGACTTTTCATCAGAAACTTTGCAGGCCAGAAGAGAGTGGCATGACATATTCAAAGTGCTAAAAGGAAAAAATTATGAAAAGAATTCTCTACCCAGCAAAGTTATCATTCAGAATTGAAGGAGAAATTGAGAATTTTCCAGATAAGCAAAAGCTAAAGGGAGTTCATCACCACTAAACAAGCCTTAGAAAAAATGTTAAAAAACATTCTATGACAGAAATCATTGCAACATTTTTTGGATCTGTCTTCTAAAGCAAAGAAAATAAAAGTAAAAATAAACAAATAGGACTTAATTAAACTCAAAAGTTTTTGCACAGCAAAAGAAACCATAGGCAAAATGAAAAAGCCTACTGAATGGGAGTAAAGATTTTCAAATGATATGATTCATAATGGTTTAATATCTAAAATATATAAACATCTCATACAACTCAACATCAAAACAACAAACAACTCAACTAAAAAATGGGCTGAAAAACTGAACAGACATTTTTCCAAAAAGGAAATGCAAATGACCAACAAGCACATGAAAAGATGTTCAACATAACTAATCGTCAGGGAACTGCAAATCAAAATCACAATGAGATATTGCCCCACACCTGTCAGAATGGCTATCATCAAAAAAAAAAAAAAAAAAACCCACAGATAATGAATGTGGTGTGAATGTGGAGAAAAGGGAACCCTGGTACACTGTAGATGGGAATGCAAGTTCATGCAGCCACTGTGGAAAATAGTATGGAGGTTTCTCAAACGACTGAAAACAGAACTACCATATGACCCAGCAATTTTACTTCAGGGTATATATCTGAAAAAAAAAAGAAAACACTAAGTCAAAAATATACATGCACCCCAATGTTCATAGCAGCATCATTTACAGTTGCCAAGATATGGAAGCAACCTAAGTGTCCATCAACAGATAAGTGAATAAAGAAGATATGGTAGACATATACAATGGAATACTACTCAGCCATAAAAAAAGAATGAAAATTTGCCATTTGCAGCAACATGGATGGACTAGGAGGGCATTATGCTAAGTGAAATAAGTCAGTCAAAGACAAACACTGTATGATATCATTTATGTGTGGAATCTAAAAATTACAATGAAATAGTGAATATAACAAAAAAGATGCACATTCACAGATATAGAGAACAAATTGGTGGTTACCAGTGAGGAGAGGGAAGGGGGAGGGACAATATAGGGGTAGGGGATTAAGAAGTACAAACTACTACGTACAAAATAAGCTACTAGGATGTATTGTACAACACAGGGAATATAGCCAACATTTTGTAAGAAATATAAATGGAATATAACATTTAAAAACTGTGAATCACTATATTGTATACATATGTGACATAATATTGTACATCAACTATATTTCAATTTGAAAAAAAAGAAATGTTAAAGAGAATTTCTCTAAACTGAAAAGAAATTGCACAACATAACAAGAAAATATACAAAAGCAAAATCTCACTGCAAAATATAAATACACAGTAAAAGTAATGGAACTATCACTTATAAGCAAGTATGACGGTTAAAAGGCAAAAGAAGTAAAATTAACTAAAGTTACAATAGTTAGGGAATACATAAAATAAAAAGATGTGAAATGTGACACTGAAATATAAAATGTGGGAGGGATTAAAAATGTAAAGTTTTGGAAGTGTTCAAATTTAAGTTGCTATCAACTGAAAACAAATCATTATACACATATGATGTTATACATGAACCTCATAGTAACCACAAAGCAGAAGCTTATAATAAATACAAAAAAGAAAATGAGAAAGAAATCTAAACATAATGCTAAAGAAAGTCATCAAGCCACAAGGAAAGAAAGAGAAGAAGAAGAAGAAAACAGAGAGGAACTATGAAATTAACGAGAAAATAATTAACAAAATGGCAATAAGTACGTACCTATCAATACTACTTTAAATGTAAATGGACTAAATTCTTCAATTGACAGACATAGAGTGGCTGAATGGATTAAAAAATTAGGACCCATTTATATGCTGCCTACAAGGGACTCACTTCAAAACTTAGAACATGCACAGCCTGAAAGTCAAGGATTGAAGAAAGATATTTCACACAAATGAAAACAAAAAGAAACTGGTATAGCTATACTCACAGTTGACAAAATAGACTTCAAAACAAAGGATGTAATAAAAAACAAACAAAGGCATTACATAATGACAAAAAAGTCAATCCAGGAAGAAGATATAATATTTATATGTGTATATGCACCCAACAGAGAAGCACCAAGATATAAAGAAAAAATGTTAACAGACTTAAAGAGAGAAATTAAAAGCAGTACAATAATAGTAGTGGACTTTATCAACCCACTTACATCAATGTATAGAAAATTCAGACAGAAAATAAGAAAACATCAGCCTTAAATGACATATTAGCTCTAATAGACTTAATAGATACATATATAGAGAGAACATTACGTCCAAAAACAGCAGAATACACATTTTTTTTTCAAATATACATGGCACAGGATTTCCTAGGGGGCACAGTGGTTAAGAATCCACCTGCCAATGCAGGGGATATGGGTTCGATCCCTGCTCCAGGAAGATTCCACATGCTATGGAGCAACTAAGCCCATGAGCCACAACTGTTGAGCCCATCTGTCACAGCTACTGAAGCCTGGAAGCCTAGAGCCCACACACCTCAACAAAGAGTAGCCCCAGCTCGCCACAACTAGAGAAAGCCTATGTGCAGCAACGAAGACCTAACACAGCCAATAAATAAATAAATAAATTTATACAAATATACATGGAACATTTCTAGTGTAAATCACGTTACACCACAAAACAAGTCTCAGTAAATTTAAAAACATTGAAATCGTATCAAGCAACTTCTCCCACCACAAAGAAATGAAACTAGAAATCAATTACAAGAAAAAAAACTGAAAAAAAATATGGATATTAAACAACATGCTACTGAATAACCAATGGGTCATTGAAGAAAATACCTAGAGACAAGTGAAAACAGAAGTAAACATATCAAAATCTATGAGACCCAGTGATAGCAGTTCTAAGAGAGAAGTTCACAGCAATACAGCCTACTTCGATAAACAGGAAAAATATCAAATCAAAATCTAGTTCTTCACCTAAAAAAAACTAGAAAAAGAACAAATGAAGCCCAAAGTTAGTAGAAGCAAGGTAATAAAGATAAGAGTGGACATAAATGAAATAGAGACTAAAAGGACAATAGAAAGGATCAACAAAACTAAGAGCAACTTCTTTGAAAGGACAAACAAAACTGACAAAATTTTAGCTAGAACAGCCAAGAAAAAAAGAGTGAAGCCTCAAATAAACAGAATCAGTAATAAAAGAGAAATTACAAATGATACTACAAAAGTACAAAGGATTATAAGAGACTATTACCAACAAATATATGCCAACAAATTGGGCAACCTAAGGCAAACAAATAAATTCCTAGAAACATACAATTATGAAGAAATATAAAACCTAAACAGACCAGTAACAAATATGGAGTTTGAAGCAGTAATTTAAAAAAACTCCCAACTAGCAAAAGTCCAGGACCAGACAGTTTCACTAGTGAATTATAGCAAACATTCAAAAAAGATTTAATACCTATCCTTCTCAAACTCTTTCAAAAAAATTGAAGAGGCGGAGACACTTCCAAATTCATCTTGTGAGGACAGCATTATCTTGATACCAAAATCAGAAAAGAATACCACAAAAAAGAAAATTATAGGCCAATATCCTTGATGAATATAGATGCAAAAATCCTCAACAAAACATTAGCAAACAAAATTCAACAATATAGTAAAATGATCATATACCATGATTAAGTGGAACTTATTTCACTGATGCTAGGCTAATTCAATATCCACAGATAAATCAGTGAGATACACCACATTAACAAAATGAAGGATAAAAATCATATGATGATTTCAATAGATGTAAAAAAAAAGCATTTGACAAAATTCAACATTCATTTGTGATTAAAAACTCTCAACAAATTGGGTACAGAGGAAAAGTCCCCCAGCCTAATAAAGGCAACATATGAAAATCTCATAGTTAACATCATACTCAACGATGAAAACCTGAAAGCTTTTCCTCTAGATGCCCACTTTTGCCACTTGCATTCAACACAGTATTGGACATAGCCACAGCAATTAGGCATCCAAATCAGAAAAGGAGGAAGCAGAACTGTCACTATTTGCAGATGACATGATACTATACATAGACAGCCCTAAAGACTGTACAAAAAAATTGTTAGAACTAATAAATAACTTTAGTAAAGTTGCAGGACACAAAATCAATATACAGAAATCTGTAATGTTTCTATACACTAATAACAAACTTTCAGAAAGAAAAATTAAGAAAGCAATCCCATTTACAATTGTATCAAAACCCATAAAATACCTAGGAATAAATTTAATCAAGGAGGTGAAAAACTTACAAGACACTGATGAGAGAAGTTGAAGATAACATAAATAAATGGAAAGATAATCTGTCCTCATGGATTAGAATAAACAATATTGTTAAAATGTCTAGGCATCCCAAAGCAATCTATAAATTCAATACAATTCCTATCAAAATTCCAATGCTATTTTTCACAGAACTAGAACAAATAATTCTAAAATTTGTCTGAAACTACAAATAGCCAGAGCAATCTCGAGAAAGAACAAAGCTGGATGTATCACACTCTCTGATTTCAAATTACACTACAAAGCTATAGTAATTAAACAACATAAGATATAAAAACAGATACACAGATAAATGGAACAGAATTGAGAGCCCAGAAATAAACCCACACATATACAAACAATTCACTTCTGACAAAGGAGCAAATAATAAATAATGGTGAAAGGACAGTCTCTTCAATAAACAGTCTTGGTAAAACTGGACAGGCACATGTTAAAGAATGAAACTAAACCACTTTCTTACACCATACACAAATATTAACTCAAAATGGCTTAAAGGCTAGAATGTAAGACCTGAAACCATAAAATTCTTAGAAGAAAATATAGACAGTAAGCTCCTTGATACCTGTCTTAGCTATATTTTTATAGATCTGATTTCAAGGGCAAGGGAAATTAAAGCAAAAATAAACAAATGAGACTAGACCAAACTAAAAAGTGTCTTGCACAGCGAAGGAAGACATCATGAAACTGAAAAGGCAACCTACTAAATGGGAGAAGGTATTTGTAAGTCATTTCTGACAAGGGGTTAATATCCAAAATATATAAAGAACTTGTAAAACCCAACAACAAAAATATAAACAATCCAATCCAAAACTGGGCAGGGGACCTGAACGATATTTTTTTTTTTCAAAGAAAACATACAGATGCCCAACAGACACACGAAAAGTTGTTCAACATCACTCTTTTTTTTTTTTTGAGGTACATCAAGTTCAATCATCTGCATTTATACACACATTCCCGTATTCCCTCCCTCCCTTGACTCCCCCGACCTTCCCAGCCCCAGCCCTCTAAGGCATCAGCCATCCTCAGATTGAACTCCCCTTGTCACACAGCAACCCCCACCGGCCACCCACTTCACAGTTGGTAGTATATATATGTCCATGCTACTCTCTCACCCCATCCCAGCCTCCCCCCCCAACATCACTCTTAATGAGACAACCACAGTGACGTATCACCTCACACCTGTTAGAATGGCTATTATCAAAAATAAAAGAAATCACAGTATTGGGGAGAATGTGGAGAAAAGGGAAGACCCTACACTGTTTGTGGGAATGTAAATTGATGCAGCCACTGTAGAAAACAGTATGAAGATTCCTTTAAAAAATAAGAAGTAGAACATGATCCAGTTATTCCACTTCTGAATATTTATCTGAAAAATACAAAAACAAAGTAATTGGAAAAGATACATGCACTCCTATGATCATTGCAGTATTATTTACAAAAACCAAGATAAAGAAACAACCTAAGTGTCAGACAATGGATGAGTGTATAAAGAAGATATGGTAAGTAAGTAAATATATAAACAGATAGATACAGATATAGATGTAGATACAGATATAGATATAGATATAGATTCCATGGAACACTACTAAGCCACAAAAAACAATGAAATCGCATTGCCATTTGGGTGGGCAAAATGGGTGAAGGGGATCAATTGTACGGTGATGAATGGTTTACTAGACTTCTGGTGATAGCCACTTTGTAGTGTATACAAATGTCAAATTATAATGTTATACACTTAAAACTTACTTAAAGTTATATACCAATTTTACCTCAATAAAATATTTTAATTAAAAAAGTGAATATGAAACAAAACGCAAAAATGTGCTCCCTCAAAGACAATATACCTTAATTGCATCTGCCATAGCCAAAGTATATTGCTTCTCCCAAATGTTCTCCCAACAGTAACTTCTTCTCCCCCAAAATGAGTTAAACATGACAGAAAAGAAATGTTATGATGTAAATATATATATATATGTAATTGGTTGTGGACATGTGCAAGGAGATGGACATTTTGAGTTTCCTAACGTGTATGTTCCCATCTAAAGCTGGACAAGGTGAAACTCTTCCTGTTTCAGTTCTCATACTGTAAACAAGTGTCCTTTTCACAATCTACTCAGCACATTTTGGGGCTTTTCCTTGATAATTATGCTATTTAAAATGGCTTCCAAGCACAGTGTTCAAGTGCTGTCTACCATTTCTAAGTGCAAGAAGGCTGTGATGTGCTTTATAGTGTTTTAGATAAGCTCTGTTGTCATGAATTATAGTGAGGTTGGCCATGAGTTCAATATTAATGAATAAACAATACATATTAAATGAGGTGTCTTTAACAGAAACACACTCAAAACAAGGTTTGTACTCATCAAGTGACAGATATATTTTGATCAGAGGCTCAGAGGAATCTAACCCTATGTTTCTCCTGGGGGCAATGGCTCAGAATTGACTAATTCAATTTTCACAGCAATATCATATTATAGACTATGACTACTGTAAGTAACAAGGACATATATATGACAAAGGAACTTTTTTTTATAATATATTTAATTTGAAAATATTTTCTTCCAGGCAGTGATTACCTTTTTGTGTTCTTACCAGTGTTTTTCTTTTATGGATTATGTTTTTCGTGTCTTGTCTAAGAAACCTTTGCCTAACCAAATTTCACTTTCTCTAATGTCCAGTTTAGAACTTTAACAAGTTTCGGTTTTACACTTAGATCCATAATCAATTTGGAGTAAATTTTTGCATACAGTTCAAGGTATTAATCAAAGTTCACCACAAATGGATATATATATGCTGAAGCAATATTTTTTTTGGAAAAGATTATCCTTTCTGGATATTGCCTATGCAACTTCATCACACTTCATTTGGTGATATATGAGGAGGTCTATTTTTGGATTCTATTCTGTTCCACTAATGTATTTGTCTAACTGAATGCTATCCTGCTTGTTGTAAGTCTTGAAGTCAGGTGATACAAGCAAACCAACCTTTTTTTTTTTTACTAAGTTCATTTTGTTATTCTAGTTCCTTTACCTTTCTCTATGCATTTTAGGATCTGCTTGTCAATTTCTAGGGTTAAAATATGCCTCCTGTCATTTTTTTAAGCTCTTTATTGGAATATAATTGCTTTACACTCTTGCACAAGCTTCTCAGGTACACCAAAGTGAATCAGCTGTATTTATACATATATCCCCATATCCCCTCCCTCCCACGACTCCCTCCCACTCTCCCTGTCCTGGCCCTCTAAGGCATCACCCATCGTCAAGTTGATCTCCTTGTTAAACAGCAATTTCCCACTAGCTATCTATTTTACAGTTGGTAGTGTATATATGTCTATGCTACTCTCTCACTTCCTCCCAGCTTCCCCGTTGCCCCCTGCCCCCCCAACCCTGGTCCTCCAGTCCATTCTCTGCATCTGCATCCTTATTCTTGCCCTGTCACTGGGTTCATCAGTACCTTTTTTTTTTTTTTTTTTTTTTAGATTCCATATATATGAGTTAGCGTACAGTATTTGTTTTTCTCTTTCTGGCTTACTTCACTCTGTATGACAGACTCTAGGTCTATCCACCTCATTACATACAGCTCCATTTCATTCCTTTTTATGGTGAATATTCCACTGTATATAGATGCCACATCTTCTGTATCCATTCATTTGTTGATGGGCATTTAGGTTGCTTCCATGTCCTGGCTATTGTAAATAGTGCTGCAATGAACCTTATGGTACATGTTTCTTTTTGGATGATGGTTTTCTCTGAGCACATGCCCAGTAGTGGGATTACTGGATCATATGGCAGTTCTATTTTTAGTTTTTTAAGGAACCTCCAAATTGTTTTCCATAATGGCTGTACCAAATTACATTCCCACCAACAGGGCAGGAGAGTTCCCTTTTCTCCACACCCTCTCCAACATTTGTTGTTTCTAGACTTTGTGATGATGGCCATTCTGATTGGTGTGAGGTGATACCTCATTGTGGCTTTGACTTGCATTTCTCTGATGATGAGTGATGTTGAGCATCTTTTCATGTGTCTGTTGGCCATCTGTATGTCTTCTTTGGAGAAATGTCTATTTAGGTCTTCTGCCCATTTGTGGATTGGGTTATTTGCTTTTTTGGTATGAAGCTGCATGAGCTGCTTGTATATTTTGGAGGTTAATCCTTTGTCCGATGTTTCATAGGCAATTATTTTTTCCCATTCTGAGGGTTGCCTTTTAGTCTTGTTTATGGTTTCTTTTGCTGTGCAAAAGCTTTTAAGTTTCATGAGGTCCCATTCGTTTATTCTTGATTTTATTTCCATGATTCTAGGAGGTGGGTCAAAAAGGATGTTGCTTTGATGTATGTCAAAGAGTGTTCTGCCTATGTTTTCCTCTAGGAGTTTTATAGTGTCTGGCCTTCCATGTAGGTCTTTAATCCATTTGGAGTTGATTTTTGTGTATGGTGTTAGGAAGTGTTCTAATTTCATTCTTTTACATGTTGCTGTCCAATTTTCCCAGCACCACTTATTGAAGAGGCTGTCTTTTTTCCATTGTATACTCGTGCCTCCTTTGTCAAAGATAAGGTGCCCATATGTGTTTGGGCTTACTTCTGAGTTCTCTATTCTATCCCATTGATCGTCCTTTCTATTTTTGTGCCAGTACCATACTGTCTTGATCACTATGGCCTTGTAGTATAGTTTGAAGTCAGGAAGCCTGATTCCACCAACTCCATTTTTCCTTCTCAAGATTGCTTTGGCTATTCGGGGTCTTTTGCGTTTCCATACAAATCGTAAGATTTCTTGCTCTAGTTCTGTGAAAAATGCCATTGGTAATTTGATGGGGATTGCATTGAATCTGTAAATTGCTTTGGGTAGTACAGTCATTTTCACGATGTTGATTCTTCCAATCCAGGAACATGGTATGTCCCTCCATCTGTTTGCGTCATCTTTGATTTCTTTCATCAATGTCTTAAAGTTTTCTGCATACAGATCTTTTGCCTCCTTAGGCAGGTTTATTCCTAGGTATTTTATTCTTTTTGTTGCAATGGTGAATGGGAGAGTTTCCTTAATTTCTCTTTCTGCTCTTCCGTTGTTCGTGTATAGGAATGCAAGAGATTTCTGTGCATTAATTTTGTATCCTGCTACTTTACTAAACTCATCAATGAGTGCTAGCAGTTTTCTGGTAGAGTCTTTAGGGTTTTCTATATATAATATCATGTCATCTGCCAAGAGTGACACTTTTACTTCTTCTTTTCCAATTTGGATTCCTTTAATTTCTTTTTCTTCTCTGATTGCTGGGGGTAACACTTCCAAAACTATGTTGAATAAGAGTGGTGAGAGTGGACACCCTTGTCTTGTTCCTGTTCTTAGAGGGAATTCTTCCAGTTTTTCTCCATTGAGAACGATGTTGGCTTTTGGTTTCTCATATATGGCTTTTATTATGTTGAGGTAATTTCCTTCTACGCCCATTTTCTGGAGAGCTTTTATCATAAATGGATGTTGAACTTTGTCAAAAGCTTTTTCTGCATCTATTGAAATGATCATATGGTTTTTATCCTTCAATTTGTTGATATGATGTATCACGTTGATTGATTTGCATATATTGAAGAATCCTTGCATCCCAGGGATAAACCCCACTTGATTGTGGTGTATGATTTTTTTAATGTGCTGTTGCAGTCTGTTAGCTAGTATTTTGTTGAGGATTTTTGCATCTATATTCATCAGTGATATTGGTCTGTAGTTTTCTTATTTTGTGACATCTTTGCCTGGTTTTGGTAGCAGGGTGATGGTAGCCTCATAGAATGAGTTTGGGAGTGCTCCGCCTTCTGCAATATTTTGGAAGAGTTTGAGAAGGATAGGTGTTAACTCTTCTCGAAATGTTTGATAGAATTCGCCTGTGAATCCATCTGGTCCTGGGCTTTTGTGTGTTGGGAGATTTTTAATCACTGCCTCAATTTCTGTACTTGTGATTGGTCTGTTCATGGTTTCTATTTCTTCCTGGTTCAGTCTTGGAAGATTGTATTTTTCTAAGAATGTATCCATTTCTTCCAGGTTATCCAATTGATTGGCATATAGTTGCTTGTAGTAGTCTCTCATGATGTTTTGTATTTCTGAGGTGTCCATTGTGACTTCTCCTTTTTCATTTCTAATTCTGTTGATTTGCATCTTCTCCCTTTTTTTCTTGATGAGTCTGGCTAATGGTTTATCAATTTTGTTAATCTTCTCAAAGAACCAGCTTTTAGTTTCATTTATTTTTCTTATGGTTTCTTTCCTTTCTTTTTCATTTATTTCTGCTCTGATCTTTATGATTTCTTTCCTTCTGCTCCCTTTGGGGTTTCTTTGTTCTTCTTTCTCTAGTTGTTTGAGGTGTAAGGTTAGGTTGTTTATTCGATCATTTTCTTGTTTCTTAAGGTAGGACTGTATTGCTATAAACTTCCCTCTTAGAACTGCTTTTGCTGCGTCCCATAGGTTTTGGGTTGTTGTGTTTTCGTTGTCATTTGTTTCTAGATATTTTTTGATTTCCTCTTTGATTTCTGTGGTGATTCCTTGGTTGTTTAAGAGTGAATTGTTTAGCCTCCATGTGTTTGTATTTTTTGCAGTTTTTTTCCTGTAATTGATATCTAGTCTCATGGCATGGTGGTCTGAGAAGATGCTTGATATGATTTCAATTTTCTTGAATTTGCTGAGGTTTGATTTGTGCCCCAAGATGTGATCTATCCTGGAAAATGTTCCATGTGCACTTGAGAAGAAAGTGTAGTCTGTCGTTTTTGGATGGAATGTCGTATAAATATCAATTAAGTCGAGATGGTCTAATGTGTCATTTAAAGCTTGTGTGTCTTTATTGATTTTCTGTTTGGATGATCTGTCCATTGATGTAAGTGGGGTGTTCAAGTCTCCCACTATTATTGTGTTACTGTCGATGTCCCCTTTTATAGCTGTTAGCATTTGCCTTATGTATTGAGGTGCTCCTATATTGGGGGCATAGATATTTACCATTGTGATATGCTCTTCTTGGATGGATCCCTTGATCATTATGTAGTGCCCTTCCTTGTCTCTTTTAATAGTCTTTACTTTCAAGTCCAATTTGTCTGATATGAGTATTGCTACTCCAGCTTTCTTTTGACTTCCATTTGCATGGAATATCTTTTTCCATCCCTTCACTTTCAGTCTATATGTATCCCTTGGTCTGAAGTGGGTTTCTTGTAGGCAGCATATAGAAGGGTCTTGTTTGTGTATCCATTCAGCCAGTCTGTGTCTTTTGGTTGGAGCATTTAATCCATTGACATTTAAAGTGATTATTGACATGTGTGTTCCAATTACCATTTTCTTAATTGTTTTGGGTTTGTATTTGTAGGTGTCTTCCTTTTCTTGTGTTTCCTACTTAGAGAAGTTCTTTTAGCAATTGTTGTAAGGCTGGTTTGGTGGTGCTGAATTCTCTTAACTTTTGCTTGTCTGGAAAGCTTTTGATTTCTCCCTCAAATCTGAATGAGATTCTTGCTGGGTAGAGGATTCTTGGCTGTAGCTTTTTCTTTCAGGACTTTCAGTATATCCTGCCATTCCCTTCTGGCCTGCAGAGTTTCTGTAGAAAGGTCAGCTGTTATCCTGATGGGTTTTCCCTTATATGTTGTTTGTTGCTTTTCTCTAGCTGCTTTTAATATTTTTTCTTTGTTTAATTGTCGTTAGTTTGATTAATATGTGTCTTGGTGTATTTCTCCTTGGGTTTATTCTGTATGGGACTCTCTGTGCTTCTTGGACTTGGTGAATTATTTCCTTTCCCATGTTGGGGGAGTTTTCCACTAGAACCTCTTCAAATATTTTCTGAGACCCTTTCTTGTTTTCTTCTTCTTCTGGGATGCCTATAATTCGAATGTTGGTACGTTTAAGGTTATCACTGAGGTCTCTGAGGCTGTCTTCTAGTCTTTTTATTTTTTTTTCTTTTTCCTGCTCTGTGGCATTTATTTCCCCCATTCTATCTTCCAACTCACTTATTCGTTCTTCTGCCTCAGTCATTCTGCTGGTTATAGCATCTAGAGTATTTTTAATTTCAGTTATTTTGTTATCCATTGCTGTTTGTTTTTCTGAGTTCTTATGAACTGTTTCTTGTACTTTCTCTATTTTGTTATCGAGATTTTGTATCATTTTTACTATCATTACTCTAAATTCTTTTTCAGGCATTTTTCCTATTTCCTCCTCATTTATTTGGTCTTGTGGGTTTTTTTCCTGCTCCTTTGCCTGCATGGGGTTTCTTTGTTTCCTCATGGTTGTCCAAGCTTTTGGGGTTGCTTGTGCTGGTGATAGAGGTGTTTATAGAAGACTGTCCAAGCCTCAGACTAATGTCCAAGTATTGGATTAAACGAATATTCAGTCTAGGAAACACATACATGTATAAGACACACAATTATTGAATCCGTTAGGACATAAGGCTCTAGAAAGACCTGACAGAACCCCAGTGTGCTATCAGATATTCAAAGAGAAACCCAGCAGAAATTGACAACTGAAACAGAACAAATCAGAGACAAAAGCAAAAGCAAACAAACAACAAATAACACCCTACACATACAAACATCAATCCAGAGAGATTTTGTAAGCTAGGATCAAATATAGAAATGAGCTGGAGTACCACCAGAGAGAATGGAGATTCTCAGAATGTAATTAGACAACTGTACTAAGAACTAAGATAAAGACAAAAGCCTAATATTAATACCAAGGCAGTGCATCATCTGGAGAATAGAGCAAGGAGTCTGAGCAGACCGATAGTGTTGCTTATAAGTATGTTAATATAAAATACACTTAAAATGGCTGGAAGAAAGGGGAACAGAAGAGTGTGATGTGGTTGGAAATATGCAAAGAAAAAGAAAGGAATAGAAGTGTATAAAAGAAAGGGATGAAAGGAAAGTATGAAAGATATTTTGTCCATACTACCAAAAACTTAGCTAGATATAGAAGTATATAAAAAGGCAAAAAAAAAAAAAAAGAATAAAAAATATCCTTAAAAAATTATGTTGTAAAACTTGTAGATCCCTTAGGGCTAAGATCGTATTTAATACATCAAAAAAAAAAAAAAAAAAATGAGAGAGAGAGAAAGAAAAAAAAAAAAATCCAGAACTGATCCCAGAATGGACCAGTTCAATAGGTATTGATACTACTATTTCTGTTTCCTTAGCATCTCAGCTGTAAGTGTCCTTCTCCTTGCCTTGGGTTTTTTTTTTTTGCGTTATTCTGTGACCAGCAGAGGTTCCTTTATTTTTCGTCTGTAAGCCTTGGTGTGTGGGGAGGGAGAGGGTACAATAGTGGCTCCTTCTCCTGGGAGTGAGTGAGCAGTGGCGCACTGTTGGTTCAGTCAGGCTTGGAGGTGCCTGTTGCAGAGGGCGCTGGTGGCTCAGGCGTACACTGATAGTCTTAGAGTTGGGCCTCTCTCGGGGTTTTTTCTTTTTGATGCTGGTTTTTTTTTTTTCTCTCGGCAGCCTCCCTGCTGCTGGTGTTGCAAGGAGTTTTATTCTAGCCCCACCCGAGCGCCTGAGGGTGCTTGTTATCCCTGAGCGCCTTAGGTGGCCCGCAGGGTGTCTCTCCACTGCCTGTTGCAGAGGCGCGGAAAGAGAGGGAGAGGCTATGCGTGCGGCTCCTCCCCCCCGCCTGGGAGCCTGCAGCCTCCAGCCGCCATCATGGCCGGGCAGCTCTCAGGGACCGGCACTCCTCTCTGCGGACCTCCTCCCTCCTGTCCTCTCGATCCGTCACCCTACCGGCAACAATGTTTCTCACCCTGAACCAGCTCTCCGGTTCCCACGCTCCTGCTCCTGGACCCTCCGTTCAGCCGCGGATCGATGTCTCGGTCCGGGAACGCTGAGTTGCGCTGTGGACCCTCCGTATGTTTCTCACTCCCTCCCGTCTGCCACAGCTCCGCCGCTTCACCCTCTTTGAGCCCTCGTAGATGCCTCCCTACCGGCTATGTCGGGCTCCCCGCAGCCCTTTCTGGTGTCCGAGGCTGTCTGCTGGTGTTCAGCTGGTTCTCTGTGGGAATGACTGCATCCTTCCATGCATTCCCAATGCATCTGTGGAGAGGGATGCACTCCACGTCTCTCTACTTCGCCGCCATCTTTTTCCCCCTTGATCATTATGTAGTGTCCTTCCTTGTCTCTTTTAATAGTCTTTACTTTCAAGTCTAATTTATCTGATATGAGTATTGCTACTCCAGCTTTGTTTTGACTTCCATTTGCATGGAATATCTTTTTCCATCCCTTTCCTTTCAGTCTATATGTATCCCTTGGTCTGAAGTGGGTTTCTTGTAGGCAGCATATAGAAGGGTCTTGTTTTTGTATCCATTCAGCCAGTCTGTGTCTTTTGGTTGGAGCATTTAATCCATTTACATTTAAGGTTATGATTGACATGTATGCTCCTATTACCATTTTCTTAATTGTTTTGGGTTTGTATTTAGGTGTTTTCCTTCTCTTGTGTTTCCTACTTAGAAAAGTTCCTTTAGCAATTGTTGTAAGACTGGTTTGGTGGTGCTGGATTCTCTTAGCTTTTGCTTGTCTGGAAAGCTTTTGATTTCTCCATCAAAGCTGAATGAGATTCTTGCTGGGTAGAGTATTCTTGTCTGTAGGTTTTTCTCTTTCAGGACTTCAGTATATCTTGCCATTCCCTTCTGGCCTGCAGAGTTTCTGCAGAAAGGTCAGCTGTTATCCTTATGGGTTTTCCATTGTATGTTATTTGTTGCTTTTCTCTTGCTGTTTTTCATATTTTTTCTTTGTGTTTAATTGTCATTAGTTTGATTAATATGTGTCTTGGTGTATTTCTCCTTGGGTTTATTCTGTATGGGACTCTCTGAGCTTCTTGGACTTGATTAATTATTTCCTTTCCCATGTTGGGGGAGTTTTCCACTAGAACCTCTTCAAATATTTTCTTATGTCTTTTCTTTTTTTCTTCTTCTTCTGGGATGCCTATGATTCAAATGTTGGTGAGCTTAGTGTTGTCACCAAGGTCTCTGAGACTGTCTTCCATTCTTTTTATTCGTTTTTCTCTTTCCTGCTCTGTGGCAGTTCTTTCCACCATTCTATCTTCCAACTCACTTATTCGTTCTCCTGCCTCAGTTATTCTGCTGTTTATACCATCTAGAGTATTTTTAATTTCATTTATTTTGTTGCCCATTACTGTTTGTTTGCTCTTTAGTTCTTCTGAATCCTTATTAACTGTTTCTCGTATTTTCTGTATTTTGTTATAGAGATATTGAATCATCTTTACTATCATTACTCTGAATTCTTTTTCAGTCAATTTTCCTATTTCCTCTTCATTGATTTGGTCTTTTGGGTTTTTTTCCCTGCTCCTTTGCTTGCATGGTGTTTCTGTTTTCTCATTTTGTCTAATTTATAGGATTTGCTATCTCCTTTCCCTATGCTGCCTAGTAGTAATTCCTCTTGTTTCTTTCCTCTGACCCCTGTGGTGGGGTTTGTCCAGTGTCTTGAGTAGGTTTCCTGGTGGGGGGCTCTGGTGTCTGCTTTCCAGTGTGTGGTTCTGTGTCTTTTCTCTCTGATGAGCAGGGCCATGTCAGGTAGTGTGTTTTGGGGTATCTGTGAGGTTAATATGGCTTTAAGAAGTTTGTATGCTGATGGGTGGGTTTGTGTTCCTGTTTTGTTTGTAGTTTGGTGTGAGTTGTTTAGCACTGGCAGTTGCAAACAGTCAGATGAAGCTGGGTCTTAGATTCTGATACAGGGCTCCATGAGAGTTCTCTGCAATTAATCTTCTCTGTGTCTGAGGACTCCCTAACAGCCTAGCATCCTGGATTCAATGCTCCCTCCCCAGAGCCTCCTGCTTGACCTCTGATGGAGTAGTCCAGACTTCAGAGTTTGTTTGTCCTGGCAATAATGGGGCTTAAAGAAGACTGTCCAAGCTCCAGTCTAGTGACAGAGTGTTGAGTCAGAGTTACTAAGTCAAGGAAACACATACACGCATAAGACACACAAATACTGAATCCAATAGAACATAAGGCACTAGAAAGACCTGACAGAAGAACCCCAGTATGCCCTCAGACTATCACAGAGAAAACCAACAGAAATTCAAAATCATAAAAACAAACAAAGAAACAAAAAAAACCACACCAACACAAACACAAATCCAGGGAGATTTGGAAAGCTAAGATCAAATATAATAAAGAGCAAGAGGACCACCAGACAGACTGGAGAGTCTCAGAGTGAAATCAGACAGTTATACTTAGAACTAACATAAAGACAATACCTAATAATAAAAACCAAAGCAGTTTGTCATCTGGAGAATAAAGCAAGGAAACAGAGCAGACCAATAATATTGCTTATAAGTATATTAAGATAAAATAAACTAAAAAAAGAATAGAAGGCAGGGCAACAGAACAGCATACTGTGACTGGACATATGAAAAGAAAAAGAGAGAAAAAAATAGAAATGTATAAAAGATAGAGAAGGAGAGAAGACAGAAGAGATAAAATTAGCACTACAAAAAACTTAGAAATAGAAATATGTAAAGAGTCTAAAAATAAAAATGGAAGAAAAAATAGAATAAAAGAATAAAAAGATATGTTATAATATGTGTAGATCCCTTAGGACTAAGATCGTAATTAATTAAAAAATACACACACACACACACACACAAACACATATCCAGGGAAATTTTGAAAGCTAGGATCAAATATAATAAAGAGCAAGAGTGCAATCAGACAGACTGAAGATTCCCAAAACAAAATCAGACAATTATAATCAGAACTAAGATAAAGACCAAACCTAATAATAAAAACCAAAGCTGTGTGTCATCTGCAGAATAAAGCAAGGAAACAAAGCCAAGCGATAATATTGGTTATAAGTATATTAAGATAAAAGAAACTAAAATGGATCGAAGACAGGGCAACAGAAGAGCACAGTGTGACTGGAAATATGAAAAGAAAAAGAAAGAAATAGAAATGTATAAAAGGTAGAGATGAAAAGAATGTAGGAGAGATACAGGCAGCACTACAAAAATCTTAGCAAGAAATAGAAATATATAAAAAGGCTAAAAATAAAAATAGAATAAAAACTAGAAAAAAATATGTTATAAAACGTGTAGATCTCTTAGGACTAAGATCATACTTAATTAAAAAAAAAAACAAATTATGACTGACCCCAGAATGGACCAGATCAATAGAATTAATCATAATATTTCTGTTTCCTTGAGGTCTCAACTGTAAGTGTCCTTCTACCTGCCTTGGGTTTTTTGTATTACTCTGTGACCAGCAGAGCTTCCTTTATCATTCATCTGTAAGCACTGGTGGGGAGACACAGGGTACAATAGTGGCTCCTCCCCCTGGGGGTCAGTGAGCAGTGGGGCCCTGCCTGGGTTGCAGTGGCTCTGGCAGCTCAGGCAGTGCCTGTTGCAGAGGGACACTGGTGGCTCAGGCAGAGAGAGTGGAAGTGCCTCCCCCCTGCTACGACTCCGCCGGGGCACCCTCCCTGGGTCATGGCGGCTCAGTCAGCCATGGAAGCGCCTGTTGCAGAGGGATGCCAGTCACTCAGGTGTAAACAGAATGTCTTCAGAGCTGGGCCACTCTGGGTACTTTTGGCTCTCGGCTGCAGGCACTCTAGGCCAGCCCCGCCCAGGGGCCTTTGTTACCCCTGAGTGTGTTAGCCAGGCCCACAGGGGTCCTTCCTTTGTCCTTTGCAGGCACTGAGAGAGAAGCTACACCCATGGCTCCTACCCTCTGCTTGTCAGTCAGCAGTATCAAGCCGCTGCCATGGCCTCCCAGCTTTCCGCGGTAGACATTTTCCGCTATGGATTTTTTCCTTCCTGTCCTCTCAGTCCATCTCCCTACTGCCAATAATGTTTCTCACCCTGAACCAGTTCTCTGGTTCCCATGTTCCATCTCCCAGACCCCCTGTTCAGCTCTGAACCTATGTCAGTCCGGACACGCTGAGCCGTGGTGCAGAAATTCCATGTGTTTCTCACTTTTCCCGTCTGCCACAGCTCAGCCGCTTCACCCTCTTTGAACAGTCGCAAATGTCTCCTTTCTGACCCAGGGAAATTCCCCATTGGAGAAGGGGTTTCCCCATCAGATAAGGGATGTTTCCCCAAATTCAGCAATCTCCCCTCTGTTTCAGATCCCCCCACCCCAGGGTGTGGGACTCATCCCTTTCCTTTCTTCTCCTCCTCTTCCTCCTTTTTTTTTCCCCCTCTGTCCTACTCAGTTATGTTGGGATCTTTGCAGTCCTTTCTGGTGTCTGAGGTCGTTTGCTGGTGTCCAGCTGGTTCTCTGTGGGAATTATTGTGTCTTTTGTTGTATTCCTGATGCATCTGTGGAGAGGCATACATTCCATGTCCTTCTACTTTGCTGCCATCTTTCTGCTCTCCCTCCTGGCATTTTGATTGGAATTGAGTTGAAGCTGTAGATAAATTTGTGTAGAATTGACATAACCATATTGTGTTATCCTATTCATTAACATGGTACATCTCTCTGTTCATGTCATCTTTCATTTATCTAGCAATATTTTGTTTCTAGTATAAAATTCTTTCATATCTTTTGTCACATGTACTCCTAAGAATTTCCTATTTATCATGCCATTTCAAATGATGCTGCATTTTTTTAATATTTTGATGTCCAATTACTCATTGCCTATGTATTAATCTTTTATCCGGGAACTGTGCTAAAATCACTTTTCAATTTTCAACATAAATTAGTGTCAAAGGAGGAATTCTAAATGATAACAACATGCAAAAATTCAGAGTAATTACAGTGTGCCCATTGAAGCAGCACAAACTCAGTGTCTTGACAATACACACTTGTCAGAGGATGAGAAAAGACGAGTTCAAAAAACCATTTGTTAACAAAATACGAACAGAAACATACTTTCATATGATTGCTGAATACATGATGAAGTGAGTCATGTGATGATTGAGTGCAACATCTTTGTTTCCAAGTTGTATAGTTCATTAATACTTTTTAATGAACAAATTAAACCAGTTAATTTGTATATTGATTGTATATTCATGTCAAAATCAATAATATCCACCCTCAAAAACTGATTTATTTACATGATAAGCTTTTTTGTCAATCAAAGTCTAGCTCTTGCAAACTTAGAAAGACCGGAATCTCAGACAAGAGACAGTAAAATTTCAGAAGGTGCTACCTTCAATCATGCTACCAAGAGATATAAAATTAGGCAGAAAAGGAAGAATTTGTGGGGGACAGCAAAGCAGAGATACAGAGAGACAGAAAAAATTCTACACTGGCTAATTGATTTTGAGGGACAAGGGCAGGATCAAAGGTCCCAATATATTAAGCCTGAAGTAATAATGGTCCCTGAATTAGATACATAATATTTTCCCTGGTCATCTATTATCACATAGTTTCACAGGATCATCATCTATAAGAAGGGAAGAATGTATTTTCAGGCCACATTTGTAAGAGGAAAATATATAATCCCCCTACTATTCAACCCTTATTTGCGGCTTTACTAGCCAAAATATCATTTGACGTGATTTCAGCTTGAGCATTTGACAGTATAGACAAGAGGAGAATACAGTTCTAGGATTTCCCTAGGCAACTTGGATATAAATCAACTAAGCCATTTTTTTAAGTTAATTAAAAATAAATAACACTGAAAACCCGCAAGATGAAGGACATCACTTGAAATTGGTTAGGGCTACAGAGCAATAAAATAAGATGAAGTGAATAATTTTCTATATTTAGGAGCATCATTATTTCTGTATAGACATATATTTTATTGTTCTTCCCACCTTTAAAAAATTCAAGGTTTTGTGTTCTGTGTGAATTTTAAAATTGTTTACATGCTTACTTAGTTTTTAATAGAACTCTGGTCAATTTAATATGTGTAAATAGTTGTCCACTCCAATTTCTTTCCTTCAAATTTAGAATCAGTTCTTATATATCCAGATAAGCTTCTTCAGCTTATGGTAGGTAGGATACAGTTTCATAAACTAAATTAGAATTGCTTGATCCTTGTTGCATACAGAATCTCTAAATGCCTTTCAAAATGTGTTCATGTCCAGCCCTCATTCTCAATCAATTGATATAAAATATCTGGAAGGAGAGTCTGGACATAAGTATTCTGGAAAAAATTTTTGAGTTGATTTATATGTGCAATGATTAATGTAAATCTTCAAGGTCAACATCACCCATATTCATTGTTATCCATGACAAGTACTTTTTGGGTTATGCATACCCTTATATCTTGGCTTAAATAACAGATATAAAGAATGTTGCCTCAATGGGTGTCCCATAATGAAATCAGAATACTGATAGGAAAATAGTAGAACCCAGAGACCTAACATTATAAAAACTGGGTGGATATGCTTGAGAATCTGGAACCCAGGATTCTTTTTTTTAACCTTGTGGAATACTTTTCCACTTGTTAGAGGAGAGCAGCCTCCTTCTTCCTAGGCAATAAGTAAAGACCTCATGAGTCGAATACCTTATCAAAAGATGTTTGTTATTTTCTTAAACCATCCTAGCTCCCTTCAGAGCTTCCAGGCAATACTTAGGATTACAGCAGAGCTTGAGCAGGGAAATAATTTCCATACTATGGGGAAAAAAACAGTTTACTTAACAAATTGTTGCATGTCTTTTTTTTTTATTTTACTTATTTATTTATGTATTTATTGGCTGTGTTGGGTCTTCGTTGCTGTGCACGGGCTTTCTGTAGTTGCAGAGAGGGAGTTCTGCTATTCATTATGATGCATGGGCTTCTCATTGTGGTGGCTTCTCTTGTTGTGGAGCACAGGCTCTAGGCATGAGCTTCAGTAATTGTGGCACATGGGCTCAGTAATTGTGGCTCACAGGCTTAGTTGCTCCGCAGCATGTGGGATCTTCCCAGACCAGGGCTCAAACCTATGTCCCCTGCGTTGGCAGGTGGATTCTTAACCACTGCACCACCAGAGAAGCCCTGCACATCTTGGTTAATATATATATACTGTCAGAAACTAGGAGGAAATGAGAAGTTTAACCAGGGTGAGAAGATAATAAGATTGAATAGTGGAAAGTTTATAGACATGGTTATATTCTTTTATATCTTAGAATTTAACCTGAAGTTGACCTTAATGCAATGTGAGAATGACTTCTTCAAGCTTAAAGATGACAACATTAAGAAAATGACACGAGATGGTAGATCTGCCTTGGCAGAGAATTAAAGAAGGTGTCAAAACAGTCAAGATGGCAGGCAAATTAAAATCAATGTGTTACATGAGAACAAAAAATCCACCATGTAACTATGATCACCAGAAGGTCCCAAAATGTGTTTCCTTCACTAAAGTAGTAAGGAGTGCACCAGTGAAAGGGGCACAGTCATCACTGAGAAACTCAGTGCAAGCTGTCTTTTCATATTAGAGTTGACAGTTGATGATACTGCCACATTACTGGGTCTTTAATGTGAATAAGGATGATAGATTCTTGAAATAGTAAGAGGCCCAGTAGTTGCAAGTAAATGTCAGAGACAATGTGGCTATAACTACCATAACAGGAAACAAAGCCAGAAGAGTACTTTGGCTGAAGACTCCTTTGGTGTTTACTAATAAAACGTCATGTTCTTAGATGTGAGATAGATGGGGAGCAGAATATAATATTTCATGATTTATATAACAAAAAAATTCATGTTGGCATGCAAAAGGTTGATGTTATCCAAATAAAATATCAAAATCGTTCACCCAGCTTCCAGATCTGAGTCATTTCTCATACCCAGTGCTCATCAATTGAAAGGAGTCTAGAGCCTCTTGAGAATATAAACAAAAAATATAAACAATAAATATGTGCAGTCTTTATTTTCAAAGGGACTGTTAGTAGTTTACAGAGCAATTGCATGCAGGAAAAATAGAATATCAAGATATTTTGAAGTCTGTTGAATACAATACACTGATAATAAGAGAAATGAAAGTCCTGATAGTCTTCAGGTTAGAGTGTGGTTTATGGAGAAAGATTATAAGTGGAATCCTGAGCTAAGTACACCTCACAATATCACTGATCGGTCTGTGGACCTAAACTTTGGACATTTTTCTGGTTCCTGGATTCAAAATTGGGAAGGATATACTTACTTGATGACATATACCTTATGTTAGTTCTCAGATCAAAGGATTAAGAGGTATGACACCAGAAATGGTCAAAGGAAAGTTCATAAAACTTCCCTTGCTCAGGAAAAGTATGGTCACAAACAATATGGTATCAAGATGGAATTGCAGATATGTATTGAAATTCTAAAGATTTATATGATTCTGAGGTAGTGATCCCCTTCATACGCTCTTTCAACTATACCTCTGCTGTAAAATGAGCTGCACTGAGGAGAATGACAGTAGCCCACCATAAACTTGATCATGAGGTAGCTCTAATCATAACATTTGAGTGGGTATGTCATTTTATTGAAACAAAATATGACAGTCTCTGATACTTGAAACGTGATCAATAATCTGGTGAATGGGCTCTGTTTCATCCCCACAAACAAAAAAGATCAAAGAAGTTTGCATTTACCTTCACATGGGAAGGAGAGCAGTACACACTTGCTGACCACCCCTGACCTCACACGAACTCACTGCTCTTGATCTCAATATATTCTCAAAGACATTAATTATCTTCGTGTGTTATACACATTATCAGACTTTAAAGCACCTATTTCCTTTAATAAGATAAAAAATATTTTAATGATTTCTTAGCCCAACTGTTGTACTTTGGGAATTTACAACATAAAGCAGACACATTTCTACAAGGACAAATGAATAAGAGAGCACAGCTCTATCTTCTAAGCATAACCCTACTCAACATTTCCCATTGCCTTATTCATTACCACCCAAGTCTAATCCACTTTCCTCTCTTGCCCAGATGAATCAAATACCTCCAACTAATTTCCAGCCTTGAATTCCAACCTTTAAACAGGTGCCAAAGTGATCTTTGCAATAGGAAAATTAAAATATAGCATCCCTCTACTCAGAACTTTCAATGATTCTCCTTCCTCCTCAGAATAAAATTTAAACAATTCACCATGGTCCTGATGTCTAACCTCATTGTATTCATCTCCTACTCTTTCCTATTTCTCTGAACTTACCTCCTACTACACTGTCCTGATTTAGTCTTCTCTAGTCATGTTCTTGCTTCTTCCAAAAATGAACCAAACTTGTTCCAATCTCAGGGGCATTGCCCTTGCTGCTCTCTTTGCTTGGAAAAGTTTGCTCTAGATTTTGCATGACTTATTCAATTATTTTATTTAGTTCCCTGTTCACCTGTCATCTCCACAAATAGACCTTTCCTGATTCTACCTAATTATCCACATCCATTTCTTTTCATATATTCCATCCCTTTTTATCCTCTAATCCTGCTGTTTTTTATTACACAGAAGTGGTATTTATTTTTAAAAATCTAATCTGCCTTCTAGAATATGAGTTCCATGAAGGTATGATGATTTTGTTGATTTGCAGTTCATCACTATATCTCTAGGGCCCAGGGTAATGCCTAGAGCAAAGTAGGTGCTCAATAAATATTTGTTGAGTAACTAAAAGAATTAAGGTTATTCTGTAACAAAATGACCACAATATACTTAAAAACTTACATCAGCTCATACCCAAAGTAAACTTGAACAAAAATAAACATGATCCATTTGTGCTTCAGGTGATAAGATATTTTGTTCTTGTCTACAAAGAATCTTTTGGCTAGTATGATTATTAGGATTTCAGGGTGGAAGTTACCCATTTTCTCTTTTGGGTTCCTAGCTGAAGGAGGAAAATTACAAGAATCATTGATATAAATGGGATCAGAGCATAAGAGTCATTAAAGACTTGAATAAGCATCCTAAAATCTCTAACCTAGGACTCTTAGAAACCCTACATTGAAGACTATGGCTTGGGTAAGAGGCTAAGGAGGAGTTCTCATACCTACAGCTCTGATTCTATGTGTTGAGACCTACACACCTAGGTGTTTTTAAATTACAATTGTGTTGGTAGAGCAAAGTCCATGCACACACCATACATACACGATAACCAGCATATCAAAGGAGACTGTGAGTTTCTGCCAAAGTAGTCCTGCCAATTCCAAACCTTTCATTCTCTCTTCAAACATGTAACATACCCCAACTCCAAACTTACTTTCAGAAGATGACTTCATTTCCTAATTTTTAGAGAAATGGAATTCATACGACAGATACTCTTTCAAAATCTTTTACCAGGTCTCTAACTTTCCCCATATCTATATACATTTTCTACACCTAGCTCCTTCTTAAGATAGACAAAGTGTTCCTACTCAAGTAAATGCCTCAGCTTGTGATTTGAATCTCTCTCCATTTGGTTTCCCAAAGAGACTTTCTTCATCATTTAACTGGTCTGTGTTTTATATTTTCAGTCATTTATGCTAAATCTTTCCTAAATCCAATATGTTCTTCAATATGTCCAAGTCTATTCAATATTTTTAAAAATAAATAAATACACTATTTTACTCACACATTCTTTCTTACAAACTCCATTCTACCTTTTTTTTTTTTCTCCTTAACAGTCAAGGTCCTAAACAATTAATTTTATTCACTGTCTCTATTCCTTCTCCTTACCCCTCCACATACTCTAATCTGGTTTAAACCCCTTTCCCTTCATCAAAGGAGATCTTGCTAAAGTAACTGAATCCTATGGACTTTTGTCAGTCCTAAATCTCAGAAAACTCACCACTGATTTTCATCTCTCTTCTGCTTACAGCCATCTTTCATTTTTCTTCTTTAATACCAATTTTCTTGATTTTTTCTCCCTTCTGGATCCTTCTTCTTCATCTTTTTTTTTTTTTTTTCAGGCTCACCTTTCTCTATGAAACAAATAAATATTGGAGCATCTCAGGTCCCAGTCCTAGGCCATCATCTCATGCTCCAGTCTTTCTCCCATATGATTTCAGCCATCTTCATCATTTCTATTGTCCTGCTTACACTGATAACTCCCAAATGCATACCTCCAGCACAGACTTGTTCTCTAAGTTCCATATACCTGTATCCAGCTGCATATTCAACTCTTGTAAGATGCTTAACTAAACATGTCCAAAAAAAAAGCCATACAAATCGAATCTACTCTTACAGTTTTTTTTTCAGTAAATCACCATAACTACTATTCAGCAAGTCAAATATCTAGCAGCATATCTCTCTGTCTCACCCGTAGAAGTCTTGTCAATTTTACCTCCAAATTATTCTCAAATCAGTACTCATCTATTGAATATTTCCACTGCTCTTACCCTAATTGAAGTCACTCACACATCTCTCCCCCAGAAAACTGCAGCAACCTCTTAACTCATCTCCCCACATCCATTTTTGCCTCCTTCCTATTTGTTTTTCATATTGCTCCCAAGTGATCTTTTCAAAATAAAAACCTAACCATGTTTCTCATTACTAAAAACTGTTTTCAAAGAATCCCTCTTACTCTTAGGGTAAAAATCAAAGCACTTAATATTCCTAAGTACTTCTCTAATCTCAACTTGTGCCAATAAGCCCCTTGCTGTTTATGTTCCAAAACCTTGGACTTTCCATGTCTTGAGTGCACCATTATCCCTGTTGTTTCACAGATATTTCCTCCCACTTCAACGAGTCAACTTCAACTTATCTTTCTTATCTTATTTCACTTGTCCCTTCTCAGGAAAGCCTCCTCTGATACCAGCACCCTATATTAGGCATAGTGTATGGTAAGTATTCAATAAATATTTGTTCACTAAGTGTATAAATAATACATAGACATACCAGATAACAGGAAACAAGACTAAGTGCCAAATCTGAAGCAGAAATGAAAGAAAAAGAGCAAGATGACATTTCCTGAAAACATTTAGATACAAGGATCCCACCACTAATGCAGTAATCCAATAAAAATCAGTTTTGGACCAATTACATACTGCTGTCTCAGAGAGGATTAAGTACACACTTGGAGGTAAATGCTAAAATTTTGCAGTTTCCTTCTTTTTTAGGATGAGATCATTTTTTGAGTGGAATGCATATTCTTCCCTTTAATAATAATTCATGTGATTATAATCCTCGTCTGTTGGGGTATTCTTGCCTGCAAGTATCCCCAAAACCCAACTAAAACAGTCAAAATGTAGAAAGAATTATTTCATAAAGCAAAAATCAGGGAATTTTCACAGTTAATATAATGGTTTTGAAATAGCATCGAACCCTGGATTATTCCATCTTTCATTCGGTCTTCATCAGGGAGTTAGATTTTGTCTCATGAGATGGCACCAGGAAAAACAAGACGTATATATTTACATAATAATATTAAAGGTTGGAAAAAGAATACTCTTGTTTTTTTTGCTCTTACATAAGGAGCAAGAAAGAACTTTTCAAGAACTCTCTCCACCACTCAGCAGACATCCTCCTCAGGCTTATTGATCAAAATCACATCACAAGGCCATTTCTGAACCAATCTCTAGAGAGAGTAGAATCATTACAACTGGCTAAGACTAATAAACCTAGAGACTCCTAGGACTGGAGAAAGGTCCTGATCATGTGGCCTGCTGTCAATTGAACAAAATGAACACTCTCTTATCCACGAAGGGGGAGATTCACAGCAAGCACTATCTGCCACCCTGTCATTTAGCGAGGAACTCCCTTATTCTACTGTATTTAATGTTCATCTTTTATAATCCTAACGATAACCCAATAAGACTGGCATGAATTTTACAGATGAAGAATAAGACTCAAAGATTGAACTCTAGTACACTAGGTTATATAATTATTGACATGAGCAAGATTTAAATGCAGGCCTGCCTGACTTAAAAATATGTTGTAAGGAACAGCACAATGATAATTACTCACATAATTACTCACAAGCATGCTGAAAGCATATTTTCTACACATTGAGATTCCAATAATAAACAAAATTCTAATTGCTGTTCACTAAAACATTCAATGTCAAATACTCTGTGTTCACTATTCAATAATCAACATCACCTAAAGTTTCTGACACAAAGATAGGTGCTCATAAATATATGCTAAATTTTTATATTAGCCATTTAACACTAGGCTATTTATTGTAAAACTTAGGCAAATTACTTAACCTCTCTGTGTCTTAGTTTCCTTATCTATACAATGGTTTAATAATAATAGCTTCCAGTTCATAGGTTTATTAACATAAATGAGCCTGGCACAGAATAAGAGCTCAATGAATTCTCAATTCAAAACTGATGCCTGGTCAGTATTAAGAAACATTAGGCAATAGAAAAACAAAGCAAAACAAAATAAAACAGAATTACCTCTTTTTTTTTTTTTTACTTTGATGACTTTTCAAACATGTTCTTTGAAATATGTAGCCAATTTTCATTCATAACAACCTTTTATAGGTTTACTATAATAGTGACGTTTAAATGGCTCATAGTTTTCTCCAGCTTTATTAAGGTATTATTGACACATAACATATGTAACTTTAAGATGTGAAATATGATGATTTGAAGCTTGTATATATTACAAAATTATGACCACAATAAGGTTAATACCTCCATCCCCACATATAATTACCATTGTGTGTGTGTGTGTGGTGATAACATTCAAGATCTACTCTCTTAACTTTCAAGAATATAATACAGTACTGTTAATTATAGTCACCATATTGTAATTAGATCCCCAGAACTTATTCATCTAACTGGAAGTCTGGACCCTTACACAAACAGCTTTCCACTTTCACCACGCCTCCCCCACCAAGCCCCGAGCAACCACTGTTCTACTCTGTTTATTTGTGATTTCAGCTTTTGCAGATTCTGCATTTAAGTGATAGCATACAGTATTTGTCTTTCTCTGTCTTATTCCAGTTCACATAATACCCTCAAGGTCCATCCATGATGTCACAGAAGACAGGATGTCCTTCTTTTTGATGGCTAAATGATATTCACATTTTCTCTACTCTTTCATTGCATTGATGGACATGTAGGTAGTTTCCCTAACTTGGCTATTGTGAATAATGTGGCAATGAATATGGGGTTGCAGATGTCTCTCTGGGATAGCGTTTTCTGAGATAGCACTTCCTTCAGCTATATTCCCAGAAGTGAAATTGGCGGACTATATTGCAGGTGCTAGGCACCCAGCTCTGTGGCTCCGGGTAACCTCTGGCACTCAATCCACTCCTCTTCTCTGGATGGCATCTCTCTCCTCGATGGCTGCTGGCTTGGGAGAGAGGTAACGTGAGTCATGTGAATCTATCTTTCCTATCATCTTCACTGTATCTTTTCATATTTCTGTGCTTCACCCAGGTGCTGTAACCCCTTGCCTGGAATCCTTGGCTTTTGTAAAGGTATTTTCTTGAGCAGATAGTTATTCAAATTGATGTTTCTGTTAGGGGAGAGGAAAATTTCAGAGGGGTTGAGCACAGGTAAATGAGTTGTAGAAATTCCTATGTCACCAGTTTTTAGCCCACACTTTATTTTTTTTTAAGATTTTTATTTATTATTTATTTATATTTGGTTGTGTTGGGTCTTCGTTGCTGCACACAGGCTTTCTCTAGTTGTGGTGATTGGGGGCTTCTCATTGCCTTGGCTTCTTTTGTTGAAGAGCACAGGCTCTAGTGGCACGGGCTTCAGCAGTTGTGGCTTGAGGGCTCTAGAGCACAGGTTCAGTAGTTGTGGTGCACAGGCTTAGTTGCTCCACAGCATGTGGGATCTTTCAGGACCAGGGATCGAACTCATGTCCCCTGCATTAGCAGGTGGATTCTTAACCACTGTGCCACAAGGGAAGTCCTAGCCCACACTTTAATATAGTCCTAGTTTCGAAAGCTGAGAACTGAGGTGGCAGCTAGAACACAAACTACTTCCCACTGCCTAACCCAAACTCTAGCACTTTATCCAATTCAAGATATGCTCCATTTCAAAAGCCTTTTTTTAAAATGTGACAAGAATTTTACTCTTCATCTCTTCCCCACGAACTTTTGCCTTATTCATTCCAACTCTATATTCCTTTTAGTCTCTGTTATCAACCTGTGAGGTTTTCTTACTGTATCCAGTTCTGAGTGGGTAATAACCTGGTTTATCAGGTTTATGGAATTGAAAAATCAATAAAATACACAGTAGTAAATCTTCCCAGACAGGATAAATTCATAAACCATCATGGCCTCTCTGCCCCATGAGACAGCCCCAGCATGGATCAGTGATAAGAACCACTTATACCTGAATGCAATAAAAACATTTTTACTGACCCCAGACAGCTCAAGGCTCTTCTACTTCTTCCACTGTAAGTGAGGGCAAAAACCCAGGAGTCAGATAAATTCATAGGAATTGAGAATTCCAACACATCTTGGAAATCTTTAATTCCAGCCATTTCATTTCATAGATGAGTAAACAGTAACCAAGAAATTAAGCCACTTGTTTAGTTCTGCCAAATAATTAGTGATAGAAATGAAATCAGACTGCAAGTCTCTCAATTTCCAGGGAAGCACATTTTACTTTTCTAGGCCTCCTCTCCACAAAAATCTCTTTTACAATAAATAAATAAATAACAAATTTGTTTATTTTTATTTATATTTGCTTATGTGTTTTTTTCTTGACTTATATATACATTTTTCACACATTTGCAACAATTTCCTCACCAGTGATAAAAAACTTCACTTGCCATGGAATTATCATATTAATTGCCCTTCAAATAACTCCTCTAAAATTTCTTTAAAGCCATTTCTGCTATTAGAAAGTGTATACCTCTGACAATAAAATAGATTTTTTATGCATTTATTTGACATTATTGAGAACCTACTCTATGCTACTTACTACAATTGGTGCTTGGTGTTCGGATAGAAACATACAACACCGTGATAGTATATAGGTCAAGTGAGGGAAACAGATAGATACTAAAATAATTATCATAAAAATGAATACATGTAATAAAGAGTCTGACTCCATTTTTGATGTTTGATTGCTGGCAGCTTTCAAGACCGACCACTTCCTCTTCCCTTTATGCTCCACATCTGGGCAGATATGAAAGCTTTAGTATGTCCTCCTTTCTTTGGTGCCAGTGTGTGTGTATATATACATACACATACATACAAAACAGTGAAAAATATATACACATATATGACTTTATAGAGGTGTCTATATTATTTATATATATTTATACATTATACAAATGAAAAATGTCAAAAAGAGGAAATGGATTTTATTTTTAGCAACCACTCAGTTATTCCAGAATGTTTACCAAGTACCTTTTACATGCTAGAGACAGTGAGTAGCTTAGGCAATTAAACAATAAACAAGACAGATGTGGCCCCTACCCTTACACCCATTCCCATACATGTTCTCCAGGTTTCCGCTTGTATAAATTAGAAAACTCAAGTAGTGCTTTTGGAGTGTAGCTACCTCCTCATGGGTCACACTTTGTACCTCACTACTAGGGACTTGTTGGGACTCAAGCCTATTTATAGGTCTAGAAGCAAAACGGGATGGTGGGGGTGGGTTCTGAGGAGAATCAGCATTGTCTTGGAGGGCAACTGCCTCAGGAAAGCCATTACGTTTCCTCAGGCAATGTAGAATTAATCCCCTCAGACAGAGGCAGAAAGATGCAAACCGCTGGGGTGGGGATCCCCCTTGCCATTGATGATGGGGAGACCTCTCCCACTGGCACAGAAGACTAATCATAATTTAGGGCTCAGCGTCCCCAGCTTCATGAAGGTCTTCCCACAGATCCCCAACACAACTTGAAGAATCACATTTTTTCCTAATCAATGCCCTGACTTTAACAGTAGACACCCTAGGAGGCTGGGAGCTCAACTTGATTTTCAGTAATTTCAGCCCTGTGGTTGTAGGAGGTAAAGGTCTCCTTCAGAGCACTCATGGAAGCTCCTAGGTCATTTCTGTGGCTTGAGGTGGGAAATTAGATAACTGAACTCATTCTTTTATTTCACCACTTTGTCCTGTGGCATTAGGAGCAACCAACTAATGTCACTATATTACTTAGTTTTCCAAAATGCTCAAAAGTATCATATATGGAGTCACTTATAAGTAGTTGCTTCTTATGAGTGGTTGATTAGGAGTAACCAAAGCAGATATTTTGCATATCTCTAAACAGTTCAAGTCAAGGACTCTCAGTGCTCTCTACTACTGGAGATAGTCATTAGCATATAATCAGATTAGAGAGCTAACATATCATATTATTACTGAATGTCTTACTCTTTGTGGATATATTACATTCCTCCACATGTCTTCAAAAGACTCCAATTTGTAACAGAATCAATAAAATTTTGTAAACCTATTTCACAAGGTCTGATGATAGAAATATTTAAATTACAGTAAAGCTGTAGACAATCAAAGGGCATGAATAGAAGTTTGATGAAAGTTTTAAACTATGTTTTCTTTTGAATCAACCAAGATTTGTGCAATTGTTTGTTCTAGTTGTTTACTTGCTGGTCCAGTGAATTTGGCAGAGAAACAATAAACAAGAGATTTTTATCCATCTATTTATCAAGAGAGTAATGAGTTCCCTTAATTGCTTCAGGATGTAAAAGCATATTTCCTGTGAAGGATTCATTGACAACTGCATGCATGCTTTTCTACTCTATTGAAAAGCTTTTAAACATAAAGTAAGAATTGTTCTCTGAAATTTATATTTTGATTTGACAAAGAAAAATAAGCTATATCAGGTTAAAATTTAAACTTATTTTTAATGCTCTTAAGGTCAGTGCACATATCCATCTAAATGATACAGTGCTTGCCCGTGAGGGTAAGTAGGAATAAAATATAATATCATATGCATATATTCACATTAAATCATATATATTTTTATATAGATAAGCATAGTTTGAAACAGCACAATAAAGGAAAGATAGATAAAAGATGGTAAAAATTGTTTACAAAATACTATGTGTTTCATTTTCCATTGTTTCATATTGAATAGGAAAGTGTTTTAGTGCTTGTTAAAAAGCAAATCAATACAAGAAAACAATCAATGTAAATCTCAGTCTGACAATATATATAATAAAAACATAAATAAGAATATAAACAAAGTATAATATAAACCTCATAAAAATTTAACATTGTACAAATTTACCATATAGAGTCTGTACTATACAAAAACAATGTTTAATGATTGGAAATTGAATAAACATGAATTTGAATCCATCAGGGCATATTGTTAAACATTCCTTGGGCAGAACAATAAACTTTTCTTAACTTTATTTTCATTGGTATAAATCACTCCAAACTTAAAAGATTGGTGATTAAATTACACAATGTCTATCAAACACCTGACTGACTGTAGTCAACTAATGGGAACAATTTCATTTCACTAATGAGCATACAGCATGATTCAAATATTTTAAAGCAGAGTCCATTCTTTCCTGTATTCATAGTCATTCATTCTTTTTATCATCCATTCATATACTTATTTATTCACAGGTGTTTATAGAGTGCCTATTATGTGTCAGGTCCTGTTAAAGACACTATGGGACTTCCCAGGTGGCACAGTGGTTAAGAATCTGCCTGCCAATGCAGGGGACATGGGTTCAACCCTTGGTCCAGGAAGATCCCACATGCCATGGAGCACCTAAGCCTGTGCGCCACAACTACTGAAGCCTGTGCACCTAGAGCCCTTGCTCCACAAAAAGAGCAGCCAATGCAATGAGAAGCCCGAGTACCTCAATGAAGAGTAGCCCCCACTTACCACAACTAGAGAAAGCCCGTGCGCAGCAACAAAGACCCAACACGGCCAAAATAAATAAATAAATAAGTAAATAAACTGAATGATAAAAACATTTTTTAAAAAAGACACTATGGAACACTGCACTGTAGAAACACATTCAATATAAAATTTGTTGACATATCCTAACATGTCCTAAAATCACATTGTGGTACCCCTCTAGAACTAGAAAAGAGGAGGAAAAAGATGATAAAATTATTCAGATGAATACAGATTTTAATAAATGAGATTCATGTAAACGTGTTTTTTAAAAAATATTTGTCTCCGAAAGATATCAAAGCTCTTTAAAATATAATAAAACAGTACAAATAATTTTAATGGTTTGGAAAATGCATAATATCAGCTGAAAATACTAGGGAAACTACAGAGGCAACATAACCTCATATATTTTCATAATATTTCTGTATAAAGTTTAGTATAGATTCAGCCACAAATTGTAGCAATCTCTACTCAAACTATCTTAAATTACAAGGAAATTCCTTATTTTACATAAAAGTAAATCCAAAAATATGGACTTCTAATTTGATTGACATGTTGGATTAACAATGTGATCAAAGAATGTAGTTCTTTTCATTTTTTGACTCTGCCAGTTACTGTCTGTTGACTGTCAGCATACCTCTGTACTACCTCTGTACTCCACTGTGTGTTGCAGGGGCCTGGAGGCCTCAGACTACATTTCTAAGGTACCCATGTCAATGAAGATCCTGATGGGAGACTGTAAGATGGGAAGAGAAAGAAACTTATGTGTCTTCTGATGATGCTTTTTGCTGTAGAATATCCATGAGCATCATTTGAAGACAGCTGATCAGTGCAGAGAATTCCAGGCTTTCTTGGCATTCATGAGGTTTTCAGAAGTGAGGTCAACAGCACAGGCTCTTGTGTTACTGCTCTGTGGCACTGGCAGTGCCTTCAGCAAACAGCTGGCAAGTGTAGGGTCAAAGGGCTTCAGCCAAAGGGCAAGAGCAGCATTCCGATATGTGTTCACACTTTCTTCTTCCCTTTGCTCCTTCAGCCTTGCTCTTTCTTTCCTTGCTTTTCCAGCCTTTCCAATGACTTAATTACTTTCCTGCATTAAGTCCTCCTCTGTTTGAACACCTTGAGTCGCTTCCCGTTTCCTGACCCGACTCTGATTTATAGAGCCAACTTCAATGATGACTTTGTCCTTAGGCTGGAGCAAGATGACAAGAGCAGTTCCAGGCATCAGTCCAGATATGACAACGTTCACAGTAAAAAAAAAACAAAACAAAGCAAAACAAACAAAGCAAAACAAAAAACAACAAAAAAAACATTTCACTTCCTGCAGTTCTCTTAGGAGTAAGGAACTTTTTCCCAGAAAATTCATACCAGATAGCTCTTCATGACACACTGGACAGTACTGAGTCTAAAGCTATGTGAGTAAATTATGTTTTGTACACTAGACTCAAAATAATATTGTCTTTAAAGGCAGACTTCTTTCTCTCTCTCTCAATTAAGTATTCAGATGTTGGCAGTTCAAGACTAGTACAATGGCTCTCGTGTTGTATAAGACAGACTTAAGTTCAGCTTTTTACTTCACTATGCCTAGCATGTGGCTCTAATCCTTATAATCTGAGAGGATGCTCCAGCCTTCATAACCATATTACTCTGGGATAGAGGAAGTGGAAAGGAAAGAGCATCATCCTTACTTTAAGGACACATCCCAGAACTTTTATGAATCACTTCTGCTTATGCATCGTTGGCCAGAACATAGGCACATGGCCACCCTAACAAGAGTGGCAATGGAAAAAGATCTTTATTATGAGTATTTTTGTGTTTGGGTAAAAACTGGGAATTCTATTAAGGTATAAGAAGAGAATAGATACTGTGGTTTCCCTATTAATCTCAGCCAATCTTCCCCTTTGGCCATTCACATATCAATATGCATCCTTCTTTCTGCCAAACAGAACATTTTTCACTCTTTTCCTGAGAGAAACAAGCACCAAGCCCTATCACAGTAGTGCATTCACCAAGAAATCCAGGATCCCTTAGTGAGTCAGTCATCTCCACAAAGTGCAGATGTATCTCCTCATGAGACAGTAATCTATAAATTAAAGCTATCTGCAGCCAAAATAAATAATACACAGTAAGAGCTCACATTTGGAAAAGTTACACAGCAATTTTTAACATCCTGCTGGGCAGTGACAGCAAACATGCTCTTCTCTGTACATAGAATCCATTCCTTCATTGATCCCCTTCTCTGCAAAGAACTTTCTGTTTATTTTCCTCCATAGTCCTACTTGACATGAACTTTATTTTTTTTATAATGTCATTTATTTATTTATTATTTATTTATTATCTACAAGGGCTTTCTGTAGTTGCGGAGAGTGGGGCTACTCTTCATTGCGGTGTGCGGGCTTCTCATTGCTGAGCATGGGCTCTAGGCATGCGGGCTTTAGTAGCTGTGGCGCCTGGGCTCAGTAGCTGTGGCTCATGGGTGCTAGAGTGCATGCTCAGTAGTTGTAGCGCATGGGCTTCGTTGCTCCATGGCATGTGGGATCTTCCCGGACCAGGGCTTGAACTTATGTCCCCTGCATTGGCAGGTGGATTCTTAACCACTGTGCCACCAGGGAAGCCCTGACATGAACTTTAAAGAGAAGAGTACCCTAAAGACTTTTATGGGCCATTTCCTGCTGGTGCAAGTTTAGGGACCAGACATTCTTTCAAGTCAGGCTTGGGGGTTCTTTGAGAAGCCAGTCCGTCAAAAACTTGGTAGAGTCGAGGTTTGTTTCTTACCAACTCCATGTGTGAATTACCACAGCCAAAGTTCTCGTCTAGTTACAACTATTCAGCCTCACAGCTGTGGTTTTACACTTACTAACCTCTGTGTTGTGCTCATTCCATCCTATCTCAACTTTCCGGAAGCCCTCTCAGGGTATGGGTTTGGGTGGTGTTTTAGCTGAGGTCCCCTGTGTAATTAACACAGAGCTCACAAGATTCTTTTTGTGTGCAAGCAGTTTATTTGGGAGTCTGTTGGCAGTGAGCAGACATGACGGATTGGAGATTGAATAGGGGAGAAAAGAAAGTGGCATCAATAGAGGCTAGACTAATGACTGATTTTATGTGCGACTGTCTAAAGAACATCATGAAATGATTCTCAAAACTTTTCAGTCTGAGGAGACATAGAGAAGCGTTCAGCAAATGGCTCACATCTCTTATTAGTTTAAGGTCACCCAAATTTCCCCAAGTTATAAGGCTGAGGGGGCTGCCACTGGGGTCTCATGTCAAAGAGTTAGAAAAGGACTGGGGCAGGAAAAGAAAAATACCCAGTACATGCTTTGAGGTAGGGTACTGTTGGGCAAAGAGAGTTAAAGCCCGCACAGGATTGGAGTCAGAGATGAAATCCAGAGGAGGTGAGGCAAATTAGAGGAGATTACTGTGCACATGGTAATGTATTGTCTTTAATCTAGTCTTTGATCCTGGAATGGCTCCCACTGTCTTGCCTTAACTTTCAAAGATGCTTGAAAAAGACTTGCGGCCACAGTCAAATCTCCTGCAAGGGCTGCTGCTTTGCAGCCATGTCTTGTAACCACTTCCATTGCAAGCAGAGAAACAGCTGGATTTTTCTACCCTGCATGGCCCTGATTTACCATACTCTCAATCAGTTTAGATTACACATTGTGTGCAAATAGTACTTCCTTTATTGAAGCAACATTTCCTTTCAGCATAGCAAGTATCACCAACTCTCCAGGAGACCGCATGGGTTACACAGAGCAGGACCGCTGGGTAAAGAGAAGAGGTTTTAACATCTGGAAGAAGAATGTCCGATACAGGAGACCCAGATGAAATGATTAGTGAGACCAGAGGAAAACTAGGAATGGGTGGTTGTAGCAAAGCCATAGGGAGCAAGTGCTTCAGGGAGGGAGTGATTATGTCAAATGGTCATAGCAGGTTGTAAAATAAATTCTGGAAACTGACTATTGGGTTTAGCAATGAGATGAGCATGAATGATAGTGATGGGCAATGCTTCTTCTGAAAATAGGTTCCTAGGCTTCTTGTTTTTCAGAGAATATCCATCCATCCCATAGAAACTTTCTACACTGTCTCCTTAAAAGTAAAAAAAAAGAGTACTTGCTTTTTAGCCTAATGGGGATGATTTGAAACAAACAGCACTGGCTGACAAGATTAGTGAAAAATTGGTCAATCCTCAAACATAACGGTGTTAGTTACTTAAAATATAATATCAAAAGTTTAATTTATTTAAAATAAAACTATTGTTTACCAAAATGTTTTTTTAAAATAAATATCTGCCAATAATGGGAAAGAGCATTAACTTCTAACTCTTAAAATTATAAAATCATTAATATAATCTGCTTAAATGTCACAAGAACCTTGTCAATACTCAGAAAATAGGAGTTTTAGTAATAAATAATGTTGACAACTTCACAAAGAAAGTCAATGAGCAATCATGATCTTAAATTCTAATTTTCTAACATTACTCTAGTACCTCAAGAGTATTGTGATATGAACAATCATTTTTTTCACTTCAATTAAAAATTACTATTACCACTCAGTATTTGGAAAGGAAGGAGAAATATGTCACTTCAGGGAGACTAATCAAAGAACTATAGATAAGATTTCTTGTTGACACTATCTGTATATATAAGTGTGTATTACATTTGAATAATTACATATATAATAAAAAGTTATGGCAGACTTTGAACTGGACCTTTAAGTGAATATGATTTAGGCAGTTAGTTAGTAGAGCTGCCCCATCAAATGCAAATAACTCATTTGGACTCTCTTTTATAAAGGACAGACTAATTTTTCCAATGGGAATTCTTAAACTCATTAGGTACGTGATATTCATTATAATTAGTTTCATTTAAAAACACAAAAAAGGACTTGTTCACAGGCTATTTTACTCTCTTCTTCCTCACTGGATGATTAGCTAGGTTCATTTTTAAATGGAAGATATACTCTAGATATTTAAATGTAGGGCATCTCTTCCTTTCAGATTTCAGAAACAAGTGTGTGCTTCAGTTTCCCTATAGAAAGCTCTAGTATCCTGTTCCTCTTTTGAAAGAGAAACTAATCCTGCTTTCCCTGTTCTTCTTTGTCTTTCTCCCTTCATCAACATTGAGCCACTTTATCATTTTTTCAGCCTAAAGAATAATTTGTCTCATTCCAGGCCATTCAAAAATTATATACTACAAAGTAAATGGAAAGAGCTTTATGTATAAAAATAAAACAGCTATGGCATTAGTTCTTAAAGAGTATAAAATTTTGAATCCTCATGTCATCAAAAAGTCTTCTTAGGACTTAGAGTTCAATGAAAGGTAATAAACAAAATGTTTTGGTGACTCATCTGATATCTTCACAAATAAGTTTTTATTCATAATGGTGATTATCAGACATATATTTGTGTTGGGTAGTTAAAATTAAATTATATCCAGACATATTTTAAATTGCCTGATTAACATTAACAGTTAATCTTAGGACTCATCTTTAAGGTAAAGTGTACTTTTATACTTTATAATGAAAAAAATCAATAAAATGTGCCTTTATGCAGAGAAAATGTAATTACAATACCAACTAATACTAACTGGTCGCTTTTTTCAACATAGTGATTCAACATTTAAATACATTTGAATTGATCACCGTGAAAAGTCTAGTAACCATATATCACCATACAAAATTATTACAGTATTATTGACTATATACCTTATGCTATGTATTACATCACCATGACTTATTTATGTTACAGCTGGAAGTTTGTACCTCTTACTCCCCTTCATCTACAAATATTTCACCCAATCCCCATCCCCTTACCCTCTACAATCACCAGTTTGTTCTCTGTATCTATAAGTTTTATTTGTTTGTTTGTTTGTTTATTAGCTGCGTTGTATCCTCATTGCTGCGTGTGGGCTTTCTCTAGTTGCGGAGATAGCAGGGACTACTCTTCGTTGCAGTGCATGGGCTTCTCAGTCAGTGGCTTCTCTTGTTGCAGAGCACGGACTCTAGGCACATGGGCTTCAGTAGTTGTGGCACATGAGCTTAGTAATTATGGCTCACTGGCTCTAGAGCACAGGCTCAGTAGTTGTGGTGCATAGGATTTGTTGCTCCATAGCATGTGGAATTTTCCCAGACCAGGGCTCGAAGTCATGTCCCCTGCAGATTCTTAACCACTGTGCCACCAGGGAAGCCCTGTATTTATAAGTTTTTTTGTTTTAGATCCACGTACAAGTGAAATCATGCTGTATTTATTCTTCTCTGTCTGCCTTATTTCACTTAGCACGATACGCTCTAGGTCAATCCATGTTGTTGCAAGTGAAAAGATTTTATCCCTTTTTATGCTGAGTAATATTTCATTATATATATATAATATAAAATATAATATATGACACATATTATAGATATTATACCACATCTTCTTTATCCAATCATCTATTTATCATCTATTTATGGATACATCATAAATCATCTATTTATGGACACTAGTTTCTTCCAAATCTTGGCTACTATAAATAATGCTGCAATAAACAGAGGGCTGCACATATCTTTTCTAATTAGTGTCTTTGTTTTCTTTGGCTAGATAGCCAGAAGTTGAATTGCTGGGTCATATGGTAATTCTATTTTTAACTTTTTGGAGGAAACTCCATATTGTTTTCCATAGTGACTGCACTAATTTACATTCCCACTAACAGTGCACAATGGTTCCCTTTTCTCTACATCCTTGTCAACACTTGTTATTTGTTGTCTTTTTGATGATAGCCATTCTGACAGGTGTAAGGTGATATCTCATTGTGGTTTTGATTTGCATTTCCCAGATAATTAGTGATGCTGTGCATCTTTTCATGTGCCTTTGCCTTATTACTTCTGGCTCCCACTCCTCATCTGTTTAAAGATCTCTCAAAATGGCTCAGGTCTTCTCTTCTATGAAGTCTTTCTGAACTACTTCTCTAGATTGAACTTAAAATATGCTGTTTGCACTTATATTTATATCAAGTGCAAATTTCCTCAGTGGAATTTATTACACTTTATGCAATTTTTGTCTCTACATCAACTTCCAACTATTTTGAGGAGAGAAACTGGGTCTTATTCCTAGAAACTAAAACAGTGCCAAGCACATAAGTCACACATGTCTAGTTCAGCACACTGAAGTTATTTTTTCTAGTATGTTAAGGAAAAAAGTTAAAGGGAAGTCAGATTCATTGATGTTCACAGAGTCTTAAGAATGGAATTCCTCATAATTTGTGTAATTCCATATGTAACAAGTGAAGATTAATCAATGCTAAGCTTTACATTTATATAATCAAACTAATTTAAGAAAAGCCATCTCATCCTTCTAAGTTACAAACATTAAGCATTTTAATATTTAAATAAGAGTGAGACCAACTTTCTTTACAATTCTGTATTCTTATATTTTAAAAGAACGTCAAAATTTAAAATTTTTTGACTATCATCTTCCAGATTGAGTTAAAGTGTGGTCCTTAACATAATTCCAAATTTTGAAGCTAATGGGAGAAGTTTAAATATCTAGTGATTTCAACCTCTTATGGTCAACCTCAACATTTCTTCAAAAATAATTCCCATTGACCACAGTATCTACACTTTCAGTATTTTTTTCCCCTAATATTAATAAAAACAAGAAAAAATTCATGATGACAGTTCCAGAATCATCCACGAGGGGGCGAACATGCCTCACACACACAATGAAGGGAAAACTAGTAATAAACTAGTTACATGGAAGTGGTGTCAGTAGCAAGATTTGGCCCATACTAGAAAGAAAAAAGTGCTACATATCTCTTTGAAGATAATGTTTGTTTAAATTTTTACATTTTACTCCTATTTGCAATGCCAGAGGAAGAACACCTGAAGGTTGGACCTAGTTGTAAGAGTCAGACAAATGTCTCTTTAGAGATAAGCAAAGCACTTGAAAACTCTGCAAGCTGTTATACTTATTCCTGTTCTAACAACTTTAAAATTAAAAGTAGTCTTATAAAAGGCATTTCTGCAAGACTTTATCAAAAATGCATACCTCATTTCAGATAATGTCATTGACTTGAGGGTCAAGAAATTACAGACAGGAATTCAGCTGAAAGAAACATGATGGAGACTTCCTGTGTAACAGAGTGAACTGTGGCGGTTCTAGTTGTGTTTGCGCTTACCATTCTGTTACCAATCAAGATTTTCAGCTCTTGTGATCCAACATAAAGTTAAAATTAAGTGTAGTGCTCAAGGCCTAATTCCTCAGTTCTCTGCTTACCCTGATTAGAGCCCATGATCCATTTTTAGAATAACTCTTCCACGTAGACTCTGTGAAGTCACTTGGCCTGCACTCTCAGTCATTGGCAGTGCAAAATGCCAGCCCTAGTGAAACAGAACCTTATGCCAATTCCGGGTCTGTGCCAAACACCTAAACATGGCTGGAGAAAAAAATGAGCAACCTTGCTGACTGGTCTCATTTAAATTCATAATCATCTACCCCACGTGAACTCTTAGTACTTACTAGAAAATTGACGGCTTAATCAATTCTCTTTTCTTCTACCCTAGACAACAATTTCATAATTCCTCTTCCTTTATATCTATAACATGTCTTCCTCTCTAAATTCTCAGCTGCTTCCTACTTCACTGTGAATATAGGAGGGATCAGAATAGAATATCCATGAACTCCAAACATTAAGTGTACCATCCTACCTGGGTCTATCTGAAACTACATGTCCTGCCTTCCTTCTTACTTTAGCAGAAGAAATGTTTGTCCTCTGTTCTAAGGCCACTCTACCCTGCACTGAATCTCTGCCCTCTTGCCTAGTCAGGGATTTCTCTTTTACTGTGTCTCCTCTTCCTTTTATCTTCCATTATTTGCTCTCTACCAGATGTTCTCACCAGCATACAAATATCTAATACCTCCCATCTTAAAAGGAAAAATTCTTTGTTCCCATATCCAATTCTAACCATTGCCCCATTGCTCTGATCCTCGTTATAGCAAAACTACTCAAAAAATATAGCTCTACTCAATGTTTCACTTCCTTTTCTTCAACTTACCTATTTTTGTCCTCTCTACTACATAGAAACTATTCTTCTTAAGGTTATTAGTGATATCTATGTTGCCAAGTCCTATTAAGTTATCAGTTCTCATCTTAATCTACTAGTAGGATTAACAATCACTCTCTCTTCCTTCTAACACCTGCCACTTGGCTCATGGGACAATTCCTCTTATCTCCCTGCTCACTTCTTTTCATGTCCTTTACTGGATCCTCTAGATACTGGACTGTCTCATGGCTCAGTCTTTCAACATCATCTATTTTCTGCCTAAACCTACTTTTAAAGTGATTTCATCTTGTATAAAAACTTTAAATAACGTGATGATTTACAAATTTTCATCTACAGCCATGACATCCCTTGCTGCTGAATTTCAGACTAGTATATCCTGTTGTCTACTTCACATATCCACTAAGATCTGATAGGCATAACAAATTTAGTATGTCCAAAAACAAACTCTTAATCCTCTGAAGTTCTCTCTTGACCACTGCCTAAAAGTCCCCAAATGGGTTTTTGTTCACCTAGCTTTCTAACCTTATATTCTAACCTCTATATTCCCTTTGATCATTTCACTATAAACAAACTAACCTCCCAGTCTCTGGAACACATAAAGTAAAAGTTCACCCACCTGCATATGCCAAGCCTCTTTTTCAATGTATTCAAATGGTTTGCTCCCACACTTCTTTCAAATCACTGCTCAAATGTCCCCTGACTACCCTATATAATTGCCCCAACCCTTGCATCACTACGCTGCTCCTTCACGGTCCTTTCCACCAACTACTATGCTATATTCATGTGTTTATGGTCATCTCCTTCCACTAGAACATAAGATCCACAAAGAAGAGATTTATTTGTTCACTCCTGTATCTCTAGGGCCTAGAACAGCAGCACATATTAGACACTCCATCGATATCTGCTGAATGAATGAATATCAACCTGCCTGCTGACCAAACACAGTTCATTGAAACTTACTTTTTAATCAAATTTAAATTCCCTCATTTTACTAGCTTAAATTTGATTTGACAAATTGAATATTCATTTTTTATAAAAAAAAGAATAACTATAGAGACATAATTCTATATAAATACTATTTAATAATCTGTTCATTACAATAGAAAAGTTTTCTTCCAAGTATACTTTTCTCCAGAAGGGACTTTTTGGTTTTGTCAGATTCTTTAAAAACTTAAGGTTAAAAAATTTAAAGAGCATTGTCTAAGTAGATTGTTTTATTTCATGACTTTACCTGATGATTTTTTTTAAAAGTGTTTATTTGAGAACTACATACACCGCACTATTGAATGTATCATATACCATTTACCAAGCATGTCACTTAAGTAAATATGCATTTCACAATTAAATCTAGAGTTCCAATTACAGAACATTACCTATATTATATAGATCTGGTATTATATGTCAACTCCTTACCAGTAAAAAGAAGGTGAATTCTTAGTGATGTCTAAAGAAAGAGTTACTGTTCTGTTTGTAGTCACTTCCCTTCTTTCACTTTCCTATTTCTGTTATAGATATTCAATGTCAAATACCAACCTTTATATGAATGATCATTTTCTTGTACTCTTGTGTCTGTTTTCTCATATTAATGCAGGAAACTCGTCATCTATCTATAATTACTTGAATGCAATTCTCTTTCTGTTACCATAGCTTTGCCATCCCCAGAGTACATTGTGCATATTTTACATGATATACTTTCTGGCCTCATTGAAAGGGTAGATGTTTATCATACAATTTTAAGATTCCTGTAGAGCATGATTAATCACCCTAAGCTGAGGAGCTACCGCACACACACACACACACACACACACACAAAGGTACTATTATTATAGAAATTCCCCTACTCTTTCATACAAGTCAAAATTACGTAAAACGCTATTGATTGTTACGCAGTAAGTGCCCTATGCTTTCCTAGTAAACTAAGTTCCCAGCTTTAGGCAGACCCCTATGTAGTGACAAGGGCAGGAGACCTGGCAGTCAGTGGATGACAGATGCCTGGGCCAGATCACCCTGACAACTCCTCTCCATAATAAATCTGAGAAGCTAATCTCTGCTAAACTGTTAATGGCTGCTAATGAGATACTGCATACATGGTTACCCCTCTTGATAGTGTATTTGCATTTAAAGGAGTCCTTCTTGAAAGAACTCCTAACCCAGGGGAGTGGTTCTAATGCTGACAGCTTCAGGCACCCAGGGCCTCTGGCTCGGGCTTCCTATTGTCCATTGCGGAGACTCGTGATATCATTAGGCCATTTGATCTCTAATTCCAGAATATCAGAAAGGAAGCACTGCAGACCTCAAAGTCATGATCCAAAGATTGTTTTTTAAAAAAGGATTGTACAATGAAAAGTTATAGATTAAAAAATTGATCTATTTCCCCTCTCCCTAGCCACCACTCACTAAATTAAATTATCTGGACTACTGGTGTATGTCAAGTTCCAAGCAGACAGATGCAAACCCTGCATGTTGACGTAAGACATTTCTCATTTCATTTTTTTCCTTTCTATTTCCTCTACGCCTCTCACCATGGTATGGTATCTGAAGCAGTTAATTCCTGCCATTTAATATCTTTAATTTTTGTTTTTTCCCTAGCACCATCAACACTGTCTTCTATGAGTAAAAAGCACCTGGAAAGAGTACTTTGATGGATGCAGGAGCCTAAATTATCATGAGAAACTGTCTATACCTCCAGCGAGTCTGGCTTCACAGAATGAAAACTGTACCAGGAAGGACAATACAACATGTTATGGGATTGTCCCAAATCACCACACTTAATCCCCACTGCCTCACACAAATTGAAAGAAAAGATTAAGCATCTACTTTCACTCTTAAGGAGAAGCCTATGTAATACCCATCATTGTTCTTATTTCAAAAATGAGACAAAGTCAGTCTGTGAATCGAAGGATCCAAGCCCCAGTCTGTTCAACTACAAAACCCCCGACCTTCAGAGTCATCCCGGTCTTCTGGTTTCTCTCATCTTCTCATCCTCCCCTCAACTTTATATGGACCTTTACCTCCAACACTGATACCTAGCAGATCCTTCAACTAAATTATAAATTATTAACCACAAGGCTTAGCATGTTCTCTCTTCCAAAGTATTTAGAACTCTAAAAGGGATAGAAGCCTGCCCAAGCGGACAAGGCTAACACTTGTCAAGCATGAGCTCCCAACATCTTCACCAGACAATTTCACATCATCTCATCATAGTCTCACAATAATCTTTGTGAGGTTGAGATCCTAACCTTCTTTTTACTGTGGATCCCTTTGACAATCTGGAGCAGTCTATTTAAATATTCTTAAAGTAACGCTTTTAAATTCATAAAATATAATATATAGAATTTCAAAGGAAAGGAATTACTAATTTTTAATTGTAGTTAGAATATTTTAAAAACCAAATTTGCGATATAGAAATGTATGGGCATTTAAACTCATTAAATAACAAGATGTAACAGAGATTCTACTATCTACTATGCTTAAAAATAGTGATGTTGGGGGCATGGGTAAACAATTCTGATAGATATGCACTGGAATTGAGCAGTTAAGTAAATAGATGGTGGATGGTAGTAGCCACATTTCTTGATATTGAAGTATGAATTTACAGATAATCAAGAGGAGAAACCTAAAAATGTAAGTGCTAATAGATTATAGTTGCACACATTAGTATATGTTGCCTATACACTATATAGATATAGTTATATAGAGAAATATTTATTGATAGGTGTATATACATGGGTTAGTATACACACATATTTCTTTGTTCTCTCAGTTAAGAGAGTCTAAACAAATAAAACCCCATTAGCAACCAGCACATCTAGAGCCCAGATCTTGGTTTCTATTACCACTCTCCAATAGAAGGAACCAGGGCTCCTCAGAGAAATGACTGGTTCTAGGATGAGGGCAGGAAATGCACAAAATGAACCTGGAGCAACCTGTGGTACCAGAAAGTCAGGAAGTGTTAAACACACACACACACACACACACATACAAATACCCATGCTAAACACATGTACACACACATACACACAGACATATACACACATATACACATACATGCGTTCTAAACACATGTACACATACACACACACACACCTCAAAGGTGTCAAAGAAGCATAGGTGCCAACAGAGAAAGCTCCCAATGGTCAAAGCTGGAACAAGTTGAATAAAAAAATAAAGTAGTATTGGATTATAATCCAATGTATAAAATAAATATCCATGAGTCTATCCTGATACAAGTAAATGGTTGAATAAATTAATATTTAGGGGAAAACAGATAAACCTCCTGTGCAGAAGAATTCCAAATACTTTATGTACATACCCTGTCCTCAAGGAGGTGGGGCGTAGCTCTCCACTCCTTGGGTGTGGGCTTCACATAGTGACTTCCTTCCAGTGTCACTTGTAATGATAGTATAATGAGTGTAATGTGGGAGGGGCAGAGGAAGAGTAACTTTATAGAGGAAGAACCTGAGGCACTACCTCAGGAGGTTATCAAGGTCAACATCAATAGTCAAATCACATTGATAGTATGTACCCTTGATATAACATTATAAAAATGGTACTTTATCTGGTTGTTCTCCCAATAAACCATAATCCTAGTCTTATCATGAGAAAAGCATCAAAGAGATTACATTAGTGAGGTATGCTACAAAATACTTGATCACTACACCTTAAAACTGTCAAGGTTACCAAAAACTAGAAAAGTCTGGGAAAATATCACAACCCAGAGGAGCCAAAGGGAACTTCATAATTAAAGGTAGTGTGGTGTCCTGGATAGATGCTTGAAACAGAATTAAGGACATTAGACAAAAGTCAAGGAAATCTGTATAAATACAGACTCTGGTTAATATTATTGTATTAATATTAGCTCATTAATTGCAACAAAGCTGCCATACTAGTGTAAGGTGTTAATAATAGAGGAAATTGGGAATGAAATATAGAAGAATACTGTACCATCTCCTTAATTTTTCTGTATATCTAAAACCATTCTAAAAATATTTAGTCTGTTAAGTAAATTAAAAAAGGTAATGATAATTTGATTAAAACATCACAGTAGTGATACTTTGAGATATCTATAAAAACTGCAATAGGAAATTATCTGTGATGTCTACTGGTGACAAAGTCACAGGTACTTCTAATATTATTGTGGTTTGTTGTCTGCATATATATTGAAAGGAAATGCTGAATACTAAATTTCAGTTAGAGGTTAGAGAAATTAAAGGTGTAACATTCCCATCCAGATTACACACACCTTTTGGTACATATTAAGAATCTCCTGCTCTTTGGTGATATTTATGGCCTAATTTTATGAAAGAGAAGCTCAGAGGGATGAATTAGGTTGTTCCAGCTTTCAACAAGCATGCATTCTAGGGTCAAAAATTCTTATTGAGTCTTGACTCTGCTTGCTACACTACCTCCTAATTTTGGAACTGCTGAACAGAGGGTTAGATCAAAAGTACTACCTTGGCCTTGTGCAATTACAGTGTTTAGGTTGCTGGACAAATCCAAGGATACAACTGGCCTGCACCTAGTGATGGGCAATTCTAAAAACGAGTTGAATGTGAGAACTTCGCTCACAGAGAACCCTAGTGTCAAAGAGCCTCTCTACTTGGGAATGGCTCAAAACTGGGAAAAGAACCCCTGGTTCAACTGTAAAGAGAACACATCTTTGGCCTTTTTTCCCCCTTAAAACTCCAAACTGTTGATCTGGTCAGCTTAGGAGAGGGAGGGAGGGAGGAAGATTGAGAGATAGACAGACAGACAGGCACAGGTGGAGAGACCTGTTAATGGCTGATGCCAATTTAAAGAGAGAAGGAAAGGACTTATATGCATATATGCTTACATTATTCCTAAAGCCAATTCGAATAAATCCTTCTGGAAAGAGAGATACAGCCATCTGTTAATGTGGATTCAGCTTCTTTGTTTCCAAATGTTATAGCTGTCACCAGAGCAGCCATCCGCTTGGGGCGGGGCGGGGGTAGGGGATGTTAGAGGGGGAACATCTGTCCTCTAAGAACACTAAACAACAACAACATCCTGGGTCGACCCTTCTGTCTTTCCTTGAGTGCTTTCTCTAGCTGGTCCTACTGCTCCAGTCCTTTGGGAGTTTCCTGTTCCATTACGTAGGCAAGAGGGCTAGAGGTCCCAGCTTTCATAATTGTGAGTGGTTTGGCTGTATGTGTACGTGCGCGTAACTGTGTGTGTGTGTGTGTGTGTGTGTGTGTGTGTGTGTGTGTGTGTGTGTGTTGGGGGAAAGCAGAGCCCGCTACGAGGGGCTTAGAAAAACTGGTTGCCAATTTAAAACATTTTCGGAGTGGTTGAATGTTTATCTGAAAGGCTAATCCCGCTCTCAAATTCAGCGAAATGAACAATACTGATAAGAAAGATGAAGAGGGTGGGAAACCCACACAGTGGAATGGAGCTGTCCATGCCGCGGGAGTGACAGGGGAGTGCTCGGAGGAAAAGCGCTATGCAGAGCAAGTCTCTCTGGCTCTTCTCTCTCGGTCCACCACCCGGCGACACTTCATCCGTGAAAGCATTCCCAGGAAATAATCCTAAAACCGGGAAGGGCAGCGATCGTCGGGCGCGGTTTCCAAGAGCCGATCCCCGCAGCCGGGAGAGGTCCCTCTCCCCCCGCGGCTAGCGCGGAATGCAGCGCTCCGGCCCGGGGCGGGGGATGACTTCATGCGGCCGGGGCTCGGCGGCGGGAGCAGCGGCGGCAGCTGGCAGGTGGGGTGGGGGCCGGCCGAGCTGACCACGCACAGACCCGCGCGGCGGCACTGCGGCCCCGGGGCAGCGGGCGCCCGGGACATGCGCTGACTCGATCCCTCCAGATAAGGTAGGCAGCCCGGCTATTATTAGCCACGGCAACACTGCGCGGTGCTTTCTGCTTGGTTAATAATGTAATAGGGAGCAAAGAAGGGCAATAACCCTGCTGCATTCTGCGATGGGAGAAGCAGCAACAACTGGAATTGAAATGTTAATCGGCCAAGTGCCTGAGATTGGAGGTGCGGTGTTACTGGGCAAACAAAGAAGGCGGTCAGCCTCTGTACTCTTAAGATAATATTGCCATGCCAGACTCGCTTAGATATTGAAGAGGATTCAGAATGTAAAATAATTTGAGTTGCACTTTTACGTTGCTGCCTTCAACCTTCGCTTGGTTATTTTCTGGTTTGCAAGCAGCAGGTCCTTGGCCAGCAGCCTGGAGAAGTAATCGGAAATCTTCCCTCTCCTTTTGCCTTCCTCTGTCTTCTCCCTTTCCAGTTATCAGAATGGGTCTGTGAACATTTCAACGTCAGACGCCCACTTCAATACTGAGCCTTTAGAAAGAGTCTCAAATTAGAGGAGAAACTTACCTCCTGGAGTTCAGCTTGGGTTGAGCAGCACTTGTCCCCACTTCTCCCTTCATTTACCATCTTCTCTTGTCAATCATTTCATTGATTTTTTCTTGTTTTTTCTTTTTCCCCGGGGATGCCGTGCCCATTAACAGGCCAGCTCTTGTCAGCTGCTGTTCACCACCTCTGTTCCATGACTGATTTTGTCAAGGACCCAGAAAGGGCATTGCCTTACACTACGTTTGGACTGTTATCTATGTCCTTCCCCAAAATACCTGGCATGAAAAATCCTTTAAGCCCAGTACCAACATGGTTTCCAGTAATTCCCTTCACTGTAGTCACTGCAGCTACCAGATGGGTTTCGAGGACAGCAGAATCTGTTGGGGTGTGAGAAAGAGGGCTATACCTATATATTTTGCTCCCTGTGCTTAAGAATAAGTGGAAATAAAAATGTGAATGTCAGTCTATTCCGTTTTTCTTGAAGCTTTTTTAGTCCAGCTAGGTTATGAGACACCTAGCAGGGTACGTATGGGCAAGTCCTCCCGCAAAAGCAAGCAGTGCGTTAGTCCTAGGATTCCCCAATAACCTCAAAAGAGTTTCCAGAGAGGCTTTCCCCACAGGCAGTCAGACAGCCAGGGAAGCTGGCCAATCTAAGCCTCAAGTAATTTGGGCATCCTCAAGTCAGTCTTCCCTTTTAGAGGTTCTGACCTAGGATTTCCCCACAAATGCCTTGCTGCTGAGCTCAAGTGCCCATTCCTGTTGCCCACCTAGGGATGTACATTTAAATGATATGCTGTGAAATGGTTAAGATGGCTGTGATGGGGATTGCAAATGTGCCACTTCACCAACAGAGAACAGTTGCAATAAGCCAGACTGTGGGGTATCTGTGTGCCAATATTCTATTCAAAAAGAGATGTTATCTTTAAATTTGAAATTAAAGAGACAGTTTGATTCAAAAAGCTGTGCAATTTTATTTTAATACATTAAAATAGGAGATCAATGAAAAAGAGGGCCAGGGTTTATAGCTAAACAATTTACCTCTGCTTAGCCTCTTTTTTTAAAATATTGCTTTTAGACAAAGATACTGGTTCTGCAAAATCGTTACTTCTATTATATATCATTATTGTTTTTCTGATTACAAATTCTCTATTTAGAAATACACTTTGGAAAGATTCGAGTTGGTTTCTTTGTCTCTACCTTCCATATGTGAGGCAGAGGGAGTGGAGGGGATGGGCAAATCCCACTCCAAGTGGCCCACTCCAGGAACTGTTCCTCCAGACCATGAAAACCTTTGGAGCGAATTTTTGGCCTGTTGTTGTTATTATTATCTATTGTATGTGGTTTGGGGTTGAAATATTAAATTTTCAAAATTAAAAATTTTGACTCAGGCACACCAACTGGAAGAGGGAACAAAGGACAAGAACAGCAAAGTCCTCTATTCTACCACCTTTTTTACCTAATTATAAAATATTTAATTATGTGAATAATTACTCTGAATCATAATTGAAAAACACATTAAAATAATAATCCATTTTTAAGAAAGTAGCCCAAGGTTTATAAAATATAGGTTAGTGCAGTTGATCATAAGTACATTAAAAATTTCTGTAATTTTATAAGGTGTCTTTATGTTGAAGAGTAGTACATGAAAATATGGTAATGATGATTAGAAACTGAAAGTGCCTATTACCTGGTTTCTGAAGAAACTGAACTCTTTGGCAAGAAATGGGTCAGGATTAGGGGACTGGAGCTGCCTAAGCTGGCATCATACCCGCCAGTGATTTTACAGGTGAGATGAATGCATTAAGTTATGGATTAGGGTTGGAGAAACCTTTTGGGGAAGAAAGAAAGCAAGATAGAAAGTATAATTTCTTATTTTAGTGCAACTGAGTAAGATAATGAAATTTAAGGATTTTCTGAATTTGGACTTTGTTATATTTAAACAATTTCTGAGGAAAGTTTCTAAATTCAGAGCCCTGGGAAGAAATGGTTGTATGACTTCCTAACTGAAACTGATTTATGACTTTATTTCCTTTTTTAAAAACGTTTTCCAGAGAAAGGAAAAATTAATTGCCTGGTGTTAAGAAAGAGAAGGAATACCAAATAGAAGGATGTGCACTATTAGATGCTAAATGAACTGTAGGAACTTTTTTGTAGTTTTGACAAGATAGAATTCAAATCAATCTGTTGCTTTCCAATCATATAAAAATCATTTAGTCTGGTGGGTGGTCAGTGTTATCAGTAACTTAAGAGAGTACAGATTTGGGAGTCGAAGTTGCCCTCTCCTAACAAAAGGCATTTTCTGAAGTTGCATTACTGCCATTAGCAACAATTGAAATAGACTTATCCTGAGATTTTGAAAAATGGAAGAAGAAAAAGAAACACAGGATTAATAAGGCTGAAGAAGAATTGTCCTTTCTATTTAACCATTGCCTCCACTGAGAATGGGTAGAAAAAGTGCTATTTTGAAAATTATCAGTGGCCTCTTAATTGCCAGATTTCTGTGCTGTTTTACCATGTTCATTATGTCATTATTTTTAAGTTCTCTCCTATGTTCTTTTTTTAAACTTTACTGCTTAGTGTTTTATTCACTAAAATAACATTTTTAATTGAAGCACAGTTGATGTATAATGTAAGTTACAGGTGTAAATATAGTGACTCACAATTTTTAAAGGTTATACTCCATTTATAGTTATTATAAAATATTGCCTATATTTTCTGTTATACAATATATCCTAATAGCTCATTTTATAGTAGTTTGTACCTCCTGATCTCCTACCCCTATATTGTTCTTTCTTTAAATTAAATACTTGTGTTTAAAAGTATTATTAATAAGTAATATGTAGCAGGCCCTGAGATATCTCTTTATCTAGTTTCTCACTAATCCCCTTAAATTACCCCATGACCAGCCTAGACCAATGGTCTTTATTTCCAGTTTGTGCCCCATGATATGACGCCTGCATTTCTTCATTTGTACCTTTCACTCACGCGGCTGGCTACATGTTGCTCTTATCAGACACTGCCTCTTCAGTGAAGCCTTCCCCATACCAACCTTCCTCTCATTTCAGATGTGTTTCTCTCTGGTCTAAATTCCTCTGGCACTTTCTATTTTGGTCTATCCTTTAGTTTTAACATGATTTGCTCTTCTACAATAGACCTGGAGAGCAGAGTTTGTGACTAACAACTTTTTATTACCTGCAGCTCATAATGCAGTGCCTAGCTATGTATATGCAAAGTAGATGTTCAGCAATTTGATTTTAGTGAAGAAATTAGTTACTATTTTCCAGGGGCATATATCCATCTACTCTAAGAGCCAAGTTAGGCTCTAAATCACGTGTGCAATTACCATTTTAGTTTAAAATCCTTATATAATAATAAATATAGTGAAAGTACATTCAAATAGGTATATTCAACAAAAGTTATTGTGAGCTTACATGCCCTTACATGGATATTGGCTCATCCATATCAAAAAGCATAGGAAGCATCACAAAACAAAACTTTAAAGAAGGTGTCTTACCTGCTTTCAGTATGTTTGCATTCTGTTGAAAACAGGTAAGCAGGGGAAGGTGCTTCCCATAAATAAGTACTAGTTTTAAAGCACTCTGCTAGGTACTTCCATCTATGGTGTATAATTGCTTTTTTTTCTCTTTATCTTTTTTTAAAAAAAAAAAACTTTTATTGAGGTATAATTGACATACAATAAACTGCATATATTTAAAATGTATAATTTGATTTTTTTTCTTATTAGTAATGTATATATGGCAATCCCAATCTCCCTATGGTATATAATTTCATCCTTCTATTATATGCTACTTTTACACTGAAACTCAGAGATGTTACCTAAATGGTAGAGATTCTTTCCACATCACCATGCTGCTCTTTGAAGTGTAACAGAGTGAAGGAAAACTACAAAAACATAATCAGAGTAGTTTAAAATTGTGTTGTGATCAGTCTTTCCAGTGCTTTTTAAACTTTTGGGTCTTAACATTCCCTTTAGTAATTCAATAAAAGCTATGCATCCACCCCCCAAGTACATACAAGGGTGAGTCAAAAATTATCTGCACTCCGGTTATATTAAAACTTCTGTTGACCACACTGTCTTATCAGTGCTTTCCATTCAAGGCTACTGTCTCCCCAGTCACTGCTGTGCAGGCGTGAACGTGTCACATCAGTTCATTTGTAACTGCTGTATGAGCAAAAATGGATGCCCCACTTGTGATTTGCAGGAACAAAGAGCAGCGTGCTGTGATTCGTTTTTGTGGTCTGAGGGTGTACCTGGTGCCGTTATTTATCGAAGACTTTGTGCGCAGCGTTGAGAAAGTGTTTTTCCATGAAGAAGTGTGTATGAATAGATAGAGAAGTTCAAAGAAGGTCACACAAGTGTTAGCCATCAAGAAGGAGCCGGATTCACTTCTGATGAAGAAGTGAAGACAGTGGTGCTTTCGTGGCTCGCAGCTCAGTCTAAAACATTTCTTAATGAGGGAATACAAAAGCTTGTTGACAGATGGACAAAGTGTATTGAAAAGCAAGGAGATTATGCTGAAAAATGATGTATTTGTCTTTTCTAAAAGTTAATTAAAATAAATTCTACAGCCAGAGTGCAGATAATTTTTGACTCACCCTTGTACACAACACACACATAGAATTTTCTGTGTAATTGCAGGTGTTTATGGACCTAATACAGCCCTTCTTGGCAAAAGTTTTAAGGACATCTACTCTGGGCTCATATTTTTGTTCCTTCAATGTTTAATATGTATTTTTGTACCTATTAAAATTAAACAAATTGTTAACTGTTAATAGATTGAGATATGAACCTAAGCAGTTTCATAATTTACTTCATAACCTTTTTTGCATCTTTGTATGCTTTCCCTCTCTCACATAAACATACAAATTTATATAAATGAGATCAAATAATACTTTTTTTGTGGTGAGACTGCTTAGAATTTATTCTTAACAATTTTCCTATATATCACACATCAGTGTTAGCTGTAGTCATCGTGTTGCACATTATGTCCATAGTATTTATCTTATAATTGGAAGCTTGTGCTTTTGAGCATCTTCCTTCATTTCCCCTCCCCTGACCCTCTGCCTCTTATAACCATAAGTCTGATCTCTTTCTTTACGTTTTTTTTTTTTTAGGTTCCATATATAAGTGAGATCATATAGTGTTTTTCTTTCTCTGTCTGACTTATTTAACTATTTAACTTAGCATAAAGCCTTCAAGGTCCATTTCTGTTGTCTCAAGTGGTAGGATTTCCTTGTTTTCTTATATTTCAGTGTATGTGTGTACATATATACATATGTTATATGTATATATGTCTGTGTGTGTGTGTGTATATATAATAACCTCTTTATCCACTTATTCATCATTGAGCACTTAGGTTGTTTCCATGTCTTTGCTATTATACATAATGCTGCTATGAACATGGGGGGGCAGGTATCTTTTTGAGTTGTTTTCATTTTTTTTGGTTATATTCCCAGAAGTGGAGTTGCTAGATATATGTAGTTCTAGTCTTAATTTCTGAGGAACCTCCATACTGTTTTCCATAGTGTCTATACCAATTTACAGTCCCACCAGCAGCACAAGGGTTCCCTTTTCTCTACATCCTCACCAGCATTTGTTATCTCTTGACTTTTTGAGGATGACTGTTCTAACAGGTGTGAGGTAATATGTCACTTCATGTGTCTGTTGGCTTTTTTATATATCTTCTTTGGAGAAATGTCTATTCAGGTCCTTTGCTCAATTTTTAATTGGGTTTTTTTTTTTTTTTTTTTTGCTATTGATTTGTCTGAATTTTTTATTTTTTTTTTGGTTATTATTTCTTATCAGATATATGGTTACAAATATTTTTTTCCCATTCTATAGGTTGTCTTTTCACTTTGTTGATGGGTTTTTTTTTTTTCTTTTCTGTGCAGAAGCTTTTTAGTTTAATGTAGTTCTACTTGTTTATTTTTTATTTTGTTGCTTGTGTTTTAGGTGTCCTGTCCAATGAGTCATGACTAAGACCCATGTAACGAGCTTTACTCCTGTGTTTTCTGCCAGCAGTTTCATAGTTTCAGGTCTGACATTTGAGTCTTTAATCCAGTTCAAATTAATTTTTGTGAGTGGTGTAAGACATTGGTCCAGTTTCATTCTTTTGCATGTGAATATCCAATTATCCCAGGGTTCCCTTGTATGTAACTTCTCACTTTTCTCTTGCTGCTCTTAAAATTGTTTCTTTGTCTTTGGCATTTGATGATTTAATTACAATATGTCTCAGTGTAGCCCTATTTGAATTCAATCTATTTGGGGTCATTTGGGCCTCATGGATCTTGATGTCCATTTCTCATCTCAGGTTTGGGAAGTTTTCAGCCATTATTGCTTTAAATATACTCTTTCTCTCTCTTTTCTCCTTCTGGGCTTCCCAAAACATGAATATTGTTTATTTTATTGTGTCCCATAATTTCCATAGGCTTTCTTCATTCGTTTTTATTCTTTTTCTTCTTATTCTTCTCACTGGGTAATTTCTAAGGTCTTATTCTCCAGTTTGCTGATTCTTTCTTCTGCATGGTCAAATCTACTTTTGAAACTCTTTGTTGAATTCTCAGTTATTTTATTTTTAAACTCTAGTATTCCTGTTTTGTTTTGTTTTTGATGCTGCTATTTCCTTGTCAAAATTCTTGTCTTGTCCATGCATTGTTTTCTTAATTTCACTTTGTTGTCTGTGTTTTCTTGCAGTTCATTAAACTTCCTTAAGAGGATTATTCTGAATTCTTTGACAGTTCATAGATCTTCATTTTTTTAAGGTCAGTTATTGGAGCTTTATTAGTTTTCTTTGATGGTATCATATTTGTCTAATTTTTTGTGACCTTTGACTCCTTACATTGGTGTCTGCATATTTGAGTAATTGGGCTCCTCCTCCAGACTTTACTGGGTATTATATTCAGTAGTAGATGGGACTGTGAATTAGTTTCCTGGCAGGACAGCAGGACAGGACACAGAGCCTTTATAGCTCATTGTTTGGGGACCCAAATCAGGCCAGAGTGTGCACTGATTTTCCTGGTCAGATGAGGACACTGGATTTTGCCCTGCAGATAGGGGAGGCCACAGGCTCTTCTCTCTGTTCAGGTGTCACTGTATCTAGGGCTGCTGAATGGGCTATAGAGCTTCCCATGTTCTCTGGTTAGGTTCCCTGGTTGGACAGGCTAAAGGCCGTATTCAGTGACAAGTAGGGCTATGAATTAGATTTCCTGGCTGGGCGCAGCAGGAGAAGCAGCTCTAAAGCCAGTAAAACTGTTTGTTGTCTTAATTCAAGCTGACTCACACCCCAAGATCTCTGGCTGAACAAGGCTACTAGCTTTGCTTTGCAAACTATCAGCTCTGCCTACCCTTCTCAAGGCTTGCGCATTGCTGGGCTGCACAGTTTCTAGGAGTTGTCACCAACCCTTCTAGTCAGATGGGGCAGGAAGACATTCTCCGCAGCAGGTGGGATGGAGCTAGTTTCAGCTCCTTTGCCTGGGTGAGACAGGGAGGGACCACTCTTGATTCCTTAAACAGGCTTCCCAGTTGGGAGGAGCTAGGAGCTACTCTCAACATTGGCTGTGAGTTAATCTCCCTGCTTGTGTATAGCACAGGAACTCTCCACACCTGGTTCTGGCTCTACTTTGGGGGTGATCAGCTCTGCCTGCCTGCCTGCTGGCTGGAGCACTACTGGACCACATAGCTTCCAGGATTTATTGCCAGCCCTTTTGGTCAGATGGCCAGAAGACACTCTCCACGGTGGGTGGGCTGTGACTCTGCTCTTTCCTTAGGTATGGGCAAACCAGGCTCTAGAGCTAGATGTGAATCAGGTGAATCTGTACCCCACTGGGTTCGCTAGCTGTAGTGAACCCCCTATCTGGCTGTGTAGATAAGCAAAGATGCTAGTTTTGATCACTACTTGCACACTGCAGGTATGAATTCCATCTGTCACAACCCATGTGTTGGCTGTTGCATGCCACTTCCCCCTTCATCAGAGTCCATCTTTTAGCGTTCAGGCCCTGCAGATTCCCCTGCAACCCCAGTGGAGCAAATTAGAGCAGTGGCTCCCACACAGCAACCCCAATGCTAGAGGTGGTGCTGGCTGTCCCCCATTTCTTTTCCCCTACTGAAGGAAAGAGGCTCAGGGGAGACCTTGTGCCTGGTGCTCCTCTGGCCTGGGGGAGGGACAATGCCATCAAAGTGTAGCTGCTTCTCTCACCCTTCTAATGCAGTCTGTCTTAGTCTCTGTGGTGCAAGGGAGTGCTTCAGCCTCACCTCCATGTTCTAAGATTCTCTCAAATGGTGTCCTGATTCCAAATAATTGTTAGTTGTTCCTCCTGTGACGGGGGAGTGGAGCCAGGAATGACCTTGGTGATGTCACCCCACTCTGGGCTTACTTTGACAATGTGTGTGTCCTTTATAGCCCAGACATTTCTGGTACTTGAAATGAGGTTCTCATTCTATTGTTCTCCCAGCTTTAGGACCTAAAATGAGAGGACTTCATGAGCACTGGCACAAAGGCAGCTGAGATGACTAGGAAGCAAGTGCCAAGGAGAATAGTGAGTCAAAGAACCTTGATTCATGGAAAAGGAATCCCAGAAGGAGCTCTAAACGTTACACATTCCAAGTGATTTATTTAGGGTTTTCCAATCAAAACCATTTTTACAAAAAAGAAACATTTCTCAGACTTAGAGTACTATACTGCCAAATATGTAGAAGAACATTGCCAGCAGTTGAGTGGTATAGTCTACTTTGAAATGTATTCGGTTTTCTTAGGATGGACGTATGTCTGCCTCAAAGTTACTATTTCTTTCTAGTAATGTTGTCTACAGTAATATATTTGCTTTTGCCAAGTTAAGAAAAGAATGACATCCCTCCCAGTTTCTAAAACAATTACCAGCATAAATGTACATTAAAATTTTTAGTTGATACTTAAGGAAACTAGTACTAGTTAGCATGGTTTCCTGCTGGTGCTAGTATTCAAAGAGAGGCCTACAAGACTATTAATCTAGAAAACACACAGATGGAAAATGGAGGGAAAGAACTCAAGAGCAACTTAAACTGCCGCTTTCTTTATATGTCCCAAAATATGATAATAACTGTGTAAACTCCTAAAATAAGTGCAATTTTATGGAAACTTCATAATATGCCTCGTAAGAGGTAAATTTTTACTTATTTTATAGTATATTTTTTATTTTGGTAAAACGTCACATAACATAAAATTTACCATTTTAACTATTTTTAAGTGTATCATTTATTGGGATTAAGTACATTCACAATGTTGAGCAACCATGACCATTATCCACTTTAAGAACTTTCTTATCATCCTGAACAGAAACTGTGCTCACTAAACAATAACCCCTTATTTCTCCACTCCCCTCAGCCTCTGGTGAACTCTATTCTATTTCCCTGGGTTTGTAATGTGCCTATTCTAACTGCCTCATATAAGTGGAATCATACGATATTTGTCCTTTTGTGCCTGGCTTCTTTCACTTAGCATAATATTTTCAAAGTTCATCCATGTTATAGCATGTATCAGCATTTCATTCCTTTTTAAAGGTGAATGATATTTCATTGTACATACATATAATGTATAGTAATTTTTAGTTGCAAAACACTTTTAGTACATTGACTTTCTTTCATATTAGTGATATCCAACATATACCATATTACCTTTAGTAGATGTCCAGTAATGTCTACTATGAGTGTGCCATAATTTCATTCAGCCAGAACCCATTGATAAACATTTATTAAGTTCCAAATAGTTTTATGATTTCAAAAAATGTGGTAATGGACATAGAGGTTTATGTCTTTGTATGTTGGGGCTTTTACTTTTAATGGAAGAATTCTTGGAGTGGCATGGAGTGGGTCCAAGATTAAACAGAAGCATTTATAATTTGAATACATACATTGACTATAAAAACCATAAACTTCTTCAACAGATAGTATTCCTGTATTTTCTGTAACCATTTATGACTATCTTAAAAATGAATGCAAGTAATATAAGGGAATCCATTTAATATAATTTGAGCAAAGAAACATTCTCACTTTTTTCATTTCTACTTCATGGAAGAAAATCCTGTACACAAGTATTGAAATATTTCAAGTCTCTTGATCACACATTTCGTCATTTCAAAAATATTACAGAGTACATCATGGATGTCAGTCAAGTTTTGTAACAACAATGTAGAAAACTAGTAATATATACATAGCTAGTTTTTTTTTTAAGCTTCAGCAATGGATGATTTATATCTAGCCTAATCTAAAATTTTAATTAAATTAAATCTAGAAACAAAAAAGATTAATTTTTAACCTAAAATTAGTTTTAGTTCCTATTTATGTACCTGCATTATGGTAAATGTTTTATTTTGTTGTTTTTTTCTTCGTTTCTCTGTAGAGTATCTTTTAAAATTTATTTTGTAACAGAATAAAGCCCAAAGATGAAAGTGTCTTATTTAAGCTAAACTAAAGAATGTTGGAATATCTGAAGTATGAACACAATTGGCAAAACTTTTAACTACCCTCCTTAGAAGAAGACTGCCTTGATTTGCATTGTCCAAGAAAGGAGAAATAGAGAACTTGTTGGGGATTGCATCATGCTTTACTTGAATTAGACATTAACATGCTAAAAGGGCAAGGATGAAGCAACATGTTTATAACATATTTTTGGAAAGCTCCTTAAAGGTGAAGGGTTGCAAGAACACAGACAGATACACACTAGACATTTCACAACAGTATCTTAAGGTATACCTTTTCTTTGGTTTACTGGGATGCAGTGACCTACTAATAAATGTCTCTCCTATTTACTTTTGTCTTTAATGCTGTCTTATCAAACCCTCATTAAAAACAGACATAAAACAAATAAGCATTCTGACTTTTGCCTGAATAAGCAACAATAAGCCCACATCTTAAACAATGGACTACAATGGCTATGAGACTGAGGATTCTTGGTCATTGCAATAGTAGCAGCAACATAACCTGCTTTGTTCCTTCTGTTGTATACTGCAGAATCTGAGTACCCTAAATAGAAGTCAGTGATATCTTTAGTGCCATTTCTTACACTTCTCTCCATGATCTTTCACACTTGGGTTCTCTGGTCATCAGAATGTAGTGAAAAACAACCAGGATGCTAATGCCCTCTATCCATACACGACACAATGCTTCTGGGACTTGCAGAAATAAAGTTGAATTTGAATTGGTGGTACTCAATAGAGTTACTGAGAATAATCCGTCAGACTCACTAAATTCAAATTCAGATTTAAAGGCCATCAAATTTTAAAGATTACAAAGATTTTAAGATTTCAATATTTGTTATATATGTTAATATGTAAAAATTAAGAAAGTAAAATTATATGTGTAGGTTTTTAATTATAAGGTATATCCACTGGAGAATAATGCATTTTTAAAAGGATTCATTCTGAAAAGACTACATTAGCACTTCTTTTAAACCACTACCCTCAAAAGTAAATTGTGAAAAATCATTGTTCATCCAAGTTTATCTCTCATCTCAAGGAAGTGAGTTGTTCTTGGGGAAATTGCTTTCATCTAATTTGTGCTTTCCTGCAGCGGAGAAAGCTGAAATGAAATGGGGCTGACACTCGTAACTATTATTACATGCCTACATTTACCAGAATTACCTAATAATCAGTACTGAAGAGTTTTATAATAAATAAATATGTACATACCGAGGGTATCCATTAATAAAAGTTAGTTGAGACAAGGCTGGTGATCCTGTAAAAGAGATGTCTAGATTATATTTCTTATATCATCTCCATATTAGGAAGCAATCCAGGATTGAAAAGCAAGGTATGAAACAGTAGCATTTGGTATATTTTACAAATGTTTAGATTTCTAGGGAGCTTATTGGTATCATATATTATGGTAAGCACTCAAATATAAACTGTTACTTTAAAATAGTAAAATATTAATAACAAAAATTTCTGCAACTTAAATGGTCATTTTGATACTTGGCTTTATTACAGGCATTTACAAGATATTTGTTGAGCAACGAAATGAGCCAATACCATTTAATTTTGAAAGCTGCCCTCCTAATATAAAAGAATTGGTATTGTACACAAATTCATTGTGATTATTTTTGGAATGAGTTATGGACGGCACTACCCTTTCTCCGGTTTCTTGTCAAAACATACTCTATTCCCTCTGAGGTTTTGGTAAGGTGGGAGTTAGAGGTGATGGACCTTAAAGTTTGAGCAGTTCAAGGCACTCAACCAAGCACAGTCCATTTACCCAGGACAAGAAAACACATTACTCTTCTTTTTTCAACCACAATGGATTTGAACTTTTAGAAAACTCAAAATGCAAGATACAGATTTTAATAAGAAAATATTAGTCAACAGTTCTCTTATATCCATGTCTTTTTCAATCTCATTGAGTGTGAAGAATACAATCATAGAGAAAGCAAAATCTACATCAGTTGAAAACTTTTTCCACCTGCATGCATGTTATAGTGGACCTGTAACATCTTCACAGTTTGTGAAATCACTATTTCACCACAAAAATTAAATCGGACACTAAAATGATCTGACACTAAACAGTCCATTGAATAAGGGGAGGGGGGTTGGCATCTTGGTCATCATTTAGAAAAAAAAAAAATCATTAACCTGTTAGGCAAAATACTTGTGTTTAAATTATCTGTTAATAAAAACAATGGAAAATGAAATAAAATGGCAGTGCAGTGTTATGAAAGGAAAGCAATTGGGTTGATCTCAAAGTAAGTATAAAAATCAATGTTTTTTTGTTTAATTTGATAATAATTTTATTCTTAGAGCTCTCAGGCAGCTGGCTTTTGGTCATTTTTAAGATCAATCAAAAAGTTCTAAACATTATTTTCAAAGTATGTTGATCCCTAGGCACTCCTCCTTCCCTTTCTCTCTTTAATTTTTTAATTTATTTTGGGGAGTTTGGCTACCATTTATGTCCAAATCATGTCTTTCAGGAAGTGAATTTGAACTTTGAACCCTACTTCTAACAATAGGGGTAGCCGGACTCCTACCTCTGCTGTTTTCTATCTGTATGACTTAGGGTACGTTACTTAACCACTCTGTGTTGTTTCTTGATATTGAAAACAGGAAAATCACAGGGTTGTTGTGAAGATTAAAGAAGGTAACATAAAAGGAAACTTATTGCAGTGTTTGAAACTGTAGTAAGGGTTAATAAATGTTTCCAATTTTTATCTTTCTAATTCTTGTGAGCCGTTTACAACGAGATCTCATTACCACAAATTTGCCCCAGATTTATGAACCTTTTCCTACCTCTCTCCATTTTAAACTAAACTTTGAAATGACTGAACCTCATGGGAAGATATCTCAATGCAGGTAATCCCAGTAATGGGAGAGGTTGAAGCTACGACAACACAGAGCTGTCAGGCTCTGATCTGGCAGTAGCTGTGGGAATTAGACTTAGCTTCTATTTTTAACTCTGCAAGTAGTTGATTAGATGACCTGGGAAAACGCAATTGGCATCTTATTTTCTTTCTGAACTGTACCATATGCCTAATCACTCTTTTCATGGACTCATTATCAGAAATGATATCAAGGTTCTTGAATAAGGGTGTTGATTTCAGAAGCTAATGTTACAGAAAATGGGAATTATTTCCTTTCTTAAAAGCAATAGTTGACAATTTTATTTTATTTTTTTGTCATACAGTGTTGAAGTTCCTGGGAGAGAGCAACTTTAATTTATAAAGAAATAGCATTCACTTCCTCTAGCAAAAGCCTTTAAAGATACTGCTAATTATCTGCCTCGTACCCCAATCTTTTTTTAAATATGTAACTATTGAAGTTTTTTAATGTTAATCAATATCATTAAGTTGTCCAAAAAGGAAAATTAATCTGTAACTCCATTGTACATCATAGACAAAGGTATCTTCTTGGTATATGATATCTTTCAGTTTTACTGAATCTCAAAGAATTTAGAGAGTACATGTTAGAATTTTAATATTCAGAGTCTTGTTTGTTACTATGCGCTACTGAGTAGATTCAGTCGCTAGCAACACCTATAAACTGAAATCAAAAATAGAGCCTCAGTTATTGTGAAAAGTTTAGTACCAGAAACACCTGCCTATAAAAACTACACTGATAGTACACAGACATGCTTTAGAATGATAACAATTTTGTTGGGCTTAAAAAGCACATAATTTTACATGTTTTCTTATATGACTTTTTATCACTATGTGGACCATTTAGGTTTAAGAAAACAAGTACAAAAACTGCCTTCCATTTAATATGTAAGCCATAGTTGTTCACAAGTGAGAATTTTGTGGTGATCAACAACTCCACCCAAATCTGCAGTAATTTATTTCACTTGGTAGAGTCTAATCATAAGTACCTACCTATATTCTTTTAAGTAAAAAATGTAAAACATTTTTAGGCGTATGTTTGTCCTAAATTTCCAAACCAATATTTTTAATCCCTGTTTGAGCACTGAATTCATTAGCTATTCACCAAAGGCCTGATGTATAGATTTTGGGTATAGTCTGAGTCTAAGATGAGATGTTGCAAATAGTGAAAATTCCTGTGTATTTGTACACTTGTATACATGTATACACATATATTATACAAAAATTTATATACAGATATTCCCCAACTTACGATGGTTCAACCTACGATTTTTCAACTTTCCAATGGTGCGAAAGTGATACTCATTTAGTAGAAACTATACTTTGAATTTTGAATTTTGATCGTTTCCCAGGCTAGCGATATGTGGCCTGACACTCTCTTGTGATGCTGGGAAGCAGCAGCAAGCCACGGCTCCTTCAGCCACTCCATCACAACCGACACACAGCCATTCTGTGTTTCACTTTCAGTACAGTATTCAATAAAACACATGAGATATTCAACACATTATTATAAAATAAGGTTTGTGTTGGATGATTTTGCCCAACTGTAGGCTACTGTGAGTGAGCACATTTAAGGTAGGCTAGGCTAAACGATGATGGTTGGTAGATTGAGTGTAATATAAGCATTTGCAGTTTATGATATTTTCAGTTGATGATGGGTTTATCAGGATGTGATGCCATAGTAAGTTAAGGAAGATCTGTATTTTATGTGTATTATATATATGTTAATTGTATTTAACCAATTATGTGTGTGAATAAATATATATACACATATATATTCATGTACGTCTGCTTTCATGAACATTTGCCTTCTATTTCAAATATTTGATTATTTTAAAATAAGCAGACTAGTTCTTGGAGAAGCATTTGCAGAATCTTTGTTTCCAGACTCAAGTTATGCAAAGAAAACTTATTTTTTCAGTAGCTGTTTATTTTTCAAAAGTTAAAAAAAATTAAAATTTCAAAGTAATTCTTTAACATATGAATATAGATATGTATTGATCTACTTCAGGTGCTATATATGTTATTTGTACATGTGTATATTTATATTTATATATATTTAAACGTTTTTAAACCTGATCTTACTGGGTTATAACTACTATCCAATTATGTGAGAATAGAGGCATTGTTGTCTTTCAGCTTGGAATATGCTTCTGTTTCATTTGATTATATTTTACCCATTAGGTGCTTTAGCCTTCCCTTAGCTCTTTCGCTTTGAGGAATACATTTTATAGTGCATTAGAAATATTCTCCTATATTTCATGCCATAATTTTCCAGTGTCTCACAAAATCCTAATTTGGAATGTTCTGACTTGAACAGTGTTTTAGAATAGAGACTTGTCCCTTTTGGAATCATCAGATCTCTTGGTTAGGTACAGTATTTCTTACCTTTTTTGCTAGGGAAAGGGAGGAATGAAACTGCACTATGGAACTTTCCAGCTTTTTTTTCCCTACACTTATACCTAAAAAAATGCACTCTCATAGTAAAACTAGAAACATGAGAATGGCAGTTACATAGTCCCAAATTAGGACAAGCAATATATTGTAATTTTTTGAAGTAAGAGAACCAAACTTGGTTTGGTATTTATTTTGGTCTTCCTCAGCATCCTAACCCAGGTACTATACTATTAACTGGATTTTTTTAAATAGCCACTGTTGATTAATAATTCTACTTTTTTTCTACTCAGTTTTGTAACATTTTTATAAAAAGCTTTATAGTAACAAATGCCGTGAGTTGGATTGTTGATTTCCTCCTGCTTTCTATCTGATCAGTTCTATAATTTAAAAATGCTCAAAGCTCAGAATTCTCAGTTAGAAAACATAAGCGTAGTAAAAACAATATTTTTAAAATTAATTCTGGAATATATTTCTCTTAATGGTAAATGCATATAATCTTATAGACGTGTATATGTTTGGATGCTTTATAAGTAAAAGTAATAATGATTAATCATGTAGTAACTTCTACTACCAGAAATTCCCTCTAAATCCTTTCTAGGACACAAATATTTATGACATTTCTATATTGTTCTCATTTTATTATTTTAATGAAGTATACATGTAATATTTCATAAAAACACTACATCAATTGTAATACTAGTTTAGGAATTTTAATTTGGTATGTAAATATACTAACTTCTGTTGAAATTACTATAGCTTAGGGTCAAAATTAACTTGAAGGTTATTAGTGTGATTGTTCTGGTTTCTAATAGCTGCTGTCTCAAGTAAATTATAAAGACAGAAATATCCCTGGCTTAGAGTTTCTGCACTATTAATGACATACTGAGCTGTCTCTTGGGTATAAATGGTATATGTTAGAGCATAGCTATGAAATGACTTGCTGGTTGGCAGGCAACCTTTGACAATAAAATATATTTGATACTGTACCTTTGCAAATTCATTGTACCACACAAATGTGATCTTAGTAATTGACATATGATTATTAATGTTCAACCATTCTCCGTAATATTCCTATTACCAATCAGTAACAGAATAATGGGTAGATAACAATTCTATAATATTTATTAAGATTTTTATTTAAACTCAAGTATAATCCATATTTCTATAGTGCTTTTATATCTACCACCTCACTTAAGTAGAAGGAAGTTTTCTAGAGGTTTCATGTCAGCTTTTAAATGAAGTAGTCATTTTTTTTAAGAATTTTTATTGAGATACAATTGACGTACAGTACACTGCATATATTTATAAATTTATTTATTTAATTTATTTATTTTATTGGCTGTGTTGGGTCTTTGTTGCTGCACATGGACTTTCTCTAGTTGCGGTGAGTGGGGGCTACTCTTTGTTGTATACGGGCTCCTCATTGTGGTGGTCTCTCGTTTTGGAGCGTGGGCTCTAGGCACGTGGGCTTCGGTAGTTGCGGCACATGGGCTCAATAATTGTGGCACACGGTAAATGAAGTAGTCTTTATTTAACTATTTTTTAAGATACTAAAAAAATTTTCATGGTCTTTAATTAAATATAAATATTGGAATTGTCTATGAAACTTTTGAAGTGGTCAAGCACATAAAAACATAGGGATATCCTTTAAAGCATTTGAATTTCTAATATGTTTACTTAGGTTATCTATGCTGAACTTTATTTACATAATAGCTCACAGGTAACCTTCACTATTAAGTATTTTAAGATGCTTAGAATAGGAAACAATATAGAAACTAACAAATTAAAATTGTTAAGTGAAAAGAGAAAAATGTTAAATAATAAATAAAGCATCTTCACAACTTGGTTTTAAATATCACATACATAAAGAAGAAAGACCCAAAGAAAATTTAAAAATTATTTATCAGTGGTTAACTGAAGAAACAGAGAATCTGGGTGACCTTTACTTCCTCCTGTTCTCACTCTGTATTTCCAAATTCATTGCAATATGTATACATTACATTTAGAACTGTTTAAGAAGAAATGTGCCAGTTTGGATAATTTTTTTAACATCTATACATTGTCAAGTGTTGTTAAAATGTTCAATTTTTATGTAGCTTTCTGGATGATCTAGGCTGGCCCTAAAAATACTGAACATATTAGAGGAGGGGGCGTTTTCCCTCATCTTGAAATAATATTGATAAATAATATTTTTAAAACATTAAATAATTTTCAAAGCATTTTTATATACATATTCTCCTCAGACCATCCTAACTCTCTAGAGCTGGTAGAAAAGGGATTATACTCATTTTGCAGAGGAGGGGATATTGAAGTTCATCAAATTTTTTAGCAAATTGCCCATTTAAGCAGTGCACAGTGATTAAGTGGCAGGGCCAGAATTCAAACTTGTTTCATGCTATGGCCAATCTAGTGCTTTCCTCTATGCTGTAGGAACTGGACATGTTTAAGAGGTAAGCACAAAAATGGAAATAGGCCTGAATCTTGCTCTAGTTACATATTGCCTATAGACCTCACTGGAGCCTGAACCAGGAAAATCTATATGAATTTCTTTCTTCAACCCGAAGAATTGGCCACGTTAAATAAGTTCCTAGGTTTAATTTTTTAAAAATCTATACTGTTTTTTCACCATATTCCAGTTTGTGTATCTTGTGTCTATCAACTTCTCCAGAGAACTATGCTTCCCTACCTAAAGAACTGCATTGTTTAATAAACAAACATTGACAATGCTGATGCTAGCCTGAGTTAAATGATATACCAATCTAGTTTGCATGGACATAATGCTGACATTCATGACATTATTTGTTTATATACACACACACACACACCAGGTCTAAGTTAATTAGTAATTTTTTTCTCTAAGTTAGAACATTATTTGTGTAATTGTAACACATGACCATATAGTCTATCATTTTAAAAGATAATAACTAAAATTCACAGAAAATTCTCTCCTGTAACTACATTGGACAACTGTATTTCACTAAGTTTCTATTAAGTATAATTTAAACAGGTCATTTATGAGATCTGCATTAGTATTTTTATGCTCACTATAACCTGCTTTTTAAAATAGTCTGACACCTACCAAGTACTCTTTCACCTCCTACAAGAAATCAAGAAAAAGAAAGCATTGGTGTTTTTAATTTTAGTGAAGGATTCTTGATTTAAGAATTAGTCATTTACTGTCATTTGAATTTCAAGTGTGCTGTTAGTACTTGAGGTTCTTTCTGTATGAATTCTCCAGAGCTTTCACATATATATCATCATTAATTTCATCTTTCACTTGAGATTAGTAAAATAAAAAGTTTGTTTACTACTATTTCTTAGTTTTATTCATTTCAAACATTAAGTGCCTTGCCAAAAATAATATTATAGTCTTACACTGTTCATTGATAACAGATAATGCCAAGAAATTGTGTTTCTGGTTTTCAGTTAAAAAAACAAAATGAGAAACTAAAGAAATAATTACTGTAACAATTTTCTCCATTTAGCTAATCAGATATTCACAGCAGTGTTAGATTTTGAGACTGTGAATCCCTATACTAAACATTTTATATATTCAGAGAAGTGAAAAATAATGCTTATTATGCTTCCTCTGTGATGAGTACTGTTTTAAAACCAGTTGGAATCCCCCCTCACAACAATCCTAAGAGGTAGGTACTCTTATTACCTATTTTACAGATGGACAAATTGAGGCACAGAATGATTAAATTATTCATGGTCACACAGCTAGTAAGGCACAGATATAGTATTCATTTATTTAAATTTTATTTTATTTATTTAATCATTTTTATTTATTGGCTGCATTGGGTCTTCGTTGCTGTGAGTGGGCTTTCTGTAGTTGTGGAGAGCGGGGCTACTCTTCATTGCAGTGCTCAGGCTTCTTATTTTGGTGGCTTCTCTTGTTGCGAAGTACGGGCTCTAGGTGCTCAGGCTTCAGCAGTTGTGGCTCGTGGGCTCAGTAGTTGTGGCTCACGGGCTCCAGAGCACAGGCTCAGTAGTTGCTGCACATGAGCTTAGTTGCTCTGCGGCATGTGGGATCTTCCCAGACGAGGGCTCGAACCCGCTGTCCCCTGCATTGGCAGGCGGATTCTTAACCACTGCTCCACCAGGGAAGCCCCCAGATATAGTATTTAAAGTCAGGTCTCTGTTTTTGTGAGAGTCAACATTCCCAACCCTTATAAAGAAAGGGTTTGATCCCTGCTATTTGTTATATGCCCATTTACTTGCTTCGTGGAAAGAAAAGCAGGGAGGGAAGAGGAGAGAAAAAGAGGGAGGGAAAGAGGAAAAGAAGGCAGAATGGGGGAGGCAAGAGGATTGTCAAAATTCTGCCAGCTTGTTGATACTATGTGTTATTTCTTTTAATAAGGTTGAAATTAAGGACTTGTAGAGATTTACATAGAATAAATAATTTTAGATTTCCTCAAGGGAAGTTTCTGATAATATTATCAGATGGAGACAGCAAGTGAATTTCTGTTTAATTCTAATCATAATTAAAATGCTGTAGCAGGCTCATAGTTGGAACAAGCACAGTTCTGGTAATTCTCACAGCAATAATTCTACATTTTCTTAAATTTGTTATCTTTTTTTTTCCACCCTCAACACTCTCAGCTTATTTAATTTTAGTACCTACCTTTTTTCAAAAGTCCATAAATTTTAGTTAGGCTTAAATCATGGGAAAATTGAAGTTTAGAGCCTGTAATAGAAGGAAACCACCCCCTTCCCACCCGGAGCCCAGCTCTGTCCATTTCTATCAGAGCTACTCCACCAAGAAAGGAAGAATTATTCTGATTGGTCAGATTTATTTGAACATTCACTTAGCCACATTCTATTACATAGGATCACTGTGTTTCTTTAAAGGTACAAGCAACAGTTCCCACATTTTTTTCTTGTCCATCGCCTGGTCCTATGAGAGCAGGTAAGTAGAGTGAAGATTCTCAAAACCTAGACCCCAGTCTCTTGCATCTGTTCTGTTCCTTGCACCAGGGTGGGTTTAATCCAGCAGAAGAGTGAGCTTTTCTGTGTTTCACTAGCTCTTTCCATGCAGATGAGTCAAGCTCCACTTTGAGCCTGGAAAATCTTGCACACTCTCTCATCAACTTTTTCCTTCAGTATGTACTCAGAAAACGGTAACATGCCCCCAGTAAGCCTTTACCACAGCTCTGACTCAGAGTTATCAGGAAGTAATTCCAAATCTCAGACATGTTCTATATCTTAACAGATAATTTGTAGTAGTTTTTTTTTTAAGCCACATTTTCTCCTCTTGATCCATGACTCCAACTCTAAAAATATCTTGACTCATTCATATATCATACATTCAAGAAATAATTACTGATCACATATACTATTCCAGATATCAAGCTGGTCACTAGGGAGTCAAAATGGCTAAGGCACAGACTTGGCTGTCAAGGAGACCCCAAAGCAGTGAACCTTTGCTTCTTACTCTTCAAGTGGCATTGATCCTGTGTAATCAGGAGTAATAGGGAATTAAGTAGCATTCGTATTGTAATTAAATGTAGATTGAGCCAGATGATTTTCAGAAATCAGGCTTAATCAGAGATAGCACGAGAATGTTCTTTGGGATTTTTCCTTGATGAGCATCGTTACCTATCCTTGAGATGCAATAATACAAGTCAGTGAGTAATTTATCAATTTGGTTTCCTATGGGAACCAAGATGAAGGACGTCTTCTCCTTTAGTCATTGACTTTCTATAGAGATAGCAAAGGCTCTTCAACTTTCCCAGACAAGAAGTCACCAGTAAACAGCAGTGATGGTAGATGTGAGTTATTTACTGCCACGGGGCTGAGACTATTAGTGAGCTGCATTCTGACTACTTGTCAAGCATTCTGACATCTTAGAACAGAAAGTGCTATTTAAACATAAAGAGCATTTTCTATTGAATTGCCATTAGCCATCCCTATGAGGAAATGACCTATTAAGTAACAGATCGGAGTATAGGAGAAATGCCATGAAATGATTGATTTCTGCTAAAGAGTCCTTAAAGTAACTGCATGTTTCAATTTGTGGGTTTTTTTTTTAAATCATTTGTAAATTACCACAGTAAAAACCCCATATAAAAAGCTATCTGAATTTACTTTCCACATACTTTCCTGGGCACGCTCTATCTTTCCCTCTCTCTCTCTCTCTCTCTCTCTCTCTCTCTCTCAGATCAGAAAGAAAGCAATGGGTCTTAAGCTTTAGTGAGAATCAGAAGGCTTGTCAAAACAATGATTTCCAGAGCCTCAGCTGGGAATTTGCATTTCTGACAAGTTTCTAAGAGAAACTTCTGCTGCTGGTACATATTTGATGAACCACTGTCCAAGTAAAAGGAAGGGGAATTTAGGAAGTAGAAAGATGGAGAGCTATGAAAAGCTGAAGCCAGCCTCTGATCTTGCTCACCAAGCTGCCCAAGCTATTGGGAGGGTAATCACTACTGCCCCAGGGGAGCTTATTGAAAGTAAATGGCTCTCCTCTGAGTAAGTGATTGGCCAAGGGCAGCACATAGAACACTCATGATGACCTTCCCACTCTTAAACCTAGGTTTGCAGTTAATGAACCATTTAACCTCTATTTGCTCCAGTGTTTCTCAGATTTAAAATAGTAATGGTAATTTCCCTTCCCTGTTATCAAAAAATGAGACAAAACAAAAAATACACAAATCCTGATGGTGCTTTCTCTTCGTGGAAAATTCTTTGGATTTATCTATCTATTACTCTGATGCAGTAAAGAAGAAATTTAGCAAAATTTCTCTGTGTCCATAAAGATTTTAGGCTTTTAAGCTTAACTCCTTAGCAAAAAATACCAAATGCCTATTCTGCACTGCTTGGGGCTACACATTTCCTTGACTCTGTCTAAGAGGTGGGAAGCCATAAGGGAACGAGTACTTAAAGAGACTCCAAAAAGCCCCGTGTATTCTGGACCCCCTTCACCACCACCAGCTCTCCATTTTAACCACTGCTCTTCTCATCCTTTCCACACCAGGAACACCAGCCTCTGCTTGTGCTTTCAACACTCTCAACGTTCTCCCATCCCAAGGCCCTTGCATTTATAATTTCGTCTTCTAGAAAAGTAATCCATACACATATAAATAGAATATGATACTAGAGGGTATGATAATGGATAGGATATGACTACCTTCAAGTCTCTGGTCAAATGTCACCACATCAGTGAGGCCTTGATCATCTTATAAAAAATAACTTTTGTGAGTTTCCATGCAGGTGCACACATTAACCCACACATGCTGTGTATTCCATCCCTGAGATGTTTTTCTCCATATGTTTGTTCCCATCTGCCAAACAATATATTTTGGTATTGGTTTATTTTCTGTCTTTTCCCTAGGTAGAATGCAAATTTTGTGAGGATAGAGTCTTGGTTTTTTCATTACAGAACCTACAGCAATCATTGGCACATAAGAATCACTCAGTAAATATTTCTAGAATGAAAAAAAGAAAGGTGATAATCCTTGCCATAGATTATCCACTGCAAATTCTGGCATCTTTTGCATTACTTGCTCAAATGATCTTATGCTCCAGTCATACTTACCTACTGGCAGTTCTTCAGAACCACCATTGCTCTTTATGCCCTCTTGCCTATTAAATCCTGCTGTAGCCTCTGCCTAGAATGTTCATTTCTGAAACTTTTTTGTTGTCTTTCACACTTCTACATTTCCTTCAAAGCACAGATCAGGTGTCCTGTTTCTTCAAAAGTATTTCATGATACACTCGTTCTTTCTCTGTGTCCTCCTTCCCACCCTGGCACCCCATCCGGGCACTTATCTACCCGTTCTATTATACTATGTTGTCCAGTTGAAACTCCTCCCAGTTTTACCACAGACCACTTGAAAGCAGGGACTGTTTCTGACATCAAAAGCACAATGCCTGAATATCTGGCATATGACAACTACTCATAAATGTTCAGTAAATGAACAACAATCCACCTTATTCTTTTTCTTATCAGAGGAAGCTACTCTTCATTGCTCTAAACTTCTAAAATTGCCCTGAGGGTTATAATAGTAATGAGAGCTCCTGAAAATCAAGAGAATGGGCACTTATGATAACTAGCTTGCAGATCAGCCACGTGAAAACTGGAATAGTTCTCAAACAAGGAAGAAGAACAAGGCAGTCAAGCTCCTTTAGGAGCAACAAGTAGCAGTGATGGTGGTGTCCACACTGCCGTGAAGAAAAACCACTGCCATATGAAGCTCCTAACATGAATAAATGTGCAGTATCTCTCAGGCATGTGATAGTATGTGATAGGAGATCATGATAAAACTCTTCAGCAACCCTGTTTCTGCACTTTACCTCATCCAGCATCACTTGGTGTATGTTGAGGTAATACACAAAGTTTACTAGGTAATTAGCCTAGGAATTATTTCCCTGGGGAAGAAAGATGATATCTTATTCCGATCGTGTTGCTCTAAAAAAATACCACTGACTGGGTAGATTTATAACAACAGCAGTTGACCGCTCACAGTTCTGGAGGCTGGGAAGTCCAAGACTGAGGTGCCTGCATGGCTGCCTTCTGGTGAGGTCCTTCCTGATTCATAAACTGGCACCATCTCCCTGTGTCCTCACATGGTAGAAAGGGCAGGAGATCTCTCTGGAACCTCCTTTATAAGGCACTAATCTCATTCATGATGGTTCCACTCTTACGACTCAAGCACTCCCCAAAGGCCCACCTACTAATACCATCACATTGGGCATTAGGATTTCAACATAGGAGTTTCAACACAGGAATTCAACATATGAAACAATGAGACCATAGCAGATGCTTAGGAGACAAAGCCTGCTCTAAACTTTACAGCCAGGGAGACTGGTAGAATTTAGAGATGTTAGAGTAGTATGTGTGGCAGAATCTTGCATGTTTGAAGATGATGAAAGACCCATCCCAGCAGAAAGATCCTACACACAACTGAGAAAAAAAACTACTGGGCATTGTAAATGAGTGTATGCTTTGGCAGAAAGCTGTTATATCTGGTCTTCCTACAATTATGAGTGAATTATGCATGATGTTACGAGAGGACTTTTAACTATGAGCAATTTGAAGCAAAAACGACAGACAAAAAAAGTGCAAAGAAACAAGGTGAGTGAGCATTGAAAGGCAGAAGTGGTATACTGATAGGCCTGGAAATCAACTGGAGTAATTTAAACTGATTAAATGTAGCATAGAAAATATACAAGAAAAGGTTGATGAGATCAGAGTAACCAGCAAAAAGAAACAATTTATACACTAATACACATAAAACAGACACCTAATAAGAACCTGCTGTATAGCACAAGGAACTCCACCTGCTGTACAGTAGAAACTAACACAACATTGTAAAACAACTCTATCCCAATTTCAAAAAAAAAACAATTTTCTCAGCAGTAATATTTTTGCTGTATTAAAGTAGAAAGCAGTACATAAGAGATTGAGAAAATGAATATAAGAATTCCTTTGTCACATGACTAGACCTAAAGTGAAAATTAGAACTCTGTCTCAATGTAAGGAGGGAAACATTGTTAGGAACTAACATTTAAATTGAAAGAGAAGAGGGAGACCCAAAGGCATGAACCAGGAGATAAGACCTGCCTCAAATATTTGTAAACTATGGGGCTCAACTGAAAGACAATAATCAGTATCAAAGCTGCAGAGAATAAGGTTTTATTTGGGGTCTTAAGAATTGCAATTCTGAAAACACAGATTCAGGTAAAACCCAAAGAGTGTTCTGTGGAAGAGAAAGCCAGGGACTTACAAAGATGAAAGGTACGAGGTTGTTAAAGCTGTCTGGCAGGAATTATGATTGACTCTGACTCAGGAAAGGAAATATTTGTCCTTAAGGGATTCTCTGTCACAAGTTATGTTTAGGGTAAGGGTCCGATAATTATCTTGAGTTTCTGGAACCTGGGCAGATGCTCTGTATGCCTGCGTCAAGACAGTAGGTGGGTCACAGTTCAGATTCCATCTCTGCTGAGATGTGCATAAGTCACACTTCCTCAGTGGCCTCCTCAGAGGCTCCATCTGAGAGCGCTCACTCTAGCAATACCGATTCCATTTCAATTTTTTTTCACACAACTTACCTTCATTCCTCAGATTTGCTGGGAACTGATAAGCATAGTCTCACCATAGTACTTGTTGTCTCTCACTTGCATTAAAATGTACAATATCCAACATCAATAACTGATTTTTGAGTTTCGTTGTATTTTTCTCAAACTCTGAGTTATTTATTTTAAAGCATCAGTAAGCAAACTGTGGCCTACAGGTCAAATCCATTCTTGGACAAGAATGGTTATTACATTTTTAAAAGGGTGTAAAAAAAGAAAAAGGAAAAAGAAAAAAAAAGAATGTGTGATAGAGACCTATGAAGCTCATAAAAAAAAAATATTTGCTACCTGGAGGGTTTAAATATAAGGGTATAAAATTGATATTCACACTCATTTTATATGTATATATACATGAATATAATAAATACGTAATTAACAACTGAATATAATACATATATATAATGAATGTGAAGATTTATATGTACATAGTTAAATACAAGAAAACAATTTTGTCTTACACGTTGTAGGATTTCACACCCTGAAGGGTGGATTTCTAGATAAAAGAAAGAGAAAATATATATTTACCAGTTCATAGTTCATTGAGGACAAGAAGAAAGAGGGTTGAGGCAAATTCACCTCATTTCTGCAATTACAACATCACAGAGGAAAATTGAATAAAAAATGTGAAACAGAAACCTGATTATGGGCGATGCGTGAAGGGAATGAATAAGACAATGAAAGGGTATAAACCACTTTGAGAGCCCTGACGCTAGGAAGAAAGTGGGAACTACTAATGTACGTCCCTGCGGGTATTGATAGATTGGCTTTCACTCTGAGATTTTTCTGCCACCCCTGCTGCTGCCCTTGCCCCAAACAAGCGTCAGAGGGAATGGGAACTCTTCACAGCTCTTGCTGACTTTTCAAGAGAGACATTGTACAAATAGACCCACAAACATACTTGCATGTATATCCACACCTCTTTTTGTCGGTCATATTTAGCTGCTTCTGTCTGTGTGTGTAGAACACTTCAAACACGCTTCCCCTACTCAAATGCCCACAGGGCCACCAGTTTTCAACCTATTTGCTTGGTCCTGTTAACCATACCTCTTTTTCTAGCAGCTGAAGGAGAAGGAGGACCTCCTTCAGTTGTTATCTTCCTTGAAACTGTTCATTCTAACCGAATTCTTGCATTTCCCTTATGAATCTATCTATTATCTCCATCTATGTCCAAACTCCTCCTGATAGACCAATTTATTGAGCACTTAAATATATACCAGTTACTGTTTTTCAGTGGCATTTAACCCTCACAAGTATTATCCATATTACACAAGTAAATATTGAGACTTAGAGAAAGCAAGAAACTTGCCAAAAGTTGCAAGCGACAAGTCAAGGATTCAGACACAAAAGATTTGAGCCCAGAGGCCACGCTCTTAACCATGAAGTTAAACCCTCTAGGAAGAAGTTAACCCTGTTCAAGGCAAATGGAGGGCCTGATACTAGCTCCCTTATTTACATCAGCCACCAGAGGGGAAAGTTGAACAGAAAAGTGTTCCCACTGAATTTTTCTATTTCTTTAACCATTGACTTAAACAATAAGACATCCTTGTTAAACATAATCTCTCTGATTCAAGCTTTCTGATTTCAGAAACTTGAGCAAATAGTTTATATCTTCATAAATTTTTCTTTAATTTCAGAAATTTATGAGAAAGGATAATGCTATTTTAAGTGATTAGATAATTTTATAATTTTCTATGCTGAAAAGTTTACATATAGATATCTATATATACTCTACTGTATATAAAGGTATATATATATTTAATGTGTACTTTTGTTAAAGCATTGTAAAATGACAACTGAATTGTACTCAAATAAGTATGTCATTTTACTCAACATTGACGTAATGTGCACCATAGTTCATATTTTTTTTCTGATTAGTCCAGAATTATCAAATTAGAGAATTATCATCTTGAGACTGGTTTTTATTAACTCTAACTTCCATGTTCCTAATGAATAAACTACGCTTTATTTATCCTTAGTATTTTCTGACCTCTTCAGTTCAATTGAAATCCAAAAGATCCCACTTCCATCTCCACCAGAAATTTAGCTTTCTCTTTTTCTAGTGTAAGAAGTCTGCTTCTTACACTTATGCCACTTTCTGATTATTATTCTATAATCTCTGTATTCCCCTCATTTTAATTTACGGTTAGGAAGAAATGTTGGCTCTCTCTCTATTTAAGCCACTCCTGTATCCTCCTGTGCTCACTTATGCCTTCCTGTATGAGGTCAACTACAGTTCACCAAGCTTACCGTTTTTTTGTTTTATTTAATTAATTAATTATTTAAAAAATTTTAATTCTATTGGAATATAGTTGATTTACAATGTTGTGTTAGTTTCAGGTTTACATATACATACATACATATATATATTCATTCTTTCTTAGATTCTTTTCTCGTGTAGGTTATCACAGACCAAGCTTACCATTTTTATAGTTTCATCACCTGTCTTCGTCTATGCCATGACCTCATTTCTCATTCACATCTCACAATTAAACTTTCAGAACTCCATTGCAACAATGATCAGTGGTCTAATGAACTTGTATAAGATGACCAGAGGTTAAAGTTTTGTAAGCATTAGTACTATAAAAGTCTAACTACTGTTTGTTCTGCAAATTAATATATGGTTAATACTAAAATTTGTAGTTTCACCATGGTAATGTGCTTCTTTCCAGAATTTATTACATTCCTATTATATACCAACCACCGGTTTCATTTTTTTCCCAATTAGTGTCAATTTTTGAGAATTTTGTTTTCCAAACACAGAATAACAACTTGGTTAAAAAATGTTGTGGTACATACCAAATACTAAGATGACATCCTCTGCCCATCCTCATTTTTGTATTCCCACTCATCCCATCATAATTAGATTCTGTCACTTTTCACCTCAGCCCTTATAAGTGTCTGTCATCTACTCACTTCCCATCTCTTCCCCATCTGTTAATCTTCTCCAATACACTTCATATGCACAGAACATCGTATGAAGGATGTTCATAACTAGGTGGCTGCTTGCTTTCTTAACAACACTTAAAAGATGCAGAGTGTTGGAGGGGAAAGCTATCACCACCTGCTGACTTGTGCCCAAAGTCTCAGAGGCTGAAACTTCGGCCTTAAGAAATGGGGAGGCCCTGCACAGAAGGGAAATGAGGAAGTGGTATAGAAGAGCTTATGAGCCTTTTAATAACTTATCAGAAAATATGCAGACACACATACATGTGCACAGGATGTTCAGTGCGATTTCAGAGATTCTCAGAGACTCGGTATGTCTTGAACACTGGGTAAGAACTCTGTTTCCAGACATTCTAAAATTTACTCTTGAATAATGCAACCCAGAGAGCTGTGCATTTGGCCCAAATTACTTACATCCCTTATAGTACTATTTCTGCCAAGTTGCCCCATCCGCTTTTGGCTTGCGTAACAGACGATAACAAAATTTTTTTCTATCTATTGGTAGAGGTCCTCTTCCATTGCACCCTTTATACAAAGACTATATAAATGCACATAATGTCTTACATATTATTTCATAGGGTTAACAGATACTTGGTGTCCTACGCAGAGTTCCATGGACTACGGGCTAACAATGTTCTATAAAGAATAAACTAGTTCTTTGTAAACTAGACTATGTATTTCTCACACTCTCTGTTTCCCAGTTATTCTCTCTTATCATTTCATAAATTCTTTCAGTGTCTCTTCTATATCATTTGTACCAAAGTGAAACAAAGCAAGATGTTTTTGTTTTCTCCATACCTGGACAAAAATGTTAGAATGGAGGCCTAGAGGCTGCTATGGTGGTAGCAGTGATCATCAAAATGAGAGAACCCCTAAACGGATGTGGTTTTCCTGCTTCAATTACCTGGAGGTTGTTTTCCTGTGCTAAACTAGGAATGTTCTAAATCTTTCTTTAGTGAAAGGAATTAGTGTTTCCTCTATAATTTTAATTACAATTTTGTTTCCTCTAAAATTTCTGTGTAATTTCATTGACCATTGAATAAATCCAAAGTAGACACCTTGGCCTGGCACTCCAGGCACTTCAGCTGTTCTAACCTATCACTGCAGCTCCATCACCTCCTCTCCTCCTGCACACGCGCCTATGCTGCCAACAAACTGCACACACCTCTCTTCTCTCAAGTAGTGGGGAGTTTTCTAATCTTTGTGTCACTTTTCATTCTATTGATTTTGTCAGGAATTTGATTTTCTTAGGTGTGATGCATGTTAAATGTACTTTACATGTATAACGTGCTTATATAGTTTATTAATTAGACAAAAAATATTGTTAAATGATACCTAATGATGACTTTTTAAAAATGAACATATATATGTTTTTCTGATATATATTCATGTCTTTCAACACTAACCTCACCCTCTACATTCTCATAGTATTTAAAATGTGCTTTGCTTTATTTTTTCCAGGCCATTGCATGTGGTACTCTTTTGCCTGGAATTCTCTCCTTCTTTCATACTTCTCCTTGCTACCACTTCCCCATGTAATGATCCGATTTGGAGAAGACTTGTTTCCGCCCCTTTTATGGGTTCCCCTAGCACCCTATTCTAAGTTCTGTCCATTCACACTGCATTGTAACTCCCTATTCAGTGTCTTATTTCATCATTGTGTCCCCAATGCCTGTACAGCACCTAGCATGTGGAAAGTACTCGAATGAATGAAAGTTGGTAACATTGAAATACATGTATAACTGGTTTAGAGGAGTTATATGATAATTATTATTGAAAGTCATTAAATTACTTACACCTTTGACCTAGTAATCCAGGAGTCAGTAATTCAAATGCTTTCAGGGTCAGGCGAGTAATCTAAATATGCAGTGTTGGCCTGGGGGAAGGCAGTGGAGAATTCAGGTTACTGTACTTGCCTCACCTAAACACATTTAGATTTACAGTTTTATAAATACTATCAATACAAGCCAAATAAACCATAACTCCTGTCTTATTCTAAAGAAACAATTCTGTAGAGGAAAAAAAAATATTCATAATGTTATTTGTGAATCTATCTGTAATAAAGAAATGAACACAAATAGCTTAAATTAAATATGATTGTATCCATTAAATATCATCTATTATTTAAAATGAAAATAATCCTCCAAACTGTAATACATGAAAGATGCTTTTGTTATTGGAAATAGTGAAGGAATAATGCAAAACTGTATTTGCTGTAATTGCAACCATGTAAAAGTGTGCATCCTTGTTTAAAAAAAAAGGTTATGCAAAATGGAGATAGCTATGTTAGGGTGCTCAAAATAGAAATGATTTTTTTAAAGTTCAGCATTTAATAATGCCATCAATTTTCCAATCCCAATCTCTGGAGAAAACTTTGGCGATATCTTTTGGAGTCTTAGAAGATGACACCTAGCAAGCAGAACCAGGTTACTTTGGGTAAGAGCTGAAGAATATGAGTTGTGGGCTGAGCTAGAAATAACATTGTCATAGCAACCTCCAAAGATTTCATAGAAAAGGCATGGCTTGGATTTCTTTTTTTTTAGGGAGAATGACTAACAAGATCCCTTTTGAAACAGTTCTGATATGTGAGGGATAAGACACAATAAGTTCGATAAGGAGTTTTGTTGAGAAATTGGGATAAACTGGCATAACCTTGAGATCAGAAGTGAGACTCCCCAGTGTAGGCTTAGCACATTTTGTGTACTGATTAGTTTTTAGTGATGTAACACTTCTGTGATGCCAATCTGCCCTCCCTTCAAGTAACAGTTATTTATTTAATAATAAAATATTAAGAATAATGTAATAATTCTATAATGATAATAATGGTTTTATAAGTAAAAGAGTTCCATTCTTCTTGTTCAGAGACATTAAATGTATTTTTCTGATGCTTCATTTATAAAAGCTCAATTCTCTGTTCTCAGGGTTCTTCTCTGATACTTTATTTAACCTCCTGGAAACAGAGGACTGTGGAAATACTGATAGCATCAATGGAAATCACTGTAACTTCTTCCTTGGAAAGGGCATATTCCATCAGTCTCATTGCCTCATTTGTTAAGCTGAATTGTCATCCTACGTGACAGATCTTTTCAGTATCCAAACTTCCTGCAAGGATTTATGTATTAATCCCTCTCTGTTTGAGTTTAGATCAGGAATGTCCCTTAGATTATTTTATGAACCCAGGTTTCCTGTAGTTTGCAAAGCTGGCCCAGCCCACTGGCCATGCAGTAGTTCTCTTTACGTAACAAAGGTTTCCTGAATAGCAAATCAAATTCGTGGCTTTGTACAATATAGCAACAAATGCCCTAAAACTGCTAATTTTTTGATCAAGCTACGTGGCTTCTTGACTTCATTCGGAAAATCTGCTTCTGATAGCACAGTCCTGTGGTAACAACTTTGGTATCTTGCACAAATAAGCAGCCTTGATATAGGGCCACATGGTTAAAGAGGAAGACATTGTCAGTAATTACATTTAAGGGGGAAATTCCCCAGCAATTTTTTTCCAGTTCAAGGCAAACTTATGTAAACCTGGGTTTATCATATATAACAATATATTCCAAAGTATCATATTTCTCATACCACATACAAATTTTTGATTCTAGCTTTCTGTGTAACATAAAAAACAAAAACAAACAAAAAAAGCACAGTCAAATCACCTATTACCTCAAAATAAGGAGCCGTGTAGCAGCATCAGGAAGCATAATGAGTTCAGCCAGAATTAACAAAGAGCAAGGCCAAGTTTGAAACCCCTGCACTTCAGGCCTCATCACTGAAACCAGCACCTGATCGCCTTTAAAAGTAATACCTGTTAAAAAAAAAAATACCTGTTCACTCAGTTCTCAGTCAGATATATATCATAAATATCTGAGGACAGAAGTCATGTTATAAATCAAATGGAACTTTGACTTCTATTTCCATTTCTAAGCATTAGGCCGCAAAATTAAACCTCAGAGTCTTAAAGAAGAATTCAGTCTTCTATGTGAATGGGATCCGTCCACTCATTCATTCAACATTTACTGAGCTGCTTGCAACTTCAAGTAAAAGACTGTATGAGTGGGTTAAAAAATGCTTGAGGAGATTACTGTCTTGTTAGTCATCCAATTAATCATCACTCATACTGAAGTTTTGAATCAGAAAAAAAATAAAGAATTGAACCAATATTTGTTAAATTTTGCACACAAATAGCCCTAGGGAGCACAGAAGGGAAGACTTTTTCCATTGGAAAAATGTGTGACTTTTCTGAATAAATTAATACATATCTTAATCATCTGTGTTTCAATGGAGGAAAAAATTAATTTAACAGAATCATTCTGTAAAACCCCTACTGCTTTGAGTCATATGAAAACTTGTTGCTAATTTGAGGCTTTCAAATTTAAAGTCATAAAGGACTTCCCTGATGGTCCAGTGGGTAAGACGGCAGGGGGCCTGGATTTGATCCCTGTGGGGGAACTAGATTCCACATGCATGCCGCAACTAAGAGTTTGCAGGCCTCAACTAAGAGTCCACATGCTGCAACTAAAAAACAAAAGATGCCGTATGCTGCAGCTAAAGATCCCATGTGCAGCAACTAAGACCCGGCGCAGCCAAAATAAATAAATAAATAAATAATTTAAAAAAAATTTAAAGTCATAAACTGAGCAATTAATAACTGAAATTTAGGAAAGTGACTGATATGGACTAGCCAGGAAGTTGATTAATAACTCTGCCCTAATCACTCTTAAAAATCAGCTAGACAATAAAAAGTTCTCTACCCTCAAACCTCTTGATGAAGTTTTCCAGATTAATCTGCATGGGTTTAAAATGTGCTTAAAGGATGGAGATCATCAAAATTTAGTTTGCCTAGACAACCACATGCAAAAGAATTAAACTAGACTACTATCTTATACCATATATAGATATCAATTCAAAATGGATTAGAGACTTCAATGTAAGACCTGAAACCATAAAACTCCTAGAAGAAAACATAGGCAGTACTCACTATGACTTTGGTTTTACCAATATCTTTTCTGGATATATCTCCTCAGGCAAGGAGACAAAAGCAAAACTAAACAAATGGAACTATTTTCAAGCTAAAATCTTCTGCACAACAAAGGAAACATCAACAAAATGAAAACCTACCAAATGGGAGAAGATATTTGCAAATTATGTATCTAATATCCAAGATATATAAAGAATTCATACAACTCAACAATAAAAAAGCAAACAATCCAATTAAAAATGAGCAAAGAAGCTGAATAGATATTTTTCTAAAGAAGGTATATAGATGGCCAACAAGCACATGAAAAATGTTCAATCACTAATTATTAGGGAAATATAAGCCAAAACCAGAAGGAGATATCACTTCACACCCTTTAGAATGGCTCATCAAAAAGACAAGAAAAAAGTGTTGGAGAGGAAGTGAAGAAAAGGAAAGCTTTGTGTACTTTTGGTGGGAACGTAAATTAGTGCAGCCACCATGGTAAATGATATGGAGATTCCTCGAAAAATCAAGAATAGAACTATCATATGATCCAGCTTTTCTACTTTTCTATTCTTTGGTATTTATCCAAAGAATACAAAAACACGAATCTGAAAAGATATATGCACCCCTGTGTTCATCACAGCATTATTTAGAATAGACAAGATATGGAGACAACCAAAAGTGTCCACTGATGGATGAATGGATAAAGAAGATACACACACACACACACACACACACACACACACACACACACTTACAATGGAATACTACTCAGCCATATAAAGATGAAATCTTGGCATTTGGGACAACGTGGATGGACCTTGTGGGTATTATATTAAGTAAAATAAGTCAAATGGAGAAAGACCAGTACCATAAGATTTCACTCATATGTGGTATATAAAAACAAGCAAAACAAAACTAATGACCAAACCAAACTGAAACAAACAAATAGATACAGAGAACAGAGTAGTGGTTACCTGAGGGGAAGGGGGTGTGTTTCCAAATCGGGCTCCCTACGCACTGATGCTGAATAAAAATATGGACACAGAGACTTGGAAAATAAGAAATAGAGAGGCTTTTTATTTTCTTTGCCAGGCAAAGGGAAGGCACAGTAGGCTAGCACCTTAAGAACTATGCCCTCCGCCTTGGTGAATTGGGGAAGATTTTATACGTGGGGCTCACAGTCCAGTCTGCGGTATATGTTAAGGATCAAAAGCACTGAAAGCCTTGCATTTCTTTTCTTCTGAAAATTCATGGCCAAAGCTGGCATCAGGCAGTGCAGCAACCGGGTCTGGTGTCCCTGAAGTTATGGGCCAGTGACCTTTTTGAAATGAAGAGTGCTGCAAGGGAGTGTATGGGGAGAAGAAAGGCCAGGTACAAAGGGTAATTCACATGGAGTCAGAGAGTAGTCAGCTTTGTAAAGGACAAGTCTAGCTACAAGTGTTTGTTACAGCTAAAGGATAACCAAGATTGTTTAACTCTTTCAGGACTGCTTATGTTGTTTCCCCAGCCTGTTCATTGTTTCCCTGTTTTTCCTGGTTATCAGGAGAGGAAAAAACCTCTTTTCTATTTCTGTTGGCAACAAGTAGTGGGAGGGCAAGATGGGTAAAGGGGGTGAACAATATGATGACAGGTGAAAACTAAACTTTTGGTGGTGAGCACACTGTAGTAAATATAAATGGCAAAATATAATATCGTACACATGAAACATTCTATAAACCAATAAAAATATAAATAAAAATTTAATAAATTAAATAAATTTACTTTAACTTATGAAACAGCAACATAATTTGTCCATTTTACTTAGCTTCAGAATTTTCATTTGTACAATTTGAACCAGAAGAAGTACCTTTATTGGTCTATTTTTTTCTAAAATACTAAGACTAAATTGTTATTACAATGTCTTCATAAAATTATTAATAAAATGCTTCATATTTATCTCACATAAATATGTAGATAAATAGCTATGTAATAGCTGAACTTTCTCAAACTATTAAAGTGTTATTTCTAAAGGTACATTTCAAGTTAGGAAGGATTAAGCTGCATAGATATAATGTTTAACGATATTTCTCAAATGATAAGAACTTACAATCAGAAGCATGTAGTATATTAATACCTTCGTTATGGAGTTCAGATTCTCTCTTCAGCAGAAAATGATCAGGGCATGTGTGAGTGATAATTTTTTTTCTTTGCCTATTCCTATTCCTATTCCTATTCCTATTGCATTTTCTATCATGATTTCATTGTGTAGCTGCATTTAAAGTGTGTCCTTAAGCATTTTCCAATTAAAGAAACCCAACATAAAGACCCAAACACCCCATCTGAGTTTGCTAAGTGATACAGTGTTAATAAAACTGTGGCTCATTGGCATCTAGTGTGTTACAGGATGTTTTGCACACTTAGCTCTTCAACTGATTTGTTTTGGATTCTGTGCAAATTACTTGGTACCTTGGCTAAGTGGGCTTGTGAAAAATATTTAATGTATACAACCACTTCATATCAAGCTAATAGCTATGTATTTACTAATTATTTTGTGAAAAGAAAAGATCAAAGAGCAAAGAAAGCTGAACTGTAATGTATATATAAAGACTGGGTAATTACTGGGCAGAAACAGGCTTGCCAATAAAAGCCAAATATATGCAACTCCCTTCTTTTGCTGAAAATCTGGCCTAGTTTCATGTTAAATTATATATTAAAAGAATACTGCATTTTCCTATAATAATATTATTATAATGCAGAGGATATGTTTCTGACCAAAAACTCTACATCCACAATATAGGATACAAGCAAAGGTATAATTATAGAATATCATACTCAACGCATTTAAGTAGTAAAGCATATTTCAAACCTCTTAATGGACAAATATATGCACTGTGAAGTGGTTATATGTCTCTAATGTATTTTGAAAAGGTATATATCATTATGTTCAAACCATATTTCTACTATATCTTAAATTATAACTACATAAAATGAACACATTAACTTTAATTACCACTTATTTATACTAATATAAATCTGTTCCCCAGCAAGAAAAATGTACATATGTATATGGGTGTTTGTGTGAGTTAGATGACTGACATTTTTTTTAAAAACTGTCCAAGAAAGTTTGAAGTAATGAATTTTTATGTAGCATGAGGAGGTAATCAAAACCATTCTCCCATATTTCCTTAATTCTAAGGTGTCATATGTTGTGTATGAGCTTAAGTTAGTAAAACTTTTTTTGGAAAGAGAAAAGCAAGTACAGCTACTGTGTACATTGGAAAGAAAATTCTGGTTTTATAAATTTTATAATGAAAAAAAGTATGAAGATGGAACACATATTTTTATTTACCTTAGAATTAAAATTGAGTTTAAGCTTAATTTCTACAATAAGCTTCAGACATTTTTATTATTCAGTCTTTCTTAAAGATAATTTGTAATTTGCTGTTATTGATTTAGAAATTTCCAAATTTCCATCCATTTTTAGAATTCAAAATTTTGGCTAAAACCAGCAATTATTTGAAATCCTCTCTCAATCTAGACTGCCTATGAGGCCAGTGTCTGAGTTGATCCTCTGGAGAGCTTCTTGGAGAGTAGAGTAAGGAGAGCCCTTGTTGAGTAATTTATAGATGATTAATATCATCATGAATTGCTCCCAACTTTATTCATGATTCTGAACCCTTGAGATCATTCAGATACCAAAAGAATGAGTATAAAGCTGTTAGGAAGAGTGAATACTTGAGCCTACTCACAGTCTCTCTGAGGCAAAGGCACATTTTGTGCATAAGTGTAAAGAAATATATTTTTGGAAAAATAATTCTAGTTACTATTAGAAATGGTGAACTCAGAGGTTTCATTTATTGCTGTTCAAAGACTTTAGAGCCATTGAGAACATTTCCCTCTCAACATTGACATGATGAACTTATTTTAATCAGCAATTACAAAAGCTGAGAAAGTACTAGGCATCAGTGAGTAGATTATTGGGCAAAAATCAGTTTTTTACCTTTGTACAAAACCTGGATGCATTGTGTCAAAGGACAGAATTAAATAGTCAAGGGAAATTTCATTCAAAACTGTTGCAATTGGAGAGAGAGATTGGACTCAACTCTGCTGAAACAAAAGGTGGGTGAGGTTTTCAATGCTTGAGTGAGCTGGTGGACTAGTACTAGTGGATATTAGGAGACTGTGTGTGATTAAGCCATCTATGTTTGCTAATCAGCACTTATTTAAGTTAGATTCTTGCCCTTCCACAGAGAATGAGGTGCTATCTTTCTTGATGATTACATTTCAAAAAATGGCTCCCATGTCCTTGAGAAAAACATTTCTTTGGTTGTAAAACTGGCAAGATTACTGGAAAAAGATTTAGGTGTCAAAGGGGTGAAGAAGAAAAGAATATGCAAGTGCATGTTTTTTTTTTAGAGTAAATGTTCTAATAAGGGGAGGCCAGGGGTCTATAGTCAGGAGGAAACCTGACAAAACCTAAAGTTTTGTCAAGCTGAGAGGAATGTTAAGGCTGTCTTGGTCAATCTAAACCTTGAACACACTACAGATGTTTCCCAGCTCTAGAGAGAAGCCTACAAGTACAGGAAGCTCCTTTAATCTCCCATCCTCCCTAATCTGATTTAGATATTTCACTTCTGTGTTGTCACAGGCTTGCTAATATCACAGAACTTATCAGGTCAAATTATAATTTTTTGTCTGTTTACTACTCTTGACACTATACTATAAGGTACATGAGGACAGGGATCTTTTTATATTTGTAACTGGAGGACCTACTGTAATGGCCCTTACCTCAATTAATGCCTGCTAAAATAAACTGAATTCTAAATAATTAAGAGAAAGGTAGCTGAGATGGGAAATAAGAAAGTGGGAATTACAAAAGAATTAAGAGCCTTTAGTTTGGTAAAATGAAGATTGTAAGAGAATATGATCAGAAGCCATATATTCCAAGAAGGTATGAAATTTTCTAGTAAATCCTAAAAGACTACAAGTGGGCCAGACCCAGTGAAGATAGGAAAGGGGGGCTCACATTTAAGGGCATCCTTTTTTTTTTTTTTTTTAGACAAAGTATTTATTTATTTATTTTTGGCTGCATTGGGTCTTCATTGCTGCTCACGGGCTTCTCTAGTTGTGGAGAGTGGGGACTAATCTTCCTTGCGGTGTGCTGGTTTCTCATTGTGGTGGCTTCTCTTGTTGCAGTGCACGGGCTCTAGGCACACGGGCTTCAGTAGTTGTGGCATGTGGGCTCAGTAGTTGTGGCTCTCAGGCTCTAGAGGGCAGGCTCAGTAGTTGTGGCGCACACGGGCTTGGTTGCTCCGCGGCATGTGGGATCTTCCCAGATCAGGGCTCGAACCTGTGTCTCCTGCACTGGCAGGTGGGCTCTCAACCACTGCACCACCAGAGAAGTCCCAGGGCTCACGTTTAATGTATTCTATTTGTTAGACACCATGTTAGCATATCAAATTTAATCCTTTATTTGTGAGGAAAGTATTGCAAACCTTATTTTATAAGTAAGGAAACTAATACCTATAGTGGCCGTATACCTACAAAAATAGTGAACCAAGATTTAAACCCTCACCTTTATGGCCCCAAATCATACAGCCATTAAACTTGGCTGCCCTAAACATAAATTGTGATAGTTTAAGTTTAGAAGAAGAGAAAAATACTTTTAACTTTGCATATGAGATGATATCCCTAAGAAGGGATCACCCTCAAAATATAAATAGAATCAATACAGTATCAGATGTATCTTTAAATACTAAAGACAAGCAAGGTTGTAAAGAAAACTGGTGATGTTTCAGGGTACCTTCCAAAATTTGTGAAGGTGGTGTCACCACAAGGAGACTCTGTCTCCTAGTAGCACCATCAGCTCTGCACTTCTGGGTTGGATGGACATTGAGATGACATTAGAAGGGCTCTTATACTTAGGACATTCTCTGTGACTCTTTAGTAATGAAATATCTTTGCTTCTTTGCTTTATCACCAAAAAAGGTTGTTTAAAGGAACAACCGTTTTGTTTTTTCAGATACACACTCACTCTCACTACATGCTAGAAATATGCTGGTATATACCCCTATGTACCATACAGGAAATATTAAGGCTATTGGCATCAGTCCCATATGGTTAAATAAACTATTTAAAGGAGGATATTCCTCAACTGGGGAGGGATGTCTGGGACAAGAGCAAGCAGGATGGAGAGGATTTAATGGACAATTTAGTTTTATCTGGAAGGCTGATAAGATTCAAACACCCATGTCTGGCTTATATGGAATGTTTTTTTTAACGTAATATGGCATGACAATTTTTCTTAAGAATTTGGGATAAGAAGGAAAAAATAATAATTTAATCTAGTTAATAAAAGGAATATTGATGTTCCTCATATTTCTTTGAAATCCTTTGGTAAATTTCTTGACTTGTCATCTGACTGATTTTTACCCTTTTCCAGAAAAACACAAACTGGGAGGAAGTAAGACCTAGTGCTTTTCCAGTGCACTGTTGGCATTCTTCCAACTCTTCTGGAAAACATCATTCTATCACTTATATTCCTATAGAACTGTAAATTGAAATGAAGAACCCTCTTAAACAGCCTCTTAGACAAAAGTATCAGGATACTCTTAAAGATACCATAACCAAACAGGCATATTTAAAATAATTATTAGTTCATCAACATGCCCCAACAAGACTGAAAGGTTGCTTAGCAACAGAATCAGGCACCCTTAACTGGAACTTGCATGGGAACAATGGTGAAAAGTGATAGAGATCTTAAAAAGGCAAATTCTTTGAATTAAATCTTTGTGAAAAGACGTCATGGGGAGAATGAGTTTTTTAACCTAAGAATTGCTTCCTGAGATTGGTACAGCATTATTTCATAGCTAAACATCAACCACTTTCTATAGAATAGATACAACAATAGTACTTTTAATCTTTATATAATTTAGGGTACTTACAAAATATTATTTATCAGTGTTAGCTTGAAAATGAATAATATTTCTATGTTGTCTCATCTTTAAAGCTGTAGAAATATATAAGGAAAGTTACAAAAATAAATACTACAAATACATTTGATTAACGACGTGTTTTATTTTTATGACGTCATACATTAGACAATAAAAAAATTGTATTCTTTTAAATTTGAACAACATATAAGTATATATGTGTATATATGTATAAATACATACACACAAACATACATTATCTATCTATCTAATTCCCATTTCCAGTTTAAAAAAAAGAAAAAGCCTACAAAGCATTGTCTCTTTGGGACTCCTAGATTGACTAATTTTTGACTAGTTTGACTGAATGGGCTGATTTTATACTACAATACCTGTAAAAGCACTAACTTGCTTCTAATAGTAAGTGGAAGCAAATCCAGTACATGTGGGTTCTCTTGATGTAATACGTAAACATTCAGCAAGTTCAGTCAAAGAATAATCTCAACATCCTGCAAGAAAACTCTCTGGCTTGGACAATTCACGTAACTATCATAGACCTCACATTCCTCATCTATAAAAGGAGACCTCCAAGATTATTTCCAGGTCTAAAACTCCTAAAGTTCAGGTCCATCAACTCAAAGTAGCATCACTCCTTTTTCTCATGGAAGAATTGGTTGTTTTATTGAATTGGTTATTTGACTACTGTCTTACGTAAATATTAGAAGTAGCAGGCTTGTTCACCAATCCGTTCAAGTATTAGGCAGAAAATTTTCAATACTAGCTTTTTTTTGTTGTTTTTTCTTTGTGCCTGATTACATGTTGCAGAGCTGATTTTTAGTTTCTGGAAGCTAAAACATGCAGGTGCAGATATAATATGCTGCAGCCTTTTATATCACCAGCCATTCTGTTTTAAAACAACTGGCTTTTTTGCAGTCTTTATAAGAGAGTTAGATGAGCACATCTGTTTTCCTTTTCTTGAGAAGTTTTATAACATCACCAAAAGGTCATCCTTAAAATGTCAGACAAGATCAACAACAAAATCTTGGAAAACAGCCAGTCCACCAATGAAACAAACCCAAAGGACTATTTACAGACGCTAACTTTAAATAAGCAATAGAACCCAAGAGTGGAGGGAGGGCGGGGAGAGAAGTACTTTGCAGGCATAGCAAAGAAATACTTTCAAGAGATGCCTCATGGCTCTGAACTGTTGGGAACCAGTAGCAGCAAACAAACCTTGCTCTCAGCAATTGGTAAAGGGCGCATTCATCAGGAAGTGGAAGCAAGAAGTCTAAGATTGTGAGTCAGAGAAGCAGAATCATAAGCCACACCCACACTGGGTTCTATATGCTATTGTTAAAACGAAGAGAAGTTGATGTAAATATTTTAATTGCAAGGAAGTGAAAAAGTGGTTTTTAATGCCTCTAGTTGATGCCAGGCCAGGTTTGTGATTATGCAACTGAGGACATAGCCCTACAGTCCTGACAGCTGAATAGTAGAGAAGATGCTGTTTTCTTCCCACAAAAATACCACTTCTCCTACTAACAATTCTAAAGGGAGAGAAAGCTTTTAACAGAGAACACATTAAAGGAGAGTCACTGATATTTAAAGCCAGGAACTTAATATTGACATAAGAAGCAAGTAGGTTTAGGAAGAGAGCAGCTACAGAAATTGATAAAGGTTTTGCACTTTTAGTGAAATTTTTAAAATTATGAACAGAAATAGAGAATTCTCTGCAATTTGTGTTTTATCCATGATTCAAGGAGTGGCCTATTAGACATTTAGTAGAATGAAAAGCAGCTTGCTAGCAAATGTGGAAACTAATATTGAAACAAAAATATAAGGCAGAGATTTTTTTTTTCTCATTTTTAATGCAATCTTTATTATAAGGTTTTGGAATCAATTATATACTTGTTTCATCATAAGAATTTAGAAATGTTTCTTCTTTTCTATACCCCTAGAATAGCTAAAGTAGCACTGGGATTATCTTACATTTATTTATTTATTTATTTTTTACACCAAGTTCAATCATCTGTATTTATACACATATCCCCGTATTCCCTCCCTCCCTCAACTCCCCCCCCGCCCCCGTCCCAGTCCTCTAAGGCATCATCCATCCTCGAATTGAACTCCCTTTATTATACAGCAACTTCCCACTGGCTATCTATTTTACAGTTGGTAGTATGTATATGTCTACGCTACTCTCTCACTTCGTCTCAGCTTCCCCTTCACCCCCCGCCCCCTCCCATACCTCGAGTTCTCCAGTCCATTCTCTGCATCTGCATCCTTGTTCTTGTCTTGTCACTGAGTTCATCAGTACCATTTTTAGATTCCATATATATGAGTTAGCATACAATATTTGTCTTTCTCTTTCTGACTTACTTCACTCTGTATGACAGACTCTAGATCTACCCACCTCATTACATATAGCTCCATCTCATTCCTTTTTTATAGCTGAGTAATATTCCATTGTATATATATGCCACATCTTCTGTATCCATTCATTTGTTGATGGGCATTTAGGTTGCTTCCATGTCCTGGCTATTGTAAATAGTGCTGCAATAAACATGATGGTACAAGTTTCTTTTGGGATTATGGTTTTCTCTGGGTATATGCCCAGGAGTGGGATTACTGGATCATATGGTAGTTCTATTTGTAGTTTTTTTAAGGAACCTCCAAACTGTTTTCCATAGTGGCTGGACCAACTTACATTCCCACCAACAATGCAGGAGAGTTCCCTTTTCTCCACACCCTCTCCAACATTTGTTGTTTCCAGATTTTGTGATGTTGGCCATTGTGGTCAGTGTGAGGTGATACCTCATTGTGGCTTTGACTTGCATTTCTCTGATGATTAGTGATGTTGAGCATCTTTTCATGTGTTTCTTGGCCATCTGTATGTCTTCTTTGGAGAAATGAAAGACATATTTTTGTAGCAAAGGATTTCACCAGCTTTTGTAGCAAAGGATTTCACCAGCGTTGTCATGGTTGACACCAGAATCATATTATAGTTATACTTAATATAAATGTTAGATTATGAAACACATGAATGTATATTCAGGAGAAATAGTCAATAAATTGTACATAACGTACTACAGTTGTAAATGTTAGGTTCTTTTCAATGAACACTTTGTAGTCTTTTCGTGATCTTTTTAAAGAGCCTAGTTTTTAAATAAATACTGTTTCAGATTTGGCGAACGAGAAGTTTAAAATAAGATGAACCAGATTTCTACAATCCATTTTCTGATGCTCAAAGTGGGCAGACTACAAAATGGAGCGTGGCTGAGGCATGTGGTCACCTGTATGTTCCTTGCACTGTTTGAATTATGTGATACATCCATAATATGCAGGGGCACAAATCACTCTTGCGTTACACTTTTCTGGCAAACTTTTACATAGGAATAGCAACTAATTAGAATAGCCCTTTCTTTTCCAACTAATTAGAACAGACCTTAGGCAAAACTGTGATGTTTGCGTGTTTCATCAAGCTCCACTTTCTGAGTTTCTCCTGTGAGTCTATTTATTGCTCTATCCTCTCTATTCCCTAATACCCTCTGCAGAACCCTTATGCCCTCAAGTTCTCTTCCCTCCTACACATCATCAAAACCTGCCTTTGGATCATTCAGGCTGAGGTAAAAATGACTAAGATCTTAAAGCATAACCAGAATTTGAATTTCAATGGGAAAGATTTAAGGTAAAGGGATGAGATTCAGAGATAAAGGGATTGAGAGTTGACTGCCAACTGTCAGATAGTAAATGGGAATATATTTTTAGGCATCAGAATTTTTCTGCATCTCCAATCGTAATACAATACTGCAAGCTATATAGTTGGAGAGATGCAATCATATGAAAGGCTCAAGACACCAGAAAATAGAAACAAAAACTATTTCTTCTTAGTTCATAAATAGGATGTAGTAAAGAGGACTCTAAAATTGCTCATTGTTTCCTGTACCCAAACCAGCCAGCAGGGGAAAGGAGTTGAATAATGCGGAATTTGTGTTGGTTAATGGCAGGGAAAATTCCGTGTGGAATTACAGATGTAAAGCAGATATAAGGCTATTATTTGTGTGTATGTGTCCATTGTGTATGTGTATAGAAGTTACCTCTGTCTTCTAGGAAAAGACATTTAAACCTTTCAAAGCTATTAATTTACTGAGAAGAAATGATAAATTTCAACATCATTTTATTGCCAAACTGGGTCATGTTTGAGGGATGAATCAATAACAATGATTTCCTTGAAAGGTCTCTCAAGGCTACTGATTTTTTTATGGCACTGGTATGCAAATGGATTGTTCTGAAAGGACCCAAATAGGTAATACTATCTTCCAAGAATTTTGGCAGTAGTAGTTGAGCAAAAACTATAATATGATAGAAAGCACAGTTAGTTTTCTTTGTCTTATATACAAAGTTAAAATTAAAAGTGAAAAACACTACATTTTACTATTTTATATTTAGCAGTTATGTCAATTAAAACAAACTGATCTTACTACCCATTATGGCTATTGAGTTACCAAAAAAACATTCACTTTGAAAATGATTCCTGAATATGAACACATTTAATATTCAGAATCATGTGGAAAAAGAAGCCTCCGTTTAATTTACATGGGCCAGTGTCTCATAGTTATTGATCATTATTCATGGAAAGTAAATTAATTTTCTAACATTCCATCATTTTCTAGCTTTTTAACAAAAGAGGGATTTTATTGTTCAGCACAGGAAAATATAGCTATTATTTTGTAATAATCAAATGTAGTATAATCTATAAAAATATTGAATGACTATGTTGTACACTGGAAACTAATATAATATTGTAAATTATCTATACTTCAATAAAAAAGGATTTCATTTTTATTATCAGATATTCTGTTCTTTGTTAAGAAGTGAGGAAAAGAACACTTACTGATTCTAAGGAAGTCAGCTTCTTGATTTGCCTGATGACTGTATGAGTGGAAGTGTTCTCTACAGAACAGTAGCTCTTAATCAAAAAAAGCCTGGCTCTAACATATTCTACAAAGAAAGTGTGCCAAGACATAGCAGTCCTTTTAATTTGTTTGAAGTTTAGACAGTGTACTCTACATGAATTTTATCTTTCAGCTATATCATACTACTGTGGAATTTATGACACTATAATACTAAATTTATGAAGTAAGTGTAGTAGGCTTCACGTATCTCCACATCTTATACTGATGGCATTTAAATTCTAATACTAACCTGTTATTGTCCCATAAACTAGGAGAAAATTGCTCTGATAACAAGCAGGAGAAGCTGGCAGGAACAACAGATTTTCCACTCTGCTTTTTATTGTTTGTGAGCCTAATTACTCTAGTTGACCAATTAATGGCAACACATGACAAAATTTTCCTGACTACGACTTAATTAGCTCGAATTTCACTAGTTTTGTTACTGCTAAGGCTTCCACTAATTCTATATGTGAATGTCTTCTTACCCTACTCATCCTATTTTCCTCTTTGAACTTCCTCATATATAGAGAACCCATGTCATTAACTCAAGTCAGATGATACTTATAACCAGAGAAAAAGCAAAGAAGAATGAATATAATGCCAATTAGTATAACTATTAATTAGAAGTTATGTTTTAAGGGTTTTAAAACAGAAGGGTAGAAATGATAATAGTTTAGTTTTAGGAAAGTTGTAGTATACAAATAGAACTCAAAATGGCACCACAGATGATTTTCCAGGAATTTAATATACTTGTTACACACCCAAGTTGTGCCTGTGGATAGTTAGCAACTAGCAGTAAAGGAGAATCACATAGTTACATTTCTGGACAAATCAGGTTATTAAAATGATGTGATAATGGCACTGTTTACCTTAATAATTTCTTAGGCTTTCTTTGTTTACTGTGCTAGAAGTTACATGAGATTATCTGAGTAAAAGCATTACAATGACTTCAGCACTGTGGGACATGAAACACAGTGAAAACTCAGAGCAGGGAAGGAGATGAATAAAGTAAGAAGGAAAAAGAAAGGAAAGAGCTGAAAGATGTATTACTTGGCTGTCAGGTGCTAGGAGAGTTTATTTGTGGTTTTTCTTAATCTTCATAAAGCTCTTGTCAGAATGGTACTAACATACCCATTTTATAGACGAACAACCAGCTATTAACTATAGGTTGCAGTTGATTGTCCGCCAGGTTTTCAAGTCTGTGACGGGACAGTAATGTCAGAAATTTCAATCCCCGTCAAATCAAGACCTGATAGAGACACCATGATGGAAGCACATAGTTTTGACCCAAATTTGATCACATTAAAATGTTGTTCATTCTTCTCTAAGAAGATAGTCTATGTTTCAAGAAGAACTGTAATTCTTGCCCCTGTAACAATTTATCTGAGTTGTTTGTGCTAACTAAAGACTTTGATTGATTTTCATATTAGCAAAGCCCTGGAATTACATGCAAAATGCTATAAGTTGTTATCTACCTATCTAATTATTTTTAGGGAAGGGATGCAGAGCTGTTATCACATTCTTAAACTTCAATCAAATTATCTAATAGTTTACACTAAATGAGGTAATGAACGCCCCTGGACCTAAACATTGTTATACTTATTTTTAATCCTTACCATGGTCCCTGAAATATCTATTATCTCTATCAGCAAGGGAACTGAGGCATAGTGAAGACTAAGTGAGAGGGCTGGAATTCAAATCCAGATCAGTTTCAGTCTTGAACACCACTAATTCTATACCCTACACTGCATTCTATACTCTTACTGTAGATAATCAATGTATGTTCGCTTATTTCCTTTACCCCAGTTGGGGACAAAGAACACAGGTGTGTGAAAGAAATGTAGACTCGTAAAGCAATACGTGAACCAGTACAGATTAGTTTCAGTGTAAATGAAATAATAGTAATGCTAGTCAGCAATTACTGAAAATTCATATTGTGCTAGGAGCTGAGCATTAAGTACTTTATGGGCATTCTTTTATTTAAAATCTCATATATATAATACCTACCTTAGGAAGTAGGTAATATAAATGTGCCAAGGTGATTGAAATAACATGATCATGTACAGGCAGTGAAACTGGGAAAGAGTTTCCTGGGCCAGTGATTGAATTCTGGCCACAACAGGGAGAGCGCACTGGTGTAAGCATTGTACTGCTTGCTTAAGAACTGTGACCCTGATAACCCTAAAACTGAGGTTCTGATGAAAACTGAAGGCAGATTTCTTGCAGTGTGAAAAAAAATTAACTGGTATCTCTTCATCTCTTCATGTTTGAACACGACTATTTGCAGATGTGTTGAAATGACTCAAGTGCTCTTTCAGATCTGAACTCAATGTTTATATTACAGCATTAGGGCCATGGGGCAGCATTTGCAAGTCCATAGATACTTACCTCCCCCTCCCTTTCTTTTTTACTCTTTTACACTATGGAGAAGCAAATAATAGCAGCAACAGGAAAATCTTATTTCCTTTTATCTATGGTTATTATTAATCTTATCAAGAAACCCAATTTGATATATTTATGCCAAAATATAAATGAATTTTTTCCAGTTTTATTGAGATTTGATATATAATATTGTATTTTTCCAAGGTATACAATGTGGTAATTTGATATATGTATATATTGTGAACTGATTACCACAATAAGTTTAATTTCAATTCATACAATTACAAATTTTATTTTTGTGATGAGAACTTTTAAGATCTGCTCTCTTAGCAACTTTCAAACATGCAATACGGTATTGTTAACTACTGTGACCAAGCTGTACATTACATCCCCATTACTCATTTATCTTATAACTGGAAGTTTTTATCTTCTGATCACCTTCACTCATTTTCCCCACCTCCAACCCCCAGCTCTGGCAACCATCAATCCATTCTTTCTATCATGAGTTCAGTTTTTTAGATTTCACATATAAGCGAGATCATAAAGTATTTCTCTTTCTCTGTCTATTTCATTTAGCATAATGCCCCCAAGTCCACTCATGTGGTCACAAATACCTGGATTTCCTTCTTTTTTATGGCTGAATAATAGTAGGTTGTATTGCACCCCATTTTCTTTATCCATTTATCCATCAAAAAACACTCAGGTCATTTCCATGTCTTCGCTATTGTAAATAAATACTACAGTGAACATCGAAGTGCAGATATCTTTTTGAGATAGTGACTTCATTTCCTCTGGATGTATAACTTGAAGGAGAATTGCTGGATTATATGGTAGTTCTATTTTTATTTTTTTTGAGGAACCTCCACAATATTTTCCATAGTGGCTGCACCAATTTACATTCTCACCAGCAGTGCACAAAGGTTCCCTTTTCTTCACATCCTCATCAGCAATTGTTATCACTTGTGTTTTTGATAATAGCACTCTAACAGGTATGAGGTGATATCACATTGTGGCATCATAATTAATTTAATTAGTTCTTCCTGTAATATTTTATTCATTCCTTCCACATATATTATCACATAAAGATGTTTGGTCCTATCACAGTATCAACATGATAACCTAGGTCAGCTAACTCTGTGTTCTCCATTTAAATAAGAGTAAGTCACACAAATCTTTCTGAAGGAATATTGCAACTAATGCCCAAAGATAACTTATAATTCTGTATGCTCTGCTTTCATACACATTTGGCATTCTTTTGACTTTCACTATTCATTTATTGTGTTTGCAAGCCTTTTGTTAAAATAGCTGGTACACAAATCATTTCCTGATTGCCACATCTGGCATACTGATTCTATTTGCATTTTAGAGTTATTAACATTTACATATACAACAGAGGCTGGGGACTTACAGGCAAAATAGTGCTTCCATTTGGCACTTTTCGGAAGAGGATATTTGTAAATCTGAATTACCGATTAAAGAAAACAGATTTATTTATCATTTTAAAATTATATGATACTTTCTTTTAAACTAATTATAAAATGTAAATTAGACTAACTATAAGTTGTCTTTTTTTCCCACTAGAGCAAACAAAAATAGCATTTTGTACAAAAAGTTTTTCCTATCCTCATATTGAATTACTGCTCTCCTCTTCTTTGAAAGCTAATTCTTATTAAAATGCATTTATATCTCATTGAAATCTTTGACAAAGCCAGCTAGGCATCCCTTTGTGTAATGATTTGAATAACATTGAAATACCTTAAACATATGAATAGTAATAGCTTAAATGATAAATATTACTAATATTGTCACAACTTATCAAGGAGAATATGTAAGAATATGTTAAAATGCAGATGGACAGTGAAAGAACAAATATAATTTTTAACTAAATATTGCCTTGGTATTTGGTTAAGAACATGAGAACAGGTTTCATCCATTTCAAGGAAGCAGAGTATTTTCAGATCACTTAACATTCACTAGGCATGTTCTTAGTCTGGAAGGATATATTTCATTTACATGTGTCATTGAATTTAACCACATCCCTCTGTAATAGATAGTGTTACTGTTTGTGGATAAGAAACAGGCTCAGAAAGATTAAGAATGTTACCTAATTCTAGTAAGAAGCAAAACCTAAACTGACCTAATTCCAGAGCAAAGCTCTTTCTGACACATCAGTGTGGGTCTTTATCTCTTCAAGAATTGATGAACATTAAGAGCTTTCTTCTGGGAAAATGCATAAAGGAACAACAAGAGCAATGATATAACAGTACAAATCTCACTAAACAATTGGTGTGTTTGGCCTTGTTTTTGCTGGTAGGGCTTTTGCAAAATTGCTTTCCTCTGAGATTGTGGACTTTAAATATTTTTTCTGAAGATTTCCTAAATTACACCTATCAGAAAACTATTTTCCTTTAAGGCCGAAGAAAAATGAAAGCTTACTTAACTACTCCTAGGTTCAGGGTTGTACTATGAACTCTACATCTGCCAGGATTCAAACTAAGATAAGGGGGCTCCGCAGACTGTCCATAGTACTATGATTTCTTTCTGATATTTTGAAGTAGAAATAATTTAATTACTATTCATAAAAAGAGAGAAACACTGTTTCTTGGTTCTCAATATCATGCTGCTGTAGGCTAATTCTTTCTATCTTCTGTTGTCCTTTAGTACAGAGAGTGTGTTTTGGGGACCCTCCCTCACAATCTTCTCTACTCCAAGTGCATCTTACATAAACCCAGGCCTTCTCAAGAAGCCAGTTTTGCCAGATGGTCTTAGGGTTGGTTGTAACCATGTATATATAATTCTGAACTTCTCAAATAAGGTCCTTACAGTCTGTAGAGCATACGGTTAAGAGAATTGGCACTGATACCAAATCTAAGTCCAAATACTGCTTATGCTCCTAACTAGCTGTGTAACCTTGGAGAAGTCAAGCCCCTTAGAGGGATCAGATTTCTCACCCAGAAAATGGTATAATAAATGCATCTACCCCATATGGTTAGTGTGTAAATTAATGTCACATGAGATGGTGCATGTTAAGCATTAGCATAGTGGCTGGCTCTTGTTGGTAATACCTGCTCTTATTATTAATTATTCGCTTTATAGTCCCAGTTTCAGCAAGGTGCCTAACATATAATCATTGTTCAGCAAATATTTACTGGATTGAGCTAGTTCTGAAATTTAAGCAATGGGTCAACAGCACAGTAGTCACCCCAACCCATCACTTCTTCCACAGAAAGGAAGAATCGATGGAAGCCAGCTGTCATACTCTTTTCTTACTCTAAACTTCCCATCCGGCCCCAGCAATAAAATAATATTCCTGAACCCCAATGAGTTTGAGAATTTTTCAAATCACACTTTTTGAAAATAGTTGGATTTCCCTAATCTAATATGTCCCAGGACCCCAGGATCACCAAGCTTATATTAATGCATCTAGTTAAGATAAATGATTATAGTTAGTAAACCAACTGCTTATGAGCTCATTGGGCTTTTTTAAAATTTACTATGCACACTTCATAGAGATACAGGTGTTTTCTTTTTGAAGGACACTCAACAGTCAAAGTAATCTTTTAAAAAGCACAAATCAGATGCTATCATTGCACTGCTTCTAACCTCTAAAGGCTCTCTATTGTAAAGAGATTAAATTCTCAACTACTTAGCAAGGCTCACGGGGACCATGTGCTCTGGTCATTTGATATTTTTCACCAATCTTCACCGGGTTCCAGGCATGTTTGCCTTTTTCAAACCCTCGCATGCAACAAGCTCTACTTCTTGCTTTCCCAGCTTTAGATCAGCTAATCCTTCTACCCAGACCAATTTCCCTCTGATCATGAAGGTCTTGGTTCAAATGTCACCACTACTATCCTGGCCAAAAAGACCTGCCTCCTCAGTGCTCCTCCATCCCACTATCCAGTCGTATTTCTGTCACTGTTTGAAATTCGTTTACATGTTTACTCTGCCTTCCTCCAACTCTGGGACATTTGCTTAAGAGCAAGGACTTTGTGCTTTGCTGTTCACCACTGAATCTTCCAAGGCTTGCAACAGACACTTGCACATGGAAGGTGTTTAGGAAATGTGTGTTGAATAAATGAATATGTGAATGAATAAAAACTGTGAAACACTAACACAGGAATATTTTGCTTTCAAAAGAATAATGAAAATTAATTTCATTCAATAAGAATCATTAGTTACTGATACATGACTTAGTAGTTCCCATTCAATATAAAATGTTCCATTTTTTTCTGATGCTTCTCAAGTCATTAATTAAATGTTGCTCACTTTAAGGCCAATCTGTGAGACATTATTTAACTTGTCTACTCTAAAAGTTTCAGCGTTAATTCAGCCAAGGCATCACCAAGTATTAATCATGTGACCTTGGCCTCTCAGTGCCTCAGTTTTCTCATCTGTAACATGGGAATAATTATAGACTTATTTCAGAGGTTTATGAGGAGGAAAACTCATGTATATGTGTGTATCTCTATACATATGTATTTAAACAGTGTCTTAGAATAGTGTCTGTCACATGGTAAACATTATAGAAGTACTGACTACTGCTACTAGTACTGTTATTATGAGAACTAAATGTTGAGAATAATCCTTCACATAGTGGTATATTCCGCTGAAGATAAAGGAAACTAATAGAATATTTAGAAATCAGATTAAACAAGGAAAGTCAGTAAAATATACCAAGGTAGAGGATGATGAAGTCGTAAAAGCATAGAAGCAAAAAACAAAAGAAAACCAGTTTTTTGGTTCGTTTTTCTTCTTTTTTAAAGAAGGAAAGAGCCTAGAAATTGGACAAAAACTATCCATTGGCTATACTGACATGGAGATCGCTGGTGACCTTCATCAGTAAATTTTCAGGGCAGTGGGCAAAGAGATTGTCATGAGAAAATCCAGATTGATGTAAATTACAGGAAATGGAAACAGTATATGAAGATAACAATTTTGAAAAACTCAGCCATTAATTGATTAAAGAAGATATGTAGGGATTAGAGGACGGTTTCATGTTACATGTTTAATTTTTAACATTTTAGTAGGAGTTACTAGTCTAGAATAAGTTTGAATTTGGTAAGACTCATTCATAAGGAGTAGATGAGTTGTAGAAAATGCAGTGCTGTGAAGTACTTGAGAAGATGAGAGAAAATGAAATGCTATCTGTAGTGCATTTGCCTTTTAACTTTAACTCCTATAGTAAAAGGGAATACAAAGATCAGTGCAAATGCTAATGCATTAATGGATTTGGCAGTGGATTTTACTGACTCCTGTTTTCTTAATGAGATATGAAGTAACTCACCAGCTGAGAGTGAGGGAAGTGGAGAGGATGGAGGAAAGTTTGAGGAGAGTAGGTAAAGCTTTCAAGAAAATAGTCCTTAAGGAGAATTAGAAAGAACTTACTGTAAGAGCATTATTTCCAGTCTTGAAAACCCATTTGAAGCTGGTGATCATTAATTTATTGGAATACCTATTTGCCCTGCCACATGATTTTTCTCCAGCTACCTGGATATAAGTTACAAAGTGGCAGAAAAGAGTGAGAGGCAATTGAGAGAAAACACAATTAATAATTTTTTAACTTTTTCTGCTTCCCCTCTCCAACTCAGGGGAGGCTTCATGGACACCACTGCCCTTCCAGCCTCCAGCAACCACAATTGATCCAACTAAGGAGCACTTTGTTATCAAAAAATTCAAAGAAATGGAACATAGGTTTCCAGCTTATTAATTTAGCAAAATCAAATATTATATATAATATCTTATGTTGGCAAAGTTTTTTGCGATATAATTTGTTTTGGTCTTTTGACAAGTAATTTGGCAATGTCTAGCAAGATAAAAATGTTAATAGCTTTTTACACATTAATTCTAATTCTGGAAGCTTACACCAATAATTTATGTCTAGAAGATTATTATATAAATAAAGCTGCTCATTGTCATGTTATTTGTAATAACAAAAAATTGGAAATGCCTTTATTAACAATAGAAAAACAGTTTAGTAAATTATATCCAATTAGTAGAAAATTACACAATTATTATATTATAAGACTGGAGCAAAGTAGAATAATACTTAATGAAGAAAGGAGAAAGCTTACTTAAAATTGTGTCTGCCTTGTGACAATAATTATGTAAACATACAAATATTTATTAAAAATTAAACCAAAATAAAGTTTGAAAAGCTCTGTAACAGTAATGAGGATTTTATGTTTGTTTCAAAATATTTTTTAACATGGTTCTTTTTTATAATTTTGTTTTTTGAGACATAATGAGTTTTTTCTGTTCCTTTTCTTAAGAATGTCTGGTTATCACCTCATTTTTCATTTCATAGTTTCAAATAAAGTCAACAATTTTATCATCAGAGAAGATTAGACTTATTTGACAGTTCATAATTCCAAACTATTTGGTATAAAAAGACCATATGCACTTGTAGGTGCTTTAAAAATATAACTTAAAGATTTTTTTTTTTTGCTTAATCTTTCCTAGTATGGAGATTAAGCAAACTATCTAAAATTGCTAGCCATTCTTTTTCATTTTTCTCATTTTATTCGTTTATCTTGTCCACAGAAATGATAACAAATGAGTCTGAAAGTGCATCTGCCAATTGCTGAAATCCCTTATTATCCACATTATGAAATTACACTAATATGAATGCTTCCAGTATTTTCAGAGCTCTTTAGTTATTATAATTTAGCATTCTTTACGAAGTATCTTACGTAAGTGTAAAATTTGGACTCAACTTCTGGAAGCCTTTTGAATTCTTAGTTCAAAAGTAAGAAATCCTTAGTTCAGCCATATGATTAACAGTTATTTGTAGATTAAGAAGCTCCTAAATTATTGTTTGATGGATACCTGGCAATTTTCTTGTCAATTCTCAGTTCTCTACTAAACATTCTCCCTCTCTCTCTCTCTCTCTCTCACACACACACACAGTGATTAAAAACACACATTTTGGCATTATAAAGTCTAAGGTTCTGTTTCCAGTTCTGCAATTTCTGGACCATTTCACTTTAGGCAAGTAACCTAATGTCTCTGAATCTTGTTATTTTCATCTATAAAATGGAGATTACAGTTATATCAGACAATCCTCAAAACATCCCTAATGATTTTAGAGTTTCTTTTTCATAGTCAGGTACAAAGCAGGCACTCAGTAAATGGCTAATGCTTTTATTACTTTATTATTATTTAGGCCATGCTTTTCCCTGACTCTGTGAGTCCCCATAATGACAAGCAATTTCCAGTAAATTGAGTAACACCTGTTATCAGCAAAAATTTTAACTAAGTTCATTACTTTCTATGCAACCCAGATTAGTTTTCTGCCTTTTTTCTGCCTGTATGTAGGTGTTCAATAGATTTATTTAATAAATGTATGCCTTCATGAATGAATGGTTAAATGCTTCTTTTTGAGAGGGTAGAACAAATATGACACAATAGAACAGATAAGAATATAGTCCATGGAAAAAAGTGCAAACTCACCTATGTGCCCAGGGCCAGTTTAGGAAGAATTTTTTTTTAAGGAAAAATGTGTTGAATGATTTAATTATTTTTAAAAGTTAAGTACAAAATTCGCTGATGATTTCCATATTTAGCACCAATAAAAATAATGTGGGATTAGCCATACTACAGCCACATTAAGTGACATTATGTAGTCTAAATTTATGGAACACTTCTGAGAGGGCTGATAAAAAGTAAGATGGTGAGTGACCTTTGAGCAGAAAAAGAGAAAGAAATGGCCTTTTCTATATTCTATTGTGTCTCTAAGTGAAATGCTTGGTAATCTAGCTACAAAGCTATATGTCATATGGCTTCAGTCACCTACTGTTTTTTACCCTGTGAAGATCAGATTTTTCCATGGAGAAGATTTGTAAAAGTAACACAGGTACTCAAAACTCCAATGTATTTATTTATTTTTTTAAACAATCCCGTGATTTTTTTTTTTATTTATTAAAAAAATTTTTTTTTGTTTATTGGCTACACTGGGTCTTCATTGCTGCAAGCAGGCTTTCTGTAGTTGTGAAGAGTGGGAGCTACTCTTCATTGCAGTGCACAGGCTTCTTATTGTGGTGGCTTCTCTTGTTGCAGAGCACGGGCTCTAGGCGCATGGACTTCAGTAGTTGTGGCCTGTGGGCTCAGTAGTTGCAGCGTGTGGGCTCTAGAGCACAGGCTCAGTAGTTGTGGTGCTCGGGCTTAGTTGCTCCACAGCATGTGGGATCTTGCCAGATCAGGGCTCAAACCTGAGTCTCCTGCATTGGCAGGTGGATTCTTAACCACTGCACCACCAGGGAAATCCCCAAAACTCCAATTTAAACTGAAGAACCTACTCTCAAATGTTAGTATTTCCTTGTGAGTGTGTTGGGAAAAAGTGGGTAGGAAATGTATAAAAGTGACTCCTTTATTGCCTGAAATAACAATTCATCATTTGAAAACAAAATACATTAACGTTGCTACAGCATCGTGCATTAATATTTCACTGTACTTTAGATGATGCCTGCAATCAATGTTCATAATAATTTCTGCCCTTTGAAACAGAATCATGTTTGTGGTATTGCAATGATCATATAAAAGATTAAACACTGAAAAGAAATTCAGCATTTAAAAACAGTTTGCTTTGATTTATTCAGTGGGTTCTTCCAAAAAGATAATGCCAAGAATTAATGCTTGTTGAATTGGAGTTACAAATCCTTTCAGACTTACTTAGCATTTTAACATCATTAATGAAGGTGAAGAAAATGTACATATTTATTAAGAAATACAGGCACATAATCATAAAATAAGAAAACAACTTTTTTTGTAGACTTTATTTTTTAGACCAGTGTTAATTTTACAGAAAAGTTGAGAAGATAAAGTGTTTTCATATATACTATACTCATTTCCCTCTATTGATCGATTTATTAGTGGTATGTTACATTTGTTACAATCAATTAACAAATGTTGATACATTATCATTAACTAAAGCCCATACATTAGTTCAGTTTCCTTAGTGTTTACCTAAAGTCCTTTTTCTATTCCAGGCTTTCATCCAGGACATTGTTACATTTAGTTGCCATGTTTCCTTAAACTCCTCTTCAGCTTCATAGCTTCTCAGACTTTACTTGTTTTTGATGATCTTGACAATTTTGAATAGTATTTAGTTAGGTTTTTTTGAAGTATGCCCAGTATTGGAATTTGTTTGATGCATTTTTCATGATAAGATTGGGATTAAAACCACAGAGTAGGAGGGCTATTTTGTCAGATCACATCAAATGCGCATAGTATCAATTTCATTATGAATGCTGAGGTCGCCCTTGGTCACCTGACTGTGGTAGTGTTTTTCAGCTCTCTCCATTGTAAAGTTATTCTTTTCCCTTTTTCATACTGTACTTTTTTGAAGGAAATCAATATGCTCAGCTCACAACTAAGGAGTAGGGAGTTTTGCTTAAAATGGAGTATCTACATAAACTGTTTGAAATTCTTTGGCACTGGAGATTTGTCCGTTCTCCCTCATTTATTTATATAACCAATTATTTATTTATATCAGAGGGACCCATGGATTTTTATTTTATAATTTGGGTTATAATCTAATTCTACTTTATTTACTTTGTTGCTCAAATTGTTCTAGTCCTGACCCTTGTGAACTCTTCCAGTTGGCTCATGTGTTACTTTGATGTATCCCCATCCATATGGGGTTATTTTTAGCACTTCCTTACTTTCTGACACTATAAGATAGTCTAGGCTCATCTTGTATATTTACTGCCCCAATCCTAGAATCAGCTATTTCTTCAAGGAGAACTAGATCTTTTTATTGGAGAATGGTATTAGACACCAGGATCTGGGTGTGAGGTGTGCTAATTACTGCTGGGATATCATTGTTTCTAGCTGACAGAGCAAAGAGATATACTACCCATGTATATACACATATTTATATATATCTCTCTGCAAAACCATGTGTATTAAGCTAATATTGAGCAATACTAAGCTAAACATGAATGTATGTTGATGCTCCCAACTTTAATCTATTGCCACACAGGTCATTTTAGCCTCTTCTCTTGCTTATCTTTAAATTTCAACTCCAGCAAAACACCTGACTTTTAAAAATGTGAAAATCAAATTGTAGCAACTTTGGGAAGCCACACTATCTAGCTGAATAATTCTTAAAGGGAAGGTGTACATCATCAAATTTTAATTTACAGTCAGCAGTACTTTCTAACATCACTAGACCTCCAGACTTCTGCTTCCTAGAAGATGAAGTTTCCCATTTCTCCCAGATTCTCCCGATTAAAACTAAAACTCTGAATACAACAACAAACAAGCATAAGAAGACACTGAAAGGTAGAAATGAGAAGACAGACTTACTAGGGCCCTTGGGACTTGGGTGATGAGTTCCCTGTGTTTCCTATTGTTTCCTGTATACCCTGGAGAGGGCACTATAGGAGTAGCCAATCCATAACGACTAACAGAACAACAGACAAAAAAGCTTCAAAAAAAATCTGTTCCCCCTAGCCAAAGTATGAGGTAAGGTGTGGCTAAAAACAGGAAAGTGTTTGGCAATACACACATTCCTTGAGCCAAATGCCAATGGAAATATCGCATCCATCCCCTATTTCCTGCAGTTTCAGTTGGGCCAAGCTAAGATTTGATCTTCCACACCACACCACTCCTGCCCTCCAGAAGAGGCAGTGCTCTGATTCCCCACCAAGGTTGTTTCAGTGTGGTCCAGTGATGAGCTGAGCCTCTGCTCCTTTCCATTAGCAAAGAGACTTAAAAAGGTGGTGCCTGTCAGGCTGGTTACCACTGGGCTGCCCCACACAGTCATAGGACCCAATAGCGGGGAGGGGGCCTTAGCCTCCATCTCAACCTGACATCAATAAAAATAGGATGCTGCAGGTTGAAGCTAGAAGGCACTCTACTATCACCCAATACCTGGTGCCATTGAGACTCAGTAGGGTGCTGAATCCCCACACCTATCCTGAGGCAAGAAGAATGAGATACCACAAGGAGGGCTAGTTGGCAGTTTTCTTCCTCCCAATCTGGTGTCAGTGGGGCCCAGCAGGTAGCTGACCCTCTGCCCACACCCGGCATCAACAAGATGGAAGGAGGTGGTGGGAAGGACAGCTGATACTTCACTTCTCCCTCCCCTGGTGTCAAGAAATCTACTAGGGAGCTGAACTTCCACTTCAACTTAGAGGCAACACAATGCTATCAGTGTTCCCATTTTGTGGGGGAAGGTGTCAGAAGGGCCAGTAGGAGAGCTGAACTTCTACTCGACCTGTCTGCAGTTGGACAATGTAAGTGCCCACTTTTTGCTGGTGTATTGACAGCAGGGCCCAATGGAAAACTGTATGTAACCCCTTAGCCCTCATACTACACCTCAGTATAGGGTGACTTCCTGCTAAAAAGTAATAATAAAATTAAATAGGATCCAGAGTCATATAATATTCATAATGTTTAGAATACAATTGAAAATTACTTGTGATACCAAGAACCAGGAAATCACAAAATAAATGAAAAAAGACAATGAACATACACCAACACTGAGATAAAACAGCTGTTGGAATTATCTGACAAGGATTTTAAATAAGCTATCACATAAATGCTTCAATTAGCAATTATGTGTTCCTTGAAAGAAATAGGAAAGAATAGGAAATGTCAACAAAGAACTGAAGTTTTAACAATAAAAACAAATAAGAACGATAAACTGAAAAATACAATAATCAAAAAACTTTGCTCAAGAGTAGAATGGGATGACAAAGCATAGAATCATGAACTTGAGAAGAGATCAATACAATGTACCAAATGTGAAAAACAGAAAAATATAGGCTGGGAGGAAGAGATGAGGGAAGGAACAGGATCTCAAAAACCTGTAAACAGTAACAAAAGCACTAGCATTCATATCATCAAAGTCCCAGACTGAAAAGAGAGCAAGTAGGACTGACAAAGTATTCAAAGAAATAATGACTAAAAAGTTTCCAATTTTTTGAAAGAATCTGAGCAAACCCAAAGAGGAAAAACACAAAGATATCCATACGAAGACACATCATAATTAAACTTCTGAAAAGTAAAGACAAAGAAAAATAAATCTTGAAAGTGGACAAGCAGAAACAATGCCTAACTTATAGAGAAACACCAATTCCAATAACAGCATATTCTCTAATCTGAAGCTATGGAATCAGAAACATTGGCATAGCATTTTTCAGGTACTGAAAGAAAAGAACTGTCACCACAAATTCACACATTTTATATTCACTTTCTTGTTTGACTTATATTAATGGACTACTAACTCATCTTTCTATATCCAGGATTGCCATCACCTTTCTCTAACAACCCAGCCACAATATTTCCAGAATGATCTTTCTAAAACTGAAACAAATTTTTCTTATAAAAATACCTGATTGTAAAAAAAAAAAAAAAATACCTGATTGTGTTATGAAACTTTTCTCTTTTCTAAGTTTCCCAGTAGAATCCTCCAATGGATCCCCATCTTTCTTGGAGTAAAATCTCACATCCTAACTCTCTTTGTCCTTTTGGGCTGCTATAAGAATATACCACAGGTTGGGTGGCTGATGAACAACAGAAATTTATTCCTCAGTTCTGGAGGCTGGAAGTCCAAGAGTAGGGTGCCAGGATGGTCAGATGAGGGCCCTCTTCTGAGTCAGACGTCTCATTGTATCCTCACATGGCAGAAGGGCGTAGGGAGCTCTGTGCGGTCTCTTTCATAAGAACACTAATACCATTCATGAGGGCTCTGCCCTCATGACCTAATCATTTCCCAAAGGCCCCACCTACTAATACTATCATCTATAGAAATTAAGATTTCAACATGTGAATTTGGAGGGGGACACAAAGTCTTAGACCATAGCACTTACGATACATACATGGACGATTCATGATCTGGCTTCTACCACCCTCTCCATTGTCTTCTTTTCTTACACTCCAACGAGCATATCTGGGTATAGTTATCAAACAAGGACAGAGGGGGCTGGACGATAAGTACTTCAAGTTTCTCACCTATTCTTGGGATAACTCTGAGACATGTTCTATAGACTTTCACAGAACTCCCCTGAAGGACCGACAGCAGTTCCCTGCAGGAGTAATCTATTCAGTAATGCACCTCTCTTGGCCTCCTTCCATGCCTCTATTCTCAATTCCCACTCCACTTCTGAGTTTTCTGGAAGCACCTCCCAGATGAACAATTTGTATTCAAATTCTTGCCTCAGATTCTGCTTCTAGGGGAATTCAATTTATAGCCTCCTGACAATCCAGCACTCCTTACAGAGCCATCACTGGTGTAAGTACCCAGGCATGGCACATTACATGTCACTCCTCCTAGATCCTAATATTTTTAAACAGATAGGAAACAGCATGCCCTTGAAGAGAAAAATAGTTTATACGAGAATGACCAATGGACAAAGGGAAGGAGATACAGTGCCATTTGTTTTCCATTAATGATAGTGTGAAATTTACGGGCAGATGGTCTAACAGGTGTGACTATAATTTGAGGAGCCTGCTCCCTTGATTACTCAGAAGACTGCTATTATTATTATGATGATGGAAACACAACCCTCATGACTTTATTGCTTGACTTGATGTAGCCTTTCCCTTCACCCTAGTATCTTTCTAAATCATGAATAGCAGCCAACAGATTTATTTTCTCCCCACGACTCCATCACAAAAAGAGACACGTGTACACACAGACACACACACACTTTTGTGTATGCCAGTGCTAGAAAAGACAAGCTCATCGTGCATGTATGCAATGAATATTCTACATTACAGGTCTCTGTGAAATAGTCTTCTGCAGGTTCCTATGTTTATTTTATGAATAATTAAAAGTTTAGTAAAGTTAATAATTTCCTGAAGATCTTAGTGAAGACTGAAGAAAGGAAGTAAATTTTAAAGAAAACGACTTAGAAACTTGCCTTTTTGCCCTCACTGTGTCCCTTAATGAACAAAGGATAACTGGGCCTTTTTTGAAGTCTTTGCTTGGGTTGAAGACACAAAATGCAACCTGTATTCTTGTCATAATATGTTCAGGTTGTGAGTACACAAGCTTATAGACAATGAATTTCCCTGACATTATTGTTCTATTTAGAAGATGTATGCTTGGACATTTACTTAAAACTAAAAAATTGAGGTCTATATGTACAAATAATATCCGTCTCTCTTGCTGTCTCCATTTCAGTTTTCTGAGTTTCTGGGAAGGCCTGGTTCCCCAAAGGAACAATTTCTGGTAGAAGTCTGAAGGTCTGACCCAAGGAAAAAAGTCCAGTATAGCCAATGAATTGAGGACAAGAAGGTTTCCAATCAGGTAGGAATACTTAATCTCATACATTCAATCACCTTCAATAAAGTATGCTGATAGATGGATATGATATAACTGCTTGGAAAAAAGTGGACACATAAGCTACCCTACAAGGAAGCTGTTCCCAATTCCCTTGGAGGTTTTGGTGTTTATCAGAGAGTACCTTTGGGGAAAATGAATACAATAACAGTATGATGCTTTTTTCCCATTTTTAGCTCACTGTTGCCAAGTACAGTTCTGATCTTGGTGCCTGTGGTTTAATCCCAGGAGGTTAGGCATGTGGAACAGCAGATTAACCCTTTTTAGTACTGTCTCCCAAGACAAATCCATAATCTTCTAGTTTCTTATCAAAATTGAGCATCAAGTCTTCTAAGTGAGGAATAGCCTTGTATTTTCTTGAGTGTTGACTTCTGTATTTCTGGACCCAGCACTGTAACTGACACATAGACTATAAGCAAAAAATATGTTGAAAGAATGAATGAGTCCCCACAAGTCGAAGAATAATTTTAAGACCAACACAGACCCCATATTTGCCAAGGTCTATGACAGAAGTATCTGGAGATAAAAGCCTGGATCTCACTGACTGATAGAACTGACAGAATTTATCTAGTTTTAAAAATTTACAGCTCATCCCATTACATTTAGACATAGTACCTACATGAGCCATACAATTAAAACTGACTGAAAAAAATGCACAACCTAAAAGTTGAGAATTATGTTTCATTTGGCGTACATACTGAGGACTTAAGTCAGGAGACAGTCTCTCAGGTAACTCTAAGGGACTGTTCTGAAGAGGTAGGGGAGGAGCCAGGATATTTGGGAGTTTTTGCCAAAAAAAAAAAAAAAAACCCACAAACCAGGTAGTCAGAACATCAAAAGATTACTGTTAAAGAAACTAGACATCGCAAATTAATGAATTAAGCATTTTTCCCTATATGGTTAAGATGCAAAAATCTGGGCTCATTGAAATCATTCCGTTGATATGCACTTTAACTATCTAGGGCCAGTATCCTGTTTTCTCCATCCCAAATCCCTTCAGGGTGCAGCTTTGGGGGTGGCTGCAGTGGCTGATGACTTGATAGCTATAACATCCTTTGTTACTGATTTGGCAGGCAACATTCTTTTTCCACGTAAATAACTTGAATATGGATAGAAAATCCTTGGATTTGGAAAACGCAATTCTTAGAACATTTTTATAAAGACAAAGTTAAGGGCAATTTCAGAATCACTAGCAGCTAAAATTGCTATTTATACCTTTCCACAGATAGGTAGTAATCTGCTGTTGCTATTTTCTGTATTCCCAAGAGATAACAAAAGCCATTTAATTCAAGAAAGAAATGTAAAATTTAGCACAGTGCAGCTTCCACAAAACCAGACACATACACACACACACACACACACACAAACTCTCGCAGATAAGAAGTAATAATCTAAAATAGCATGCTGGAACTCTTTGCAAAATAAGAGGAAATGTACTCATATTTGAAAATTTTATTCTTTTATTAATGTTTGATATTTATATATATTTGTTAATAACATTCAGAGTTGCTATATGGAGAAATAGCTTTGTATCAATATTGTCTTTGTATTTATTACTAATGTATGAGATTGCCTCCTATGCTCCATCCTTTTCCTGTATTCTCTTGAGGGCAGGATATGTAGTTGTCAGTTGTTTTTAAAATTTCTAGGCAGCCAAAGGACTAGTATCACTTAAATAAAGCAGGCAAATTGAAGTAGCAGGCTTCATAATGGAACATAAAGTCCTCATATGAAGGGGGAAGAATCTCATAGCTAAAAGGTTTCAACTACAGAAGATTTATGAGTAAAGGTGTATGTTGTTTCACAGTGGATTCTCTTCTTTATAATTAATGTCTAGGGGTTATCTTTGGTATATAGTGGATTTTGATTTTTAAAATATTATTAGATAATATACAAAAGAAAATATCCAATTGTATGTAAGTTATGAGAAATAATAAAACCTGCAAACACAACACCAAAATTAAGAACTAGAATCAAAACTGCTGAATCTTCCCTCTGTTCTCTACCCTAATTCCACCTTACTGGTTTCACCAAAGAAATCACTCCGATCTCGGCTTCATGATCAAACATTCACTTAATTTTTATGTGATTTTCCTTGTTATTGAAATTTATAAAATTGATATCGTACTTTAGTCTTCTGTGCTTTTTTTCTCAACATTAGATTTCTAAGGTTCATCCATTTTGATTTAACTAGTGTTCATTCATTTTTACTACTATATAATATTTTATTGTATAAATTTAAGGAAATGTGTTTGTTATTCTATTAATCATATTTGGGTTGTTTTGGACCTATTATGAACAGTACTTCCATGAACATTTATTGTAATGTTTCCTGGTACACATGTGCAAGATTTATTTTAACATAAATAAATGAGTAGCCATAATAAAACTAGAATTGCTGAGTTGTAGGGAATTCAAATATTCAACTTAAAAAAATAATACCAAAATGTTTTTCAAAGTTATGGAATCAATTTTCAGTCCTTTTGTGCTACAGCCGCACCAGTTAGAATGGCCAATCTAGTCAGTTGCCCTAACAAAATACCACAGACTTCAGTGGCTTAAAAAACAGATATATCTTCTTATAGTCTGGGAGGCTGGAAGGTCAGGATCAAGGTGTTGGCAGTTTGGGGTCCTCCTGAAGCCTCTTTCCTTGACTTGCAGATGACTACTGCCTTCTTGCTATGTCCTCACATGACCTTTTCTCTGTGTGTATGCATCCCTGGTGTCTCTTCCTCTTCTTACAAGGACACAAATTTACTATATGCCAATAAATTGGATAACTTGGAAGAAATGAATAAATTCTTAGAAAAATACAATCTTCCAAGATGGAACCAGGAGGAAATAGAAACTATGAACAGACAAATCATAAGTATGGAAATTGAGACTGTGATTAAAAATTTCCTAACAAACAAAAGCCCAGGGCCAGATGGATTCACAGGCAAATTCTATCAAACATTTCGAGAAGAGCTAACACCTATCCTTCTCAAACTCTTCCAAAATATAGCAGAAGGAGGAATGCTCACAAACTCATTCTACGAGGTCACCATCATCCTGATACCAAAACCAGGCATAGATGTCACAAAAAAAAAGAAATTACAGGCCAATATCACTGATGAATATAGATGCAAAAATCCTCAACAAAATACTAGCTAACAGAATCCAACAGAACATTAAAAACATCATAAACCATGATCAAGTGAGGTTTATCCCTGGGATGCAAGGATTCTTCAATATACGCAAATCAATCAATATGATACATCATATCAACAAATTGAAGGATAAAAACCATATGATAATCTCAATAGATGTGGGAAAAGATTTTGACAAAATTCAACATCCATTTATGATAAAAATTCTCCAGAAAATGGGCATAGAAGGAAATTACCTCAACATAATAAAAGCCATATATGAGAAACCAAAAGCCAACATCTTTGTACATGGTGAAAAGCTGAAATCATTCCCTCTAAGAACAGGAACAAGACAAGGGTGCCCACTCTCACCATTATTATTCAACATAGTTTTGGAAGTTTTAGCCACAGCAATCAGAGAAGAAAAAGAAATAAAAGGAATCCAAATTGGAAAAGAAGTAAAATTGTCACTCTTTGCAGATGACATGATATTATACATAGAAAACCCTAAAGACTCTACCAGAAAACTGCTAGCACTAATTGATGAATTTAGTACAGTAGCAGGATACAAAACTAATGTGCAGAAATCTCTTGCATTCCTATACACTAACAATGGAAGAGCAGAAAGAGAAATTAAGGAAACTCTCCCATTTACCACTGCAGCAAAAAGAATAAAGTACTTAGGAATAAACCTGGGTAAGGAGGCAAAAGACCTATATGCAGAAAGCTATAAGACACTGATGAAGGAAATCAAAGATGATACAAACAGATGGAGAGACATACCATGTTCTTGGATTGGAAGAATCAACATCGTGAAAATGACTGTACTACCCAAAGCAATTTACAGATTCAATGCAATCCTTATCAAATTACCAAAGGCATTTTTCACAGAACTAGAGCAAGAAATCTTATGATTTCTATGGAAACGCAAAAGACCCCAAATAGCCAAAGCAATCTTGAGAAGGAAAGATGGAGTTGGTGGAATTAGGCTTCCTGACTTCAAACAATACTACAAAGCCACAGTGATCAAGGCAATATGGTACTGGCACAAAAATAGAAAGGAAGATCAATGGAACAGAATAGAGAACTCAGAGGTAAACTCAAGCACATATGGGCACCTTATCTTTGACAAAGGAGGCATGAATATACAATGGAAAAAAGACAGCCTCTTCAGTAAGTGGTGCTGGGAAAATTGGACAGCAACATATCAAAGAATGAAATTAGAACACTTCCTAACACCATACACAAAAATAAACTCCAAATGGATTAAAGATCTAAATGTAAGTTCAGACACTATGAAACTTTTGGAGGAAAACATAGGCAGAATACTCTATGACATACATCAAAGCAAGATCCTTTTTGACCCACCTCCTAGAATCATGGAAATAAAATCAAGAATAAATAAATGGGACCTAATGAAACTTAAAAGCTTTTGCACAGTGAAAGAAACTATAAACAAGACAAGAAGACAACCCTCAGAATGGGAGAAAATACTTGCCAATGAAGCAACGGACAAAGGATTAATCTCCAAAATATACAAGCAGCTCATGCTGCTCAATATCATAAAAGCAAATAACCCAATCCAAAAATGGGCAGAAGACCTAAATAGACATTTCTCCAAAGAAGACACACAGATGGCCAAAAAACCCATGAAAAGATGCTCAACATCACTAATCATTAGAGAAATGCAAGTCAAAGCCACAATGAGGTTTCACCTCACACCAATCAGAATGGCCATCATCAAAAATTCTAGAAACAATAAATGTTGGAGAGGGTGCAAAGAAAAGAGAACCCTCCTGCACTGTTGGTGGGAATGTAAATTGGTACAGCCACTGTGTGGAGGTTCCTTAAAAAACTAAAAATGGAACTATCATATGACCCAGCAATCCCAGTCCTGGGCATATACCCTTAGAAAACCATAATCCAAAAAGATACATGTACCACAATGTTCACTGCAACACTATTTACAATAGCCAGGAGATGGAAGCAACCTAAATGCCATCAATAGATGAACGAATAAAGAAGATGTGGCACACATGTACAATGGAATATTACTCAGCCATAAAAAGGAATGAATATGAGTTATTTGTAGTGAGGTGGATGGACCTAGAGTCTGTCACACAGAGCCAAGTAAGCCAGAAGGAGAAAAACAAATACCATATGCTAATGCATGTATATGGAATCTAAAAAAATGGTACCGATGAACCCAGTAACAGGGCAAGAATAAAGATGCAGATGTAGAGAATGGATTTGAGGACATGGGGCTGGGGGACAAAGGGGAAGCTGGGACGAAGTGAGAGAGTAGCATTGACATATATGGATTACCAAATGTACAATAAATAGCTAGTGGGAAGCTGCTGCATAACACAGGGAGATCAACTTGATGATGGGTTATAACTTAGAGGGCTGGGATAGGGAGGGTGGGAAGGAGTTGTGAGAGGGAGGAGATATGGGGATATATGTATAAGTACAGCTAATTCACTTTGTTGTACAGCAAAAAGTGGCACAACAGAGTAAAGCAATTATATTCCAATAAAGAGCTTAAAAAAAAAAGAGACGTTACTTAACCTAGTCATCCTTAACTTTTTGAAATAATCCAACATAGTTTTCACCATTCATGAATTTCTTGAATCATATTCATATTTCTAAACTATTTCTTGAATCAAGTGTTCACGTGGTAGCAAAGTATAATACATACCAACGTATCAAGAGGTTCCCTTATTCCTGATAAGTTGTGATTGGATGAAGAAGCCCTTGTTACCCCACCTTATCTGGTTTTCATTATAATCAGATGTTAATCTATATCAGTCTTCATATTCAAAATTCACCTTCAAAATTATATATTATTCACATCATAGTTGTCTTATTTCATTTAGCTAGTATCATGACCTTATAAATGCAGTTTTGATCATTTTGTCCTAAAATCTCATATTTACCCATGTGGAAATGCATGTCCTACTTTTTTGCCTTCTTATAAGCTCTTCCTGTAATTTAATCCTCATAAGCTTTAATTCCCCTAAATTTAATTACTTAATATTTTGTATAAAATTTAAGAGATCTCAATTTTTTTTTTTTCAATCATCTGTACTTAAATTTAAACAGTGTGTTGCAATAAGAAATAGTGCTAGGTAATCAGAAAACTCAAGTCCTAGTTTCACCCATGAAAATGAACTATATATGCATTCAAGTAAAGTTTATATAAGGTTATATAAGGTTTATTCTGATTCTAAAATGGTTATGATTATTTAGAAAATTATGTTTGAAATATGACAAGATTCAAAATCAATAAAGATTTGAAATCTATTAAAAATCTATAAAGAATTCAAGTATTTCACATTTTTCCCTGATTTGATGTTAAATGGTAATCTTTCATCCTTCACTTATAGCATGCTGTAGCTGCTGTTGACACAAAGACAAAATATAATGTCTAAATACTGTGTACTTGTTTTCTAAATGAGTACTTTTGTTTAAAATTGTCTCATGTAAATTCTTGATTCCCTTTTCACAACTTTTCCATTCCTCATACTACTGCAATCAATCACTTATGTAGAAAATTATTCCTTTTTCTGTTTGCTAAAGCTCTTTTTAAAATATCGTTTCAAATTATCATCAATTCAGGAAACTGTGGAAAATGAGCTTCATAATTTCCAGCATTAATGTTTTGTTTCATTGGCTACCAGGACACCATCCTCTCCTAGATTTCTCCCCTCCTCACTTGCCATTCCTTCACAGTCTCCATTGGTGATGCCACCCATCCCTAAACATCTGTGAGAATTCCTTAACACACATTCCTAGCCCTCCTCATCTACCATCTTCATCTACTCTCCATTTACCCTCACTACTCATGAGTTTCAATCTAGTCCCATTACTTTAATGGGAAGATGACTTATGACTCCCCAATTCATACCTCTAGCCCTAACCACTCATCCACCCTCCAGGCTCCTAATTCCAATTCCCCACTAAATATCTCCAATCTATGCATAATGGACATTTCAAAGTTAGCAAATAAAACTAAATATTTCGCTTTGATCCACCCATTGCATTCCAGTTTTTCCCTGTAACTCATCCAGTTGTTAAATAGGCCAAAAATAGATTCATCCTTAAACTCTCACTTTCCCAGCTCTAACTTGAAAATACATTCTGAATCCATTTAGCTCTCACCTTACTCTTGTCAACTTCATCTTACTCCAACTCATCATTGCTTGTCTCATCTAATGCAGTTGGCAGCCTCTTCCATAATCTCCCTGCTTCCCCTCTTACTCCAATCCTTATAGTCTATAACCAATAGCCAGAATTGTCTTAAAAAAATAAATCATATCACATTATTGCTCAAAACCCATTCCCATCACTCTTAGAATAAAATTTAAACTGTTTTACCTGTCCCACATGCTTTACTTAATATTTATACTGCCCTACTCTCCAAACTTATTTATTACTATTATTCTCTCACACACTCACATCCAGATTTTCTTCCCGTAATGGCTTTCGCAACATCAAGGCCTTGCACTTGCTATTCTCTAAAACCTGGAAGATTTAAAAAATCTTAAGATTCTTCCAAGAGAGATCTTAGAAGGCATTTATATTTCATTTTATAGAGATATTTTGTAGGAGACATTTTTGCAAAAGATACATTTTACTTTAGAGACTATTCACACATCTTGCAGTTTTCAAGTTGGTTAAATAACAAATGTGAATTGATAAAGCTAAAAGAAAAGAACTGTAGTTGGTGAGACCTATGTGTTTTAAACTGTGAACTTTGAGGAACTATAGACGTGAGCTACACCATGCAATATTTAATACATGAGAATTAGCTGAGGTATTTTCCAAATACCCATTACCCTCTACAGAGCTTCTGAGCAGGGAATCAGGACAAGGCCCATGGATCTGAATTTTAACAAGCACCTCATTTGATTCTGTTACAAATGGTTTGCAGATAGCCCTTTGAGAGACACCAAGCTGGTGTATTTGCTCAGCTACAAGGAGATCAGATGATCATGCAACTCACCAATGAGATGCAATCGAGAATATCAACAGATGACCTAAAACCTATGTAACAAAAGAGGAAGAGGATCCAGTAAGAACCAGTATAGATGAGGGAATGCAGGATGTTAATGTGAACTTAAGATTTTCAATATATAGATATTATAGAAATAAACATAGACAATGTATATGTGAGTATGATTATATAAAGTTTATGAATATGTGTTTTCATATGTGTATATGTATATATGTACAGAAATCCCCTAGCTCTGCCCATTGGGACTACCTGGGACCACTACTTCCCAAGAGCAACGAATACACCTAGTGTCCAGATCTTGGTTTCTAAATACAGTTCTCCAATTGAGGGAACTTAAGCTGTTTGGAGAAATGGTGGATTCTAGAGCTACTGCAGGGAAAGTATAAGATGATCTTAGAACATATTATTGTGTCAAAAAGTGAGATATCAAAGAATAATGGGGAAACATCTAAGGACATATAAGCCAAATTGAAGGGGTTTCCACTGGACAAATCTTGAACAATCTAAGCCTCAAAATAAATAATGGTAGAATCATGGTATAGTCCATTGAATAAAATAGGAGTCTATGAGTTCATACCGATTTAAGTAATTAAATTGAAAAAATTATGTTTGATGAGGAGCAGGATATTTACATAATTACAAAGTGCCTTACCACAAAAATTATTAATAATGAAGGAGAAAAAATAAATTTACAGTGGAGAAGACTGGGTGATACCCTTTAATCAAGTGAGTAAAATAATATTCCAGTAAGGTTACAAGTTAAAAGTTTGCCAGAATTGTTTGGTAAGATGCAGTCAGAAGAACAGAGCTTCACCACTGTGTTATTCCTGCCAAGTACACATATCCTGAGTCTAATCATGAGACAACACAAATAGCTAAATCCTACAAAATAACTGATCTGTATTCTTTAAAATTTTCTAGTTTGTGAAATTCAAGGGAAGCCTGAGAAAATTATCCAGATTAAAAAACTAAAGAGGACAACTAAATTCAACATGTGATGCTGGGCTGATCCTTTTATTATGGAGATGATTGGGATAACTGACAAAACTTGAAAGGGGTCTGAGGATTAGACAGCACTGTAGTAATGTGTCAGTGTTAATTTCCTGATTTTCATGATTATATTTGGATATATGTCTATAGGAAATACTAGAGGATTTGGGAGAGACATTGCATTGTGTTGGCAATTTACTCTCAAATGGTTTGGGAAAATATTTTTATTGCCATTTCAACTTTCCTGTAATTTCTGAGTTTGTAAAAAAATATATACAGAGAAAGAGGAAAAGATCCCTAAATCAGATAATCCTCCTTTTCCTGGCAACTCACATTGTTAAAAGCTAAGTTTACAATGGTATTCAGTTTTTCAGTCTATCTGGGCTAATTTCTGTTACTAACAACATAGCAACTTATTTTCTATTTGAGGGTTTTTTTTTTTTCCTAAATATGCTTTTGTTTTTCACTCTATCAAATGTCTATGAATTTGGTAAAGTCCTTGATATTAAAATAAAATCAATAAAATTCATAAAAATGGAAATAAGTTCTCAGAAAATTTTATAAATTTCTACTTGCATTAGAACTGGAATAAGTTGGCATGAAACTTATAAAGGGAAAAAGCTATAAGGAACATTCCCACTCAGAAATTCAAAATGATTGCATATGTTTATCCTGTAAGAAGTCTATGATAAAACAGTAGGATGAAGACTATATGTCCAAACATTTTTTAAATTAAATTTTATTGGAGTATAGTTGATTTACAATGTTATGTTAGTTTCTGCTGTGCAGCAAAGTGAATATCCACTCTTTTTTAGATTCTATTCCCATATAGGTCATTACAGAGTAATGAATAAAGTTCCCTGTGCTATACAGCAGGTGTTTATTAGTTATCTATTTTATATATAGTAGTGTGTATACGTCAATCCCAATCTCCCAATTTATCCCTCCTCCCCCTCTTCCCCCTCTGTAACCATAAGTTTGTTTTCTACATCTGTGACTCTAAATATCCAAACTTAAATGCAATCTTTTAACTCATATCTCATGTCAGGCCATGTAACAACTGGGCAATTCAGTAAGTAAATTAAAATAATTTTTGTTTTCAACAATTTCTTAGGTCAACACTTAGAATAATGAAAAACTTACCTTTAACTCCAAGAAACCTGGGCAGTTATTAGTTAAAGCAAATGGTTGTCTAACTGGCCTACACCTGGTTATAAATAGCAGTAAAACTTAACAGCACCCTGGACACTGAGTGGACTTTCTAAATATAGCTTTTCCTTTCTATAAAGGTGTTTTACAAGAATGCTATCTTTTGTGAAAATGTGGCCTTTATAAAGGCTACACAGACACTAAGGTCAGTGACTTTTAGACTTAGAAAAGATTTGAAATATTTTCTTAGCCTGGGAATCCACATTTTAGAGGCATAGAAACTGAAGCCCAGTGAAATTAAATATTTTGCCCAGTAACAATTAATGCTGACAGCACTCAAGCCTCTGTCTTCTAAATCCATTGAATGCTGCGTGTAATAGATTGCAATAACTGCTTACTTTCATTGTCCTTAATACCACGTTTCTTCTGTGCTTCTTGCTTCTTTAAGAGGGATGATAATATTATCTTCAAACTTTAGCTATAACTAATTTTTTAAAACTTTGCTTTTTTGTAACTCATTCTTGAAAAATTCTATTTCTATGTTGAAAATGTGTAAGGACATTTTCCTTCTTTCTTGAAACACCTCCACCTGCATTTATCATATTTTATTGTTAAATTACTGTATAGCAATAAGTACAAAAACATATCTAGTAGAGGAGATAAGTGTCAGAGGTAACAAGGTGGGGGGTGGGGGCGTGGGGGACAGAGAGAGGTTAGAGTTGACATACCTTAAAGGGAGATAGGGAGAGAGAAAAGACAAATTTTGTTTGTTTGGAAAAATATAATGGCAAGTTAGACAAACTTAATGCAATATAGGTTTCCTAAATTTAAATTCGAGGTTAATTTCCATTGTTTGCATTGCCACAGACTAGGAAATAAACAAAGCAAAAAGATTTTTGTGTACCACCATTTTGTATTAATTACATAAAGACTTCTACAACACTCTGTAAAAATAAATTAGGAAACAAAAGTCTTGTCTTTAACTTATTTTCCCTGCTTGCTTGCACTTTAATAAGTTGATAAATGGCATTTAAACTCAACAGTTATGATTAATTCTGTCCTACAATTTTTAAAAGCAACGGGGACTGTGTGTGTGTGTTTGTGTGTGTGTGTTTGCGTGCGTGCCTTTGCAACCAGTAAAACAATGTTCTTGATCAAAAAATTATTATCATTTAGACTACTGAATAAAATCAGATATAATAGAGGGGCTGGCCATTGGTAAGTTTAAAAGTCATCCTAGGTGATTAATACATGCAGCAGTGTTGCAGGTGTTTCTTTAGATGAAGGACTTAGACAGAAGTATAACCAAGCATGGCTCTAAAATCATATCTGAGACCTGTTTTATTTAGAGTTCTTTGATAAGTGCTTGATCTATGTGTTTTTATAGTCTTTGGTTGTGCTATAAAAATATCAAAGGTGTGAATTAATGAACATATACACAAAAATGAAATCCTAGAAGACAGGATAAACATGAAGTCCTCTATCACTCAAATAAGTTTGGTTGACACAAAACTGGGAATTAGACACTAATAACTCATAATGCTGAAATTAAATCTTCTAGTTATGTCAGTACAAAAGAAATCCTAATTTGTACCACAAGGTAATGAACTCAATACTTTTCATTTGTTAAATATTTGCTTATTACTCTGCACTGTGCATATAACACTGTTCTGAAATCTGGAGGGCAAACAAGAAAAATAGAAACTCTCTACCCTCAAGCTGTTTATACTGCAGTCAATGAAATTTCTCTACTTTGAGATCTTTTAATTCCTCAGTTCACTGTAACATCTTCATCAGATGAATTGTCTTTTATTTGTTAAAACCAATGTTTAGCACTTTAGTTTCTTCAATGTTCCTGATAATGAAATAGAGTCATAATGCTAATTTCCAATACTAATTACAGAATTGGTAGGAGAAATGCTCAAGATTGATAGCAAAGTGATTTTGATACTCTACAAAATGTCATGAGGTTTCCCAGATAACAACTTGGCTCCTGGACAAAAATGCAGTTATTATTTATATTCCTAGCTTATAAATTATATTTTTGTATTTTATTCATGTGGATATTTCACAACATCTTTTAACTCACACTTTAAGATGTTTTGTTCAGTAGATTATCACATTTTGAAACTACTGATTTATAATACATATTATGTAAATATTAATATATATTTCCCAATGGCTAAATTAGTGCTGTTTTAACTACTTAAATTTGTTTAATTCATATTGTTGTTCTTCAGCATTACCTTTTCTCATTGGAGCTTATCCTGCTGATTTCAAAAAGCCTGAAAAATCTGAAAATCCCATTTAAAGTAAATGTATGGGAAATCTTTAAAATAACATATAATGATGGTAGAGAAGAGTATTAAACATGTGCTGAAGATCATTCCATTAATAAAGAGATTAATCAATAATTCTAACATTCAGACATATAATACAAATGAAAGACAATCATAATACTGAACAATGACATTTTCAATAAAGGGAGATATGAAATATTGTATAGGAAACTAGTATATACAAAGCAGATAAATTGGCAGTGATTATACATATATTTTAAATATGTTGAAACAGTCATAGAAACAGTTTTTCTTTTTGGCTGAAAAGAGGCATATTGAAGTATTTAAGCACTACTTCAACTGGAATAGCTATTTAGACACTATACAGAAAATACATGATTGCAGAAGAACAGATATTAGCATGTATGTGAATGTATGTTTTTAATTAATGCATTTTCATTCATTCAGAAAGGAAAAGAATGCCAAATTTACTTTAAATGTGACTTTGTGATATGTTAAAATTCCATTCTTAGACTTTTGCTGCTGTTGCTGTTCCTTTAGCATTCACCAAAGAGTACCGTCCTGTCATTTATTTATCCGAGTTAGAAATCTAGAAGCAATCCTAGGATTCTCATCATAGGGTCCTCTACCTTCATGCTCCCCACTTGTTGAGTCACGAATTCCTGACTCTCCTATACTGGGAAGCTCTCTCCAATGTACGCCTGCTCTGTCACTCTCCAGGCCCAGCATCTCTGCCTCAGCCTCCCACTGAAGTCACTTCTAGTTCATTGTGTGCAGGGCCATCTTTAAATCTCCCTCCATGCTAGGCAATTGTACTTTTAGAAGCTTCATCCTAAATGTTATCAAATGCATTAAAATGTGCCCAAATCACATATTCAATATAATTTATGGATAACTAACTATATAAAGGCTGAGCAACATTGCCGTTGATGAGATGTAACATTAGTTGAAAATATTAAACAACTTTTTAATCTCAGTTTTGCAGATTTTTTTTCATATTCCAGAGCCATTTTTTTCAGGTGTTAAACAATTTTCTAAGTCCTTCTCAAACTCGTAGTCCCTAGTGAGTGTGCTTTTACTGTCACAGGGCTGAACAGCCCAGACAGCAAGATGTCTGAACATGAAGACCATCACATGAATGGGTAGATCAGATATGTTGAAGTTGGAATGCAAAATGTCTGTAGAAAAAAAATATAGAAACCAAGGAAGAAACTGCAGTGTCAATTAATATGATGTGCATCAGATAATAATATTAAAAAGCCAGCTTCTGTAGGGATGTCAGTAAAATATTACTCTACACAGTAATGTCTCAACACAGTATGCGAACTGCTTACATATTTAAATGGCAAACCATCAACAAAAAATTAAGTATAGTATGTTCCAAAATGAATGTTGGAAAATGGCAGCTGGTTTTGTTAGTGGTTAAATCACCTATCAGTTTCATGACAATGTTTCTAAACCTTTATTATTTCATCTTTAAAACTGAGATAATGAGCATTCCTATTTGATAAATTTGTTGATAAATTTATTCTACAATTTACATAAACAGTGTCATATCTGGCAAATACCTGATATTTTTGTTATAATTATTAATAAATAACTAGTAAACAATAGCTGTTTTGTTACTATGGTCACTGTTACAACTTGGAACAGACCAGAAAATATTACTGAGATTGATTTGATCTTTCATTGTGATTTTAAAGATAGAAAAGTTAATAGTGAGTTATTTTGAGAAGAAATGTGTCAGTGTTCTAACATCCTTTCAAAAGCTAAATATTTATTTGATGTAGAAAAATAGTCTTTGTTTAATGAGACGGTATAGACTTTAAAAGTATCTTTTCTTCTTGGACTCATAGAGAGACAGAAAAGGAGATTAAACAAAGGATTGAGAAAGTATAATATAATAAAGAACAGCCCAAGCTCCAGGCTCTTAATGCTTCTGTGGTTTTGATGTGAATAACCCTAGTTCCCCATTCTGACATCAGTACTACCACTCACTGTGTAAGACACGGTCAAGTTGATTAACCTCTCTCTGCTTTAGTTTCTTCATCTGTAATGTGCAAGTAATATTACTTGTCACTTGCCAGCCAGCAGTACTTCTTCGGCTAATTGACCATCTCAGCAGGGATGTTGCAAAGATTAGCTAATAAATGATTTATAAACCTTCAGAAATATTAAATAAATGATGTAAAAAGCCTTAACAAAAGAAGAGCAGAACAAACCATTCCATGCATTAATTTGCTACTTTAGTCATATCTAGTTTATAAAAAATCTTAAAAAAGGTAACCTTCCACAAGGTGAAAATAGGATAGATTACTTGGAATTCTAGAGTGGTTTTTGTTGTTGTTATTTTTTAAAATCTTCTGTCATAATTAAGAATACACAGAAGAAAAAGTGTATTAGAGGAAATGATTACAGTTCATCTCTTTATAGTGATGAAAACTAATATGAGACAGGAAAATGAAATGAAAAATAAAGAAACGTGCTTTCTGAGCTATCAGTACTTTTAACCATTGACAATGGTATAACCTTGACAAATTTACTTTACCAATAAGGATCTTGAGTAAGATGTTTAAAAATAAATCTACAATACACTTTTTACAGATGTAAGAACAACATACAAAATCCCGTGCCAAGCATTCTGAGGGACTCAAAAATCAAAGATCCAGATCTCAAGGAACTTATAATATAGGATGAAGAGCAATGTGAAAATGATTGATTCTTGCATAGTGCCAAGTTTAATATATATTATAAGAAAGTTATTCATTATGCCTGGAGATTGGGAGGGATTGTGGCTTATAAACTGGGCTTGAAAGATGAGGAGGATTTTGTTGTCATTGGAAGAGGTTACTCCAGGTTGAGAAAAACAGCATGAGGAGACCAATAAGAGAACACCAGAGATATTGCAAGTGTTTGCTATGATCTAACTTAGTATGCATGGGAGAGACAGTATTGGGAAAAAAGCTAGTAAATTAGGTTGGATTCAAATTCCAGAGGGACATGCAAAAATAATTTAAACTATATTTTTTGGGTTCCGTGGAGCCACTGAAGATTTTTGAGTATTTTACATTTTATAAAGTTAATTTTGGTGATAGTGTAAAGGGTAAGTTGGAGAACAGTGAGTTTAGATAAGTAAGTAGTTAGCCTATAATTGCAATAGTCAAGAAAGAGATGATGACGGGCGTGACCAGAGAAAGAATGGAAATGAAGAATATTAAGAAACATTGAATGGATAGAATTAAAACAGTGAGGTTTGAGAATTGATTGGATGGAAGTATTTGAACACACTTCTAAGATTTCTATCATAGATACCTAAGAAAATAATGGTAATATACACTAAAATGATAAGGGTAAAAAATAGCTTTGGAGGTGGATGTAGAGATTCCATTTGAACTTGAATTCGCATTTGAATTTGAGTTTTTACAGACAGCCATGGGGGAATATCCAATAGGGAGTAAAAATTCCCAAGCTACGCTTCAAAAAAATATCAGGACCTTTTGGGACTTCCCTGGTGGTGCAGTGGTTAGGAACCTGCTTGCCAGTGCAGGGAACACAAGTTTGATCCCTGGTCTGGGAAGATCTCACATGCCGTGGAGCAACTAAGCCTGTACACCACAACTACTGAGTCTTCACTCTAGAGCCCACGGACCACAACTACTGAGCCCACATACTGCAGCTACTGAACCCCATGTGCCTAGAGCCCGTGCTCTGCAACAAAAGAAGCCACCTCAATGAGAAGCCCATGCACTGTAATGAACAGCAATCCCTGCTTGCCACAACTAGAGAAAAGCTCATGGACAGCAACAAAGACCCAAAACAAAACAAAAAAATATCAGGCCCCCAAATTATAGATTTGATAGCCATTGATACACAGTTGGTAATTAAGACAGTTGGGGTAAATGGGATTACCAAACAGAATATAAAGAACAAAGAGCTAGTGGGAAGCAACTCATAACAAAGGGAGATCAACTTGATGACTGGTGATGACCTAGAGGGATGGGATAGGGAGGGTGGGAGGGAGGCTCAAGAAGCGGGGATATGGGGATATACGTATACATACTGTGGAACTAGCACAACAGTATAAAGCAATTATACTTCAATAAAGATCTGGGGAAAAAAAGAACAAGAAAGAAAAAGTATTATTTAATAGATAAATGAGGGAAAGAGCAAGAAGAAATATAAGAATATTATGAGGGAATTAGGAATATGGTAACTATCAGAGCCAAGGGACAAAGATGTTTTAAGAAGAGAGGAATAACAATGTAAAATGTTGTATACAGTTTGATATAGATGATTATTGTGAAAATCCTACTGAATTTTTTAAGCTCTTTATTGGAGTATAATTACTTTACTCTGTTGTGCCAGTTTTTGCTGTACAACAAAGTGAATCAGCTGCACCTATACATATATCCCCATATTCCCTCCCTCCCGTGACTCCTTCCCACCTTCCCTATCTAAACCCTCTAGCTCATCACCCATCATCGAGTTGATCTCCCTGTGTTATGCAGCTGCTTCCCACTAGCTAATTTACATTTGGTGGTGTATATATGTCAGTGCTACTCTCTCACTTCATCCCAGCTTCCACTTAGCCCTCCTCCACCCTGTGTCCTCAAGTCTGTTCTCTACATCTGCATCTTTATTCTTGCCCTGCCAATGTGTTCATCAGTGCCATTTTTTTTTTAGATTCCATATACATGCATTAGCATATGGTATTTGTTTTTCTCTTTCTGGCTTACTTCACTCTGTATGACAGACTCTAGGTCCATCCACCTCACTACAAATAACTCAGTTTTTCTTTCCTTTTTATGGCTGAGTAATATTCCATTGTGCATATGTGCCACATCTTCATTAACCATTTATCTGTTGATGGCATTTAGGTTGCTTCCATGTCCTGGCTATTGTAAATAGTGCTACAATGAACATTGTGGTACATGTATCTTTTTGGATTATGGTTTTCTAAGGGTATATGCCCAGGACTGGGATTGCTGGGTCATATGGTAGTTCCATTTTTAGTTTTTTAAGGAAACTCCATACTGTTTTCCATAGTGGCTGTACCAATTTATATTCCCACCAACAGTGCAGGAAGGTTCTCTTTTCTTCAAACCTTCTCCAGCATTTATTGTTTCCATATTTTTTGATGCTGGCCATTCTGACTGGTGTGAGGTGAAACTTCATTGTGGCTTTTTTTTTTTTTATTTTTTTTGGGGGGTACACCAGGTTCAATCAACTATTTTTATACACATATCCCCATATTCCCTCCCTTCCTTGATGCCCCCCCCTCGAGTCCCCCCCACCCTCCCTGCCCCAGTCCTCTAAGGCATCTTCCATCCTCGAGTTGGACTCCCTTTGTTATATAACAACTTCCCACTGACTATTTTACAGTTGGTAGTATATATATGTCTGTGCTACTCTCTCGCTTCTTCTCAGTTTCCCCTTCACCCCCCGCCCCCTCCCATACCTCGAGTTCTCCAGTCCATTCTCTGTATCTGCTTCCTTGTTCTTGTCACTGAGTTCATCAGTACCATTTTTAGATTCCATATATGTGAGTTAGCATACAATATTTGTCTTTCTCTTTCTGACTTACTTCACTATGTATGACAGATTGTAGTTCTATCCACCTCATTACATATAGCTCCATCTCATCCCTTTTTATAGCTGAGTAATATTCCATTGTATATATATGCCACATCTTCTGTATCCATTCATTTGTTGATGGGCATTTAGGTTGCTTCCATGTCCTGGCTATTGTAAATAGTGCTGCAATAAACATTATGGTACAAGTTTCTTTTGGGATTATGGTTTTCTTTGGGTATATGCCCAGGAGTGGGATTACTGGATCATATGGTAGTTCTATTTGTAGTTTTTTAAGGAACCTCCAAATTGTTTTCCATAGTGGCTGTACCAACTTACATTCCCACCAACAGTGCAGGAGAGTTCCCTTTTCTCCACACCCTCTCCAACATTTGTTGTTTCCAGACTTTGTGATGATGGCCATTCTGATTGGTGTGAGGTGATACCTCATTGTGGCTTTGACTTGCATTTCTCTGATGATGAGCGATGTTGAGCATCTTTTCATGTGTTTGTTGGCCATCTGTATGTCTTCTTTGGAGAAATGTCTATTTAGGTCTTCTGCCCATTTGTGGATTGGGTTATTTGCTTTTATGATATTGAGCTGCATGAGCTGCTTGTATATTTTGGAGATTAATCCTTTGTCCGCTGCTTCATTGGCAAGTATTTTCTCCCATTCTGAGGGTTGTCTTCTTGTCTTGTTTATGGTTTCTTTTGCTGTGCAAAAGCTTTTAAGTTTCATTAAGTCCCATTTATTTATTCTTGATTTTATTTCCATTATTCTAGGAGGTGAGTCAAAAGCATCTTGCTTTGAATTATGTTACAGTGTTCTGCCTATATTTTCCTTTAGGAGTTTTATAGTGTCTGGCCTTCCATTTAGATCTTTAATCCATTTTGAGTTTATTTTTGTGTATGGTGTTAGGAAGTGTTCTAATTTCATTCTTACATATTGCTGTCCAATTTTCCCAGCACCACCTATTGAAGACGCTATCTTTTCTCCATTGTATATTCTTGCCTCCTTTGTCAAAGGAAAGGTGTCGATATGGGTGAGGGTTTATCTCTGGGCTCTCTGTTCTGTTTCATTGATCTATATTTCTGTTTTTGTGCCAGTACCATACTGTCTTGATCATTGTAGCCTTTTAGTATAGGTTGAAGTCAGGGAGCCTGATTCCTCTAGCTCCATCTTTCCCTCTCAAGATTGCTTTGGCTATTTGGGGTCTTTTGTGTTTCCATGCAAATTGTCAAATTTCTTGTTCTAGTTCTGTGAAAAATGACATTGGTAATTTTATAGGGATGTCATTTAATCTGTAAATTGCTTTGGATAATATAGTCATTTTCACAATGTTGATTCTTCCAATCCAAGAACACAGTATGTCCCTCCATCTGTTTGTATCATCTTTGATTTCTTTCATCAGTGTCTCATAGTTTTCTGCATACAGGTCTTTTGCCTCCTTGGGTAGGTTTATTCCTAGGTATTTTATTCTTTTTGTTGCAATGATAAATGGGAGTGTTTCTTTAATTTCTCTTTCTGATTTTTCATTGTTAGTGTATAGGAATGCAGAAGACTTCTGTGCATTAATTTTGTATCCTGCTACTTTACTAAAGTCAGTGATTAGCGCTAGCAGATTTCTGGTAGTATCTTGAGGGTTTTCTATGTATAATATCATGTCATCTGCAAAGAGTGACAATTTTCCTTCTTCTTTTCCAATTTGGATTCCTTTTATTTCATTTTCTTCTCTGATTGCTGTGGCTAAAACTTCCAAAACTATGTTGAATAATAGTGGTGAGAGTGGGCACTCTTGTTCCTGTTCTTAGAGGGAATGCTTTCAGCTTTTCACCATTTAGAATGATGTTGGCTGTTGGTTTGTCACATATGCTTTTATTATGTTGAGGTAATTTCCTTGTATGCGCATTTTCTGGAGAGTTTTTATCATAAATGGATGTTGACTTTTGTCAAAACTCCTGCATCTATTGAGATTATCATATGGTTTTTATCCTTTTGTTAATATGATATGCCATTGATCGATTTGCACATATTGAAGAATCCTGGCATTCCAGGGATAAACCCCACTTGACCATGCTGTATGATCTTTTTAATGTGCTGTTAGATTCTGTTAGCTAGTATTTTGTTGAGGATTTTTGCACCCTATATTCATCAGTGATATTAGCATGTAATATTCTTTTTTTGTGACATCTGTGCCTGCTTTTGGTATCAGGGTGATGGTGGCCTCAAAGAATGACTTTGAGAGTGTTCCTCCTTCTGCTATGTTTTGGAAGAGTTTGAGAAGGATAGGTATTAGCTCTTCTCTAAATGTTTTATAGACTTTGCCTGTGAAGCCATCTGGCCCTGGGCTTTTGTTTGTTGCGAGATTTTTAATCATAGTCTCAATTTCAGTGCCTGTGATTGGTCTGTTCATATTTTCTGTTTCTTCCTGGTTCAGTTTTTGAAGAATGTACTTTTCTAAGAATATTTGCATTTCCTCCAGGTTATCCAATATATTGGCATATAGTTGCTTGTATTAGTCTCTCATGATCTTTTGTATTTCTGCAGTGTCAGCTGTTACTTCTTCTCTTTCATTTCTAATTCTGTTGATTTGCGTCTTCTCCCTTTTTTTCCTGATGTGTTTGGCTAATGGTTTATCACTTTTGTTTATCTTTTCAAAGAACCAGCTTTTAGTTTTATTGATCTTTGCCATTGTTTCCTTCATTTCTTTTTCATTTATTTCTGATCTGATCTTTGTAATTTCTTTTCTTCTGCTAACTTTCTCTAATTATTTTAGGTGCAAGGTTAGGTTGTTTATTCTAGATTTTTCTTGTTTCTTGAGGTAGGATTGTATTGCTGTAAACTTCCCTCTTAGAATGGCTTTTGCTGTATTCCAAAGCTTTTGGGTAATCATGTTTTCTTTGTCATTTGTTTCTAGGTATTGTTTTTTATTTCCTCTTTTATTTCTTCAGTGATTTCTTGGTTAATAGCATATTGTTTAGCCTCCATGTGTTGTATTTTTCATAGTTTTTTTTTTTTTCCTGTAATTGATATCTCATATAATGGCATTGTGGTCAGAAAAGATGCTTGATAAAATTTCAATTTTCTTGAATTTACTGAGCCTTGCTTTGTGACCCAAGATGTGATCTATCCTGGAGAATGTTTCATGTGCACTTGTATTAAGTGTACTAAGTGTATTCTGTAGTTTTGGATGGAATGTCCTATAAAAATCAGTTATGTCCTTCTGGTCTAATGTGTCATTTAAAGCTTGTGTGTCCTTATTTATTTTCTGTTTGGATGATGTGTCCATTGGTGTAAGTGGGGTATTAAAGTCTCCTACAATTATTGTGTCCCTATCAATTTCCCCTTTTATGGCTGTTAGCATTTGCCTTACATATTGAGGTGCTCCTATGTTGGGTGCATAGATATTTATAATTGTTATATCTTCTTGGATGGACCCCTTAATCATTATGTAGTGTCTTTACTTGTCTCTTGTAACAGTCTTTACTTTAAAGTCTAATTTGTCTGATATGAGTATTGCTACTCCAGCCTCCTTTTGACTTCCATTTTCATCCCCTTACTTTCAGTCTGTATGTGTCCCTGGGTCTGAAGTGGGTTTCTTGTAGACAACATATATAAGTGTCTTGTTTTTGTATCCATTCAGTCAGCCTGCCTTTTCATTGGAGCATTTAATCCATTTATATTTAAGGTAATTATTGACATGATGTTCCAATTACCATTTTGTTAATTGTTCTGTGTTTGTTTTTGTAGGTCTTTTCCTTCTCTTGTGTTTCCTGCCTAGAGAAGTTCCTTTAGCAATTGTTGTAAGGCTAGTTTCGTGGGGCTGAATTCTCTTAACTTTTGCTTCTCTCTAAAGCTTTTGATTTCTTCACTGAACCTGAATGAGATGCTTGCTGGGTAGAGTATTCTTGGCTGTAGCTTTTTCTTTCAAGACTTTCAGTATATCCTGCCATTCCCTTCTGGCCTGCAGAGTTTCTATAGAAAGATCAGCTGTTATCCTTATGGGTTTTCCCTTATATGTTATTTGTTGCTTTTCTCTTGCTGCTTTTAATATTTTTTCTTGGTGTTTAATTTTCATTAGTTTCATTAATATGTGCCTCGGTGTGTTGCTCCTTGGGTTTATTCTGTATGGGACTCTCTGTGCTTCTTGGACTTGATTGAATATTTCCTTTCCCATGTTGGGGAAGTTTTTGACTATAATCTCTTCAAATATTTTCTCAGACCCTCTCTTTTTTCCTTCACCTTTTAGGATGCCTATGATTTGAATGTTGGTGCACTTAATGTTGTCCCTGAGGTCTCTGAGACTGTCTTCCATTCTTATTATTCTTTTTTCTTTTTCCTACTCTGTGGCAGTTATGTCCACCATTCTATCTTCCAGCTCACTCGTTCTTCTGCCTCAGTTATTCTGCTGTTGATTCCATCTAGAGTATTTTCAATTTCAGTTATTGTGTTCTTCATTACTGTTTGTTTGCTCTTTTGTTCTTCTAAGTCCTTATTAAATGTTTCTTGTATTTTCTCTATTTTTTTTTTTTTTTGAGATTTTGGATCATCTTTACTATCGTTAGTCTGAATTCTTTTTTTTTTTTTTAATTTTTTTGGGGGGTACACCAAGTTCAATCATCTGTTTTTATACACAAATCCCCGTATTCCATCCCTTCCTTGACTCCCCCCACCTCGAGTCACCCCATCCTCCCTGCCACAGTCCTCTAAGGCATCTTCCATCCTCGAGTTGGACCACCTTTGGTATACAACAACTTCCAACTGACTATCTATTTTACACTTGGTAGTATATATAAGTCTGTGCTACTCTCTCGCTTCTTCTCAGCTTCCCCTTCACCCCCTGCCCCCTCCCAAACCTCGAGTTCTCCAGTCCATTCTCTGCATCTGCATCCTCATTCTTGTCACTGAGTTCATCAGTACCATCTTTAGATTCCATATATGTGAGTTAGCATACAATATTTGTCTTTCTCTTTCTGACTTACTTCACTATGTATGACAGACTCTAGGTCTATCCACCTCATTACATATAGCTCCATCTCATCCCTTTTTATAGCTCAGTAATATTCCATTGTATATATATGCCACATCTTTTTATCCATTCATTTGTTCATGGGCATTTAGATTGCTTCCATGTCCTGGCTATTGTAAATACTGCTGCAATAAACATTATGGTACAAGTTTCTTTTGGGATTATGGTTTTCTTTGGGTATATGCCCAGTAGTGAGATTACTGGATCATATGGTAGTTCTATTTGTAGTTTTTTAAGGAACTTCCAAATTGTTTTCCATAGTGGCTGTACCAACTTACATTCCCACCAACAGTGCAGGAGAGTTCCCTTTTCTCCACACCCTCTCCAACATTTGTTGTTTCCAGATTTTGTGATGATAGCCATACTGATCAGTGTGAGGTGATACCTCATTGTGGCTTTGACTTGCATTTCTCTGATGATTAGTGATGTGGAGCATCTTTTCATGTGTTTGTTGGCCATCTGTATGTCGTCTTTGGAGAAGTGTCTATTTAGGTCTTCTGCCCATTTGTGGATTGGGTTATTTGCTTTTATGATATTGAGCAGCATGAGCTGCTTGTATATTTTGGAGGTTAATTCTTTGTCCATTGTTTCATAGGCAATTATTTTTTCCCATTCTGAGGGTTGCCTTTTAGTCTTGTTTATGGTTTCTTTCGCTGTGCAAAAGCTTTTAAGTTTCATGAGGTCCCATTTGTTTATTCTTGATTTTATTTCCATGATTCTAGGAGGTGGGTCAAAAAGGATCTTGCTTTGATGGATGTCATAGAGTGTTCTGCCTATGTTTTCCTCTAGGAGTTTGATAGTGTCTGGCCTTCCATGTAGGTCTTTAATCCATTTGGAGTTGATTTTTGTGTATGGTGTTAGGAATTGTTCTAATTTCATTCTTTTACATGTTGCTGTCCAATTGTCCCAGCACCACTTATTGAAGGGGCTGTCTTTTTTCCATTATATATTCGTGCCTCCTTTGTCAAAGATAAGGTGCCCATATGTGTTTGGGCTTACTTCTGAGTTCTCTATTCTATTCCATTGATCTACCTTTCTATTTTTGTGCCAGTACCATACTGTCTTGATCACTATGGCCTTGTAGTATAGTTTGAAGTCAGGAAGCCTGATTCCACCAACTCCATCTTTCCTTCTCAAGATTGCTTTGGCTATTTGGGGTCTTTTGTGTTTCCATACAAATCGTAAGATTTCTTGCTCTAGTTCTGTGAAAAATGCCATTGGTAATTTGATGGGGATTGCATTGAATCTGTAAATTGCTTTGGGTAGTACAGTCATTTTCACGATGTTGATTCTTCCAATCCAGGAACATGGTATGTCCCTCCATCTGTTTGTGTCGTCTTTGATTTCTTTCATCAATGTCTTAAAGTTTTCTGCATACAGATATTTTGCCTCCTTAGGCAGGTTTATTCCTAGGTATTTTATTCTTTTGGTTGCAATGGTGAATGGGAGAGTTTCCTTAATTTCTCTTTCTGCTCTTCCATTGTTAGTGTATAGGAATGCAAGAGATTTCTGTGCATTAATTTTGTATCCTGCTACTTTACTAAATTCATCAATTAGTGCTAGCAGTTTTCTGGTAGAGTCTTTAGGGTTTTCTATATATAATATCATGTCATCTGCAAAGAGTGACAATTTTCCTTCTTCTTTTCCAATTTGGATTCCTTTTATTTCATTTTCTTCTCTGATTGCTGTGGCTAAAAATTCCAAAACTATGTTGACTAATAATGGTGAGAGTGGGCACCCTTGTCTTGTTCCTGTTCTTAGAGGGAATTCTTCCAGTTTTTCCCCATTGAGAACAATGTTGGCTGTTAGTTTTTCATATATGGCTTTTATTATGTTGAGGTAATTTCCTTCTTTGCCCATTTTCTGGAGAGCTTTTATCATAAATGGATGTTGAACTTTGTCAAAAGCTTTTTCTGCATCTATTGAGATGGTCATAAGGTTTTTATCCTTCAATTTGTTGTTATGATGTACCATGTTGATTGATTTGCATATATTGAAGAATCCTTGCATCCCAGGGATAAACCCCACTTGATCATGGTGTATGATCTTTTTAATGTGCTGTTGGAGTCTGTTCACTAGTATTTTGTTGAGGATTTTTGCATCTATATTCATCAGTGATGTTGGTCTGTAGTTTTCTTTTTTTGTGATATCTTTGCCTGGTTTTGGTATCAGGGTGATGGTAGCCTCGTAGAATGAGTTTGGGAGTGTTCCACCTTCTGCAATATTTTGGAAGAGTTTGAGAAGGATAGGTGTTAGCTCTTCTCGAAATGTTTGATAGAATTCACCCTTGAACCCATCTGGTCCTGGGCTTTTGTGTGTTGGGAGATTTTTAATCACAGTCTCAATTTCCGTACTTGTGATTGGTCTGTTCATGGTTTCTATTTCTTCCTGGCTCAGTCTTGGAAGATTGTATTTTTCTAAGAATGTATCCATTTCTTCCAGGTTATGCAATTTATTGGCATTTAGTTGCTTGTAGTAGTCTCTCATGATCTTTTGTATTTCTGAGGTGTCCGTTGTGACTTCTCCTTTTTCATTTCTAATTCTGTTGATTTGCATCTTCTCCCTTTTTTTTCTTGATGAGTCTGGCTAATGGTTTATCAATTTTGTTAATCTTCTCAAAGAACCAGCTTTTAGTTTTATTTATTTTTGCTATGGTTTCCTTCCTTTCTTTTTCATTTATTTCTGCTCTGATGGTTATGATTTCTTTCCTTCTGCTCACTTTGGGGTTTCTTTGTTCTTCATTTTCTAATTGTAAGGTTAGGTTGTTTATTCGATAATTTTCTTGTTTCTTAAGGTAGGGCTCTATTGCTATAAACTTCCCTCTTAGAACTGCTTTTGCTGCATCCCATAGGTTTTGGGTTGTTGTGTTTTCATTGTTGTTTGTTTCTAGATATTTTTTGATTTCCTCCTTGATTTCTTTAGTGATTTCTTGGTTGTTTAAGAGTGAATTGTTTAGCCTCCATGTGTTTGTATTTTTTGCAGTGTTTTTCCTGTAATTGATATCTAGTCTCATGGCATTGTGGTCTGAGAAGATGCTTGATATGATTTCAATTTTCTTGAATTTGCTGAGGTTTGATTTGTGACCCAAGATGTGATCTATCCTGGAAAATGTTCCATGTGCACTTGAGAAGAAGGTGTATTCTGTCACTTTTGGATGGAATGTTGTATAAATATCAATGAAGTTGAGATGGTCTAATGTGTCATTTAAAGCTTGCATGTCTTTATTTATTTTCTGTTTGGATGATCTGTCCATTGATGTAAGTGGGGTGTTCAAGTCTCCCACTATTATTGTGTTACTGTTGATGTCCCCTTTTATAGCTGTTAGCATTTGCCTTATGTATTGAGGTGCTCCTATGTTGGGAGCATAGATATTTACCATTGTGATATGTTCTTCTTGAATGGATCCCTTGATCATTATGTAGTGTCCTTCCTTGTCTCTTTTGATAGTCTTTACTTTCAAGTCTAATTTGTCTGATATGAGTATTGCTACTCCAGCTTTCTTTTGACTTCCATTTGCATGGAATATCTTTTTCCATCCCTTTCCTTTCAGTCTATATGTATCCCTTGGTCTGAAGTGGGTTTCTTGTAGGCAGCATATAGAAGGGTCTTGTTTGTGTATCCATTCAGCCAGTCTGTGTCTTTTGGTTGGAGCATTTAATCCATTGACATTTAAAGTGATTATTGACATGTGTGTTCCAATTACCATTTTCTTAATTGTTTTGGGTTTGTATTTGTAGGTGTTTTCCTTTTCTTGTGTGTCCTACTTAGAGAAATTCCTTTAGCACTTGTTATAAGGCTGGTTTGGTGGTGCTGAATTCTCTTAACTTTTGCTTGTCTGGAAAGCTTTTGATTTCTCCCTCAAATCTGAATGAGATTCTTGCTGGGTAGAGTATTCTTGGCTGTAGGTTTCTCTCTTTCAGGACTTTCAGTATATCCTGCCATTCCTTTCTGGCCTGCAGAGTTTCTGTAGAAAGGTCAGCTGTTATCCTTATGGGTTTTCCCTTATATGTTGTTTGTTGCTTTTCTCTTGCTGCTTTTAATATTTTTTCTTTGTGTTTAATTGTCATTAGTTTGATTAATATGTGTCTTGGTGTATTTCTCCTTGGGTTTTTTCTGTATGGGACTCTCTGTGCTTCTTGGACTTGGTTCATTATTTCCTTTCCCATGTTGGGGAAGTTTTCCACTATAACCTCTTCAAATATTTTCTGAGACCCTTTCTTGTTTTCTTCTTCTTCTGGGATGCCTATAATTCGAATGTTGGTATGCTTAATGTTATCACTGAGGTCTCTGAGACTGTCTTCTATTCTTTTTATTCTTTTTTCTTTTTCCTGCTCTATGGCAGTTATTTCCCCCATTCTATCTTCCAACTCACTTATTCGTTCTTCTGCCTCAGTCATTCTGCTGGTTATAGCATCTAGAGTATTTTTAATTTTGGTTATTTTGTTATCCATTGCTGTTTGTTTTTCTGAGTTCTTATGAACTGTTTCTTGTACTTTCTCTATTTTGTTATTGAGATTTTGTATCATTTTTACTATCATTACCCTGAATTCTTTTTCAGGCATTTTTCCTATTTTCTCCTCATTTATTTGGTCTTGTGGGTTTTTTTCCTGCTCCTTTGCCTGCATGGTATTTCTTTGTTTCCTCATGGTTGTCCAAACTTTTGGGGTTGCTTTTCCTGGCAATAGAGGTGTTTATAAAAGACTGTCCAAGCTTCAGACTTCAGCAGAGATTATGGTGTCATCACCCACTGGAGTTGACAACAGGAAATGCAGTTTCTGCCATGTGTTGGAATAAGATGCGCTGAGCTGAGGGCTTGAGGACCAGAAGGTCCACAGGTTAAAACCTGCATCAGACTCACATGAGAACAGGACTGAGGTTTGAGTCAGCACCTGGGTTTCACAGAGGTTGAGACTGCCTCTCCCATTCCTCTTGATCAACCACTTGATCCCAGTCACTTTTGACTCTGCAGACACCAATTTGTGGATGTTCAGAAACTCTGTTTCACTGCCCCAAGCCTCAGTCTACTGACTTTCTGCTCCAGTCTGAATTCTTTTTCAGGCAATTTGACTATTTCTTCTTCATTTATTTGGTCTTGTGTGTTTTTATCATCTTGCTCCTTTGCCTGCAAGGTGTTTGTTTTCTCATTTTGTCTCATTTCCAGTATTTGCTGTCTCCTTTCCCTATTCTCCTAGTAGTAATTCCTCTTGTTTCTGTTCTCTGCCCTCTGTGGTGGGATTGTCCAGTGTCTTGAGTAGGCTTCCTGATGGGAGGGTCTGGTGCCTGCTTTTTGGTGTATGGATCTGAGTCTTTTCCCTCTGATGAGCAGGGCCATGTCAGGTAGTGTTCTTTAGGGTATCTTGAGCTTAGTATGGCTTTAGGTAGTCTATGTGCTGATGGGTGGGTTTGTGTTCCTGTCTTGTCTGTAGTTTGTTGTGAGGTATCCAGCACTGGCAATTGCAGGTAGTCGGGTGAAGCCAGGTCTTAGACTCCAATAGAGGCCTCCATGAGAGCTCTCTGCAATTAATATTCCCCATGCTGAGGATTCTTTAGTGGTCTAGCATCCTGTACTCTGTGCTCCCTCCCCTGACCCTCAGGCTTGACTTCTGGTTGAGGAATCCAGACTCCACAGGTTGCTCATCCTGGCCACTTATGCTGGGATATTTGTAGTCCTTTCCAGTATCCATGGTCTTCTGCTAGTGCTCAGCCAGTTTCCTGTAGGAATTGTTGCATCTATTGATGTATTCCTGATGCATCCATGGAGAGAGATGCATTCCATGTCCTTCTACTTTGCTGCCATCTTTCCTTCCTCATTCTCTGCTAAACTTTTGATTCTTATTTTCATTATTTTTCTTATAACTTTTTATGGTTAATGTGTTTTTTGGTCTTTAAATTCTTAAGAAAAAATTTTAGACTTGAAATAGCAGGGGAACCTTTTTCTTTTTTCCTTTATGCTTAGTCTAGCCTCACGTACTCCAAGTCTATTGAATTTTGCGATTAATCTGTAGTGGTTTTTCTCTGAGAAATCAATTCTGATAAATTAATAGATGTGTAAGTTTAATTGCAAAGGAATTAAAAATAAAGCATTGTAAAGGACAGAGGAAAATTAGTATCTACCTCTTTTTTTGTAAGTTTGGGAGTAAATGAGTAAAAGGTGAATGTCAAAAAGAACAGAGTTAAAAGATGAAATATATTTTATAATGGGGAAAATGTAAACAATTTTATAGGCATTGGAGAAGTAGGGAAAAGAAGGACTCCAGAAACACAAGGCAGGATTGAAGGAACAATAATATAAGAGAAGACAGAATCAAGAGCACCAGTCTGGTATTAGTGTTGGCAAAAGGACTCAAAGAGATGGCAGTTTTGATGTAATGATAAAGAAACAGAAATTGAAGGAATTTTTGTAGGATGACCTTGATATTCTCCACACAATCATTAGGCAAGATTTTCTATGGAGAGTAAGAAGATGAAATATATGTAAAAGTTAAGAAGCACAAAATAATCATGAAATTGCTGTTGTTAGGGGTATCAAAGAAGTCAGCCAGAAATGAACAGTAGCTTTGAGGTCACTTGCTGCCTAATTAGACATTGAAAATATTTCCTTAAGTAAGATAGCCTGTGCTTCTGGGTTTATAACATTCTTAGGCTTAGATTTCTCATTATGAAGTTTTCATTTGTTAATCAATATGGGAAGAAAGAAAAAAGGATTTGAATCTGGGCTAAAGGAAGTTTCAGAGAAGTACTAATACAATTGACTAGGTCTTAAGTTTACAAAAACAATATGAAAATGTGCCCATGTGAAAACAAGGAAAAAAATATATATAATCTTGAATGAAGGCATAAGTATCACAATTATCACATCGCTGGGGAATCAGAAATGAACTGATGAATAGAGAGAAGATTGAGAAGGATAACCATTACTATCGAATGTTGGAAATTTTTGAACTTGAGAAGTTTTATTTTACACTAAAAATCAGGGAAGAACTACCCCCCAACAAATGTAGACGGGTTATTATTTCTAGTAGTAGTAGTCAAAAACTTACTGTGAAAATCATCAAAGCTGATTTTATTTTTTTCTCATATTAGGCAAAACTTATTCTAGCAATTTTTTGTGATAAAAAAAGTCAATGCCTTGGATTTAGAACAAGAGAGGGTTTGCCTTGGCAGAGTTAATATGTGTTGGCATCATTCTGTGATACAATCTGTATATGTGATTACATTTTTTAAAGTATGCTTTTGATAGGACACTATCCAAACTCTTCTAAAGGAGAATACGGGTCCCATTATACCAAATGGTATTCTAGAGCATGCAAATGTCATGATCTGGTGCATGAATTATAATTATGCCTTAACAGAGGAGACTTTTACAGAAATTTTCAAATTGTTGCTATTAATATGGTGTGGTTCTTGATTTCTTCTTTGATGTCACTTACTTCACAGTATGACTAGAAAATAGTGCAATTCAAGGAAAGGGGGAATTAAGTAGCATCAAGTTCTGGCACCCTGTCCTGAGCTCATGAGACTTAGTTTGAAGCCCTCTGATTTGTGAGATTAGGGGATTTTTTTTTTAGATATAAGCTACCAGATTGTTTGTAAACCTGAATTAGATAAATAAGTAGTATCCTTATACAGGTAAAGAAAACAGAAATAGATAGTACTCATGGAAATAGCTGATATTTCCAGAATATTTTAGGAATCAGAAAGTTGCTTAGTTAAGTTCTTTACAAAAGGATTCCTTCTATAATCTAGAGTGTTTGTTGGATAGCTTCCTGTTATTATGTAGATCAGCAGTTCTCAGAATTTGGTTCCCTGACTCCTGCATGTCCCCAAAACCCTTTCAGTCATTCCCTGAGATACTTTCAGTGAATTCACAAGTTCAGAATAATTTTCGTAATAATACTGATGCTATTTGCCTTTTTCACTTGGCTGACATTTGTACTAATGGTGCAAAAGCATGGTGGAGAAAACTGCTGACACGTTAGCACAAATCAAGTCAGCAGCAGCAAACTCTACTAGTAAGGATGGTATACTTCACCACCACACACTCAGAGTTAACAGCTGCGGCGAGCAGGGGCTATTCTTCATTGCTGTGTGCAGGCTTCTCATTGCATTGGCTTCTCTTGTTGTGCAGCATAGGCCCTAGAGCACACGGGCTTCAGTAGTTGTGGTGTGCAGGCTCAGTAGTTGTGGTACATGGGCTTAGTTGCTCTTCAGCATGTGAGATCTTCCTGAACCAAGGATTGAACCCATGTCCCCTGCATTGGCAAGTGGATTCTTAATCACTGCGCTACCAGGAAAGCACCAGGGTTAATATTTTTAAAATGCAAGATTTACCTAAGAATGTACTTGATTAAGCAGCTAAAATATATTAATTTTGTCAAATCTTGACCCTTGAGTAGAGGTCCTTTAAATATTCTGTGTGATGAAATGGGAAGTCATTGAAGATGTACCAAAGTGCATGGTAGTCTTAAGTAAAGTACTTGTGTGACTGCTTACGTTGAGAGCTGAATTAGCCACTTTTCCCATGAATCACCATTTTTACTTGAAAGAACAACTGACAAGCAAACTGTGGTTTTTCAAACTCGGGTATCTGGCGGAGATTTTCTTAAAAATGAACAAAGTGAGCTTGTCACTTCAAAAGAAGCAAAATCCAACTGTTATCCATTGCCAGTGATAAAATATGAGCTTTCAAACAAAAATTACAGTTTTGGAAAACTTATTATCTGTCTCTTTGAACTTGTCAGTTTCTCAATTCTTAAAGACTTTTCTGATGAGAAGGGTGGTGTTACTAACAGATGTGATATTGTAAATATAGTAAAATATGGTAATTTTGGACATTTTGCATAACCCAGTGAACCAGTATTTTCCCAAAGGACTAATGCCTGATATTTTTTAAAATATGCATGGGCAAAATATCCATTTAAAGTGCAAAGTAGACAGTAGATTTTAATATAACAGTATGGGAAACATTGATATGGTTTTAGATTCCACATTGCAAAATAAAAAAGTCCAAAATTATCTGAAAAAGCTACTAAAATTCTCTTCACTTTCCAACTAAGAAATCTGTATGAGGCCAGATTTTCTTCATATACTTCAGTAAAACAACATATTGAGACAGATTGAATGCAGAAGCAGATATGAGAAACCAGATGTCTTTTATTAAGCCAGACATTTGCAAAACTAAGCCAGAGAATTTCAAAACGTAAAACAATGCCATTCTTGTCACTATTTCTTTTTGGACTTTAGAAAATATATTTCATTTCACTAAAAATGTATTATTTGTGGAAACATGTAATGGGCTTGCTATTTATATTTTAAGTGAATTAATAAATATTTAAAATTTTCAGTCTTAATTTCACATATGGTAAATGTTGGCAGATATAACCATATAAACAAAATCTCATTGGGGTACTCAATAATTTTTGAGAATGAAATGGATATCTGAGACCACAGCATTTCAGAAACACTAATGTAGACCAAGCCCTAAGAACATAGTAAACTACTCAAGGACTTTTAACAAACTTCACATGATTTCATAAAGTAACAATTGAGAAGTCATGTAATTGCATTTGTAATAGTGGGAGAGAAAGAATTTTCCTTCTCTTACAAAAGAAATCATACCATTTATATTAGCGAGAACACTTCAGTGCCTGCTGATGACATTCTCTCCATTCTTTCTTCCAAGTCTGTGAGTCTCATTTCATGTGTCCCCATTTACAGGAGTAAAATTAGCATGTTATCCAGTCACCATTTGGCTCATGACTCAATGTCACTATAAAAATCATTTAAGCAGCTTCATAGACCCAGCTTCTTTTAGGATACATCTATGTGGACACTTCAATTCGTTTAATATAGGAGACGTAAGTACATACTTTTTCTAACCTCTTGCAATCTATCTTGATTTATAAATTCTACTAGGATGAAATCTTCTGGTTTATTCTCTCAATTTGTGTAAATGATATTAAGAAACATAAAGGGCATAAATAAGGGAAAGACACGAATTATGAATCTCACTTTAGAAATCCATTACACAAACCAAAAAATTTTAGAATACCAAAATACTGTTCCCTTTGTTAAAGAGGGAGAAAGTGAGACTTTTTTAAGAAAGGGGAAAAGAAAGCAAGGTATTTCTTAGTCATGAATTTTGATTGGATTTTTAGATATCAATATTTAGAGATTTATGCTTTAAAATTTAGTCTAATTTTAAATAGTACAGTACTTAAATTATAAAATGTCTTTTCCTCTCTAATCAGACTTTGTATATTAGTATAATTTGCTCTTGTGTATAACTAGATGCAAAAAAAAAATACCATATTATCTTCTTTATATCTAATACTACCATTTTGTCACGTCTAGAAAATCCTAATTATAGCAATATAAAAAGGAAGCTCTAGTGAAGAATCAAAACCCATTTTTGGTAAATTTTCCAAGTTTTATTCTGATTAGTTTATTTTACATAAGGCCAGAATGTGTGCTAATTGCTACTGTATTAAACCTCTACCAGCTGTCAACACTTATTAAAGTTTTGGGTTTTTTTTTTTTTTATTTTTTTGTCACTTCTGGGTGAATATCTGTCAGGATCATTTGGCAACAGTTTCCCCAGAATTTCCAACCAAGCTACAAGTCATTATACAGTGATTATATTGGTGTAAAAGTTATTTCCAGTCTCTGATAGCCATATCAATAAATTGAAGAGCTGTGTCTAAATTTTTAGCTGAAAGGGAAAAACATAGCTGCCATGCATGTAAAAATTACTATTTTTGAGCACCTAATGGGAATTAACTAAGGGAGCATAATCATGGAGAGAGAAAAAAAGATAAAGAGTTTATAGCATCTATATACTTTGTTTTAAAACGTAATTATATTCTTCATGTATTTACGCATGCACTGTTTGTCAACTATCATTCTTTTTTTACTGAAAAATAAGTTTATTGTCTGGAGAAAGCAAATGTAATAAAAGTGAAATAGTACTTTATAATAATAACTATTATTATGATAATTATAATGGCTACCATAATTGAATGTCCAGTATTTAGGTTCTATGTTACTTTAGAGGTTTACAATTGGATACACATCAATCTAGCAAGTATATTTCATAAATGCTTAAGGGGAAAAGGAGTTTACAGGAGTAATCTACTCTTACAGTTCTCATTATTGTCTTTCACTCCATCCAACTGAAAGCTAGATACCGACATATCAAAGGTGAACACAATATACACATACATCTCTCATAACCCTGTTTCTTCTTCCATATGCTCATTTACTTAGAAGTAGCATAAATGAAAATTCAAATTACGTTGTTGGCTCCCCTCTTATAAGTAGAATTACCACCATCACCAGGAATTAACATCCCCAGATACACAAATCATAATACAGTACACCTTTTAATTCATATCTTCTCATGGAAAATGTCACCACTTTTTTCTGTCTCACTCTAATATTTCAAATCTTGTTAAAACTATTATCAGCATAAACCCCCACATACGTGAGTATTATTATGAGAGTCTACATTTTAAAAAAATGATAATTGCAAAAAACAAGGAACTTTATTGCAAAATACAATGCTCTTTATGCAAAACCCACAGACCTGGGTTTAAGTTATTCAGCAGTCTCTTAACAGCTCTGAGGCTTATTTTCTTTAACTGAAAATGAAGATTTTTTTTTGCTTACGTCATAGCATTTTTATCAGATAAGAAATAATAGTGGTTGTGCTGTTTTTAAAGCCTATGTTTTAAAAAGCCATAAAGAGACTAAGAATGAAAGAAATAACAATGACTGAGATGAGCTTATTCCTGTAACCCACCTCACCTTTTTATCAGATATGTTTGCTAAATATGAGGTCAATGACTGATTCTAAATTTCTGCAAAATGTGCCCTTATTTAAAAATGTGACCATAGAAAGAAATCTGTAAAGATATCCAATTCTAAATCTTTAAGGTAACATAGAAGCTAAGTACTGCATTGGTTAATGGTGGTAGAGTAGGTAATGAAAATATCTTTATAATTAATAACACTGAATTACTTCAAGGTCAAAAACTTTATCCATATTCGTAGCTTACTCACAGGTAGGCAACCTGGTAAAACAGAAAGAGTGGATTGGGACTTTACAGACCTTCATTCCAAACACTTAAATAATTGTGTGAAGATGGGCAGATCACTTGAACTATCTGGTCCTCAGATTCTTCACCTATAATACCTTCCAGAGTTTTAGGATTTGGTAATTTAGTATAACCAGGGAATAGGAAAGTTCTCGGTGGCTACTGATGAAAGGTGATTAATGTAGTTCTTCCTCATTGTCCAATTCTATTCAACATACTTTTATTCAGCACTGACTATGTGCAAATGGCTCTACTAGGAATTCTACGTAGTTAACATATTAACAAAATGCAGTTCCTGTCTTGCCCAGAACTTGTGATCTGTCTAGGAGAGGCAACCATAATGTTAGTTAGAATTTTAGTGCCCTGTGCAGGCACAAATCAAAGCTTATGGCAGTGCTAGCTGAAGAGATAAGGAAAAGAAGACAAAGAGAAGATAGCATTTGGCTGAATTTTGAGGGCTAAATCCATTTCAACAAACAAGTTTGTCAGGGGGAGGCATTCCAGGTGGAATAAGAGACTTGAGCAAATGCACCATCAAAGAAGCTCTGGGAAAATATTGTGCATTTTTCTGTAGCATATCAAATATGAGAGCGAGTGGTTAAAGTTAAAGCAGCAAAAGTGGGTTCTTTCTAGATTGTGGGAAAACTCAGCAGTAATCCTGGTAAGAGCTTTTCCTATGTTTTACAGAGAATAAATATGAGTGACATCAAATAAAAACCAACATGACCTAGCAAATGATTAGACATGGATATCAAGTGAGAGAAATAAGTAAAAATATGCTCCAACATTACATATTAATGAGGCCAGTTTTCTCTATTTGTGTGTTTTGTTGTTGTCTTACTTTGTTTTATTGAATTTGAAATATTTGTGCAAAACCAAGTGGAAGTCCCTATTCAGCAGGCAGTTGCTCTCGTGTGTGAGGAGGTTGGGAGAACATTCTAAATAGGAGATGCAGACTTTGTATTATCCATAGTGAGGAATTAGAAGCAATGAGATTAGATGAGTTATTAAAGTTAGTAAGTAAAGAAGGTCAATGACTGATTCTAAATTCCTACAAAATGTGCCCTTATTTCTAAAGATGACCCTAGAAAGGGAAGTCTGTAAAGAATACAAAGGTCAAATGGGATGGAGCCAGGATAGTAAGGTATCATGAAAGCTGAGAAAGTGACAGGTTTTTTTGTTTTTTTGGTTTTTTTAATCAGCACTTACCCACCATGTGCCAAACACTGCGTTAGGCTCTTGAGATACTTAATCCAAGTAAATTCTCATAATCATCCTGAGAACTAAGTATATTTATCACAATTTACAGATGAAGAACTGAGTAGCGAGAGATTAGACATAGCATAACAAGTAAATGGAAAGTCTAGATTCAAATACAGATAGGTCTGATTCCTATGATCATTTTGCATCTATAACTTTTAATATGTGCTAGGGAAGAGTTTCAAGGAGAATGTAACTGGCACTGCCATATATTACAGAGAGCTCAAACAGGATAGACACAAGAACCTTTAACACTAAGCAGTTTATATTAACACAGGTTATTTCAGTGACCTATAAGAAAGCAGTCTCCGTAAAACATACTTTATAAAGGCCAATGGAAGAGAAAAATTCTAAAGGTTGATTCAAGGAAAGTGAGAAAATAAGAGTAACTGAACCCTTCTGAGAAGTTTAATGAAGGAAAGAGAAGGTAGAGCAAAGATGTGTGAAGGTTGAGGAAAAGGTATTTGGTTGAATGGTTGGTTCGTTTTTTTAGTAAGGAAAGACTTGAACATGCTTATAAACTTAAGGGAGAAATCCAGAGGAGAAAGAAGACTCAAATTATTGAGAAAAAAAATGGATGGAACAAGGTCCTACAGAAGGAAATAGGAAATAGAATCAATAGCATGCCTTAAAAAGAAAGCAGATAGTTTCTCTAGAAAAGAAAAAACAGTGATTTACAGAGAAATGTATTTGAGAAAGGAAGAAATGTAAGAGAACCTGCAGCAGATGCCCTGCATCTTCTCCAAGAAGGAAGATGCAGAGTCATCTCTTGAGGCAGGTAGTGTCTGGTTGTGTGGACTAGAAAGGGTTTGGAATCCCTCCCACAGAGAGAAGCATACGGAAGAGTAACTAGAGGTGAACAAAAGAATTTCTGTACAACTCAGGGTGTATACTAATAATAGAGTAAAAAATGTTTAGTTGAGCCAATTGGCACACTTTTGTGACTTTCTGGTAACACTCAGCCACCCAGTAATGAGATCAGAGAAAGTGCACCGTGCTGTTTTCCAGGTGAGGCTTAGGAAAATCAAGGTGACAGTAGAGCAAAGGGACTCCTTGATGCTAATAAGAAGCTACATGAAAGAGTTGGCAGTTGATCCAGACTGGGCCTAGAGGAAACTAAAACAAAACGCGTTAAAGGAATTAAAGATACGACCTGTGTGAAGAACAGATTCATTGAGAGTAAGAGGAAAAGAAAAAAAAAAATAGGTGGTTATGGTCACAGAAGGGGATTTCCAAATTCAAGATTCTAGAAATGATATAGTTTTGAGTGATCATTGTTTTTACATGCTTACTTAAAGTGTCATCAATGATTCTGTCATCCAGCTGCCCTGCTTTACTTATGAGAAAATGGAAGGCCAGAAGGTCAGGTGATTTTCTGTCACTCCATGACCTAATGGCAGAGCCAGGATTAAACTCAGGATCTTCTGAGGAGCATTTGGAAATTTTAAGTAACATGATAAGAGCCTTTAAATCATATTCCCATAAAAAAGAATAGCAGATATAGTCAACTGATTGGAAATCAATATTATCCATAATATAGTTACAGTAAAGCATGCACTATTCATATATTTCCTATTTCAAAACTTGTATTTTGCTATTCCTCCCTCTTTCCTCTTTCGGCTTCCTCTTACAGAAGAGAGTATAAACGTCTTTCCCAGATTAAATTAATAGCTCCCTCATTATGCATTGGGAGAAGAACGAAGCCTTAAGGAAGGTGCTACTGACTGCCATCCTGTATTTCACTGTAAATGGCATCAATTTGTTTCAGAGTGACAGTGTGCATGTCCATGATAGTGTACGGGCTCCACCATTTTAGCTTCTTCACATTTCATATATTTTGAAAAGACTCCTTTCTCTTGATGATTGGCATGGGTTTTTAATCTTAAACTATAGTAAAATAAAATTGGAATGTTTAGGAATAGGGGTGAAACTGTGTTACTTTAAAGTTCTGTTTAAATAAAATTAATCCAGCAGAAATTCATTTTTCATATCTTAGTATTCATCCCTCTTTTGACCTTCAGGAAAGAATATGAGATTTTAACACAGAAAAAGAAATTAAAGATTTACATTTGACCTTTTGTTATTACATGTATCTCATATTCTACCTCGAAAATATTTTCTCCATTAAGTCTTTAATTAAGTATGTGTTACCAGGTTTGTTTGGGAAAACTCACTTTCATTCACTCCTTTGTAAATTTGAATATTTTATTTCAAAGATCCAGTCAAGAAAGATTATCGTTCCTCTCAAGGAATGACTTACCAATGGGGCAACAAGGGAGCTGTCCTCCTGGGCTGGGAGCAGTATTTGATCACTGGCATTGATTAGAATTGCTCAGGTGCATGGTAATAATAAAAAGCAAACTGGATTTTGGTCAGTGTCATTATTGTTCTCAGATTCTCTGCAAACAATGCCCTTGCTTACTGCTTACCTCTAGGATGAAACACTTCCACCCCACCCCCACCACCACCTTGGTATGCTACTGATCTCAAATTCTTCTCTCTGGAGTTGAAGACTGACTAAAATGGTACTAGAGAAGGAGAATTTTATGCTCTAAACCAGGTGTCCGCAAACTATGGCATGCAGGCCAAATCTGGCCTTATTCCTATTTTTGTAAATGTAATTTGTTTTATTACTTTAATATATTCTCTTTGAGTGCCTTTGCACTACAACCGTATAGTTGAGTAGTTGGATAAAGACTGTATACCCTCAAAGCCTAAAATATTTACTATCAGCCCCTTTACAGAAAATGTTCCCTGACCCTTGATCAAGAATCAAAGCATGACCTGCTTTGTGGACATGTAAGCAAGACAGTTATTTCACATTCATTTTATAGGCCAGTAATTTAACAAGTGTTTTTGTTAAATGTTTACCATTGACCAACATTATATTTACCTATTAATTTTTCTGTTTTGTAGCCCCTGCTATGTGGATATTTGTTAGCAATGACTGATGTGGAAACTACATATGCAGATTTTATTGCTTCAGGAAGAACAGGTAGAAGAAATGCAATACATGATATCCTGGTTTCCTCTGCAAGTGGGAACAGCAATGAATTAGCCTTGAAACTAGCAGGTCTTGATATCAACAAGACAGGTGAGTTGTTTGACCTCCATCTCTCTATGGAATGATTTGCAGCATTTTGCTAAGTAGGATTAAGGCATGAAAAAAAAACACCTTTGAAAGTAACCTAATAGAAAGAGTTATAAACAGTCTAAGGCAAGATAAAAGGCAGGTACTAATCTCTCTTAATCACTCCCACTCTGTTTTCAATGACTTCTCTTTACAGGGTTTCCCACTCAAATGCAGAGTCCTTAATTTGATTTTACTAATGCAATCAATAAAACACATGAGTTTTTTTAAAGTCCTAATCCCTGTAAAAACTCTGAAATATCTTATGTAGAACATTTAATAAACTTGGAGCTCCTAACTTTGACAATATTGGCCACTTGTAACATTTAATGGTGTTAGATGTTTAACAAGATTCACAGATGAGTCAGATGGACCTCAATTCCAGGAACCATTTCAAAATAAAAGGGTCTCCAGGACCATTTTTATTGAGAATGGAAGTAAAATAGTCTGTTACATAAGGAAGCCTTAGATTAAAAGTTCTTTTAGTTTTCCTTTCATGATATACTGAGTTTGAAAAATTTGTCTTATTGGGCCTCGAACGCCTACCCACCAAATCTTAACTTCACCAATGAAAAGGAAAACAAATTTGACATGTCAAGGTACTTCTGAGTATTGAATAAATCCCCTGATGGTTCTTCCAACCCTAGCTTTTGCAAGTATCAAAGCTGAATGTATTTCCGTGAAAAAAACTTGTACAAAATAATCTTTCAAAAGGAGTTCATGATTAAGGAACCACAGTGTTATATTCATGGAAAACACTGATCAGCTTCTGACTCATAGCAACAACTTGATACTTCTTTGCTATTAGAATTTTTATGGCAAAGCCTTCCAGTTACAGTACTGGAAAACTGAGTCAGAGTATATATATGCTAATGAAATAGCTCAGCAACATTGCCTTAAAATACCTAGGGACAAAACTTTATTCAGTAATTACAGGTCAGCAGGTCATAGATTGGTCTTTTCAAATTCAGGTTCAAAATAAAACTGTAACAATCACTTTAATGGAGTATATAGACTGAAGTATATTTTAAGTTTTGTTGTTTCTCTACTATTACTACTGGGAGTTAATTTTCAAAATAGCTCTGAGACAGGCTATAGGGAATTATTCCAATTTGGTGGCATAAAGTAAGCAAACTTTTTTTTTCTGCAATCTTTGAGAATTTGCTAATCCTTTTCATAAAATTTGTATTTTATACTAATACTCTATTTTAAATAATCTGCATTAATTTTAGCCATCCTTAATATGAGGACATTTTTATTCACACTGTAGTTTAATTTCTTCTTTTTTTGTCTTCCCTGAAATTAAGACCCATTAGCCCCAAGACCTTTCTTATACAAGAAACTATAGTCTCTTAACATAGTCTGTGTAGACTGTGTTAAAATTTAAATAAGTTGATATTTTATATTAAGAAATAAATGCATTTTATATTTGGTATTAATATATTATAATTAAATAATTTAAAATAATTCAAATATCTTTATGCTTCCAGCTGTATTCTTTTTTTAAATATTTCTATATATTAATTGCAATTCTGTAGGCCTGAAAGAATTTTCTGTTTCTCTTCAAATCTCAAAGCCCACAATAAGGCAAAGTATAAACAGCACTGACTTTATTATTCTAAGTACAAAGAACTATAAATAATAACTATACAATCAAAAGTCTAAAATATAAAAAAATGACCACTGTACAATGGCAAATTAAATATCGCTAGCTGAGAATAGTGCAGGACTTCCTTTGTAAGTCGTGAATATTTCAGCTTCTGTTTAAGTTTATGCTCAACAATACTGTTGTTCCATGTTTATTGTGACTTGTTGTCAAGCATCTATTTAGCCACAGCTCTGTGTTTGCATCATTATGCTGAGCCCTGAGAAGTGTCTCTGAATACCTAGAAAGTCCCAAGCCCCATGGGAGTCAAGAGCCTCATCTTGTATTTATGCAGTCACTTTCATCCTTAACATTCTACTGTCTTGCATCTGCCCTAATATGACTTCATTCCTTTGGTTACCAAGAGCTTCTCCTATTTACCAAGTTCTTGTTTCATGCTAATCTACACATCTCAGATTCAGGCCATCTGCACACCTTGGGGGCTTGTTCATTGCTCTAATAATGAAAATAGTACATAAGAATTCTATATAATGCATCATGATATTCTTGGAACTCCTTTAGAAAAGAATATGATATTCATGTGGAAAAACTGCTTTTAATTTTCCTAAAGTATGGTGAGGTGTCTTATGTGTACTTGTTAAGTGTAAAGGAGAAATTGTCTTCAACATTTCCATCTAAGTAATGGACAGCCTACTTACCTTTATTAATTTGAATTATGGTAATAAACTCTTACCAAAAATTAATATAACGCACGTTATTGCGGCAGCCCCCAATATTTTGTCCACTAAACCATACTGGTTGCTTAGTGACAAGCTAACACACGCAAATATTTGAATCTTTGAATCAAGGATTGCCTGCAGCTTGCACCCAGGTAAGGTGACCTAAAATGGAGAGAAAACATTGTTTAATTTTAGTGTTTGTTATTGCTGAGATTGTTGCTAAGGGTGCAGTTATGAAGGTGAGTTTATTGGATTTGTACCTATGTTCCATAAGGGCAGGCCAGAGGCCATTACAGCTATCTGACAAGAGACTAACCAGCTGACATAAGGTCCTTCCACTGTTGCTTTTAATTTAAATTAATTAAACCTCTGAGAAGTCATCTAGGTTATCATCAAGTGTTCAGAATAATGTAAAATGCAATTTTAAAATATTTCTTAAAATAAGACAGTCAGGCATCAAAAGGTAAACTTGTTCCCTACTTCTGAATTCTGCCTAAAGACACATCTGATTTCTGTAACCTGTGAAATTTACACGTGCCATGCCAAGACCTGGCCATGAGATTTCCTAGCTATTTATCAAAAGCACAGAGCATCACTAACCACCCTTAAAATTCAGTTATTATTTTGTTTTTGAGCCATGCTGTCCCAGAACTAGAATTAGTCAGCCCTTGAAACACTTTAGCCTTTTTCTTGATGGGGAATTGATTACCAAGAAAATATACTTGTCTCTATGAGGATTTCAGACTTGAGTATTTCTGAAATTTCCAATATGCTATATTGAGAGTCAGCAAATATAAGCAATCATTTTTATTTTGCCTTTATCCTTTTTTATGTCTCTAACAGAAGGTGAAGAAGATGCACAGCGAAATTCTACAGAACAAAGTGGGGAAGCCCAGGGAGAAGCAGCAAAATCTGAAAGTTAACACTCCACTTTGACCTTCATCAACACCTGACCATGTCTCGAATCTCCAGGCCTGGCGGGAATGCATTTACTCCCAGGAGTGAAAAGGGGAAAAAGAAAATGGCTGTGCTGCATTGCAGGAACCTGCTTGTTATGTTAAAAATGGGGGCAGAGGCTGTGGCTGCAGACAGACTTTTCTCTACCTCTGGCATTAGCAATGGTTGAAATCATGTGGCTTGTGTTTGGATGTCATTTTTGTACGGATCCTTTCACTTGACCATACGATGAAACGCTTGTAGAGAGTAGCACTGACCTAGATGATGATTCTTCCTGTAGCATCTGGCCCTTCACAATGTCAGAGGATTTAATTGTGTCTAATCGCAAAGGGTTGGTTGAACCCCAGAGTTTAAATATCTCTGGCTCAAGTATTCACCCAGTAAAAGAACCATCCAGAAAGCACTGTTTTTAGCATTATGTATCTGTGTGTTCCTGCTGTGTTATTTACACTGTTTTGTATTGTACAGTATAGATGCTCAGCACTGCCCCCTTCTTTGATTGCTTATGAAAAACAAAAATGATGTATGTTACTGTGAATTTTTATACCACTCATTTTTAAAAGGGCTGCCTAAAAATTTGCTCCATCGTGTGGTGGTGTGCACAGGATAGAACACACCTTTTTTAAAACAATCTTTCCCCTTAATTCACTGCTGATGAATTAAGTCTAACACATTCATCAAGAGTCCTTTGCTTATAATACAGGCATTTAAAAATATCCATTAATGTGACTATTACCTGAATTCAGACCAGAATTCAATCTGCAAATTTTGTCTTATTCCCAAATGGAGAATTTTTTCCAACTAATATTTTTATTTCCAATTATGAGGATTTTTGAGAATTGGGGAGGTGGGAAAGAGAATGCAAAATAATACTAAGCACTGGAACTCTTCCCTTCTATGGAATCAAATTTATCACAGTGCTGTATTATACTATTAAAATTTGGAGGACAACTTACCACCACGGAGCTGCAAAAGATGGAGAAAATGATCTTGCAATCATGTGGACACCAATCACAAAAGTAAAGCCCTTGTGTTGTGTCTTTCATGTCTTTTTTCAGCCCTATCAGATCCAAATGTTATTATGCACTTTTTAATGTTTGTAAACTTTTACTAATAATTAGTGTGAATTGCATTCTGATACAATAATAATCATCATTAGAAGCTGACAAAATCCTCATTAATACTGTTGATGGCCTCTGCTGTGTTTTGACATCATGGTTCTTATATGCAAAGTTTCTATGAGCTGTGTAATCCCTCTGGTCAGTATTATGAAATCATTTCTCAGTGGTAATAAATAAGGCACCAGTAATATGCCAATGGCTCATGAATTACTAGACAAATAGCAGGCAACAGGAAGACCCCTTTATAATAAAGACCCCACTTAACTGTCCTCGAGGTCTTAGATACAATCCCATGTGAAGTAGGTTAAGCAGCATTTCAACAGGTAATCTATATGGATATACCAGGAACTCAGCCCTCCTCTGTAGTTACATAAAGGATGAAAGGTAAGTCTGCCCTCATCTCCCTTTACAGTACTTTTTGAATGAGTGGGATAAGGGCATGGGTTTTACTTGATCCTCAATCATATATTGCTAGAAAAAATACTAACAGTGTGAGTCTTTGAGAAAATAGGGAAGATTAAATTTTCGGGTACTTCCTTCTGCTTAACCCAACAGGATCCAAAATGTCCAGTTATCATGCAAACAAATCCACCTATTAATAGACTCGCAAATGGGAAAAGAGGTTCCTGAGGCTATTTTACACAATTGCTGGTAGTCTGTTTAACACATCCCACCCATACAATCGCTTTTTTAATATCCTTATTTATTATCCTCATAGCTTTCTTGTGAATCTAGGTAAAGTTCTCTTCATTCTTAAAATTGTGGGATTCCAAGCTGATTTCATGTGATTTTGTAAAGTTTAGGACTAGTGCTGAGTATATGTGGAGGATTTATATTCCTGTGTGCTATACTACTATTAATGCATGTGGCATCATGCTTGTCTTTGAAAATATAATAGTTGCTAAATTGTGAAGTCATATGGAGCTTTTGAATTATTTTTGACCTCTTACTGCTACTTTGTCTGCTGTATTCAAATCCAGAGATATTCCCAAGACAGAAAATAAAAATCAACTTTCCAAAACAGTCACATCCTACAAATGTTGCTCAGCAAAAGTTCACATTATCTTCCAAATTTTATCATAATATCTTTTACTTGCAAGTCAATTATATACAAAGAATTGAATTTTTAAGGAGAGAAGGAAAGAGTAGAAAGCTAAGACACTGATTCGATAATACACATTGAATGCCTATTAACCAATTGACTTTATGCTATTCACTTCACAGCACATATTCTCCCATTTAATCCTCAAATAATTTAATTAAAGTGGTAGCATTATTCCATTTCACAAATCAGGAAATTAAGGCTCAATAAGGTATAATTTTACAAGCTTGAAAAACTAATAAATGGTGAAATAAAATGTGAACCTGTGTTTATCTGTCTCCAGAGAGCTTTCTACTGCACATGCCCTAAAATTGAAGCCAGTTATAGAGCATGTTTATCTGGAAGGGAACTTTCAGAGATGGACTGGATCAGCCTCCATATTTTAGAGGAGGAAACCGAGTCCCAGAAAGGACAATTGTTTTTCTCCAGGTTACCTAGATGAGCAATGACACAGATGTGAGTAGCACTTTTATCTAAAAAATAATAATAATAGATTTAATTAAAACATTTTTTGCGTTAAGTCCCAGAAGACATTTTTCTGACATGAAGTCTATAAAGTTAGCACGGTTCAGATTTTTTTATGTTCCATGCTACTCATTTTGTTTGATTAACTAGAAAATTGAAAACTTCAGTTTTTCAACTTATTTGCAATAAATGTAAACTTTTCAAATTTACCTTTTATCAGTTGTAAGCATCCTATGCTGACATATTGATATCATAAATTCATAAAAATGTTTTTCCAACAGATAATAAGCAGCCTCCAATTTTTACGCAATATCCCTAGAGCTGCATGCTATAAATGCCCAACACTTGAGTCTTACTCAGACACAGAGGAAATGTACCATTTTAGAAGATGAATGATATGGCTGTTTCTTTTCAGGGGTAAAGAAATGTAACTGCGGGCAGTAGAGTTTCTGAGTGAAGCCAGTAGTAATAAGGTGAAAATGTATAGCCATCAAGTGGAAACAGGAGAGGATCTATGTTTATGATGTCTTAATAGGCCCTAAACTGTTCTTTAATTACGAGTGGCAGTCTCTGAAGTCATTTGTGAGCTTGTATGACTTTTGTATTTAGCAATGTTGCATGCTCACATAATTGATATTAAAAGTAATACATTTTTCTGAAATGTACACAGTCTATTAAGAGTATTTATTGAACACACACTACGTACTTCATACTCGGGAAAGTGCTGTGGGTGATAAAGGAGAAAGCCAAAGCTCAGCCATCCTGTGGTGGACATACCCAGCATTCCAGCCTCATTTTTCTTGGCCTCTACTCCAATAATTTTCACCTCTGTTCCACCCTGGTAGCCCACTTCCTGGACTTTATCACCTACGAGAGCCATCCCAACTCTCAAATATTAAACTCCAATATCACTCCTGTCTTCTTACATGCTCACCTGTAGGACGGTGATTTTCAGTAAGAAGAAAGGCAGTGTTTATCAGAATCCCCCGAAAGTTTTACAATGCTCCCTCCTCCACCTGCACGCACAGATACATTCATGCACGAACACTCTCTTCCCCTTGGAAATATTCCCTATAAGACTTTCATATCTTTTTTTTTCTTCCCTCCCAACCTCACCTCCACAACTTAAGAACCACGTATTTAGAAGGAGTACAAGGCTTCCTGATGCACCCATCCCGTTCATGGAAAAACTTTAAAACGGATTAACAAAAAGGAGTGCTCACAGACACACAGTTTTACTATATTAAGGATAACATCTTAGAAGAGATGAGCCAAGAGTTTAACTTTTTTATCTTAGCGTTGCTCCCTTTTCAAAATATTATTTTTACCACATACAGGCAGTAAAGACTAAGCAGAGACCAAGGCAAGACTCAGGAAAAAACAAGCATCAAATAGCACTCAGCCTGAATCTAGGGCAAGGACTTAAGCCAAAGAGGCAAAAAAGGATGTAGATCTTTAAATTCTTCTTAGGTCACTAGGATAAAACACTGCATAGGAATTTGGGACAAAATACTAGCAAACAGTGCAACCAGTTTGCATTAGCCTCTCGTGTCTCTTCTTGTAGATGTTTTGCATCTGTCTAGTCCAGGATGTAGGGATTTGGGGTCCAGGCCATCTCCTGTAAAGTCAAAATTAACAGACCATCTTACTATCACCCATTATCTTTCTAATTTGCACCACATTTACTTTCTGATCATATCAAGATGGATATTTTCTCCGCAACTCTCCCCTCAGTCTGGAATCTCTGTTAATCTTTCTCTTCAGTGCTTTCAATTTCCTTGCTTTCTTACCTTTCTGCCACTCCTGTCCAATCAAAATCAACCAAACCATCTCCCTTCTCTCTGCTTGTCTTCTGGATGACTGTAAAAAGTTTATAACAATGTTTATTCATTGTTTACAACCTCAGTTTAGACATAAGTGCTGCACAGCTCTTTTTTCATGTCCCTGGGGACAGAGGAAGTGTCCCACTTCCTGTCTAAGATTATTCCTTCATTTGAGGTTTTTAAACCATTTTCTTTCTGAGCTTAACAGGAGGTCTGTTAAATATCCTTTTCTCCTCACTGACTTTACCCTTTTCCACATATGTGCTCAAGTTCTCAAGTTCCCCTCTTTCCTTCCCTACTTGTTTCCCATAATAGCAATTTACGCTCTCTGTTTTCATGCTTCTTATTTCTTATCCTTTTGGAATCTCACTTACAGCTAAATTTTTTTCATTGCCAGCGACATCTTTAGTAGCCCCCAGATTCTCAGTAATTGTCACTGAAGCCCTGGCCAATGTGGAAATTAAAAAGTGATGATGTTACGGAGGTCTCAAACTTCACCTAAAATCAAAGTTAATGATTTTTATCGTTTTGATTGATAAGTGTGGCACAGCATAGCTGCATAATAAAAGTCTTCTTAAGGATGGAATCTACATATCCCAAGAAAAAGTCTGTTTTCTCCTCCAGGTTCATATCTTCCATTACATTTATATGTATCCTTTCTCTCTAACCACATATATGTATCCCTTCTCTCTGACCACATTCTCCGCATAACATTTCTTTGCTACATCTGCAGATCCTACAGTGTTCATTTCTTCATAGCGGTGGTTGTTACATATATAAGCACTAACCTGGGGCCCATACATCCAGAGATGGCAAGGTTATCTTGTGATATTTTAGAGTTCTCTGTTTCATTATACCTTGGGATGACTGTCAGTAGCATTACCAATTCTTCAAAACAGCGGCCACATGCACACAAAAACACATCTTTGTAACCAGTCCCACTCTAATTCTCTGAACTAGGCCTAGACAAATATATCAATCCAAATGGTCAAATATAATGGATAGTTTACGTATGTTTCATTAGCCTACCCTATGGCATTTAATCTTATTCACCATGGAATTTTTTTTTTTTTTTTTTGAGATGCTTCATTTGCCTTCCTTTTTTTCCCAGGTGTTTTAAATTTATTTAGTTATCTTTTGTCCTCTTCTCTCTGGCAACTCCTCACTCTCCTTGACTAGTTCTTCCTTCTCTCTGTCCCCACTACCTCTCTGGAATTCCATCCTTACTCCTCTTCTCCAATCCCACTCTTCACTCCTCTTCCACTCCAACACCATCAATCACCATATTTACCATGATGAATCCCATATCCTCATCTACAGCCCAGGGGTCTTCCTAATCACCTGACCTATTGGATAGCCCAACATGGATGTCCCAAAAGCATCTTAAAATTCAACATTCCAATACTAAATTCAGTATATGACACCATTCCCATACCTGCTTTCCTTCATATGCTACAGATCTCATATAATGGTAGTACTGGTTCCCTAGCAACCTTAAATCAAAATTTCAGACTTAACTCCTCTTCCTCCAATTTTTTTCAGTCCATCAATTCTAATTTTAACTACTTCTTGAAACTGCCCACTTCTTTCTGTCTACACTCCAACCCTTTAAATCATCTTTTATCTAATATAATGTCTGAGCAATGGGCTGCCTTGTCTGACACCCTTTCTATCAATCTTGCAACCAGAAGTATCTTTCTAACACATAAGTCTGATGGTTTCACTCCTCTAATTTAAAAAAATCCTTAAATTTAGCCAGACAGCATTTTTTGGTATAAGTGCCATATTTTATTTTTATATAACTCCTTGCTCTGTGCAGCCATTGTCCTGTTCCTAAGATGTTCTTCATGCTTGTTGGCAAATTCTCATTGATCCTTTCAGACTATGCCTCACTTCACCCTTTTTTATAGAGCCTTTTCGACTTGCATCCCCCTTCCCAAACCCCAACCTAGGAAATTGACTGTTCTATATATTTTGCTCCCTTAATTTGTGGCCTGCAGACATATCTCACTAGACCATAGCAATTTGTTTTCATGAGTATCTCTCCAACTAAAATATGAGCTCCTTGAAGGCAGTAGCCCTCTTTTATTTATCTTTGTATCCTCATTGTCTATTAGATACTCAACAAATATCTATAAATAAATGCCCTCTTAAAGCTCACAATACAGTCAAGAGACAGGTTTACACACAGATCTATTAGGGAAAAATGCAATTCAGAGATAAAGTTAACGTTTGAAAATAGTAAAAGATGTATAATATTGCATTACAGAAGATAAAACACTTTTTTCCTAGTCTGTGCAATAACCTATTTTTAAATTTGATTCTCAAATTCTATGCTGCACACTTACACACATACATACAAAGATTTGATATGACTTAACTGAGATAAGCTGTTTAATAGTGCAATGTACAAATAAATGAGCAAGTCGTATGTCATTTAGCTAAGTAGTGACCTTGGTTAAGTTACTTATTGGCATTCTGTAGTTTGAATTCCCTTCAGTTTGCTGGAATTCAGGTTAGCCAAAAAAGGATGTTGTATCTTAATCTCCTGGCCTAAGCAACACATTAGCCAGAGAAGAAGATCTCCGGGGAGATGTTTGTGGGCCTTGAACAAGGGTACACTGGAGTTTCTAAGAATATTTGCTTTACAGAAATGTACTCTAATATACACTAATAGCCTAAAGAAATGGGAGTTCTGATAAGAATATGATGAACTTCAGTGGCAGGACCTCATATAAAAAGGGGGAAATAATACAAGAAATATGTTTTTATGTACTCTAGAAAGAAAGCACATTGATATACATATATACATATATATATGTATATCACCTTAAATTCTTTTTCCTGAATATCGTATCACTTGGAAAAAACAGAAAAATAGTAGCAATCAAATTAACACTGGAAACCTAACATGACTAAAGAAGTATTGTGTACTTTTTTGACTCCACAACCAAGAAATAAGAATGGCCAAGGTGATGGTGTAGGTAATTTTTAACAGAACACATTTGCACTTTGGCTGCCATGATTCATTTTACACATTTCACTTGAGTAGGATGGTGTGACTATTATGACTGTCCCGTTAAATTTCTAAGTTTTCTTTTATCCCACATGCTTTTTGAAATCCATAAAACAATATATAACTGTGAATTTTAAGAGCAAAAAGTTATGCAAAAATAGCTATAGCTAGGGAGTGACAACTTAAACAGAACCTGCCTTCCCAGATGGTCCTAAATAAAATTGGGTAATTCATCACATTTATTTAGGAAATATTTAATGAGCTTTTAGTAAGTTTAAGTCTCTGTGTTAGGTGCAGTAAGGAGTGAAGTTTTTTAAAGACCACAAAATCTTTGACCAATAGAAACCAAAATATATGATGGTGACCATAGTTTTTTCTATTGGTATTGCCAGCCTTCCCATCACTGCTCCATTTCTCATGATAAGGAACTTTTCTTCTATTCCACTGTCTTAATGAGAATTTACTTTTTGCTCAGCTAACTTCTGGGTCTTTGTAACACACAGGTGGGAGAATAGACCTAGACACAGATTACAGTGATAAGAAGAAAAAAAGATTTTTTTCATGAAGAATCCATACCACAACTGTTCTTTATTGGGTGGTAAACCAGTTAATGGTTGAAGCAGACAAAAAAAACAAATTATCAAGCTAACATGTTTAAGTCAATTTGTATAATAAAGATCTAAGAATTAGAGGATTAGAAAAAACTATGAAACTGGGTTTCTAAAAGCAAGTTTTGGGGTTTAACAAGTAAGAGGCTTCGATGAAGAGACAGAGAACTGTATCAATGTAGTATGGACAGAAGAACAGAAAAGAGCATTTTTATAGCTTGTTAATAAGATATTCTTTAATATTCTCAAAGCAATAAATGTAAACATTGGGAATACTTTTCAATATTTTCTGGTTTTTGAATGAGACTTCTTTTGAATGTGTCTCCATACAAAGACAGGGCCACATGGGACCCTAAGGTCTATTAAAGTTGTACCCATTTAACGGTAATGGTAGGACAAGTATATACATATCTATAGTAAATATCTAAGTATAATGAGTGATAATAGATGAACATGGAATATCCCATACAGATTCTTGGGGAGAAATGTCACTCAACAGCAAAGATCACGGGGAGCACTGGAATGATTTTTTGATATATTTATTCATTGAAGAAAGAGAGATTAGACAGTCTACATAGAAAACAAAGTGACATAAACTGAGATACACAGGTAGCAAAATACGAGGTCATATATGTTTTGAATTATCCAAATTAGCTAGAGCACAGTCTGAGGAGAGACACTGAGCAGGTGGAGGAATAGAAACCTGAGACCCTAAGGAAGGGAAGCTGGAAGACCCAGAAGCTGACAGAAGTCACTGAGAACTCAAGGGTGTGCCTGACAGCCCCTCAAGCAGCTGGCAGACCGGCTCCATGAGCTCACTCATAGGGGAGAGTGTGGGTGTGGCGGCACGTCCCAGGCACAAAGACTCTGAGATACCGGTGGGGGTCAGTGCCAAAGGACCTAACAGAAACAGAAGAATCCTGAAAGTGAGAGTTCAGTTTTTAAAGGCAGGCTAAAGCCTTCAAGATGAAATCACACAAGGACTTATACCAAGGTTAAGAATCTAGCAGCTGAAAAAAACAGACGTCACAGGAAAAGTGAGAAGCAGGAGAGAGGCGTGCAATCAGGCACAGACGGGATCCTGCCTGGCAAAGCAGCTGCTGCTGTCCTTTATCCATGCTTTCTCCTCATGCCCTGATGTACCCCTCAGTTTTTCAAGGCACCATATCTCTCAACTCACAACATGTGGTGCAAATATAAAGAAAAAAAGGTCTTTTAGCATCGTAGGAAGGGGGAAGAAGACTTGATCTTCTCTCCAGGTAATAGTAACAATCATGTTCTGAACATGGATGCCTGAATATATTAACCCCATTTCTCACAATTACTCTATATCCTTATAAATGACAAATGTAAGGCTCAGAGAGGTCAAATGGCTTGTCCAAGACCATGCAGGTTTTGTGTTGTAAAGCCAGGACTAAAACCCATGTCCATCTTCTCTGACATTTCCCATGCTTTTTCAACTATACCAGAGCTGTCTAATAGAACAATAATACAAGCCAAACATGCAATTTTACATTTTCTAGTAGCCACATTAAAATAAAAAGAAAGCAGTAAAATAACCGAATATATCTAAAATATGTATATTAATATGTAATCAATTAAAAAATCAATGATACATTCTTCTTTTGTTTTGTTTTGGTGCCAGTTCTTCAAAATCCAGTGTCTGTTTTACACACGTAACTCAGGCTAGCTACATTTCAAATGGTCTGTCTACCGTATTGCACATCACAAACTATATACCCTATTCTGCTTTCCAAGCATTATGAAGAGAAAGGATTCACTTTGAAGATATAAGGGTGTAGAGTATGCATATATGTGCATGGTTCTTTCTCAGTGATTCTCAAACCCAGCTTCTTGTCAGAATCACCCGGAAAACTTTTTAAACATATTAAGAACGTGGCCCTATCTCATTAGGTTTTGATACTATTGCAAGGCCAAGTCCAGGCATTAATATTCTTTTAACTTTGTTGAAGTACAATAAGTAATAAAAAAAAGTGCACATAAATGTACAGTTGTATGGATTTTCATAAAATGCTCACACTCAGGTAACCGGCATCCAGATCAAGGATCAGAGGGTTCCAACACCTGAGAAACCCCAGTCAGGTTCCCTTCTAGTCACCACGCCCTGCAAAGTGCCACATCTCATGAGATGGATAAAATGGTGAATCCATATCTGCTCTTATAGAGCAGGTTCTGGAGTTTAGCCCAGAACCATCACCTAATACACTAATGCTCACTGCAGGTTGCTTTTCTGCGCGGTTCTAGTCTAGGGTTTCTGAGGTCAACCTGTAGCCCCAGAAATAATAAAACATGTGCTAACCATCTGTCTTCCAGAGGATCTCTGCCTGAGAAAACACAGGTCCTTCAAACCACTGTATCCCATGGTCCATGCAGGTCCAATTTCCATTCAGTTCTGAAGCACTGGCTCCGTCTCTGCTCAGCCCTTCTTAGCAGCATGATGCCAGGGATTTGCTCTTCTCCCCTCCTTTCCTGGATGATCCACCTATTTAATTACCAGAGTTTCACCTCCCTGAGCATCAATAGATCAAATGGACAGCAACTTTGTGAAGGCTGTAACACTGATTTCAATTTCCTACTAACAGGCTTTTAACATAAGTCCCAGGCTTATACCCTTTTCCTTGATACTTAATTCCCTAAACTTTTGTTCCAGCCCTTCTCATTGCCACACACACCCTCTGGTCCTATAAATTCAATTCTTTGGAAACAGCATTTGCTTTTCCTAGTCATTTACCTTCTGCAGAGTCAAGAGATTTAAAATACATTTCTAAGAAAATTCAAAATGTGTGTCTTCCACATGGGTCCCCTCACTAGCTTAATCAGGAAAAAGAAAATCAATTAAGACAATTTCTAGCTCCAGCCAACCTGAGCAAACATGAAAGTGGACTGCATCCTTGAATCCCATGCTACTCAGTGAATCCTGAGTAAACAACTTCTCAATGTGATAAACACCCAGCAATATTTGGCCTGCCACTTGTTGGAATCACAATTGCTTCACAGTGTTGGTTTTTTTCCCCTGCTCTCAGAACAGTGCTTTGTTGTACTTTCAGCCCATACAAGAATATTTTGAATGAGTCTGACTTTGCAAAGACAGCATTTGCAGCTGAAAATAAGAAAACATGACCATCTGTTCCTCCCTTCCTGGCTCAATCTGACAATATCCTAACACAGCTGTCTTCCTCTTTGATTCCATCCTACTCGGCCCACCTGCCTCATTCCACCAGTTTCTCACTTCAGCTTCTTCACTTACATTGTGTTTCTCCTCATTCCTCTCCTCCTACTCACCTATCACTACTTTCTTCTGTTTTATCGCTTCATGATTCTTAGAATCCTCAGAGTACCCAATTAATTGCTTGCCATTTTCCATCCTCCCAGCCCCAGCTTTTCCCCTCAATCCCTCTGCTTAGCACTTTCTGCACTCCTCAGCCACTACCTAACTTTACCTGGGAGAAAGAAAAAAATGAAAGGAGCTCCATACCTAAGCTTCTAGGATCAATGTAAAGTTCACTTTAAGTATGGAAATATGCCCTAGGTACTGGGGAGGGAGAGGGGCATAAGGAAAAGTGAAGGGGAAGAATGCATAAATGACACTGGCAGCAAGAGTAATTTTCACCTCTATCTACAAATTTCCAATGAGTCATTTATCAACTACGGGAGAGGTGGTAGAGGTTTCCAACTGCCACCACCACCAGAAGTCAGGAATTTCACAAGTTCTCCAAATATCAGAGAGACACCTTAATTTTTTCATCCATCCATTCAGTGGGAACTCCCAATGACTGACAATTTTAGGAACACTTGGCTAATATACTTAGGAGAGACTGATTTCTGGACCCAGAACCCACACTTCTTAGTAACTAAATGTATGATTTTGCCCAATTTCCTTAACCACTCTGGGTATCAGTTTCTTGTCTGCAAAAGGAAGTACTAATAGCATCTCTTAATCATGTTGAATAACAGTAGATAAGAATGTTAAAAGGTTGAGATTAATTAATACATATAAAGCACTGAAAACAGTGCCTGGAATTAGCACTAGTATAAATATTAGTTACTAACATTATTGTGTTGTTTTATGAAATATGTATTTATAGTCTTAGATAACTCAGAGAAAATAGTTAGATGGCTTTTGCTTCTTTATGGGTAGTGCTACCCAAAGGCACTGAAGTTTTATTTATTCACTTATTGAACAAATATGAATAAGTTCCTTCTACATGCGAGGTACTTTCAGGATGCTAACTATACAATGGTTTAACCATAGCAATGATCTCCAACCATGTGAAGCTCACAGACTAATAAAACCCGGTTTAACTGGATGCTAGCAAATGAAATACTTGGAACGTTTACTCTACTGTAAGAAAGTCAAACTTTGAGGGGCAAAGTTTGAATGGGGAAGAAAGAGAAAGAGAGAGGAAAACTACTTCAGGACTCTCTTAGGGTCAGTTTAAGTTCAGCTCTGACTTTTTCTTACAACTGTTACCTTTACAGTTTTACATCAGTGGATAGTAGAAGGGGACATAAGTACTGATAATGAAATAAAACACAAAGCCATCAGGGATTGGCACTAGGAGGATGGGGAATCATTGGACAGACTGAGTCATTTGGTGATGTTGATTTCTTACTGGCTCCTCCGAGAGCTGTTTTCTTTTTAGCCTTCTGCTTTAAGTGCAGACAAAATTCCTTTCTCTTGGTTCCACTTAGTAAAATTGAGACCAGGCAAAGAGTCTGATAAACACCAAGGAAATCAAAAAGAGGAAAAATAGAGAGTATAAATTAACTGGCTTATTAAAGGAAGGTTTCTTATTTTCGATCTAGTTAACCTCAGTCCAAGATCTCCAGGCCCTCCCATTATTCATGAGATCCTCTAAAGAGAGATGAGATATTACCCAGAAAATTCTCCCTCTTCATCTACAGACTTTTCCTCCTGTCCTAGTTTCTAGACTAAGAGACTCCTCTTCCTCTAGTTAGATATATCAAGAAAGCTATCTTTAATAACTGCCTATTTCCAACATACAGTATTAATTGTATGATTAATACAACACACATATTATTCATACACACTAAAGAAGTGTTTTTTGTCTATTTAAAAACAAAATGGACCTGAAGCCTTCAAAATCTCAGCCAGCATATATAGGGATTATGAAGCTATTTACTAAACCAGAAGAGTTGACTTCTAAAATTTTACTGTTGTAAATAATTTTTAAATAAAAAGAATTCTCCTCTTAATCCTAAGCAAATTCTATATAATAGACATTCTGATTAACCAAATGTTTTCTACAATTGTCCTTGAATAAATATTTGCATTAAATAAGGCACGTTTCTCAGATAGGAAAATCAAGTTATTTAACAATAATTAAATCATCATTCATCTATCTCAAATGTAAAATAAAAATACACTTTTATATTTTCCTATATTTCTATTTTCTAGTCACATTTCTGTAAATATTGATAAATAATAAGTAATAGATTTCTGCCTCCTGGTGGCCATATGCAGTTCTAAAAGAAAAAATAGCCTGTCTCTTAAAACACAACAAAGAGATTTTGTTTTAGAATTTTGTTTAAAAAGCTACTCACTCTGGAAAGCGATGGTAGCTCAGTTGGCTTGGTACCAAGAAGGGAAAAAGTCAGCAGTGGCAGCCAAGGACATGAGTGCCTTTCAAGGACACCGTGGAACACAATTCCCCCTTTTCACGAACTGTCTTGTAAGCCATAAATATATGCACATAAACTCGAATCCTCAGGAGACCAGTTTTGAGCAAACTAAAATGCTTGCCTGGTAATTCTAATACACTTATCACAAATATCTTCCCCTAAGCCTCACAGTCCTAAGGTTACAGTATGATTTGCCTTTATTACCTTTAGCCAAATGGAATTTTCTTTATATTCGAGGGTGAGTCAAAATTTATCCGCACTCCAGTTATATTAAAACTTCTGTTGGCCACACTGTCTTATCAGCACTTTCCGTTCAAGGCTACTATCTCCTGAGTGAGTCACTGCTGTGCAGGTGTGAACACGTTACATCAGTTCATTTGTAACTGCGGTGTGAGCAAAAGTGGATGCCCCACTTGTGATTTGCATGAAAGAAGAGCAGCGTGCAGTGATTTGTTTTTTGTGGTCTGAGGGTGTGCACATCTGCACACTTCTGCCCACACTGTCAACACTCTGCAAAAACTTCACGTTGAGGTGTTAAAGCATCCTCCCCATAGTTCTGACTTTGCTCCATTGGACTTTCACCTGTTTGGTCCCCTGAAAGCAGCCCTACAAGGACAAAGATTCACTTCTGATGAAGAAGTGAAAACAGCAGTGCATTCGTGGCTCTCAGCCTAAAATATTTTTTTAATGAGGGAATACGATAGCTTGTTGACAGATGGACAAAGTGTATTGAAAAGCAAGGAGATTATGTTGAAAAATGACGTATGTCTCTTTTCTAAAAGTTAATTAAAATAAATTATACAGCCAGAGAGCAGATAATTTTTGACTCACCCTCATACATTCTCCCGAGGTAAGGTTTCTTGTGTCAACCAGATATGGCCAAAGAAATGTATGCTTCTTTGTTTGGTTAATAGAATAAAACCTTCTGGGAAGCATCAAACGTGCCTTGACAGGAACATAGCATTGCTTACTAAAAGTATAAGTTAGAAAGGCAGCAGGTTTTTTCAAAATAAAAATTTACTGAGGTGATTTCTAAAACTATGATTTATCAAAATCCAAGTCAATTTTTGAAGAGTTGCCTCAGTAGAAATAATGTAAAATATGTTGTGTCATGTCACTAGTAAATATTTAACTTTAATACTTATAAGTTTATGATATAGAATAATTTTTGAATAGAAGGAGCATGTTTCAATAGACAATCTTAGCAGCTAAGATTAACTTGTAAAAATTGGTAATTTTGAAATTGTTAGATAAATTAACTCAAGACTAACCACCTAAATCACTTTTTCTTTTTTTTGCAACATGAGGGTTTAGTTGGGAAAGAAACTATAGTTTATTCTATATATCTCACAATGTTCTGGTCTGCAAAAGGAAAAGAATAGAATGGATATCATTTAAACAAATGTAATAAACATAATAAGTTAACTGAACTCAAATCACTGAATTTACTTATATGTAAAATATTTTGTTAAACACTATTGGAATTTTTTGTCTTTTTGTTTAACTACTGTTCTGAAATATGAGGATTGCATTATCATAGAAGAATACCCTCTCATACAATTGAAGAAACAATGAATTCATGAGAAGAAATAATATATTTGACATATAAGGATGAACATTCATTTACTCATGACAGATCTTTAATATAAATTTAATTTAAGAAATGTTAATAGAAATAGTTAAACATATATCAATTAAAAAGTACTATGATGAACTCATATCTAGTCACTACCCAGCTTCAAGGTAATCAATTCTTGGGGAATCTGGTCTCATTCACCCTCCCACACTCTACAATTCAACTGGATTATTTTGAGGAAGGTCCAGAAATCATATAGTTTTAATTTTAAATACTTCAGTTTGCATTTCTAAAAAATAAAGTAGCATTATCACGACTAAAGAAAAGGAATAATTCCTTATTATCAAATATTTAGTCACTGTTTCAGTTTACAGTTGTCTAACAAAATGACTCTATCGTTAGTTTGAATCTGAATTCATAATAGGTCCATATATTGTAATTATTGAAAAGTCTCCTGAAGTTCCTTTTTTAATTAATAGGCTTTATTATTTAGAACAGTTTTAAACTTGCAGATTGAGCAGACAGTGCAGAGAGTCCCCATACAAAACTGGCACAGTTTCCCCTATTGCTAATATCTTACACTATTATGGTACATTTTTAGAATTGACAAACAAATATCGATATATTATTAATAAAGTCCATATATTATTCAGATTTCCTAGTTTTTAACCTAATGGCCTTTCTCTGTTCCGGGATTTTATTCAGGACACCACATTATGTATATGTACTGTCAGTTCTCCTTAGACTCTCATACTTTGTGGTAGTTTTTCAGAATTATTCTTGCTTTTAATGACAATTTTGATGAATACTGGTCAGGTATTTTGTAAAATATCCCTCAATTGAAATTTGTCTGACGTTTTTCTCAGGATTAGACTCAGGTTCTGGGTTTGTGGGAGAAGATCACAAAGGTAAAGTGTCATTTTCATCACATCATATCAAAGATACATATTAGCAACATGCCATATATTTGATGTCACGTTGATGTTGACTTTGATCTCCTGGCAGAAGGTCTTTTAGTCAGGTTTCTCCTTTGAAAGCTATTCTTATTCCTTCCCCTTTCCATCCTGTACCCTTTAGAAAGAAGACATATGATCTTTAGAAAGAAGATGTGTGATCATCATGCACAGCCCACACTAAGGAGTGGAGAGTGAAGTGTCCTCTCCCTTAGGGCTGGAATGTCTATATAATTTATTTGGAATTCTGCATAGAGATTTGCCTCTTTTCCCCCATTTATTTACTTATCCAGCATTCATGAACCATATATATTTATTTTATATTTTGGGTTATATACTAAATAATAGAATAAATAATACATAATGCAAAACAATACTATTGTGTTTATTTTATTACACAAATAGTTCCAGCTTTGGTCACAGGAGAATCTCTCTATTGGCTACTGTGCCCCTTTGACCTACTGACACCAACGTGGATTTTTTTTGAGTGCTTCCTTACTTTCTGGAATGACAAGATGATCCAAGGATATTGTGTGTATTTCCTGCTCAGTCTCAGAATCAGTCAGTTCTCCAAGAAGCACTGGCTCTTTTATTGGAGAAGGGGGACTGGAAACTAAGATCTGGGTGCTAAATGTGTACATTGCTACTGTAGTCTCCTAAATTCGTAATAATTTTTTAAAATTTGCATACATAAAAGCTCAAACTTTGTGCTGTGAAGTTCTATGGGTTTTAACAAATGCATAATGTTACAAATGCATTATTGTAATGTTGTATAGAATAGTTTTGCCACTCTAAAAATCACCTGTGCTTCACCTATTCATCAAGTTCCAGCCCTGAACCTCAGGGCAACCACTGAAGTTTTTACTGGATCTATAGTTTTGCCTTTTCCAGAATGACATATAATTGGAATTGTATAGGATAGGATAGGATAGGATAGGATAGGATAGGATAGGATAGGATAGGATAGCATAGTATAGTATAGTATAGTATTGATACATAGCCTTTTCAGACTGGCTTCTTTCATTTAGCAATATGCATTTAAACACTACGCAGTTATCCGTGTCTTTTCATGACTTGATAGCTCATTTCTTTTTATAGCCGAGTAATATGCCACTGCATCCAGAGTTTGTTTATCCATTCACTTATTGAAGGTCACCTTGGTGGCTTCCAGCTTCGGCAATCATGAATGAAACCCTTGTAAATATTTTTGTGCAGGTTTTTGTGTAGACAAAACTTTTCACCTCAAGTTAGTAGACATGTAAAAGCATAATCACTAGATTATATGGCTAAACATACAAGACTATGCTTAACTTTATAAGAAATTGCCAAACTATCTTCCAAAGTGGTTGTAATATTTTGCCTTCCCACCACCAATGAACGAGAGTTCCTGTTGTTCTGCCAAATGCCAGCATTTGGCATTATAAGTTTTATGAACTGTTGTCATTCTAATAGGTGTGTAGTACTATTTTAACTTCTTTATAAGTTGTAATTTCCTAATGACAAATAATTTTGAGTATCTTTTGATATGCTAATTTACCATCTGTATATCTTCCTTGGTGCAGTGTCTATTTAGATTTATTGCCCATTTTTTAGTTGGGTTGTTTTCTAATTTTTGTTTTAAGAGTTCTTTATATATTTGGGTAGAAGTCCTTTATTAAATAGGTGTTTTGCAAATATTTTTCCCAATATGTGGCTTCTTTTCCTTCTCTTAACAGTGTTTCAAAGAGCAGAAATTTTTATTTTCAGTAAAGTCTAAATTATGCATAATTGAGTATTTATCATTCTTCTCTCCCCTCCCTTACAACATTGCTGTCATTCATTTCATTTATTCACATGCTATAATCACCCCCAAAATTGTTGCTATTATTACTTGCAGCAGTTACCTATTAAAAATAAGAAAAGTAAATTCTTTAAAAAATCTTTTTTCAATTATTTATTTATTTTTTTTTTTTATTGGCTGCATTGGGTCTTTGTTTCTGTGCACAGGCTTTCTGTAGTTGCAGAGAGCGGGAGCTACTCTTCATTTCAGTGCACAGGCTTCTTATTGCAGTGGCTTCTCTTGCCCCAGAGCACGGGCTCTAGGTGTGCAGGCTTCAGTAGTTGTGGTGCGAAGCTCATCAGTTGTGGCTCGGGGGCTCTAGAGCGCAGGCTCAGTAGTTGTGGTACACAGGCTTGGCTGTTCTGTGACATGTGGGATCTTCCCCGACCAGGGCTCGAACCCGTGTCCCCTGCATTGGCAGGAGAATTCCTAACAACTGCACCACCAGGGAAGCCCAATAATTCTTAACAATAAGAATATAAGTAAAAGATAATATAAAGACATGTATTTATTAAATAAATAAAAATAAAACTCTTATTAAGAATAAGAAAAGCTAAAGATTTTGTTTTACCATCATTTATTCTTTCTTTTCCTCATGTTCTTCCTTTCTTTAGGTAGATCCAAGTTTTTGACCTTTATCATCTTCCTTCTCTCTGAATTCCTTCAGCTACTATTTTTCTGAGAAAGTCTTTGTTATTGATTTTTGAAGGATAATTTCACTAGATACAGAATTCTAGGTTAGTATTTGTTCTTGCAACACTTTAAATATCTCACACCATTCTTTTCTTTCTTGCACTCTCACTTTCCCATTAAGATACAGGTTTTTTAATATATACAGTCAAACATATATAAACACGTATATGTGTGTATACCTTTATCTTATCATGTTAAGGAGGTAGGCATCAATTCCTGTTTATTTCAGTTTTTTTTAACACAAATTGGCACTTCATGCCTTTCTCAATCTAAGAAGATGACCATTATTATTATTATTATTATTATTATTATTTTTGCTCTTTGCTCTTTTGAATTGATAGGTTTCAATTTATTGTTTCTAATATTGCCTTTCCCTTACTTCTCTGTAACATCAATAAATCCCACTTGGTCACAGTTTATTATTTTTTAAGATGATAAAAGATTCTGTTTGCTAATAATTTTAAAAAGAAATTTTGGATCAATTTTATTATTATTATTATTTTTGGCAGCTTGGGTCTGTTGCTGTGCGTGGGCTTTTCTCTAGTTGTGGCAAGTGATGCTACTCTTTGCCGTGGTGCATGGGCTTCTCTTGTGGAGAATGGGCTCTAGGCACGCAGGCATCAGTAGTTGCAGCAAGTGGGCTCAGTTGTTGTGGTGCATGGGCTTAGTTGCTCCACGGCATGTGGGATCTTCCCAGCCCAAGGATCCAACACATGGCCCCTTGCATTGGCAGGCATATTCTTAAGCACTGCACCACCAGGGAAGTCCCTGGATCAATATTTTTAAGTGAGATTGGTTTGTTGTGAAATCTTATTTTTTCTGCTAAGTCTGGCAAGGATTTTATTGAATTTTAGAAAATCCATATTCTTCCATGAGTTAGCCTAAGCAATTAGACACGTTGGACCTCCTTGATTCAGACCTCAAGCATATCTCAATGAAGTGAAAAAGTTCCACCCAGCCTTCGTTTTGAGCACGATTCCAATGTCCAGATGTTGCTTCCAAGGGTCCTCGTTTTGAAAAACTAAAAATCCCATTTCAAACTCTAAAGAATATTGGTGTTTTAATTTTACAAGATAAAAATAATAAGGAATTATGATTTAACATTTGATAAAAGCCTCCTTGAAGATAAGGAATAGAGGAGAGGCAGCTTCATCACCTCACTGAGATAGTCACTCCTTGTGACCTAAAAGCTTTGGCTGTGTATGAAGTTAAATATTCAATATGCAGTCCACTTGAACCACATTACTCAATTTCCCATTCAAAAAATAATACGTTCTCGGAGTTAGGATTTGTCTTTAAACTCTCAGCACTGAGAGTACAGTATAAGAAATCACCCACAATAAAAATATTTCTCTATTTTTGTCCAAAATTACAGTTGAAAACATTGGGCAATGTTCCTTATACACAGGCCCACAGAACAAATTCCTCCTAAAGTTAATATGAGGTCAGAAAGAATGCATTTTCTCAAGACATTAAATATAGCATCTGCTCCCTGGAAAAACTAGCTTGAGACATAAGTGAAACATATAAGATTTAAATAAAACAAAACAAAATGAAACAAAACAACAGCAACAGCAACAAACCAATGATTCTTGTAAAACTAAATAGAAATGATGAAACTGAAGGGACCACTCTGACCACCAACACCTCTGACCCCAACATTCAAACAACTTCTTTCCCTAATAGGATTCTAAAGTACACAATTTTACTTAGTTATCATTGACCTTAAACCTAACCTGATTGAATATAAATTGTTTGACCCTTCTTGGGTGCTGTGGACAAAGAATATCACCTGCCATTTCAGTAAACAAAGGATGTTGAGGCCATCTAAGCATCAACCACTGCAGCTGCCCCTTGTGGTACACCCTGAGGGGAAAAACAGGATGCCTGCCACCAATCCATCAGCCTCTGCTGCCACCCACAAAAGTGCACCCTGAGGGAACTCAGAATGAAGAAAAACAGGATACTCGCCCTAGATAATTAAGGTGTACATCAAAAGATTAATTTCAATAAGTTCAGACTCTTGCATCTTCCCATACACAGACAAGCACTAAATTCATTAACTTGAGATGTCTGGTTTTCTTTAATTAGCAGTAATCTTTTGATGTTTCAGCTACCTGGGTTTTGTTTTGTTTTGTTTGCAAAAACTCCTATATATCCTGGCTCCTCCCTTACCTCTTCAGAACAGTCCCTCAGAGCTACCTAAGAGGCTGTAACCCAGGCTTAAGTGCTTAGTAAATCCACCAAATAAAACATTAATTCTCAACTTTTAAGTTGTGCATTTTTCACTCAGTAGTGCTCAATAAATTTTTATTCTTATCTTAACTGCCAATTATACCTCCAATTTCCACTTGATTTTTCACTGGTCAGCATTTTTGCCCATGGCAGCCAACATAAATAGAACCATAAGTAGTTGAAAGACCCACATCCACATTCACAGACTTTTTGAAAGGTTCAAATTTGTGGAGGACTAGTGAAATGCATGATAAATTTTAATCAAAGATTCATAAATTCTCTACATTCTAGAATTTTAATACAGAGATAATATTTCTTAATTGTTCTTGTCTACCACTTATGCCAGGTTTAAGAAATGTAACAGCTAACCATGCTTTCTTTTTCTTCTCCTACCACACTGTACTTCTGTCACCATAAAAGCAACATAACCAGCAAACCTCATATGTCTGAATATTATTATATGCCTTCTGCTAACATGAAAATGGATGCTACCGTACTGTTGAAATAGTTTCTTCTTTTCAAGTGCCAGGGTAAAACTCTGGCTGATTCTGATAAAATGATCTGAATTTTCAAGCGCCACACATGTCAGCATTCCAGTGATGAACTAGGACAGAAGGTAGTTGTTTCCATTCACACACAAAATCCAGAGAGTTGAGCTGACTTGTCTTGTGTACTTAACAAAACCACAAGTGGTGCTATCCCGCTGAGAACCAAAATACTTCCTGCTATTCTTAACAGAATTTAAATTTGTCTCCTGGCTGTCCTGCAGTTGTCTTCATCTGTGAAGCAAGACACCAAATGGCCCCTTTAGTCCCAGTTTGCCTATTAGGATAGGCTATTTGCTTTGGGGATAGAAAACAACTTACTGTAAAGAATAACATAATTATTATTCTTTCCTAATTTTGTTTGAGACTGCCCACATTTATCTCATAAAAAACTAACAAAAAAGCATATGATTTAGAATAATATAGGGTTTAGTAATAAAGTTTCAGTTACAAATTCATGGAGAACATTCTTCCTAGAAAATAAACTCTTATCTACAGTTGCCTCAAAAGATTTACTATCCTGAGGATATGGGATAAAATAATATTGAAGGTTTGAGGCAATTATTTTGCTTTCAATTGTGGTTGAATATACCCTGTCACATTGCTCTGAAATTGTCACAGATTAACTATTTCACAAGCTTAGTAGACTATAAAATTTTAGTAGACTATAAAAAGAGCCATACAGTGAGTACTGCTAGACAAATTATGGGATATGTTCTCCTTCTTAGCCCCTAAAATTATGCAGATAAAATTAGGCTAAAATGAAATATCAAGGACAGCTTTAAGAAAATAACTGTGTTACAGATGGACGATTTTAAAAGTAAGGAAGCAGGACAGGTCAGTATGTGCTAAAGGTCCTCAAAGCAGTCTTGTCCTCATAGCAGGTCCTCATAGCAGCCTTGAGTACTGAATCTAAGAGGAGACTAAGATATACAGAGATTAGTTCTTTCTTCCAAAGCTATCAACTATGAATGGCCTACTGCACATTCAAATTTAGTTCATTTTGTTAGAAATATTCTTGTACATGCTTCACAGAAAGGAATTAAACAGCTACTTCTACCCTTGGTATAATGGTCGCATAAGCATCAGGTTTATATTTAGCAACATCTGTTGCTATCATTTCTTCTATTCAATGCCCCTACTGTGTCTCCACAACAGACTCAGGCCCTATTACAAGGAATCCAGAGAGGACACTTAAACATGCCAAAATAGCGCAATAATTTTGGCAACAGGAAACCAACATGATATCCAGTTGATGATCTATTCCTTACTTGTGAAGAATTCATATTTTTGTAGTAGATATATCTTGCTTTGACAGTCTAAAACATTTTAGGGAATAAAACACCCCCACCAAAACCCTCCTCTCTTCCCTCAACCTCCCGCTGTTAGCACATGGATATTACTTAGTGAATTTGTGTATACATCCATCTTCTAAATTGTAAGTTCCTTCGAGGGCAGCAACCGTAGAATCTAGTCTTGTATTCTTTCTGCTGAAAAGAAAAATCTCTTATACTGCTTGGTATATATATATATATGTACATATATGGCATTTTTAATATTTACTGACCTAATTTTATTCAGTAAGACTATATGAGTAGCCCTCTTTTAAAAAGTTAGTAGAGTTTAGTTGTTTCAATTTCTATTGCTTCAAAATTTTTGACTCATCTTTATACATACTTTTTGGTCTACAACATATAGACTGAAGTAAAAAAGCTTTCTACTAATTTCTGTCTCCTCTCTTGTCTCTGATCAATGTGTGACACTATGCTTGTTCTTAAGTCCTGACAGAGGAAGGATGGAACTTTTTGTGTGTGTGCAAATGAGAATGTTCTTCTCAGTCTGAACAAATTCACACCTGGTGGTAGTGTGCAGAAGGCAGAGTTATGGTCGATATTGAAAGAAATTGTATTCTAGAAATGCAATGATTTCAGTCTAAAGAGTTCAAGGGAAGACATGGTGCTTAGTATATATTATGAAATTTAAAACAGTAAATTAAACGAACAGAAAATTAATATAGTTCATATTTTCCTGTATATTCTGATTTTGTTAGTCTAATTTGTAGTATGATCAATGAAGTATATTAACATCCTTTGGGATGTTAATCTTGATCAATAAATCTCTATTCATCACATTGGTCCGTAAATTTTATTACATATTCTCTAAATCAAATTGTTAATACAGACCTCACTTTTAACCAAGATGGAGTAACAGGGACCAGATTACCTTCGTATCTTGTACATAATGACAAAAAACATTATAGCTATTTTTATTCAAATATATTATGGATAAAGCAAAACATTTAAATAGTAATCAATGAAATACAATTTGACATTATTATTTTTACCATAATCTCCTATAAGGTAAAATGTGTGTTCTTTTACCTATGTCTGCTTTTAGCAACATAGCCCTTACATTTTGTTTCTTTCTCTTGCTTAGGCTTTTCAGTATTGAAACCTCCCAGATTCACTCAGTTTTTCTGGTGTGTTTTTCAGACTATCCTCAGAGCCATGCTTATGGCATGTATGATTAAGAGAGAGAAAACTTTAGCAGCGGGGGAAAGCTCTAAGTTTGTCATATTATTTTAAAAGATGCTGTCTCCTGGTTTTCCTCCAAGTGTTGAGATAAAGGGATTATGGAAACATAATTAGGATTTTTGTTTTTTAAATTTTAACTCAGTAACTCTGACTTTCCATGTAGAAAAAGCAACTTTCCTTTCCCAGTATGAATTTTACTGCTGGTTACTATGTTTCCTAGTAGCAATTCAAATTGGTTTACTTAGAAATTTGAATTATCATTAATAACTAACTCACATATAGGATCAGTTATACACGATTTCTGAGTCAAATGGTCTTCTTGTATAAACGCAAGTGTATGTCAAGTGTGACTTTAAAAATACGTAATCAAAACCTTTCACAGATTTGAAATTTTATTTTCAAAATACTTTTACCAGAAGGAATAAAAGAACAGATTGAAGTTGATTGTGGCCTCCAGCCTTGAAGAATGGTACTAATAACTGACAGAAATTGGGAAAGCTCTGAAAAGAGAAAGACTTTGGGGAGATTTTGCTGCACTTAATTTTAAGTATGTTTTATTTAAGATCATGACAGGATACTCAAAAGAAAATGTCCTACAAGCCATCAGAAATGGGAATGCCTAGAGCTCTGTTAACAACTATGCTGACCTTATGACTATACTTCACATAACCCTGAGAACCAGGCATATGTAAAGTTTTAAAGAACGCTCCTTAAATACCTTCTATACCACTGTTGGACTTCTATACTAAACATAAAGTATGAAATACATTTTTTTAGATCTATCTATAGATAGTCCTGTTAACATCAGCCTCCCGTTTTTTTTTTTGCTCTAAAGTAAACAATAATGAATAGAATAATGCTCTAACTATAGCATCTAAATAACTCTACCATCTTCCTTCTCTTATTACAAATATTGCCAAAGGTTAGAAACTATTTCTACCATACTGTCCTAATGTCTATAATCCTTCACTCTTTCTTCAAGCACTCTTTTTTTTTTTTTGTAAATCAACTCTCCATTTCACAGAAAGTTCTCAGATTTTGAAAACAACAGAGTACTTTTACAGACCTTAGAAAGCCTAAATCATAGTAGAACACAAGTTATTCACTTTATAAGTATCTTTCATTGTTCTTTCTGGGCATAGGCTAAACAATGCTAATTAAAAATGAAAATAAAAAAATTAAAGAATTCTAAGGAATGAAACAAAACTCTTTGCTTAAAAAAAGCTAAGCTCACGCTACTATGGATAGAAACACATTCAAGAAAAAAATCTTAATATTATCTTTTGAGCACTTGGTAACTACAAAGTACTTGATCTTTATTATATTGGGTTGGCCAAAAGGTTCGTTTGGGTTTTTCTGTAACATCTATATCTACTCCTCAACAGAGAAATGTATTTCAGTTTCACAAATAGGAACTCAGATATAGAGAGATATAGTACTATTATTTGTGTAAATCATATTGCTAAGTAGCAAAAACAAGATTCAAAAATCAAACCTTTCTCTTAACTGCCAACCATAAATGCCTACCAGAAAGTTACAGATAAACATAAGCACTGCATCCTAGAAGACACAATAGTAATAATAATTAAAATAAGTAAACACATGGTCCAACCTACAGTTTTTACTTCACTTTCAAAGCCTAAAAAATTACTTTAGCCATGTTTTATATCTTGATCAGAAATAAGATAGGTGAAATTCAAATTTTATATGTGTATAAAATGACACTGAAAATTTATTTATTCATGAAAAAAAGCATGAAAAAGCAACAGATCCACTAAGTAATGGCACTATAAACTCTGGTTACAGTATTAAAATATAAACAGATATAATCCTTAAATGTATTAATTTATTACTAAGGAAAGTAAAGTAAATATCCTATAATAATTTTAACTTTAGAGTAATATTATGTCATTTTCATGAGGAGCTATTAAATATTTTATTTTCCAAAAGAAAAATTTAAATTACTTTTTGAGAAACTCTTTTAAGTTATTATCTATTTCTACAGTTATTTACTTACATCTCAGAATATGATGCATACCTAATGTAATCAAATGGCCCCAATAACTGTAACCATTTTACATATGTTTAATTTACTTACACATTTAATGTCTTTGTGTGTAGTTCCCATACTAGCGCAGTTTCTCCCAGCTAAACCCTAATGAAAAACCACTAGGGGGTGATCAAGCATCATTTCCTTTTCTTCTCTTGCTCTGGTTACTAACATTACTTATATAATATTAATGTTACATAAATGTTTCACCATAAATTAATTTATTGGTATTCCTGAAGATTTTCCAAGTTACTCGAAATGTCTGAACAAAACTGAATCCAATGCAAATTAGTCACAAGAAGTTTAAGTACTTCCAAATCCCCCATTTTGTCTTAAAGCATTTGATTAAACAGCTGCAATCATCTTAAAATCTGAATAAATGTCAAATGTGAACCATGAATTGTTTATTCCACCAGAAGTGGATTTTTTATTCCCTCTATATTTATGTTTACTTAAATTAACCACAAGTTTGAAATAAAATATGTAACGTGAAAACAATGAGGCTTAGAAACATTTCCTAGCATTTGAAAAATTATGTGCTAACATAAAGATAACAAACTATAATAAACAGTCTGTTTTGAGAAAATCGATTGGTTGGCTTACAGATGGATTTTTGTTTTATTCTAATTTTGACTGAACTTTATCTTGAGAAACTTTAATAAAATGTACATTACTAATCACAGAGAAAAATTGTCTAAAAAGAGTGTTAATAGTTTTAAGTCTCAAAAGTCTAAAGCTTAATAAGACATTTGGGAAAATATAAATTATCTATTGACATTTCTGAAACAATGAGCAAGTATACAATTAAGAAGTCTTTTATTTACAAAAATGGAACAAATATTTATTATTTAAATCGGTGACAGAAAGAGAAGTGCTTAAAAAAAAAGTACTTGCCTGCCAATTCTCCCAGTTTTTGAACCATGAAACAGGCTATTATAAATGAGTAAGCCAATGCCAACCTCTTATTTTCCAGACAGAGTGTGCTTCTGGAGTGAAACTACTGAGCTTTGAAATCAAGTTCTGTCATTTGCTAACTGTGTGACCTTCAGAAAACTAGTTAACATCTCTAAGCTTCAGCTGGGAGAATAAAGAGTTCCTCTCTCATGGGATTGCTCAATGGATTAGCTGAGATACTGTGTATGATGCATGAGGCAGCGTGCTTGGCACCGACCTCTGGCTCAGTAAATGTAGAATTACTATTACGTGAGAAGCTCTGCATTTTGATGAGTAGGTTGGGCAAAACGCATCATCTTCACAGTATTCCTACCATTGTCTCACAGACTGATAAGTTACTGTTACATACCATACCTCCTCTTGTATATACCATATATATCATTTCCCCCTCCTTTAGCTTTCAGTTCTCCTTCACAGGTTCCTCAAAATTACGACTTCAAGAACTTTGGACACAACTTAATGCAACAAAATATTTTGAAATCATAAAATAGAATTGTAATGATTATAAACACACTTAAGTCTTGGCACTATGCTGGGTTCAATAAGGGACTGAAATAAAGTATAAAATCATGGTCTCTATTCGTAAAAATGAGAATGAGCTAGAGTACTTGATGGGAGGAGATGGGAGAAGAGGAGAGAGGAGGATAGGGGAGAAAATTGAATTTCTGTTGTTTTAAGCCACCTAGTTTGTAATAATATTTTTACAGCAGTTCTAAGAAATTGATACAGAACTTCTTTCAAATAATCACAGTTAACCGAGAAAGAATACATATATTATTATAGCTCGAAAACTGAAAGATTTAGGTCAGAAAGGTGGGTACTGAGTGGAATAAAGAACAAAGCTGACTCCACATTAAATCTAATCCTTGAGCTCTAACCTTTGTGCTAGCTCTATTGCCTGTGCTTAGTCATGCTGGCTCTGCACCTTCGTAAAAGAATGTTGCCTATAGCCTGAAATATACAGCCTTATATCAAGGCTCTGCCTCCCAGGCTTGATCTTTAAAGGTATAACACTTTTCATTCATATAGAGATAAAAAGATACAGAACAGAAAATAAATAACATTCTTGTTGGAGGTTTACAGGAACATCTTAATGACCAGACCTATGGGGACAGCCGCAAGAACAAAGTATTATCACATCCCCTCCAGGGTCTGGTCAGCACCAAAAAGTTTGCAACTACGAGCCAACCAGTATAAAAGAAGCCTGAATTCTAATGTGGGTAAGGTGGTTCTTAGGGACACTGGTCCACCATCTTCTCTGTCTGCTGGATTTCGGAATAAAGACTAATCCTTGCTCTAACACCTTCTCTCTTGATTTATTGGCCTGTTGTGTGGCGAGTAGTACAAGCTTGGACTCAGTAACAAGAGCAGTGAAAAATTTTGCAGTTGGATGGAGAAGGCCTAATTGAAGTGTCAGTGACAGCTGAGTTTTCCAACATGCTCCTAGATTTTCTTTGGTTATATATATATTTTAAGCTCTTTATTGGAGTATAATAGATTTACACTGTTGTGCCAGTTTCTACTGTACAACAAAGTGAATCAGCTGTATTTATATATATATATCTGCATATCCCCTCCCTCCCACTGACTCCTTCCCATCCTGCCTATCCCACCCCTCTAAATCATCACCAATCATCGAGTTGATCTCCCTATATTATGCAGCAGGTTCCCACTAGCTATCTGTTTTACATTTGGTAGTGTATATATGTCAGTACTCTTTCACTTTGTCCCAGCTTCCCCTTTGCCCCCCCACTCCCCTGGGTCCTTAAGTCCGTTCTCTACATCTGCATCTTTATTCTTGCCCTGCCACTAAATTCATCAGTACCACTTTTTTAGATTCCATATACATGCGTTAGCATACAGTATTTGTTTTTCTCTTTCTGGCTTACTTCACTCTGTATGACAGACTCTAGGTCCATCCACCTCATTACAAATAATTCAATTCCATTCCTTTTTATGGCAGAGTAATATTCCATTGTATATATGTGCCACATCTTCTTTATTCATTCATCTGTTGATGGGCATTCAGGTTGCTTCCATGTCCTGGCTATTGTAAATAGTGCTGCAGTGAATTGTGGTACATATATCTTTTTGGATTATGGTTTTCTCAGGGTATATGCCCAGGACTGGGATTGCTGCGTCATATGGTAGTTCTATTTTTAGTTTTTTAAGGAACCTCCATGCAGTTTTCTACAGTGGCTGTACCAATTTACATTTCCACCAACAGTTCAGGAGGGTTCCCTGTTCTCTGCACACTCTCCAGCCTTTATTGTTTCTAGACTTTTTGATGATAGCCGTTCTGACTGGTGTGACGTGATATCTCACTGTGGCTTCAACTTGCATTTCTCTAATGATTAATGATGTTGAGCATCTTTTCATGTCTTTGTTAGCCATCTGCATGTCTTCTTTGGAGAAATGTCTATTTAGGTCTTCTGTCCATTTTTGGATTGGGTTATTTGCTTTTATGATATTGAGCTGCATGAGTTTTGGTTATATTTTTATGTTCACTCTTGGTGACACACAACAGGTGAAAATGTGATTTAACTTTCAAAATTTAAGGTATTGATTTCTTCACCTGGTTTTTCTCTCAATTCCATCACATTTCTAACAGATATGGCCCCTGTTACAAATGTGAGAGGTCCCCCTCCTGTCACAAGTGTCAAGGTAGTGGTACATGCATTTCCTGATGAGCCTATGATGCTATACTTTTCAGTCCTGTGTGCTGGAAATACAGAGTACTGTTCTGAGTTTTCATTTAATTTCAAGAAAAAATAGAAATTGGAGTTTACGTGAGTTCAATAATTATAAATTATTATATGTCAGGCATTCTGTTAGGTATGTTCATGTATTATTTGATTTACTCTTCACCACAACCTTTTGAAGAGCTATTATCACCTCTACTTACAGGTGGAGAAACAGAAACCAATGAAGTTGTCAAAAGTCATTTGATGATAGGAGATAAGATTATGATGCTAATATGGATCTATCCTTGCCCAGAGATTTCGCAGTTAATCAAAACAGCCTTTGAGAGATAATATGCCCAAACTTAACAATTTGGCTCAGAGTCAAGGTATTACTAATAAGACTTGAAATCGGTTTTAAACTGCCCGATGTAGCAATAAATCAGGCAATGGCGAGGTAAGCCTTCAACAAGATGTTTTTGGTTAGATGAAAGCCTACCCAGAGCTATTCCTTCCATAAATGGCGACAGAATACTACTTGAATCACAAATTGTGATGTTTTCTGATGTCACAGGTCCTATAGTTAACATTCTTGTTTTATGAAAGAAGAAACTGAAGGCAGAGATTGTTCAATGATTTGCTCAAGGATTACATGGCTAGTTAGTAATAAAACATGGACTAGACCTACTGAATTTCAAAAGGAACAAGATTACCAATGTTGAACCTCTTCGCAAACATTTTTAAAAAGTCAAGTCCAAACTACTACAGAAGGAACCTTGCATTTATAAAGAAATTTTTACTAAAATTTTTATAAAATATTTGAGTTATAGTGGAAAAGCGTATATACCAAGAGACCCTAAATGTAACCACTAGAGAGAAAAATTTTATCAAGTAGAAGTTATTCACGTTTTTATTTCTTCAACCATTTTAAAAATGCATTCTTGGGCTTCCTAGGTGGCGCAGTGGTTAAGAATCCACCTGACAATGCAGAGGTCACGGGTTCGATCCCAGCTCCAGGAAGATCCCACATGCCACGGAGCAACTAAGCCCGTGTGCCCAAAAAAAAAAAAAAAAAAAAAATGCATTCTTTTTTTTGTTTTTAAATTGGAGTATCCTTGCTTTACAATGTTGTGTTAGTTTCTACTGTACAGCAAAGTGAATCAGCCACACGTATACATATATCCCCTCTTTCTTGGATTTTCTTCCCATTTAGGTCACCACAAAGCATTGAGTAGAGTTTCTGGTGCTATACAATCTGTTCTTCTTAGTAATCTGTTTTATACATGGTACTGTATATATGTCAATCCCAATCTCCCAATCCATCCCACCCCCATATCCCCCCTTGGTATCCATGCATTTGTTCTCTACACGTGTGTCTCTATTTCTGCTTTGCAAATAAGTTCACCTATACCATTTTTCTAGATTCCACATAAGTGTGTTAATATACGATATTTGTTTTTTCTCTTTCTGACTTACTTCACGCTGTATGATGGTCTCTAGGTCCATCCATGTCTCTACAAATGACCCAGTTTCATTCCTTTTTATGGCTGAGTAATGTTCCATCATATATATGTACCACATCTTCTTTATCCATTTCTCTGTTGATGGACATTTAGGTTGCTGCCATGTCCTGACTATTGTAAATAGTGCTACAATGAACATTGGGGTGCATGTATCTTTTTGAATTATGGTTTTCTCTGAGTATATGCCCAAGAGTGGGATTGTTGAGTCATATGGTAGTTTTTAGTTTTTTAAGGAATCGCCATACTGTTCTTCATAGTGGCTGTATCAATTTACATTCCCACCAATAGTATAAAGGGATTCTCATTACTCCACACCCTCTCCAGCATTTATTGTTTGCAGACTTTTTGGTGATGGACATTCTGACTGGTGTGAGGTGATACCTCATTATAGTTTTGATTTGCATTTCTCTAATAATTAGTGATGTTGAGCACCTTTCTGTGTGTTTGTTGGCCATCTGTATGTGTTTTTTGGAGAAATGTCTATTTTGGTCTTCTGCCCATTTTTTGATTGGGTTTTTTGTTTTTTTGATATTGAGCTGCATGAGCTGTTTGTATATTTCAGAGATTAATCCCTTTTCAGTTGCTTGGTTTGCAAATATTTTCTCCCATTCTGAGGATTGTCTTTTCATCTTGTTTATGGTTTCCTTTGCTGTGCAAAAGCTTTTGAGTTTCATTAGGTCCCATTTGTTTATTTTTGTTTTTAGTTCCATTACTCTAGAAGGTCAGTCAGAAAGGATCTTGCTGTGATTTATGTCACAGAGTGTTCTGCCTATGTTTTCCTCTAAGAGTTTTATACTGTCTGGCCTTACATGTAGGTCTTTAATCCATTTTGAGTTTATTTTTTGTGTAGGGTGTTAGGAAGTATTCTAATTTCATTTTTTTACATGTAGCTGTCCAGTTTTCCCAGCACCACCTATTGAAAAGGCTGTCTTTTCTCCATTGTATATTCTTACCTCCTTTGTCAAAGATAAGGTGCCCATACATGCATGGGTTTATCTCTCGGCTTTCTATCCTGTTCTGTTGATCTATATTTGTTTTTGTGCCAGTACCACACTGTCTTGATTACTGTAGCTTTGTCGTATAGTCTGAAGTCAGGGAGACTGATTCCTTCAGCCTGTTTTTTTTTCTCAAGATTGTTTTGCCTATTTGGGGTCTTTTATGTTTCCATACAAGTTGTAAAAATTTTTCTGTTCTAGTTCTGTGAAAAATGCCATTGGTAATGTGATGGGGATTGCATTAATTCTGTAGATTGCTTTGGGTAGTACAGTCATTTTCACAATGTTGATTCTTCCAATCCAAGAACATGGTATATCTCTCCATCTGTTTGTCCCATCTTCAATTTCCTTCATCAATGTCTCATAGTTTTCTGCATACACTACCTGTCCTATTAATTAACAGGAGAAGAAAGTTGAAATCTCCAACTCTAATTCTGAATATCTCTATTTCTCCTTTCAGTTTTTCAGTATTTCCTTCATGCATTTTGAAGCTCTTTTGTTAGTTACATAATCTAATAATAATTAGTGTGTTCTAGATGAACTGACCCCTTTATGTAATGTCACTCAATTTCTTGTAATTTTCCTTGCTGTGAAGTCTACTTTGCCCCCGTCAATATAATACTCAAGCTTTCATGTGATTAGCATTAGCATGGTTTATCTTTTCCCATCCTTTTAAACTACCAATCATTCTACTTAAAGTGGATTTCTTGTAAGCAGCATATAATTGGTTCTTTTTTTTACTGAATATGTCTATCTTTTATGTGTGTGTTGAAACCATTTACATTTAATATAGTTATATGTTTGGATTTATGTCTACCATTTTATTATTTGTTCTCTGTTTGTCTCCTCTGTTGTTTGTTCCTCTGTTTTTCATTTCCTGTTTTCTTTTGGAATATCTGAACGTTTTTTAGTTGTCCATTTTAATTTTTTTACTGACTTTTGACTATATTCATTTGTTCAGTTATTTTAGTTGTTGTTCTAGGGATAATAGTGTGCATACTTAGCTTTTTATGTTCTACTTAAATTTATGATTTTACTACTTTCAAGTGGAATGTAGAACTCTTACCACTATAGAGATAACTTTACTCTCTCCCCTTTATGTTGTGATTGTCACTTGTATTACACCTACAAACACTGAAAACCCTGTCACAAGTTTTGTTCTTAATCATCATATATATTTTAAAGAAATTAACAGGAGAAAATTATTATATTCACCCAGATATTTATCATATCTGTTACTCTTCCTGCATTCCTGACCTTCCAGCTTTCCCTCTGATATCATTTCCTTTTGCATCTCTTTTAGAGCAGGTCTGTTGGCTGTACATTCTCTTAGTTTTTCTTCATCTATGAATATTATATTTCCTTTGTTCTTGAATAAGAATATTTTTGCTGGATGTGGAATTTTAGGTTGACACATCATTCTTTAGCAATTTATAATTGTTTTTCTACTGCCTTATGACATCCACGGTTTCCGATGAGAAATCCATAGTCATTTAAATCATTATTCCTCTATATGTAGTTCATCTTTTTCTCTGGCTGCTTTCAAGATTCTTTCTTTGCCTGGGTTTCATTGGTTTGCTTATGATTTATTATTTTGTTTCTCTCTTCTAAAATGTCCATTTTGATTCTTTTCTATAGCTTCTATTTCTTTCCTGTGATTTTCTATTCTTTCTTTTCAACAGTGCTTTTCCTCATTTCTTGGGACATAGTTTACTAGCTGCTTTAAAGTCTTAATTATTTTCAGCATCTAGTTCCTCTCAGAGTTGTTGTCTGTTGAGTGACTTTTCCCATACGGTTTCTCAAAATGTCCCCATGTTTTTTATGTTGAATAATTTTAACTTTAATCTTCCCACTCTACTATCCACTTCCAGTGGCAAGTGGATAGAGAGAAAAAAAGCAAAAGCAATGGGGATTCTCTCCACACTCTTTCAATCACAGTCACTCTAGTCAGAGAGAATGATTCTCCTCCTTGAGAGGTATAAGTGCTTTCCTGGCCCCTGCTACTGCCCTGCCACCATGGAACTGTAGTTTCAGGACTGGAGCTTACCTGAGGGCAGGGCTAAGACAGAAAAAAATATAGTAAAGCGCCCTCAGTCTCTCTATTCCACCAGGGCTCCCCTTTTCACTTCTCAAACGAGAAAGACAGTGCTTCCCTTCGCTCTTTTTTTCTTTTGCTCATGCTGGTATGCACTTCTGACATTTGGGCTGCCTTCAAGTTCAGGTCAGGAGGTTAAAAAAACAAAAACAAAACTAGGAAACCCACTGCCAAATTGCTCATACACCAAGTAGTACCTTTCTTCTCTGATCTCCCTGCGGCCATTATTTTTCTTTTGCTACAGATAGCTGTTTCATACCTTCAGTCCAGGCATTTCAGTTACATTCAGTGGGAGAGACAGGGTAGAATATCCTTACTCTATCTTAACCAGTACTGGAGGCTCTTCAAAATGTTTTAAATCAGAATAAAGCTACTTGGTAAGAAAAATGATTATGTACATTAAATTTTATGAATGAATATATTTTTAATTTTAAAATATTCCACACAGGTTAACAACTTATTACTTATAACATTAGTGAAGATTATGAATTGTGTTGGCTAACAATTGAAGTATCTGTAAACAAATCTATGAGATAATACAGAAAAAAGTGTGGCTTGATTCAAGTTCACAATTCCAGCTAGCACTTATTAACACCTTATTATGTACTAAGTGCTTCACCTGAACTTCCATATTTAATCTACATAATAATTCATGAATTAGGTACTATTACCAATATCTTATAAGTATGAAATGGGTGTCTGAGAGGAGCTCAATCTATTTTTCAAGGAAACAAGGGTGCAAATCCAGGTTTGTGGTACAGGGGTAGATTGGCAAACTTTTCCTCTTTTTTTTGGCAAACTTTTTCTTCAAGAGCCAGATAGTAAATATTTTAGGCTTTGCGGGCCATGCAATCTCTGTTGTAAACACACAACTCTGACACTGTTGAGTGTTAGCCAGAAAATATTATCCAGGACTGGTCACTGACATTATTACCTTCTGAAATGTCAAGTAATGCTCTTTAACATCAGTACAAAGTCACGTTGAAACTTGATGTTTAGTGAGCAGCCAAATAAAATTTCTGCCTTGAAAAACTGAGAAATAGTAAAGACAATTTAGAGAAGAGAAGTGAATTCAACCTGTCTTTCCCTAAAGAAAACATTTGACTCAATCCTTATAAGTTTTTCTAAATCCTATTATTTCCAGTGGTATTCATATCTAATTCTATCAATTAAAGATTTTTAGTGTCCTTCAATTCATAAAATATATTAAACTTTGTCATATTACTGTGTCTTCTCCTGTGTTTAACCCTTTTATTTGGAAAACATGATATTACATTTCATTAAATTTTATATCCCATATTCCTACAAGTTAATGTAAAATGTCTTAGACAGATGACATTGCTATTTAAGAGTGAACCATTACACTGAGATGTGAAAAGTTCTGTAAATCATTTGGATATTTTTAAAGTTCTATCCAGATATACATCTAAAACAATAAAGAGTAGATACTTATTTTTTCATTTTTAAAATTTGAAGAAGCGATTTGATTTAAAATAGAAATTTCCAATGATAAAAAATGCTATTAATTTATGACCTGCTCAGATATCTGTTTTAATTTTGCCTGTTTAGTAAATTTGTTAAAAATTGTTATTTAAAACCAAAATTTAATAGCTACTTTGTATCTAAATTGGAGAGACTTGTAGAAGAGTCTTCAATTATATCTTTAATATTTTAGTTTCTAAGTTTTGTGACAAAAACATGATTTCAGTGTATTATTCTCTTTTTTAAAGGATTTTCTGAAATTAAAAAAATGTATTGAAGTATAGTTGATTTACAATGTTGTGTTAGTTTCAGGTATACAGTAAAGTGACTCAGTTATACTTACATATATATAAATATGTATATTCTTTTTTTACATTCTCTTCCATTATAGGTTATTACAAGATATTAAGTATAGTTCCCGGTGCTATACAGTAGGTCCTTGTTGGTTATTTATTTTATATATAGTAGCATGTATATTTTAATCCCAAATTCAGATTATCATACTAAGTGAAGTAAGCCATACGAAGACAAGTATCATATATCACTTATATCAGGAATTGTAAAAAAAAAAAAAAAAAGGATACGAATGAACTTATTTACAAAACAGAAATATATTCACAGACACAGAAAACAAACATATAGTTACCAAAGGCGAGGGGGGAGAGGGATAAATTCAGTGTATTATTCTTAAGACTATATTATCACAAATCCACTATATTGTACATGCAGATATTTATGGGAATAGCACGCAGGAATTCAAAGAAAAGAGTATAACTTCCACAAAGGGATCTCCATGGAGCAGGGGAAAGAGATCCAGCACCAGGGATAAAGTTAATAATTCAGTAGAACTACGTCCTTGGAGTCAGGTATGACCAAGAAATTATAAAATCTATAAATTGGCAAAAATATTGGCTTTCCCACAGAAAAAAGTGTTCAGTTTAAATAAGCTCCCTAAGGCCAGACTGACCTCAAATAGGTCAATTCTGTTTTAAAGCTGTGTAAATACTGTGATGCTGCTGCAACTTTTAGGCAGACTTCACAGAATTACTGGGCAAAGTGCTCATTATTTGGTTGGAGCACAGGAAGTAATTTTGAAATTTCTCTGTTTTTGTCTCTAAGGAAACATTATAAAGTTTTTGCTATGAAGATGTTTCATTCTGTGTAAAGGAAAAAAATTTTTTAATCCCAATAAAAACAAAATGTCCGTTTTCATTTTTGCATTGTTAAGGTCCATTTGTAAATATTTAAACTTTATTCTAAATATCTTGGCGACATTGGTACTACCAGGTTATCTTAGAAAATGTGCGTTTGTTCACTTAAGGTTGAATCTCATGCTGTAAAAAGGTGATGAAATTTACCCACCAATCTTGTGATAATTAACTCAGTAAGACCTCATTATTTTTATTCTAAAATTTCCCAAATACAAATGGCTTGACTTATTTAATAAGCACCAAAACTGTTACTACTTCGTATCTTGCCACAGAAACATCTGTAAAAAAACATGACTTTAACAATTCATTTCTAAACAGCAATACAAACTGAAGTGTTACTTTGACAAATATATCTCCTGTATTATTGAAAATACCATATTTAGCCTTATTTGTCATTTTGTAAAATTTCTCATCGTTATAAATTACCAAATGTATATTTTTGTTTCCAATGAACTTCTTTGTCCCTTTCCTTCCATTAGAATTTTCATCCTTTTAACCCTCCAACCTAGTCATCTTTATTTTCTAATTTGCCTTTAATTCTCATGTTCCACCATAAATTGTTTCCATAACTCAATTTTAGGAGAAAGTTTCCTGAAGAATCAGAATACTTCTTAATATCTGAAAAAGACATTTTGTGACAGTTTATTTCTTCTCAGTTGGGGTAACCTTAACTGTCAGAAAGTCATGGAGCTATTGTTAATCTTTAATTATTATAGCCATTTTATTCTAGTCATTGTAAACAACAGGGCCATACAAATTGTATGTCACATTTTAATTTTTTAATAGTATGTCAAAAACAGTGCTGCTGTAGACTGAATTGTCTCCCTCTCCTACCCCCAAATTCACATGTTGAAGCCCTAACCCACCCCCTCAATGTGACTATAATTGGATGTAGGACTTTTAGGAGGTAATGAAGGTTAAATGAAGTCATAAGAGTGGGGTCCTATCCCAATATTATTGGTGGCCTTATAAGAAGGGGAGGAGACACAGAGACCTTTCTCTTTCTGCCACATAAGAATACAGCAAGAAGCTGGGGTCTATAAGCCATGAAAAGTGTCATCATCAGAACTCAACCCTGCAGCCACCCTGATCTTAGGCTCCAGCCTCCAGAACTGTGAGGAAATAAGTTCCTTCTGTTTAAGCTACCCAACTATGATATTTTGTTATAGCAGCCTGAGGTGACTAATACAATGCTTATGCTATGGAGTCCCACCAAGTTTTATTATAATTCTACAATGGAGTTATTGAACATTAGCCCAACCAATAAAAAAGTGTTTTACATTTTGCTACTATTTTTCGTGGATAATCTACTTAAGGTAACCCACTGGGGACTGGAGTAATTGAAAAGGGAAGATTCATAAACTTGTGTCCCGGAGAATGATAATATCAAATATTATAAAACCACAGCCTTGGATGTACCAACTCTGTTACCAACAATAAGCTGAAGCATCATCATTTTAGGCTTAGGTCATTTCAGTGTCCTTCCAAAAGACCACCCCGCTCCCTGTCTCTAACAGATATAGTCACCTTAAATTATACTTTAAAAAAATGTTTCATCCTGTTCAAAAATCACCAAGGCTTAAGATTCTTCACTGTCTATGAAATAAATTTTAATCTGAAAGCCTAGCACTCATGATCCTCTGTAATCTGGGCCCAATTTAAATTTCCCACATATAATAAATGCTCAGTAAATACTTGTCTAATTAATTTTCCATCTTCAAAATGTTCTCACTGTTCCCTGAACTTGTCACTTATCATTCCTGCTTTTTTTTTGGCCTTGGTTCATCCTGTGATCAACTACCTACCCAAATTATCTGTCATAATTCTACACATTTTAAGAGAACAAATACAAAATCCATTTATTACAATCCACTTTCCAATTCCAAACCATATGAATATTTTTCCCTATAAGTCCTCTGCTTTTTTAACCTAAACTTTTCATTCTAGTACTGTACATGTTCTGTGTGTTAGCTTGTATTCCTAGCATTTTTTTTTAGGTAATATTAATGCTATCTAGATTGTAAACTTCGGTAGGGCTTCCATTCTCAGTACCCAGTCTTCTTCATCAATCTTTCCCTGGAAATTCAGCCTGAAATAATTCTCTACTCTGGCTATTTAGTATTTATTTCCTACAGCCTTCATTTATCCCTTAAATTATATCCAGTATGTTATTTGTTATTAGTCATGTATTATTATTATTATATTCTTCACATATTCTTGCTCAATGAGCTAGAATTTAAGTTTCTTGAAGTCACAGGCTTTTATTTTTACAATGTCTAAAATTGAACTATGCAAAATTTGTATATAAAGAGACGCAAAGTTACACCCTGAAGGGCAAAGGGCCAGAAGTCAGAAGACCTTGGTTCCAGTCCCTGGTTTAGCCAACCAACCATCCATGTTGGGCAGTCTTTTAATAAATCTTTCTGGGTCTTTCTAGAGTAATGTTGTGGTGGGAGATTGTTAAGATATTTTATAGATTTAGTTTTGAAATTGGGCTATAGTTTGCCTCTTTCCATGGTGTCCAAATTGAGACACAAAGAGATGAAGTATCTACCTCTGAAAAGAGAATGGGAACAAAAGAGAACTCTGACAATTGGAAGCAGCTGATGGGGTATCTGAGTAAGGGCAAAGGTTATATAAAGTTTTGAATCCTTTCAGAGAATATTCTTGGTTTTACTTTGCTGCTTTCCAGGTGTTTGTTACCCAGCTACCTGGGTAAGCATAGTGTATTAATCAGGGTTCCCCAGAGAAATAGATTATATCTATATATCTATATCTGTATCTATATCTATAACAAGGGAGAAAGAGAGAGAGAAAGAGAGTGAGAGAGATTGATTGATTTTAAGCAATTAGCTTCTGTGATTGTACAAGCTTGAAAATTCAAAATCTGTAGGTCATTAGCTGGAGATCCAGGGTAGAACTGCAATTTGAATCCCAAAGGCATTCTGCTGGCAGAATTCCTTCTTAGGGGAGGAATACCTTCAACTGACTGGATGAAGCCCACCCACAATATGGAGGGCAATCTGCTTTACTCAAACATCAGCAATTTAAATGTTAATTTCATCCAGAAAACATCTTCACAGAAATTTCTAGACTAATTTTTCACCTAGCCAAATTGACACAGAAAACGAACCATCACACATAGATTCTATCACTGAAGGAAATAAGAATCATTCAGATGGCTTCCATTTATTTCATTCCATGGACAGTTTACTCTTTCATGATCTGAGAGAGAGAAAAGGAATCCAATGGTTTCCCTTTCATCATTTTCATCAGACTCAGTGTTCTTACTCAGAAAAATCAGTTACACTACAGTAGATAGATTTCAAGTTAGAGAATATATTGGCATATTCTAACCCTGCCACTTACTCACTATAACTTTGAAAAAGTCATTTACTCTTATTGAATCTCAGTTCCTTTGACATGAAAATGGAAATAATAACACCTACCTCACAGGTAGGTTATAAGGATCACATGAAAGTATATGGGAAATGGTCTTCATAGTAACATATTAACCATAACCATTATGTGTTAAATAAAAACTTCTCTGTCTACCTAAAAGAACTCTTTTGAAGAACATACCATTCACTTATATCTATTCACTCACATAGCAAATATTTACTGAATACCATTGATTGAAATATTAAGTCAAGTTTTTCTAAAACAACAATGCCCTACAAAAATGTAGAGAATTATCAAAAGCACTAAATAAATAGTTGGTATTCTGTATAGTTCTTATCAACTCAAGTACTACTGGGCATGAGATGGAGTAACTTTTAAAGATTTTTTTTTAATGATGTGTACCATTTTTAAAGTCTTTTTTGAATTTGTTATAGTATTGCTTCTCTTTTATGTTTTTGGGTTTTGTTTTTTTTTTTTTCTGGCTGCGAGGCATGTGGGATCTTAGCTCCCCAACCACGGATCAAACCCGTACTTCTTACATTGGAAGGCGAAGTCTTAACCACTGGATGGCCAGGGAAGTCCCAGAGATGGAGTAACTTTTAATAATAGCACTAGGTCATTAAATTGGCACTATTATTTATCTATAAAGGGATCTTAGGTCAGGTTCCCTATAAGCAAGGACTAAGAGGGAGATTCTTGTGGCAGTGATTTGTTAGAGATGACTACTCTTGAGTGAAGGAAATAGGTAGGGCAGTAGGGAAGAAGAAAGGTAAGCAAGGATGTGGTTGTATTTGAAGATTGGCTTCAGCTCACTTTGAGTCAAAGGATAGCCTGTTGTACCCAGGGTCAGTCAGTGACTGGTTGTAGGCCGCCCCCCTGATGATGAGGCCATAACCTCTCAGGGGAAGGAAGTAGCTACGGGTTATCATCCAACATTATTAATAACTGGGGCTGCATGCACCTTCCAGTATAAAGGGAATTTGAGAACAGGGCAACAGGAACCTTCACTACAAAGGGCCACTGATGTTCAAAATAATAACAGACACACTGCAAAGGTGTTAAGAACTCTGAAGCCTCAAAGAAAGCCTTAAAGACATTCATAAAGTCTTTTATAGTATTCAAATACTCGGAAAACTGCTGTTCCTTGAATTACATGTAAATTAAATTCCTATGGATACTAAGATTTTATTATATGGAATTTCTCTTTCTTATAAATTTTATTATGTTTTGAAAACAGAGCCAGAGGAGATTCTTATTTCTGTTTTGTTGATTATCTGTCAGCTGCTAAGAAACATAAATGTGAACAGGCTTAAGCAACTCTTGTTTCTTGGATACAGCAAGCAAACAATTGTTGGATTCATATGACAAAATTAGATCAACAATATACCAAACTTATACCTTTGGTATGCATTCTAAGTAAAAAGTAAGTAAACAGAATAATATATTTTCATTGTAAAACTGTAAAAAGCAACTTTTCTAGAAAGATAGGTTTGCAAATGTGGGCATTTGTATAAATAGTTAATGGTAGATAATTCTAATAACTTGTGTATCCACAATGAAAATTAGAGCTTTAGTTTTTCACTTTTATCTGTTAGTTCTTAAGGCAAAACCAAGTAATCGATTATATTAGCAATAAGCATGTGTTTATAGGGTGAATTCTTATATATAGTTGTTTCCATTAAAAGGTAGCTGCAGAAACTATAGTATCGCATAACTGTTTTAAAAAACAGTCATAAGGCTTTTAAAATCATAAAGAAGTGCCAAGGTATTCGTTTAGGTGATTTATAACAGGAGAATTTGCCTTCTTTGCCCTTAGCGTAAATACCCTGACAACATCATCAACATTATATAATATTTATTTGCAATACTTTACAGCATTTTAAAGGAAACTCTTTTAAAGGCTATGAGAAGCTGCTATGATTAATAATAAAGCAAGGGAGAAAGGACTCAATATTCTTCTCTTTTTGTTTCTCTTCCTCCAGGTGGGAAAAAAAGCACCTAAAAACACGTTGCTTTCTGGTGACAATAGGCAAAATTGGATAAAGCTGAAATTTACAACGGCACAAAATGTTCTGGGCATTGGTTCCTATTTCAAGTTTTAGAGTTACCCCATAACATAAAAGACACTAAAAAAATGTTTTTGTTGTCCTCTCCAGTCTGAATCCAGATTATCTCCATTTTCTAAGGATTAGGTTTGGGTATACTAACAGAAAAACATGTAAACAAATACCCTCATAATTTAAAGATGAAGAGAAATTTAATAAAAACTCAAATGCACAATTCATAAAGAAAATATATTGATGGACTTGACAAAATTAAAGTTAAGGATTTCTCTTCAATGACAGGCTTCATAGACAAAGTTATCAGCTATTTGATAAACTAGAAAAAAGATTTTTAAACTAATCAAAATCAGCAAAAGGTTAATATTTAGAATATACAAGGACTTTACAAATCCATAACAAAAAGATGAGATCATAATATATAATTATGTATTATAATTATGTATTATAAATATTATGATTGTAATATATAAATATATAATTTTATATCCATAGAAAATATAGATAAAACTAGGCAATTCATTTAAAGGCAAATCTGAGTTAGCAAGTATATGTAGAGATTTCCAACTTTTGATTCTCACAGACTGGCAAAAATTTGAGCTACACTGGTACAGACATTGCAGAGAACGGTCTGGGCATACTTACTGGAAATGAATATGATCCAGTAATCTATTCCAGGGAGGCATCCCAGAGGAACTTGAGCCCAGGTTCATAAGGGGACAGTCACAAAGATGTTCATTGTAGCAGCAGGTTAGAGGCAGCTGGGTGACCATCACTGCAGGAATGAGAAAATAAACTGTGGTATATGTATATGGTAAAATACTTTTCAGCATTCGGAAGCAATAAACTAGTGTTATATACAGCAGCATAGGCGAATCTCTAAATGAATATTTATTTAAAACCAATTACTTTTATAAGCTGTACCAGAACATCTAAGACTGAATAATCCATTGAATATATTGTCCTCTATTGTTCTGTACTGTCTTGCCCAGGCTTCCTCTACTAGATAACTTCCTAGAGACCAAAGAGATTTCGTTGGACCTCCTTTTTGTGCCTAGAACAGTGTTGCATATGTAGGAGTGTATTAATAAGTATTTGAACTAATAGATTTTCAGCTGAGATTTGGAATTGTGGTAGGAAGAGACGGATATATGGGATCATAACTGAAGGTTTAAAAAAGTCATCCTTTTGAAGCTGGAAATTAGTTTTGAAAGTGGAGGAGAATAGAGGCTCCTTAAGGAGTTGGAATTCTTTTCGGAACTGGGGAGAAAGAGGTAGAATAATCACTATCACATTGAAGGCAATGAAGTTTGCTTTAGGATCCTCCAATCAATGAAGGCAATGAAGTTTGCTTTAAGATCCTCTCTTTTTCCTTTTCTTAGCGTTTTCTTGTTCAGGACTATCACTTTTTTGTTCCTGAACACTTAAAGAATTTTGTTTTACTTAGATCTACAAAATAAAACTAATAAGAGCTAACTCAGAATATGGTTCCTCAATCTAGAATACTGTTCAGCCCCTTCTCCCCTTTTTAAGGAAATATGTTTCTTTTGTTTTTGAAAACTATCATTTTTGTTATGACTGCCAAGTGTATAAATAAATTTTTATATATTAACTTGTGACGGGTCATTTCCCTGGAGGGGAAAATACCCTACACAGTGGGTTTATAAAATAAGTTGGTTTTTCGCTGAGATTCAGAATCTCATTTAACTGTGTTCTGAAAATGATTAGAATGAGGGCCAAACGATGTCTCTGAAAGGGAAATTGATCTTTGTGTGAGATCCAACAGGAGTTTGGAGCTTTGAAACAAGAAGATGGATGCAGCTTGCTCAGCTCTTTGGAAGGTGCAAGTGAGATGTGGATGGGCTCCAGGGAATGGTGATTGAAGGGAAAGTAATTCAAAGTCTAAAGAATCAGGGATATGATGTAATCAGACAAGGGTACAATATCTATTTCAGCTGCTTAGTTGTTTTGTAATCTGGATCAAGTCACTAAACATCTCTGAACCTTTGCTTTCTTTTCTGTATGATAGGGAGGTGGGAAGATCTCTAATTCATATTCCTCTATGAATGTCATCATTAGCTAAAAAGATCACTGGGGAGCTAAAAAAAATTATGAACAGATAAAAGCTTAGGTACATAGAGAAGAAACCGAGCTTCATTCATTTTAGTAACTGGATACTAAAGAAATGGGCCTGAAACATAGTAGGTACTCAACAAATACTTGTTGAATGAATGCATCAGAAAAATGGAATAGATCAAGAGGAAGAAAGGCAAGAAGAGAGCATCAAGACCAAAAAGGCTCTCAGGCCAGGCATGTAGGAGGCAGAAGAAGGAACTTTTGAAGGCGTATAAGAAATTGTCCTCTTCAGGAGCAGGAAAAGCTGAAGAAGCCAGAGTAGTTGGAGCATAAAAGTGTTGAGAGCCCATTACTGGTAGAGATTGGCAGACATGTCTTAGAGAATTAAGATTCACAGTAGTAATGCCTACACAAATACACTTTAGACAACAAATCTAAATATTTGGATTTACATTTAAGGTAATTAGAAAGCAATATGAGGAGGAAAGGAAGTGAGGAGTCCCATGAAATTGTCATAGGTAGAATCAGACAGACTAGAGTTTAAATCCAAGCTACCATTCACTAAGAGTATAAATATTAGCAAAAAAAAATTAATCTCTGAGACATCTAGAAATTGAAGACTTTGATTCTCAAAAATGAAAATTATAGTATCTACTTTGTAGAGTTGTTGTGAAGATTAAAGTGAATATATGAAAAGGACCTCAAACATGCCTAATATGATTTTTTTTCACTGTTACTGTTATCATTATTATTGTTTTTGCTGTTACTGCAGCATTTATGCCCAACAGGGTGTGTATCTGCCAACTCCATTTGTGGCTTGACTTCAGTTCAGGAACTTGCGATTTGTAAATCGTTTTTTTATTTTTGGGTTTTTTTCCAAGTGTGCTTTTTTTCCTTCTTAGTGCTCTTTTAAAGCACTCCCATGCCCCCACCATTCTAACTTTAGTTTTAGCAGCACTAAAGGGAAAGGACCTTTCCACACTCAGTTCGGTGTGGCTAACTGGCAGGTATGGCTGTGGGCTGGCCAATTAGGCCTAGGATCTCAGATCTCAGAGGAACAAAAGAGCCAGGGCAAAACCAGGGGGAGGGGAGGAGTTGAGACAGGCATGTCTCAGAATTCCATTTAAGAGATGGACTGCACCACATTCAAATATACTTAGATCACCTTCCAAAGAAGCGATGGTGTCGCGGTCAAGTCTTTGTTTACTTGCTTATAATGCCATCATTGGAGTGGAGAGCAGAACTCTTGCTTCATAAAGGCTCCTGGTTTGTAAGATACATACTTTTAACTGTAGACAAAGTTAGATATGATGTCAAAACTTTGCAGTTGAACAGATTAACAAGAAAATTAATACAAGATTTGTCGTGGGAATTACACTAATACTGATAACTTGCCAAGAGGTATACTCGAGTTACCCAACCATACGGCTTGGTTATCACTGCTAAATCAAATTTGCAAACACATTTAGTTCTGGGGAAATGTGTGAGACTGTTAAGCAGAGGTTTTAGCTAGTTGTGAAGTTATTTTCATTCCCAAGAGGTTTTGACAGAAACAGACCTCCTTCTATTAGGTATAGATTTGCTCCCCCTTAACCTCCGTGATCAAACATACTTTCGATGTTACCTTATCAGCTGGGAGGCCGGCCTTCTACTTCAGTTCAAGGATGATCAAGTCTGGGGCCCGGAGAGGCCAAGAGAAGCTGAAGAGGAAGGGAGGGCTGGGTTTCGCTTCTACTTTTTTGGCCCAAGCTTTCACGCTGAGGAAATTGCTTCCAAGGGCTGAGAGGAATCTCTAGTTCCACAATCCCAGTTAGAGTACGATTTCTGTAGGAAAAAGGTCCCTGAACTCATACATCCGTGTGTGAAGATAAAGTCTAGGGATTACACTCGGGGAAAATGGGACTCAATAGCGGGGAAAGGAGAGGGTGCATCTCAGGAACATGTAGGGCGTGGGTTCTGTTTGCGCGTTTGCTTCAAGTCCTCAGAGAGGGAGAGACGGGAATTCCGAACTGCACTGACTGAGGGACTGTCGACGGGAACCCTGAGGTGCTGAGATATTCTAAACAGCAGGGTAAAGCGTGAGGAAAACAAGGCTGGAGGCGAACAAAGGCGCCGTTGGGCGGCAGGATGAAATCCGTAATGGTCTAGGCGTACCCGGGAGGGCGCCAGCGAAAGCCCAGAGCCGCAAGGCAGCCGTGCAGCGGCGGCAGGCGAAGCGCCACCCCGAGGCCCCGCCCCCAGGAGCCCCGCCCCGCCCCGCCAGCGCCGGACCAATGGGAGCTCAGAATATTAGCGGGTGGGAGGCGCGGCGGGGTTGCTACAGCCGGAGCTGGGCGGCGGCGAAGGCGGCGGCGGCGGCGGGTGCTGCCTGAGGAGACTGGCGGAGCTCGAGGTGGTGCCGCAATGGAGGGACTGGAAGGTGAGGAAGTGGAAGGGATGCGGGCTGGGCGGCCGGAGGTCGGGTGGCGGGGAGGAGGGGCTGCCGTGGACCTCGGTATCGGGGAGGTGAGGGCAGGTCCGGAGCGATGGACCCCACCGCTGCTCCGGAGGCCTGGGTGGGTGGGCTGGCGGGTGCCCTGCAGCCCCCGACGCGGTCGAGCTAATGACCCTCAGGCTGCCCCTCCTCAGAAGGTCTTCACCTGCTGCTTCCCCACCCCGAGCCAGATCCTGCCTCTGGTAAACGGCTGCAAATCCCTTCCTACCGTTTTCTGTTCTTGCCTGACTCCCTGAGTATCCTATTGGTAATCACAGCCTCCGACCAGATTTTGTTTTCCTTGCAAAGTGGACTCTCCGTTAATGTCTACCGCCTCCCCACCGCCAGCCTTTGCTGGAGCCCTGGGGTGTGTCTCCAGCCTCGAGCTTCTGATACTTTCCTTGGCCACTTTCCTTGGTTTCCCTAGGTAACCGTTTTTCCATTTCTGCCGCATCTTCTATGGGAGGGATGCCAAGAGCATCTCCCAAGGAAGTGTCACTGGCCAGCTTTAGAGCCGGGACAATAGATTAGCAGGAGGATTTAAGGGTTTATTCACGAGGACTCTGTAAGGAAGAGCCAGCATTGATTTCTTATCTTTAGGCTTATCTTTGTGCTGTAACCACGAGTCCAGATTCTGCTTTGTTCCCAATTCTTTCACTTCTCTGTTCTCTTTACCCATTTTATCCTGTGTAATACAGCATTCGCTCAGAAACAACAAAGAGGGGAAAAAACCCCAGCTAGCATTAGCAGCAACAGTTTCAAAATTCCTTTTCAAATTGTGGTCAATCCTTCCGACGAAGGATAGCCTGCTGAATTGAGGGATCCTGTGGTCTTGATTCAGCCTTGATTTTTTTTTTTCCCCCTCTTAATTTACATAGATTCAGGTGGAATTAATAAACAGAGGCGTTGAGCCCTGTGTATTGTTGGATGCTAGAGAGTATATTATTTCAGGTTGTGTTATGAAAGGAAAAGTAGTAACTGAGTACTTTCTGCAGTGACCTAGGGTCAACCAAAAAGCAAATACAATAATGAGAATGATAGTATTTCACGCTTTTGCTCCTAGGTGAAGCTCTCGTAGTAAGCACCTTGAGGATGATAGATAATTAGGAATTCTGATTTTCCACTTGGCAGCAACTGCAGTGTATTATGACCAATGAAGTTCTTGTGCTTTGCTTTTTTAATTTTCGGCAGATCGTTCAAGTTTCCATGAAATAGGAATTGTAATGATAGTATTCCTTACTCACGATACTTTTGTTTAGAGAACTCCCGGAGACAGCTTCTTTTTTTTTTTAATAAATTTTCAAATGTGGTGGTATTACAGCATAGTGGTTAGGATCATGGGTCCTGGAATTCTCATGAAGTTATCATAATACACATAAAGTGTTTCAGAATAGTTGATCTGCATATTTCTATTCAGCATTTGTAATTGAGGCAAAGATCTTCATCTGATTTTCTTCTTTTATGTATGCTAAGCCTCTAAAACAGTATCTGAAGCAAAGTAGGTATTCAGTAAATATTTGTTGTTAGATAAATGACTTCATCAAGAGAGGCCCTGGGGACGCAGGAAAAAATAATTCAAACCCCTGCTCTCATTGAGCCTACGTTTTAGGGAATCTTATGTTTTAGCAGTGCTAAGACATTACTACTAAAATCTTACCAAAAATGCTTTTAAAATATAATGAAAATCTGTTATAATGCTCAATTATGTAGTTGGAGAAAAACATAAATTCTGGTGTAATGTGGTATGTTTATCATGTGCATGTTTTAGGGAGCCAGCTTGTGATGTTTCATGTTAAACAGTAATTGTTCTTTAGTCATTTGTTTTTAAACAAAGCAGGTTGCTACCATTAACTATGATGTGTTTAATTGTAATGAATTAGGTTAAAATATACGAAATTGTTTTCTCAGGGCAAAACCATTGAATATTGGTAATTTCAAGTGGTAATAAAATAAAATTTTTAATTTTAATAAAATAAAAGCTCTAAGAATCTTTTGCTGAAGTTAGTTCCTTTCTTTTTCTCCTCCTTTTTAAAAATTAGTCCTCATTAGGTCATACTTTATAAAGATGAACTTCGAGTCTTAAGGTTACTACCATTCATTAATTCATTCATCTGTGCCTTTGTTAATAAGCAGTGATGCATTGGTACAGTGGTAAGATAGTTTTCCCCATTGGAAATTAAAATCTAGCACTTTGAAGGTATCTAAGGAACATTATATTGACATATCCAGTAGAAAATCTTTAAGAGTTTGCTTAATATATATAATAGTAATTGAGCAAATATTGTACTGCTTGACATTAGACCCATGTTTATAGTTGAAGCCAGTTAGCGGACTAGTCTTAATTGTAAAACCAGAAAATATATGGACCCCTGAAAAATTGTATTGGAGATTATCATACTCTTTGTTTTTAAAACTACTTGCATATAGATTGCATATGGCTTACATTGTTTTTGCTCTTTCTGGGATTTTTATGCTTCCTGGATTGTCAGGAGTTGAGATGTTAGGCTGAACACTGTATTTCAAAACCAAATATAAATTATTGCTCATGATTTTGTATAATCTGTATCTGAGCACTTGTGCATTGTGTGTGTAATTGGAGTTAATTCCTTTTCACCTAAAGTTCGTGCCCTATAGGTGTATGAAGGCAATAGAAGTATTTCTAGACTTGGGAGAATTCAATCTTTCATAAGATTTTCATCCATAAAATGGAGAGATGACAAACCCTAAGCAGATTTTATCCATATATATTGTCATTCCTTTCATAAGATCTTGATAAGCGGTTATTAACAATTGTGACAGAGACATTCCTTTCATAAGATCTTGATAAGCGGTTATTAACAATTGTGACAGAGATCAGGCTGCCTGTTCCTTCTTTGGACTGCTAAAATTAGTAGATCTTATTGTACTGCCCTCTAAGACTTGATTAGAAGTCTGATTACTCTTTTCTAGTATAGCTCTTTTCTTAATTAATTTATTATTGGCTGTGTTGGGTCTTTGTTGCTGCACACAGGCTTTCTCTAGATGTGGAGAGCGGGGGCTACTCTTTGTTGTGGTGTGCAGCTTCTCATTCCCATGGCTTCCGTTGCAGAGCACAGGCGCTAGGCGCACAGGCTTCAGTAGTTGCGGCACATGGGCTCAGTAGTTGTGGTTCACAGGCTCTAGAGTGCAGGCTCAGTAGTTGTGGCACACAAGCTTAGTTGCTCCGAGGCATGTGAGATCTTCCTGAACCAGGGCTCAAACCCGTGTCCCCTGCATTGGCAGGCGGATTCTTAACCACTGCGCCACCAGGGAAGCCCTCTAGCTCTTGATGTACTTGAAGACAGTCATGCTGTCCCATTAGGGCTTTTTGTTTTGTTTTTCCCTAATCCAAGCAGTGTTTTAACTGAATAATTCTTCATCTTTATTAATTTATCTAGATGATTATTATTTTTTGTACTGAATCTAATGCTAGGTTGGACAGGTCTGTGTTTGGATCCTTGCTTTGTTTTTTTTAGCTCTGTGATTTGGTTAATCTGAACTTCAGTGTCCTCAGCTATAAAAAATGGAGCTAATAAATACCATTCTACCTGAACTATATTAAGTATTAAATGATGTAACATATATAAAGCGTTTGGCAACTGCCTAGTACATAGGAGGCCCCCTCCAGTACTTGTTTATTGGGTGGATAAAATCACAGGAAGTGTGTTAGGACCTTAAGAGTGGTTCAGTATAAGTAAATCGTAGCAGGCTTGGAAGGGATTGTGGGGCAATCTCACTAGATAATTATGGGAGCAGGATAGACTGGAGAAGGGAGAGACTGGAAATACATATATATGATAAGAATTTGAACTAAGGCAAAAGTAGCAGGAGTTAAAAAGGGGGTATAGATTTGAGAGACATTTCTGAGATGGAAAGATGAGATAGAACTGCTGGATGTGAGAGGGGAAAGGAATCAAAGATAAAGAAGTTTTCTAGCTTGGACTTAGAGGTAACATTAAGATCTTTAACCAAGAGAAGGACAAGTTTGGAAGATGAGGTAATGATTTGGCTTTAGAAATGTGTTTGTACGGTACTTAGGGCATATTTGGTGGAAAAGTTTTATAGCTACTTGTAAATATCTGTCTGGAGTTGTTAGTTTAGTAGTCATCAGCATATAAGTGACAGCAAATGGATGTGTTTGCCCAGGAAAGCTGTATTTAACAAAATGAAGAAAAAAACTTGGAGGGGGGCAGGGAACTGATGCTTCAGGGTTGAGTAGGGAAGGAAATTAGAATGGGAAATAGTCTTTAAAAAGGTTTCAAGTTGTCAAGAAAGGGAAGTGGGGGAGAACAAATATTTATTGAGTAGTGAATATGCTAGGAAAAACACCTGGTATTCCTAGAGATCTAAGTACTAACCAAGGCAAACCCTGCTTGGTTGTGAAATCTGAAAAACCTGGGCTTAGGAGAGAGAAATATCTTTGAAGCCAAGAGAGGTTGGACTTTAAAGGTGGAAGGGACTGTTCAGCAGTGCCTCATGATGTAGAAAGGTCCAGTAAGTTGAGGATTCAAAAGTGGGCTTTCAATCTGACAATTGATAGATTAAGGGCGATCTGTTGTCTCTGTTTCTTAAGGTCTTTAATGCCTCCTTGTTAAAAAAGCTTTCTCTGATCTTACCCACTTCTCAAACACACACATAGAAAAATATGTAAAATGTCAGGTGGTGAAAAAAAGTGATTTTTTTCCCCCAAAGAGTAGAAACTCCATAAGATCAGGAGCTTTGTTTTTTTCATCACTGTTTGCCTAACTCCTAGAACAGTTCCTGTCTCATGCTAAGTGCTCAATAAATACTTGAGACAACAAATGTGTCTGTTTTAATATAGTATTTAGTCCTGATAAAGCTTGCCTGCAGTGTAGATAGGGGGAGAATGAGAGGAGCTAGTCAGTAAATGTAAGGCAGTGTTTCCAAAAATATGATACTCGGGACATGGGTCCTAAATACCTTTTAGGGGCAGAAAGGATTTCTTTTGGGGAAATAACAGCATAGTAAATCTTTCTCTCGCTCTTTTTTTTTTTTTCAAGAGTGAGGAAGTCCTGTTCTAAGAAAACCAGTTTGTTTAATCTAGCATTTTCCAAACATTTGACCATGAGCAAAGGATTTGAGGGTGATTAATGGAAGTAGTGGAAGTGACTAGTCAGGTTCAGCCTGGATAGGAAGGGAAGTGCAGCCAGGAATGGGTGATCAAGAAAATGCAAGTCAGTCTGAGATTAAGAAAGTGATTTAGAGGTAGATGGTAGAAGCCTGTGGTTAGAGAGGGAGCTTGTGTATTTTGAGTCCAGAGGTGGATCTTTCTAAGTTGCTTTAGCAGTGGTTGTTTTTGCTGAACTGGAGTGCAGGTCACTAAAGAGGAGTGGAGGGTGAATATTGTGTGTTGAGTAGATTAAGCATGAATGTTGAAATCTAGGATGAGCTGAAAAAGGAATATCTTGTGAGATATTAGAGATTGTTGACCTGAAGTAATTAGGTTTTAAAAAAGGATTGTAGGAAGAAAATAGGAGAACAGATGCCGTGTACTTCAAAAGAGAGGTTTGCTGAGTTTTAAAGGTTGGTTTCATATATGCAGTGACCAGTGGTGAAGTAATAGACGAGAAACACAGAGCTCAGAATTGTTCTTGATTTCCAAGATTTTTCTTTTGGAAATGTTCTCTACTATTTCTTAAATGTATACATTTCAGAATGTCATAACTATTTTAGGCAATGTATAATGGTATTATATAAAGATACCATTTTAAGCCTTATTGTGCACATTTTGAAATTGCTCAATACAGTAACTCCTAACAGAATCAACAGTGTATACAGGATACATTTTGTAAGGAGAGGCTGGCTTCTTTAAAGTTTTAGAATATTAAGTACTTATTCACTTGGTTCTATCCATCAATTTGAGTGCTTCTTTCAGCAGTGAATATCATCTCTCTCTACTGTATTTTTATAAGCCGCACAGTTCTCTAGCTCCTGCTACTCAGTAGAGAGTAGTGGAGTTTGCCTGCATGCCCTGGAGAGTAGTAGTTGTTATTTCATTGGTTGTGAAGCATTTATATATATAACACCTCAATTGATCCTCTTAAATTTTAAGCTAAATTGAGTGGATGTTACCTTCATTTGACAGATGTTAGACTTGAGGCTACCTATATGATTAGTCATACCTTTTCTTGTAGTTCATATAGTGAAAACTTTTCCAACAAGGAGAGAGACATCATGTTCTTTGCTATAGGTCCTCGCAGGTCCTCGGTTCTGTACGTAGACAAGTGGAAGTGATTTCCTCAACATCCTGCATACTATCTGAAACATCCATTCTACCATCTACAGTTGGTCAGTTGGTTTAATCATTCTTATATATGACCAATTTTTTTTTTTTAAACATAACACCAGTAAGGGAGGTGTCTTACCATCCATTTACTTTTCTTATCAATGTGGTCTTAAGGTAGATTTTTATTAAATAAATATGCTATAGGGCTTCCCTGGTAGAGCAGTGGTTAAGAATCTGCCTGCCAGTGCAGGGGACATGGGTTCGATTCCTGGTCTGGGAAGATCCCACATGCCGCAGAGCAACTAAAACTGTGTGCCACAACTACTGAGCCTGTGCTCGAGATCCCACAAGCCACAACTGTTGAGCCCATTTGCCACAACTAATGAAGCCCCCGTGCCTAGAGCCTGTGCTCCACAACAAGAGAAGCCACCGCAGTAAGAAGCCTGCGCACTGCAATGAAGAGTCGCCCCTGCTCTCTGCAACTACAGAAAGCCCGCGCATAGCAACGAAGACTCTTTAAAAAATTTTTTTAAATATTAAAAAAATATGCTATATTTGTTACGGTATATTAGAGACAGAAGGGGGCCACATAGGTCATTTAATCTAACTTCCTTATTTTATACAAGAGGAATGTGAACTTTAGAGAGGTTAAATATCTTGCCCAGCAATCATAGTTCTAAGTGACAGAACCAGGACTTGAACTTAGATAATATGAGACAGATTCCAGTGCCTTTTGTACTACACTCTCATGTCTTTTAATGAATGCCATTAGAACAAAATATGATTTTGTGACTCTGAAGCCTAAGCCGCTTATCATGACCTGATGGTAGAAGTTCTTTTCAGGAGATGTTGATGTCAACACACATGGCATATTTTGTGGACTTATAGGGCTATACTCTATAAGAGGAAACTGTAAATTTATTTATTTACTTTGAATAAAGTAATAACTTAAATTTTTTTCTGTTTTGAGATAATTGTTTTTAAATGTTTTCTCTTTAATGCAGTTTTCTTTTTTATGCCTTTCAGTGATAATAATTTTCTTTTTCTTTAAAGACAGTTTGAACATGTTTGATGACTTGTAGGAGTTAATCCCAGGAGTTGAATTATATTTTATGGTGGTATTCTAGTTGCTGTTATATTGTTTTAAGCTTTTGTATTAAAAAAAAAGATAATGATTTGGCTCTTAGGTATAGTGAAGAAGTAAATAATGGAGACTGTTGGCTTTATGAAGCAGTGATCGTGTAACTCCACCTTGTGTCACTATTACTTGGTACACGCTTGGCAAGTAGTAGGTACTCAAGTAGGCACTCACATTATTTCCATATGTTGAACTGATTTTTCTCAATAGTTAATTTTTGTAAGATTTTGCTTTGTTATCTATTTAACAAGGAAATACTGAAATATACTTTTAAGCAAGTAACATGGTACTTTTTAACATTTTATATTGATGAATTGTTAAATTATTGTTTGGAATTTAAAGGAAGACATGAAAATAGACAAGCCTAATAGATTATGCAGTATGTGGTATCACTTTGACAGTCATTGTGAAGACATTCAAATCTTCATATACCTAATGGATTCCATCCAGCAACTACCTCAGCTTTCTGGATGATTCATGGAATTAAGTGAGCCAGATAAATGAAGTTGCTTTGATCTTAAATAACCTAGACTGGTATTGGAAAGGACAAATCAAGCAAATCTTAGCTTTGCTTTTGTAGTGTTCACAGCTTAACTGCTACCATACAGGCATTGGCTTCCATCTGAAATGACAAATAGTCACTATCTACCACTGAAATAGGGCAGTGGAGTATTTGGAGAATGAGAGAACAAAACAGTTCTTCTGTTATTGTTTGATTGTGTTCCCAGCAATGTCTATTTTGATTCTCCTAATAAGTTTTCTGTGGACTCACTGAATGCCTTGGAACAACACATTATATGGAGTCCGTAACTGTATTCTTTTCATGAGTTTGTTACTTCTAAAAGAAAATGGTTTTCTATTTGCCTTTCATGTGATAAAAGAATTTTTAACAATCAGTAAAATATTCAGCAGAAAATATGATAAAGATATGACATTTTTGTCATTTTTATGAAAATTTACACGTATGGAAATAATTAAATTAAGATGTAATATTTGGCTAGATAATAAAATGACAAATTGACCTAGTTATGTAGGACCCCAAAGAATGTAGTTTTGTGTGTGTGTGTGTGTATGTGTGTGTGAGAGAGAGAGACAAAATTTGTTATATGCAAGTATATGATAGATTCATTAACTTTTGTAAAAGTTGCAGCTACTTCTTCCTTTTTTAATGACTTGTGCCCATAAGGTCATATTATCTCAATTTGCTGGTCCAAGGAATCTTAACATACTATTATATGTATAAAATAATGAACAACATAATGCCTAGAAACTCGGTAATCTTTTCCTTGAAGCATAATACTTCCTGTTGTCAGGGAGGATGGCGTTCGTTTTATCCTAGACTCCCTAATCGTATTAGGAAGCCACCTCACTGATCTCCAATGTTATTTCTGACTTTTTTTTTTAGTTTAAAAAAGTGTCGTATTGTGGGAAAATAGACATAACATCAAATTTACCATTTTAACCATTTTTAAGTGTACAATTCAATGGTGTTAACTACATTCACATTGTTGTGCAACCATCATCACTGTCCACCCTTAGAATATTTTCATCATCCCAGATTGTAGCACGTTTTTATCTTATTTTTTCCTTCCAGTTTTGTGTATATATAATTGATGTAGAGCACTGTGTAAGATGCACAGCATAATGATTTGACTTACATCCATTATCTTATACAGGTACAAAATAAAAGTAAAAAAAATTTTTTTCCTTGTAATGAGAAACTCCCAGGATCCAGTCTCTTAACTTTCATATGCAACATAGAACAGTGTTAATTATCTTTATCATATTGTACATTTACATACCTAGTACTTATTTATCTTATAAATGGAAATTTGTACCTTTTGATGACCTTCATCCAGTTTCCCATCTTCCCTCACCCTTCGCGGCGCCCCCCGCCCCCGGCAACCACACATCTTATCTCTTTTTCCCTTATTTGGGAAGTATATTTGACTACAAAACTGGTTTAGTTCCTGGTGCACAATATAGTGATTCGATGCTTCTGTGCATTTCAAAATGATCATGGTGATAAGTCTGGTTATTATCTCTCACCATACAAAGATATTTATTACATTATTATTGACTGTATTTCCCACACTGTACATTTTATACCTGTAACTCATTTATTTTGTAACTGGAAGTTTGTATATCTTTATCTCCCTCACCTATTTTCTTCCTCCCCTCCACACCTCTCCCATGGCTTGTTCTCTGTGCCTACAACTATGTTTCTGTTTTGTTATGTAAGTGAAATTAAACAGTATTTATCTTTCTCTGCCTTATTTCACTTAGCATAATACCCTCTAGGTCCATCCATTTTGTCACAGATGACAAGATTTCATTTTTTATGGCTGAGTAGTATTCATGTGTGTGTGTGTCGTATCACATCATCTTCTTTATCCATTCCTCTCTGGATGAGCACTGATTCATTTTTTGGATATTATATATTTCTAGGAATCCATCCATATCTTCTAAGTTACCCATTTTATTTGTGTATAATTGTTCATGATAATGTTTTATGATCCTTTGTATTTCCATGATGTTAAGTGTAATTTCTCCACTTCCATTCCAATTTTTTTTAATTTGAGCCTTTTTTTTTTCTTGATGAATCTAGCTGAATCAATTTTGTTTATCTTTTCAAAGAATCAGCTCTTATTTTAATTCATATTTTCTATTAATTTTAGTCTCTATTTCTCTTATTTCTGCTGTATTCTTTATGATTTCTTCTACTGACTTTGAGTTTTGTTTGTTCTTATTTCTCTCGTTCCTTTAGGTGTAAGGGTAGGTTGTTTATTTGAGATTTTTCCTGTTTCCTGAGGTAGGTTTGTACTGCTGTAAACTTCCCTCTTAGAACTGCTTTTGCTGCTACATATAAAGTTTGGAACTCCCAATATGCAAATGTTAGTACGTTTAAATTCCTTTTTTTTTTTTTCTGTTCAGCTTGAGTGATTTCTACTGCTCTGTCTTCTAGCTTGCTGATCCATTCCTTCATACCATCTACTGTTCATTCCTTCTAGTATGTTTTTTATTGCACTTATTGTAGTCTTCAGCTCTGTTTCATTCTTCTTTATATTTTCTGACTCTTTGTTAAACTTCTGTGTTTGTCCATTCTTCTCTCAAGTTCTTTAAGCATTTTTATGACCATTACTTTGAACTCTTTATCAGGTAAGTTCCTTAGCTCCACTTCACTTAGTTCTTCTGGTGTTTTATCTTATTCCTCTGTTTGGAACATATTCCTCTGTCACCTCATTTTGCCTAACTTGCTGTTTTTATTTCTGTGTAATTGGTAGGTTGGTTACATTTCTTGATCTTGTTGTAGTGCTCTTTCGTAAGAAAGGTCCTCTGCATCCCAGCAGCTCACTTCCCTTTGGTCACCAGAGCTTTATGGTCACCAGAGCTTTATGTTCCAGGAGTACCTCCTCTGTGGGCTTCATGGGCCCTTCTGTTGTGGTGGGCTGATTACTGTTGGTGGTCTAGTAGACATGGATGGCCCCTGGTCTGACTGGTTGCCAGGCTCTGCCTTTGTGGATGCTGACAGCCGTTGGTAAGTAGGGCCAGGTCATGAGGTGGCTGATTGTGAAGCCCTAAGGGTCCCAAGGCTAGTGCTGGTCCACTGGTGGGTAGAGCTGGATCTTGTTGTGGCTGGCTGAAAGTTTCTCACAGATGGTGTCTGCCCACTGATTGGCAGCATTGGGGCCAAGGGAGTCCAGTGGCTAGTGCCTGCCCATTGATGGGTGAGGCCAGGTCCCGGAGTTAGTGGCAGCCCTCTGGTGAGTGGAGCTGGGTCTGGGTTCTCTCTGGTACAAGGCTGGGTCCCTGGGTGGCTGGGGGAATCAAAGTGCCCTATGGTCACTGCCAGTCTGTTATTGGGTGAAGGTGTGTCCCCACAGTTAGCTGCTTGGCCTGTGGGTCCCTAGGACTCTTACTGACTGACTGGTGGGCAGGACTGGCTCCTGTCACTAAACCGGAGGAAGGGCTCCATAATGTTTCTTGCCAGCACTAGTGTTCCTCATGATAGAATGAGCTCCAAAAAGTGGCTGACATCAGTGTCTATGACTCCAGGGTGAGTCCAACTTGCCGCCTTCTCTCCGGGAGGCTCTCCAAGATCAGCATGTGTGTCTGACCCAGGCCAGTTTAAAATTACTGCTTCTGCCCTGTGTCTTGGAACATGTAAATTTTGTATGCATCCTCTAATAATGGAGTCTCTGTTTCCCATAGCCCTCTGGGTCTCCCAAAAATAAGTCCCCTGGCCTTCAAAGCCAAACATACTTGGGTCTCATAATCCCATTGCAGGACACCCCTGGGTTGGGGAATCCAATGTGAGGCTTAGACCCCTTGCCCCTTGGGGAGAACTTCTGCAATTGTGATTATCCTCATGTTTGCATGTAGCCTACCTGGGGGTGTGGGTCTTGACTGTACCACATCTCCACCTCGCCTACTTGTCTCATCATCTGTCCTTCTTTATGTCTTCATTTGTGGAAGATCTTTTCTGCTGGTCTTCAGGTTGTCCGCATCATGATAGTTGCTCTGTAAATAGTTATAATTTTGTTGTGCCCATGGAAGGAGGTGAGCTCAGGGTTTTCCTACTCATCTTCTCCACTTCATGGTAGCCACCAATATTATTTTTTAATGTTTTGCAGATAAATAATACATATAAACCTTCAGATAAATTTGGTTTTTGAACTGTAGTAATTTATAATAGGGACAGCCTATAAATTAAGAGACTATGACAGATAGATTTGGTTAAAGTAGAAGAAAACCAGACATTTACAACAGTATCAATTTGGTTCTTCTTAAATTATGAATTCGGTATTTGGCATTTGCCTTTTTGACCACTGATAACTTTGTCTTGTGCTCATTTTAATTGATGATATTGCTTATTTCAAAATGACATAAGATATTTTTCACAAGAAATGACAACTTGCATATGAAACGAAGTAAAGACATTAAAATTTGAAAGTTTCACAATTTGAGCCATTGAATATATTGACTACATTCTTTTCTGTTTTAGAAAATGGAAGTGTCCAAGTTGGAGAATTGCTACCTTGCAAGATTTGTGGAAGAACATTCTTTCCATTGGCATTAGTGAGTGCCTTTTTCCTTTCGAGTTTGATAGATCTTTAATCTTTAGTCTTCAGGACAATGAAAAGAACCTCTGGAATAATTTAAAGAGACACTGGCTAGCGTTTTTTGCTCAAGAGTATCAGTTCCATCTGTGTCATTCTTCCAGAGTGCTCTATTTTCTTCAGAGTTTGGTCTTCAGAACTCCTCTGTTAAAGTATTAAAGTGTTCCTCCCTTTGTGAGACTATTAACAAAAACAAAACAAAAAACTCTTAGAGATACTCTTAGAAATAATGTATTTAAATAAGCAGAAGGATATGTCTGGGATTTGCTTTAAACTTCAGGAAAAAAATCTGGGGCTGGGATAGATGAAACAAGATTGCTAAAATATTGGTAATTGTTGAGGCAGGGAATGAGTAAATGGAGCTAATTACACTATTCTGTCAATTCTTATGCATGTTTGAAATATTCCAAAGAAAAAATATTTTAATTAAAAGTGCACCTCAAATATGTTATACATTCTTTAGATGCTTGGTTTATACAAATAGAAGTACATTTAACTGATTTTAATGTAAAATATTTAACTAGTAGAGAATAAGAACAAAAAGTCTATATACCTTATATATTTTAACTTCAAAGATAAATATGTATTTATGACTATTTTGATGTAGAATAAAGATTTTTCTTTGAGTATGGGTCTGCTGACTAGTGTCTTGCCACATTTTATTTTGTATCCTCTCACTGTTTCTAGTTTTTCTTTAAAGCAGTGAGGAATTAATGATCCAAAAAATCCACCCAACTACAGACTCCTCTTAAATATTAACAGCTTTTTCCTTAATCTTTTCTTGGCCTCACATAATTCAGTAACTTTTTTTATTTTTACTGATTCGCTATTTTTCAAACCATTTTCAAAGCATTAAGCTGAGTTTTCACAGGGAAAAAGTTTCTTTTTTTCCCTCATTTATCTCTTTAGTTAATATTTAATTAAATTATATAATCACAGTAACAACTACAGTTGTATATTACATCAGTTTTTGGAACAGGCACTACATACTTTTGACATATACGACTCAATATGAGAGCAGACATCTCTAGAAAGTCACCTGTTAGCCACGCCTTTTTTTAATATTTAAGAGATTTTATTCTAATAGTTATAACTGTTAGAATAAAATCTAATAGTTATAACTACTGTGTTTGTCGGAATGAAATCTGACAAGTACGTAGAACAGTTGAATACTACATACTTGAGACTCCATAACATCGAATCAACCAGTTCTGTTTCCTCTTTTCCTAAAGTTTAACGGTTCCAACTTGTTCATTGTTTATCAAAATACAAAAGAAAAAATGCAATTTAGTATACTCTATGTTATTAGTCATCATGTTTTATTTAGGAGAAAGAGAATTATTATTTATCCAGTAGGTTAATTTGAGGTCAGCTGAGAGAGCTTCCATTGTAATGTCTTTAAAATTAATACATAAATGATTGAATGAAAGAGTTGGCAACCATATTAAAAAAAAAGCCCCCCAAAAAACTGTAGGCGTGGAATACTAGATAGTACAAGAAAAATTCTTGATGAAAAAAAAAAGAAGGTAGAAAATTTGAGTTCCAGAAAGGGGAAAGAGATGATTGTGGAGGAAGGACACAAACCTGGCTCTAGAGCACAGGCTCAATAGTTGTGGCGCACGGGCTTATTTGCTTCACGGCATGTTCTATCTTCAGGGATCAAACCATGTCCCCTGAACTGGCAGGAGAGTTCTTAACCACTGCGCCACCTAGGAAGTTCCCTTTTATGTTAACTTGAGTAATAAAAACTATTATTATTATGTTAGCTTTTGTAATCCTAATGCTAAAGTGTTTTCCATTTACATTGCTTTTTCTAGTATCTATTTTCAGGTATTTAGTAATAAAGATAACTTTTTTCCCACTTGAATAGCTTTGTCTCCCTTGCGTTAGTTTCCTTAACAGTGTGAAAACCAGGAGAATATTAAATAACTTTTAATAAAAATTTTGGGAGAGTATTTATCTATACTTTCTTGTTGTGAGAAAGAACTTGTAGCATGTGTTATATATATTTTTTCACACTTTTAGTTAAGCAAACTGTGTCTTACTTATGTGTTAGTATTATTTATTTCATCTTCAAGTTTTTAAACTGGTCTCAAATGACAATTTAAAGTTTTATAGTCTTCTGCAGAAAAGAAAGTGATATGTTGTATTTTTTTATCTTAACAGAAAAAACATGGACCTATTTGCCAGAAAACTGCCAGTAAAAAAAGGAAGACTTTTGATTCAAGCAGACAAAGAGCTGAAGGAACTGATATTCCAACAGTGAAACCTCTTAAACCTAGGGTAATTCTATGACCTTATGAACAGTATGAACCTTGCTGCTGTGTATAATAAAAAAAATTATAATTATCTGTTATACTAAGATTGAAGAGTAAGCAGAATTCTCTGTCATGTTCTCAGTTTAGAAGTGATCAGTGTTTATTTTGAATCTCAGCAAAAGGGAGACCAAAGTACTGTCCAACTATTACAGCGAGGTTTTTGTAGCATTGGAGAACCAATTGTTTAGCTGTAGGCTGGAAATAATTGAAAAGTCCTCACACGTTCATTGTGAGTCATTAATTACTTCAGCTACAATTTAAATTTTTGTCTCAATATGTTTACGATTACCAGCAGTGTAATAATCCCTGTGGTATACAAAAGGAAAGCTATTAGTTATAATCATCTTGGCATAATAAATATTATCTTGATTGATTGATTTGTCAGCATTTATGATCTTATTATACTTTTCTGGAAAAGTTTTATCCATTGCTCAGTTGTTCACATATTGTCATCGTCAGCTTATTTTTTTCTTTGTAACTAAAGCTATGAATCTCCTAGCTAATTTCTCCTTAATACCACCCATCATGATGTGTTATTTGCCAAGAATAAATCACATAAATGCTTTGTCCGACATAGTTTTAAAGAGTCATTTCAGTGTAATGTCAAAATTTGAGTACCTCATTTCAATAGGTTTTTGAAACAAACTGCTTTCAGCAGTAATAACTTTTCCCAGTGTTATAGGAAAACATTTCCCTATGGGGCAATTAATCTTATTAATAAAATCCTTTGATAATAGAAAAATCAGTTCATCTTTGTTTTTCAGTTTATGAATATTTAAGGGAAGGATGGAGAAGCTTGGATAAGGTACATAAATTATTATTTAAAGTTTTTCTTGATAATGTGCCAGATATATGATTGTATTAGCTTTAATTAGCTTAGCTTAGATAAACTAATTAAATCTTTGGAGGCAGTATAACATAGTGGGTTTGAAAAGCTGGCTCAAAAGTCAGACTGCCTGGATTTAATCCTGGCTCTGCTACTTCGCTGTTTTGGGTAAGTTACTTAATCTGTACTTCTGTTTATTTATAAAATGGAGATAGTAGTGGTAGTATCTAGTGGAATTATTAGGGGAATTGCATTAAATTTATCCATGGTGATCTCTCAGTAAATGTTATTTATCTTATTTCTTTAAGGAGGAGATTTGTATACTTGAAAAATTAATCTCTAGGAAAAAGCAAAGCAAAAGTCATTATCTTACAATAAGAAGTTCTATTTTCTTGCTCCTTAAAGTGTGGGCCATAGAGCAGTTATATTAGCACAATTTGGAAACTTGTTAGAAATGCAGACTCTCAGGTCCCACCCAGACATACTGAATTAGAATCTTCATTTTAATAAAATCTTTGGATGAGTCATATATATACAGTTGGAGAAGGAGGGTATTAGAAAAAAATCATAGTGTAGTTCTCAGTTTCTTTACTTGTATCAAGGAACTCCTATAAAATCACAAGCAGAGTGGAGCAAAGGAAATACAAGCTCCATTTTTGGAGAAAGGCATAATCCAGGGACTACAAAATGTATGTCAGAGCTGCCCAAAGCAGCTGAGATCCAGGAGAAGCTACCCATAGAGAAAGGGCAGGAAGTTGCTGGGGAGCCCGTGGCCCAAGGTCTGGGAACCTGTCACCTTAAAGGTGAGGGGTCTTCTCATCCCTAAAGGTGACTCCTTAAAGGTGAGGGGTCTTATCTGGAAGAATATATATCCCTTGTTTATCATAGCCAAGGCAGGAACTGGGGTGTGCTGCAGAAACTTGGAATGAGCCGAAACTAGAATGAGCCTGGCTGAAACTGGACGAGAGCCAGGAGGGAGGAAGTGGGAGAAGAGGCACAGAGAGTTGAAGAGGTTTGAAAGAAAATACCCTTTCTGAAGGTGAGGGGCCCACTTTAAAGGTCTATGTCCTATTTTTGAAGTGTAAGAACTGAGGGAAGTATGGATGGCAGCAGCAGGCCTCCTGGACACATATTGTTTTAGAGAATCAGAAGAGGAATGTCTGTGTAATCACACCCACAGGCCTTATTTGTATCTGTATCTGGTGCAAAAGAGAAGAGAGCTGTTTTGCGTAGACTATAAAGCTGCCCTGTGCCTCTCCTTTTCCCCAAAACCTCTTGTAAGTAGCTGTACAAGGAAAACCTAAGTCACTCAATGATGGGTAATAAAAAGACATTAGGTAAGCATAATATAATAATATATATGTAATAATACTTTGAGAAGAAAAGGTGGATAAGAGCAGCAAAAATTAGTAATACTGTGAAGATGAATGTTGTGATCATAAATCTCACTATAAAGTAAGAAACTTTAAAGAATCAGTCATCTCAATCTGCTTATATTTAGTTAAGATTTTTACGTCTATATTCATGAGAAAAGTGGGCCTGTGATTTTTCTTTTCATCAGTTTTGTTGCCCTCATAGGACTAGTTGGAAGGTTGTTCTCTTGTTTTCTATTTTTCGAAAGAGTTTTTAAAAGATTGATGCTGTTTCTTCCTTAAATGTTCGCAAGTATTCAACAGTGAAGGCATCTGAGCCAGGAGTTTTCTTTGTGGGTCTTTTAATAATAGATTCATTTTTTAAAATAAATATAAGACTTTTAGTTTTTCTGTTTCTTCTGGTATCTGTTTTGTTGTCTTTGTCAAGGATATTGTCCATTTCATCCCAAATGTCACATATATTAGCATAAAGGTTTTTTTTTTTTAATATATCTTCTTTCTCATGTTTGTAAGAACTATTTTCCATTCCTTGGTAATTTTTTTTTCTCAATTTTTCTTGATTACTCTTGCCTTATTAGTGTTTTTAAAGAACCATCTTTTGACTTTGTTGGCTCAACATAATATTCTTGATTTAAAAACAAAGATATGATGGAAATAGTTGAATATTTCAATAATATGACAAAATAAATCTCTTTGTAGCACACAAGCCAGCATTATGTTTAATGGAAAAACAGTTAGAGGTATTTCCATTAAAGTCAGGAACAAGATTAAACTCCAACCGATACAGTAAAGTGCTAGTCAATAGAGTTAAATGATAACAAGAAATTATATGCATAGGAATTGGAAAAAGGGGGGTAAAACTGTCATTGTTAGGAGATGATATACCTGAAAAACCCAAGAAGATCAATTGAAACTACAAACAATAAATCAGTGAAGTAATGAGATATAATGCTAATATACAGAAATTACCAGGTTTCATATTTCAACAAACAACTCCTTGAAATATAAAAATGATTTAAAAACTCTTACAAAAGAATAACACAAAATATAAAATATTTAGGAATAAACCTTATAATAATAAAAGTGCATGACTTCCACAAAGGCTACTTTAAAAAAACTACTGAAAGATACAAGTGAACACTTCTTCAAATGGAAATATGTCTCATTCTTAGATAGGTAGACTCAGCAAAATAGAGTCCTTAAGTTCCTCAAGTTGTTTGTGAATGTAATGTTTAATTTTTCTAATTAAAATGTAGTTTTAAAAAAATAGACAAGCTGAATCTAAAATTCATATGGAAAAATACGCAAATGAGAATAACCAGAAAAGATTGAAAGAAAGTAGGGTTATCTTAGTGGATATTAAAATATTATTATAAAATCTCAATATTGAAACATGGGCATTGACACACATATAGTCAGAACAGTAGAACAGAGAGTTCAGAAATAGACCCAAATGCCAAAGAGAATATGGTAAAGGTGTCATCTCAGTTCAGTGGAGAGAAAAGTTAATAAAGGATGGTGAGATAGCTGCATAGCCATGTTAAAAAAACAGAAAATAAAGTTAAATCCATATGTTATAAGTCAGGATAAATTCCAAATGAATAAACGATTTAAAAATCTTAAAAATGAAACCATGAAAGTTCTGTGTAGAAACACGGAAAAAATTTATTTTACATTGGTGTGAGGTTCGGCCTTGCTAACTGACTGCAAATCTGGAGACTATAAGAGAAAAAGAGTGAGTTAAACTACATTTAAAAAATTCTGCATGTAGGAAGACCCTTAAACAAGGTTAAAGGAGTTGTACTATGAGGGATGGGTGGGACTAGTCTCCTAATAAGAATTACTAGAAATTGTTAAAAAAAAAAAAAAAAAAGGCCAATAACCCAACAGGTAAGTTGACCAGGCTTATAAACAGTTCACAGAAAAGGCAATACAAATGATTCTTAATGGTATGAAAAGATGTTCACTCTCACTCATAGGAGAAAAGCCAGTTAAAACCACAGAGAGAACTATTTTTGACATCTCTAATCAGTTAAAAAACCAAAAGTTTGGTATCATACTATGTTGGAGAATGGGAAAATAGGGAAATACACTTTTAGTGGTGGCTTAAAAGCTTGTAACATCTACAGGAGGCAATTTAGCAGTGTCTGTCACAATTACAATTGTATTTTAAAAATTGCATGTAATACAGTTGCCTAAAGTTTCTTCCTAAAATTATAAATTTGGGAAGGAGATCATTTAAGGACTCCTGATAAGAGAACGTTTAAAATAATAGAGCATTTTCTTGAGTTTTATTTTAATTTATTAAAAACTGTTTTGAAACTCTTGTTTGTTTGTTTTTTTTTAATTTGTTCACAGCCTGAACCACCAAAGAAGCCATCTAATTGGAGAAGAAAGCATGAAGAGTTCATTGCCACCATACGAGCAGCTAAAGGTCTTGGTCAGGCACTTAAAGAGGGTGGCAAACTTCCTCCCCCTCCTCCACCTTCTTATGATCCTGGTATATGTCATGTTGTTGACAGAAATTGTTCATGTGGGGAGAAAATATTGATAATATTGATAGAATTCTTGTATATTTTAAGATTATTAGACTTAATTTATAATCATTGAATCTGATGAAGCATAATCTTTATAAGTTTTCTTATAATGGTGACAATCTAGGCATTTAGGCTTATAAAAACACATCAGTGTTGAACATAGAAATGCATTATCTTTTTATCTCAGTACTTTTATAAAGCATTTAATATCATTTAAAAATTATTGTAGTAACTATTAAATGTTAATATTCCAGGAAATATTTTAATCATACGTACTGTCAATTGAAATGTAGTCACTCAATAAGATTCAGATAGTTATGTTGCCTGGTTCTTTGGTATCTTCTCATCTGGGAAAGTAGAAAAAGTCATAATTTTGCTTTTAAAAATATTATTCTAGTGGTGTAACCACCATATAGACGGATATACCTAAGTTGTGCCCTAAATTGATGTATTTTTATATTTTCTTCATTGGGTAAAAGTTGCTAGTTTATTGTTACCAAAAGCAAGCCAAGATGCTGACAGCCACATATGAGATAATTGAGATAGTGAAAGATTTTAAATGGTACCGTTGACATTTTGACATTGGTTCATAGAGTAGCCTCAAGAGGTAGTTACTTTAAGATAACAAGTTAGCTGCTTTGAAATTGTGTTAGTAGTCTAGATTGGGATTAATTTCTTAGTAAAGAGAAAGTTAGATATGATCCTTTATAACATTTTATTGTAGGGGAGAAGTTGATAAACAATTTCTGTACGGGGCCAATAGTTAATATTTTAGGTTTTGCAGGCCTTAAGGTCTGTTTCAACTAGTCAGCTCTGCCCTGTTGCAAGAAATCAGCCACAGAATATGTGTAAATGAATGGGTGTGGCTGTGTTCCAATAAAATTTTATGAAAACATGCAGCAGGCAGGCTGGATTTGGCCCATGGGGCCTTGTTTGCCAACCTCTGTTTGAGTCTTAGTAATTAACTTTAATGCTATGAGTATTTCTGGAATGTTCCATATGGGTTTCAGTCTCTTCTGTTTTTTACCTTTATTTTCCCCCATGAAGTTGAATTCTCTTTGTTTTAGAGGTATCTGTATATTGCATCTTATTCAACATAGCTATATTTCTCATGTTTACGTAAGTCAGAGAGAGGGGGGCAGTTCTTCAGGATAATTTGGACTTTAGAAATTTTTTAATCTTAGTCCTGACAAAACAACTTCTTTATTAGAGATTTTAGACCTGTTTCACTAGTTAGCAAGACAAATTTCTGAGATTCAGGTGAGTGTAAATTCTAAAGGGCAAACTCCATCTCAAAAAGTAAACCTGTTGAAATAAACTGAAGGGTTTTTTTTCTTTGACACTGCTGAGTTGTTATATTTATTTCTTGTTATCTCATAGAGTTGAACTCTTTCACAGTGCTACAAAATTTGGTTCTTTCTGGGATGACTAAGATTTAATTTTAGAAGAAATTTTGCTTATAGCATGCATTGCATTTGGGGAGAATATTTAATCTTTGAAACATTTGCTGTTTCTTAAATTTGAGTTATGTTAAGATATTTTTTATCACTTCCTCCATCTATTGGGATCTCTAAGAGAAAATAAAACTGTGTCAAGTCTATTAAACTATTTCTTGACAGCTTTCCTCTAATTGAAATTAAAGATTTTAACAGATGAGCCCAAATTTTAAAATGTGTTTTTAATGTAATGTGTTATTATTACTTCACCTGGTCTACCATATGAAAATATATATATGTGATGAAAACATGTGGTAATATAGAGGCAAAAAAGAATTAACATTTTTCCTTAGTAAAGATTTACCTTTTTTTTCCCCCCTCAAAGTTGATTCTAAGCTGGGAGAAAATTGTAGGTTATCATATACTAGCAGACTTTTTAAATTAAATGTCTTTACTAAGTTTAGGTAAGTCAGATTTGGTAGTTTTTTTTTTTTTTTTTCACCCCCCGCCCCCTCCCATACCTCGAGTTCTCCAGTCCATTCTCTGTATCTGCATCCTTATTCTTGTCACTGAGTTCATCAGTACCATTTTTAGATTCCGTATATGTGAGTTAGCATACAATATTTGTCCTTCTCTTTCTGACTTACTTCACTATGTATGACAGATTGTAGTGAGGTGGATAGATGTATGAGGTGGATAGAACTACAATCTGTCAGATTTGGTAGTTTTAAGAAAATGAGAGTTTTTGCTTAGCAATTGTTATTTATATGTTTTGAATTTCTGTTCATAAAACTTATAATTCTTAATGTCCCATTTCAAGTATTATGTTACTAATCTGTTTCTTTTTTTTTTTGTTTTAGACTATATTCAGTGTCCCTATTGCCAGAGGAGATTTAATGAAAATGCAGCTGATAGACATATAAATTTCTGTAAAGAACAGGCAGCACGTATTAGTAATAAAGGCAAATTTTCTACTGATACCAAAGGAAAATCAACTTCTCGGCCACAGGTAATCACTGTAATCATTTGTACAAATAAATGAGAAAATGACTTTAAGTTCACAGTTTTGTGTTTATTCTTTTCAGAACATTTAACTGCAGTTTTCTCATCTGCTAAGATTTGTATATTACTTTTCAGGGATTTAGTAAGAAATTTGAATGGGTAGTTGAGAACAAAATTTGGAGTGGACTTGAGTTAGTAAAGACTTAAAAATATACAGACTTAAAGAGGTATTAGGAAAAAGGGGAGAAAATCAGTTAAAAATAGGTGCAGCAGATTCAGAGGACACTAAAGGGGTTAGATGAGTGAGAAAATGGCAATAAAAATCCACATTTGAAAATCATGTAAATAGTGAATGTTTCCTAGTTATATATGAATAACACATTTGAAGAAATGAAAACATGGGGTCAAATCTATACTTCTACTTTTGAACTTTTAGGCAGGTGACATTAATGTATGTAAGCCTTTATTTCTTCATCTGTGAAGTGGTAATCTACATAACTGTTGTGAGAAGCAAATGAAATGATGTATGTGAAAGCACTTAGAGAACCATAAACCATATAAGGATTTTGTTATATGAAATTTATTTTTACACTACTGTTGTTTTTCTTGAAGCATATTGTTACATTTTTCTTGAAGCATATTGTTACACAGAAGCTTTGAAAATATACTTCTAAGCAAATTTTATTTTTCACAAAGCTTTCTTTTGTAAACTTTTTTTTAGTACTGTAAACTTAGCAAGCAGTAAATAATCAAATCCATTTCTCTTGTTACTTATGAATAAAATATTGGATTAAAAGACTGATTTGCAATTGAGACCTCCTTGAGAGAATCCTGCTATTGAATTTTTGTTAATATTATTGGAAATAGAGCATATCATTATTACCATCATCATTGTGGGGAAAGAATAGCACATGAAAGTCATTTTGAAGAATTTCCAAAACAGATGGCAAACAACACATATCTTTTGAATAGTTAGGAACACCAATAGAATTTTTTTGTTTTGTTTTTAAGAATAAAATAGTCAGTAGAGCAAAGGAAATGCAATAGAATGTGTAGGTTCCAGCAACTTGGTGCTGAACGATTCATAAATGTAAAATCCAAGTAGCTTTTAAGTTCTCACCTTAAATTTTATCTGTTCTGATTCCATGCCCAGTCATATATATTTATTTCAGTCTGACTCCATATTTTCTCATCTGTATCCATTCAAGAAGTTTTTGAGTACCCTCTTTGAACCAGACACTGTACCAATTACTGGATCTATATCAGTAAACTAAGTAGAATACTTTTCCTAAAGATGCTTAAATGCTTCCCTGTCATATTTAACAACTACAATCTGGCCTGATTACAGCCCACTTTTTGACCCTGCTCTAATCTACAAATACAGTGAAGATCAGGTTCCTATAGGTAAAAACAAGAAATTTTACAGTTCAGTTAAGCTCTCATAATTCTTCTTCATTAGGAATTTTATCAAATTCAGGCATGGTTGTATTAAAGTAGCCCCATGAAGACATAGCAAACCAAAAATGTCATCTAATGTATGCTAACTTATGTCTTATTATTTTAAAAGAACAAATTATTTTGAAATAAGCCATGCATAATTTGGGTCCTGCAGTACTCTTTCATCAGATTAGTCTAGGTTGAGTTACTTTATGAGTTTAAAGCAATAAGATAAGTACTTTACAATTTAGGAATTTTCAGTATTCTGATTGAGTCTTACCCTACTTATTCTAAAGTAATGAAGTTTTAAGTCTGGAAAGATAATGTTCAATTTTTAATAAATATTTTTCTCATTATTTAAGGGATTCCTGTTTATGGAAAATTTGAAAAATATATATTTTAAAAGTTAACATAGTTAACATTTTAAATATTTATCTCTCAGCTCTGATTTTTTTACAGCACTTTTATTCTGATTTTTTCTCATAATTACCCCAATTATTTTTTTGTAAATTATATACGTAGAAAAAAATGCACAAAACATAAATACATGCATAACCACAAGAAGGCTGAGAAATAGAATATTATTAGTCTTACAGAAGCCTCCACTATACTGTTTTACTCCCAAAATATAATGTTCTCTCACTCTTAGGCCCTGACACCCATGAAGTAGTCACTATTTTGACTTTACATATAATCAATTTTTGCCTCTTTACATAGTCCCCAGACCACAATATTTTAATTTACTATAGCTTTATAAATCTTTTTTTAATTGAAGTATAGTTGGTTTACAATATTATATTAATTTCAAGTATATAGCGTAGTGATACAGTATTTTTACAGATTATACTTCATTTAAAGTTATTACATAATAATGGCTGTATTCCCCTGTGCTGTACAATATATCCATATTGCTTATTTATTTTATACATAGTAGTTTGTATCTCTTAATCCCATATGCCTGTTTTCTCCCCCATCCCCCCGCCACGTCTCTCACTCCACTGGTAAACACTAGTTTGTTCTCTGTATGTGTGAGTCTGCTTTTATGTTATACTCACTAGTTTGTTTTATTTTTTAGATTCCACATAAGTTTTAGAAGGAAAAATATGAGTAGCAGGGTTCAATGCTGTTGAGAGGTCAAGACAGATGAATAAAATATATTGCTTCCATTTAGCGATGGCAGAGAAGACAAGATGGACTCTGACTCCCTTCCAGAATCCTTCATTTCAGAGAGTTTATAAAATAAAAGGATTTTTGGAAAAGACATAAACCTACAAAGATGGAGATAACGTGATGATAGATAACAGCAGAACAGGCTAGAAATTAGAAAGGAAATAAGTATACAATATAGGAATTATTACACCCAATAGAATGGAATTTTAAATGGCAGTACGAAAAGCCCAAACAAAAAAACACACAGAACAAAACTCAATTTGTACTGAAAAAATAAAAAATTGAAAGACTGAGAGATTAGATGTATCACATAGCTCTAGAAGTGGGGTAAGTGATATCATTACAGTATTTGTCTTTTTCTGTCTGACTTCACTTAACTATGATATTCCCTAGGTCCATTTATGTTGCTGCAAGAAGCAGTGTTTAATTCTTTTTTATGAATGAGTGATTCCATTGTGTATCTGTATATATCTGTACACACACACACACACACACACCCCATCTTCCTTATCCGTTTATCTATTAGTGGACGTTTAGTTTGCTTCCATGTCTTGGCTATTGTAAATAGTACTGAAATAAACATTGGGGTGCATGTATCTTTTTGAATTTGAGTTTTCCTCTTTTCCAGATATATGCCCAGAAGTGGGATTGCTGTATCACATGGTAACTCTGTTAGTTTTTTAAGGGACTTCCATACTGTTCTCCATAGTGGCTGTACCAGTTTACATTCCCACCAACAATGTAGGAGAGTTCCTTTTTCTTCAGACTCTCTCCAGTGTTTATTATTTGTAGACTTTTTGATGACAGCCGTTCTGACCAGAGTGAGGTGATATATCGTAGTTTTGATTTGCATTTCTCTGATAATTAGCAATGTTGAGCATTTTTTCATGTGCCTGTTGGCTATCTGTATGTCTTCTTTGGAAAAATGCCCGTTTAGTTCTTCTACCCATTTTTTAATTGGGTTGTTTTCTTCATGCTGACTTGTATGAGCTGTTTATAAATTTTAGATATTCCCTTATCAGTCATGTCATTTGCAAATATTTTCTCCCATTCAGTAGGTTGTCTTTTTGTGTTGTCAGTGGTTTCCCTGGCTGTGCAAAAGCTCTTAGGTTTAAGTAGGTCCCATTCGTTTATTTTTGCGTTTATTTCCTTTGCCTTAGGAGGCAGATCTAAAAAAAATATCGCTATGACTTATGTCAAAGGGTGTTCTGCCTGTGTTCTCTTCTAGCAGTTTTACAGTTTCTGGTCTTACATTTAGGTCTTTAATCCATTCTGAGTTTATTTTTGTATATGGTGTGAAGAAACATTATAAGCTCATTCTTTTACATGTAGCTGTCCGGTTTTCTCAGCACCACTTATTGAGCAGACTGTCTTTTCTCCCTTGTATGTTCTTGCTTCCTTGTTGTAGATTAATTGACCATAGGTACATGGGTTTATTTCTGGGCTTTCTATTCTGTTCCATTGATCTGTGTATCTATTTTTGTGCCAGTACCATGCTGTTTTGATTACTGTAGCTTTATATAATAGTCTGAAGTCAGAGCACATGATACCTCCAGCTCTGTTGTTAGCTTTATAAATCTTGACATTTGGTAGAACTTTTTAAGATTGTTTTAGCTAATTTTGGTCCTTTGCATTTTCACATAAATTTGAAATTATCTTTCTAAGGCCGTTGCACATATGCATACTTACACACATGTATTAAATTTTTGATTAGGATTGAATTGAATCAGCTGGGATTGAGTTGACATCTTTATTGTATTGGGTTTTCTCAGACTCAATATTATCAATCTTTTTTATTTTAGCTGTTATAGGCGGTGGATAGTGGTATATTGTTGTGATTTAAATTTACATTTCTTTGAAAACCAATTAATTTTAGTATCATTTTGTATTCCTGTTGGTCATTTGTGTCTTTTGGGAAGCATCTGGTAGGTTTTATTTTTTTGGTCCTTTTTTTAGTTTCTCTTCTTGAATGACAGTGTGGGTTATATATTCTCTGTCTTTTCTCAAATGTATATTAAGAATATTTTCTTCCCCTCTATGACTTGGCTTTTTACTTTTTTAAGGATGGCTTTTGAAAAGCAAAAGCTTAAAAATTTGATAAAGTCTAATTTATAAATTATCTTATGATTTTTATGCTTCTTAGTTATAAGGAAGTTTTACCCTTGTCAAGGTTACAAAGATTTTTCTCCCTTGTCTTCTAGAAATTTTATAGTTTTAGCTCTTACATTTAGATCTGTGGATCATTTCAAGCTAATATTTGTATGATGTGAATTGAAGGGCAATTGTTAATTTTTTGGTACATGGATAATCTGTTGTTTCAGCACCATTTGTTGAAAATACTTCTTTCCCTGATGAGCTGGCCTAAGCACCTTGTTTGACAGTGAGTTGAATGTGTGTGTGGGTCTATTTCAGGACATACTGTTCTGTTCCATTGATCTGTATGTCCTTTTATCAATACCACACTATTGCCGTACTAAATATTGTACCTTATAAGTCTTAAAATCATGTAGTGTAAATTCTTCAACTTGTTTTTCCTTTTTAAAATTGCTTTGGTAATTCTAGATTGTTTACATTCATATATAAATTTTAGAATTGTCTTGCTAATTTCTACCAAAAAATATCTACTAGTATTTGATTGAAATTACATTAAATCTATAAATCATTTTGGGAAAATTAACATCTTAATATCAAATTGTCCAGCCCATGAATTTGTTATATTTCTCACTTATTTAGGTGTTCTTTTTTTTAATTCAGTATAATTGACATAGAACATTGTATTAGTTTCAGGTATACAACCTAATCACTCAATATTGGTGTATATTGCAAAATGATCACCACAATAAATCTAGTTAACATCCATCACCATACATAATTACAGGATTTTTTTTCTTGTGATAAAAAGAATTTATTTCAACAGTGTTTTCTTTATCTTGTTTGATCTTGATGTTGTTTCTAATCTTGTACCCTACTATTTTGGTAAATTCACTTATTAATTTTAATAGCCTTGTAGATATCATAGGATTTTTCTGTTTTACACAATCATGTCTTCTGTACATGAGGACAGTTTTACTACCTCCTCTCCAATCTGTATGCCTTTTTTTTTTTTTTAAATAATTTATTGCACTAGCTAGAACTTTTTAGTTCAATGTTGAGTAAAAGTGGTAAGAGTGGGATCCTTTCCTTCTTCCTGTTCTTATGTGAAAACCATTTGGTTTTTCACCATTGAGTATGATGTTGCTGTGGATTTCTGTCTATACCCTTTGTCAGGCTAACGTAAAAAAAAAAAAAAAAAGAATACATTTTGAATTTTCAGATATTTAACCAACTTTGCAGTCCATGAATAAATTCCATTTTGTTATGAATTATTGCCCTTTTTATAAATTATCAGGTTTGATATGCTAAAATTTTGATAAGAATTATTGTGTCTATACTTGTGAGAAATATTGGTCTGTAGTTCTCTTCTTTTGATGTTTTTAGATGGTCTTGGTATCAGGGTAATGCTAGCCTCATATGGATTTGCAACTATTTCCTCTTCCATTTCCTGAAAGAGTTTTTTGTAAATTCTTCTTTTGTTGAGTTTTATAGTACTGGTATTATTCCTATTGTATATGTTTGCTGAAATTCACCAGCAAAGCCATCTAGGTGTGAGTTTTTCTTTTTTTCAAAGCTTTTCATCTACATCATTTTCATGGGTAGATATAAAGCTGTTCAGATTTTCATTTCTTCTTGGTGTCAGTTTGGGCAATTTGTATCTTTTAAGTACTTTGTGTAATGAAAGATTTATTGATGTAAGGTGTTAACTTATCAATGTAGAAATTTGTAGTGATATCCTCTTTTTCATTCCTAATACAGGTATTTTGTATCCTCTTTTTTTCCAACTGATTAGTTTTTTTCCCTTGATTATTCTCTCTAGAGATTTATCTTTCATTACATCTTTTCAAAGAAACAGCTTTTGGTTTTATTGCTCTAACATTGCTTTAGCTACATCTCAAAAATCTTAATGTGTGTTTTTTTTTGTTATTCAGTTCAAAACATTTTTAAGTTTGTGACTTCTTTTACTCATAGTCTATTCAAATATGAGTCATTTACTTCCAGATACAGTCATCCATTGGTGTCCTTGGAGGATTGGTTCCAGGACCCCCACACCATACTCCCTGCCCCACCAAGGATAAGTTCCATATGTTTGCATATAACCTGTATCCTCCCCACATGCTTTAATCAGATCAACCTTAGATTACTTATAATATCTAATACAATATAAATGCTTTGTAAATAGTTGTAAATACCATGTAAATATACGTAAATAGTTGTGTGCATGTGACAAATTCAAGATTTGCTTTTTGGATTTTTTTTTTCCCGACCTGTAGTTGGTTGAATCCATGGATTCAGAACCTGTAAATGTGAAACCAGTGGATATAGAACCCATGTATACAGAGGGCCAACTGTATTTGGAGCTTTTCTAGATGTTTTATGGTTGTTGTTGTTTTAATTCTGTTGTGGTCTGAAAACGTACTTGTTAAGATTTTTATCATATTGAGATTTGTTTAATTGCCTCGCATGTTGTCTTTTTTAATGAATGTTCTGTGGCATATGAAAAAAGAGTGTCTTCTGCAGTTGTTGGGTATAAAGTTTTATAAATGTCAGTCAGGTTAAGATGGCTGGTAGTTTCATTCAGATCTTCCATGTTCTTTTGCCTTTTTATTACATCAGTCACTAAGAGAAATGTATTCAAATCTTTAGCTATGATTGTGAACTTTTCTCTCTCTCATTAATTTTGCCAGTTTTTGCTTTAAGTATTTTGAATTTCTCTTATTATTAAATGTGTTTTACATATATAATTTATTATATCTTCTGTATTTGTTGACTTTTATTGTGTGGAGTGTCCCTTTTTGTCTTTGTCAACATTCCTTGTGTTGAAATTTGTTTCATTGATAACATATAGCCATTTTAGCTTAATTATCCTAATTTTCTTTTTATTCTTTAAATTAAATTTGTGGTTTTGCATCTCCTGTAAACAGCCTATAATTTTCTTTAATCCAGTCTGACAACGTCAACCTGTTTGTTGAAGTGTTTCAGCATTTACACTTAATGTAATTATTGATATGTTTGTGTTTAGGTCTGCTATATTGCTGTTTTCTATTTTGTCTTTTTTTTAATTTTTGTTTTTATTCCTCTGTTATTTCTTCTTTGCCTCTCTTATCTTAGTAAAAGACATTTTATTTCTCTATTGGCTTCCTAGCCATGTCTCTGTATTTTTTTAAATGGTTACTCTAGGAATAACAAAATGGGTCTTTAATTTAACCCTGTCTATGGATATGTTTGTATACCTCTCACCAGCCTTAGTGCTGTTGTTGTATGTATATACAACTCTGAAGACATAAAGCCATCAGTACTCTTGATTTGTATTGTTATAAGCGTTATACTTACTGCTTTAAGGGTCATCTGTCTTTTAAAGAAATTAGAAAATAATACATGAACATATATTTATACATATGCAGACATACAATATCTTTGTTTATGCATACATGTATATACTCTGCATTTTATATTTACTCATATATTATCATTTCCAGACCACTTCATTTCTTTTTATAAATCTCTGTTTCCATATTTTGTCATTTCCCTTCAGCCTGAATAAGTTTCTTTAGCCTTCTAACAGTACAGATCTGCTGACAATGAATTCTCTGTTTTTGGTTTTCTGAAAAAATGCCTGTATTTTACCTTCATGTCTGTTGCAATTCCCTATATGTTTATTCACTGTTACCATATTTCCCTTTAATTCTTAGGTATATGTTCCTTTACTTTTTGAACATACTTATAATAACTTTTGAAATTCATAATTACAAAGTCTTACACACCTGTGCCCACTTGGAGTCAGTTTCTGTTGAATTTTTCTTGCTGAATATGGGTCATGCTTTTCTGTTTTCGTTTTCCTTTCCTTTCCTTGTCTCCCCTTTCCCCTTCCCTTTCCCTTCCCTTCTCTTTCCCATTTCCTGAGATTAAACTCAGATACAGTTTCCAGAAGGACTGCTTTTGGATAGTTTCCAATCTCTTAAAATCTTTTTTTTAAATCCTTCTTTTAAAATTATTATCTATAGGAGGATTATACAGCTGCTTCACTTCTCCACCATTGACTTTGTAATCTGTTATTGTACTTTAAATTTCTTGAAGTTGACTATTTTTCTGATTTTCTGTTACTTTTTATAGTTTCCAATTCCCTGTTAATATTTTCAGAGTTGTCTTTTATATCTTTGGATATAGTAAGCATAATTGTTTTATATTATGTGTCTGATAATTGTTATTTCATGTGACCTTCATGGATATGTTCTTGATTTCTTTTCTCATTCATGATTCCTTATATCATTATGCTTGTAATTATTATTGACCATTTTCTGCTGTTGCCCTTAAAATGTTATTCACGAGGATTAATCTTGTGAACTGTGTTTTTCAGAGAAAATTTGTACTTGTTTACTGCAGGTATCTAAGAGTACTACCAGTCTGAAACACATTAAATTATTGGCTTTAGTTTGCTGTAGCACCTAGTAATGCATAATCATATAGCAAATCCATGTGATGGCCAAACGCTTGTTACAGTCTCACATGGTATTGGCCTGGCAGTTCTTTTTCCTCTCATCTGACATTCAGTGCTTTTAAAATGATTTTTTTATACTTTCCTGAGCATTTTTAATTTTTTAAAAAGTTGCAGGGTTGGCACAAGTAGTACCTTCTACCATGTTATCAGAAATGAACACCCTCCACGTTCTTTAAGCTTTTCCCAATTTCAATAAAAAGTCTTTGTGAATATAAATACCTTATTTACAAAACTTATTAGATTTGTGATCTGTATAAAAACACATGAAATAATCACCTAACAAATACTTATATGATTAATGAAATATGTATTGAGTATAACTATAAAAATAGATTGTTCTGTTCATTAAAATGAATTAATACAAAATTGCTGCTAGCTAGAGTCATCCTGAAAGCCTACCAGTAGAGTTTCAGCTTGATGTTGTAGAATAGATAAAATACAGCTCAGTAAGGAAGGAGTCATATTATCTAGGTCAGGGGAACAAGTTACTGAGAGACAGGTGAGTATGTTTTAAACAAGAGGCCTTCAGGTAGTATGAGGATTCAGTAAGGGAACTAACCTGACAAGTTTTGGTTGAAAGTAATAGGAAATATTATAGGACATAAAGCTGGGCTAGATTCTGGTCATCTGAGAAAACCTGACCAAAAAATTGAGGTTTCATACAGAGGGGTAAAACAAAGCAGCTTTTGAAAGGAATATTCTGCCTTTTTCTGTTTGTAAGCCATTAAGTTAATAATATGTACATAAAAATCTCTAGTCCTGTTATAATGCTGCCAGGGCCTTTCCTGCCTAAAACTTGACCTTTCAATGTGTAATATGCTATACTAGCATCTTTTATTAATGCTAATCATTTTGGTCTGTTTTTGATAATTAGCACAATATGAGTGGGTCACCAATCCTGTTTCTTAATCCATTTTTATTGACCATGTTTTTAGTAGACATGCCTCTAATATTTTGACAAGTCTTTGTTAGGTCTTGTTTTCCATATTGTTAGTTTTAAAATTTCTCTTGTCCTCATTGGTATTGGTATTTTAGTGGGAGAGACTGATACTAACCAGAAATACCTCTTAGATTTTCAAAGAAACAGTATATTTTTATGGCTCATCTCCAAAGTCTCTTAGTCATTTGTTCACCTGACAGTTATTGAAGGTTTTCTAGTTGCCAAATACTTAAGAAATTGCAGTTTCTGGCATTGTAGTGCCAAATGTGCATGTAATTTGTGTGTGTGTGTATGTGTGTGTGACATTTTTACCCAGATTTGTTTTTATAAAAGGTCAAATACTGAATTTTGAAGTTCTAATGTTTGACTTTAAAATTTGTGCTTAGCAGTTTTTAGTAGTAGCACATCTTAAATTTTATGCTGATTATAGGTTACAAATATGATTTGATTTTTGAAAATTAGGTTTAAACCCAGTTTTTCTCCTGAAGTCCAAAGCAATCTGAATAATGCATTGGGCTCAAGTACACATGCAAGCACAGTAATCACCCTGTAGTTGGAATATAGGGCTAGAACTAGGGTGGCGTGAGTCCTAATTCCTGTTCTGTTGTTAAGTTGGGGTGTAACCCTGGGCAACTTCGCTTCTTTATGTTGAAGTGCGTGATCAATAAGATACGTTTATATTCCGTAACAGAGCAATATTTGGCTCAAGTAAGAGTAAAATAAAATTAATGGTGCTATCTCTCTAGAGAATAGAGGAAAAGTGAGAATAAACGAGAGAAGCTGAAATACCCTCTCTCTCTCAGCCCATATTCCATTCATCTAACATGGTCTGGTGAGGTTAATGAAACCAGAATTAGCTCTTTCTCTTCACATTGGGGTAATAATCCATTAAGCAGTTATTGTAAAGCTTGTTCAGAGTGATATGTACTCTTATGAATTTTTATCAGTAAGAAATATGATGATTATATATATGAAATATAAAACCATACCCAGGAACATGTAAAAAGCTTGACGTTTAAAACTATACCACCAAGTGAGCATCATTGGGCATTTCTAAGTTTTTCTCTTATTATGGTTGGCATTTAAAATCTTAACATTGAGGAAATTTTTTCCATTTCATCCATTTTGTTTTCTTTGAATTGGGAAAAGTTGCTCTTATTTTATTTTAGCAGTAGAACATCTGAGCCAAACGTTTAGTATTTCAGTTTTGAGAAGAAACATATTTTGGGAAACCTCTCTCTGAGGTGATATATTTTAATCCACACTTTCTAAATTTAGATAATTCAGTAACTAATTAAAAAATTGCTCATTTAAGGTAATGTGTGCTTTTGAAATACTGGTTTACAATCGATAATCAAAAAGTGATGTTGATAAAGTATTTTATTTTCACTGTTTTAGCATAAGCCGCCTGCACTTAAAAAGTCAAATTCTCCTGGAACCACCTCATCAGGATCTTCACGATTACCACAACCAAGTGGCACTAGCAAAACTGTTGTAGGTAATGAGATCCAAAAAATAACTTTTTTTTTTTTTTACCAGTGTCAGTAGAGAAAGAAATGAATATGGTATTCTGAATTATTCAAAATAGATTTATAATTAGGATGAGATGTAGAGGATAAGTAATTATTTTAGGTAAAAATAAAGTAACTTTCAGTAGCTTCTACTTTAGATATTTTATAGTCCTTTTTTTTTAGCTTAAATTTCTACCCTCAGTGTTGTAGTGCTATATCATCTCTTCAGAATAGTCTACCAAGATCTTTTCTTTGACCATAGTATTTTTCCCCGCATTTCTACCTATCCCTCTCTGAACTTGACAGTTATCCTTAATAGACAAATGTTTAATGGTTTGGAGAAAATATTGATTACTGAAGTATACCTTTATTTGTATGTAGATTGTAAGAAAGAAATACAGAAATTGTAAGTGATGGATGCTATATGTTGTTCCCTGGAAATTTTATTTAAATATTTTTTTTCGTATTTGATAACTTGTTTTGTTCTTTTGCCACAAGACTTATTGCCACTAAAGCATTGTTTTCCTTGTCAGATGCTCTGTTTTATGTGATTTTTCTTTTTCAGAGTGTCATTAAAACTAATACCTTTTTTATTACAAGGTGTTCCTTCAGGTAAAGTGTCTTCAGTTAGCGGCTCTTTGGGAAACAAACTTCAGACCTTGTCTCCCTCCCATAAAGGGATAGCAGCCCCTCATGTAGGGTAAGTCTATATTGAATTTAATTTATTAGTGATATGTATACACACATATACATGTGATACTCAGGTTTTATTTTGTATAGGTAGTTGGCTTTTTCACTAATCTTAATTTTCTAAGTCTATCTTTTACCATATTGCTAGTCAGGAGCTCACACACTGCTGTTGAGAGTCCAAATTAGTATAACCAGTTTGGAAGAAAATCTAGTGACATTTATCAAGAGTCTTAAAAACATTCTTTTTTTTTTTTAACATTCATATTTTTGATTGAATAATTTTACTTCTTGGAATCTAGCCTAAGGAAATCACTTAAAATATGGTAGATTTTTGTAATAACCATTATTTTTTAAGCATGTATCAGGCACTGTGCTAGACATCTTACATTATTTTTATTAAAACCACCCCACTGCCATAGGATGAGAGGATCAGAGAAGCAAAGTAATTCGCTCAAAGCCACACAGTCGTTAAGAGTTGGAAGCAGGATACAAATTGGAGTCTCTTTGACACTAAACATTGGTTTCTTTTCATATGGTTTTATTATAAGGTAAAAAAAGTAAAATCATCTAAATGTCTAGCTTTATTGGAATAGCAAATCATGAAAATCTATAATGGGATATTATACAGTCATAAAATATATATAAATTTTAAAAAGCTAATTCTGCTATTATAGGAGAAGTATGTAGGATACAAACTCCATGTATGCTTTGATAGCAACAATAAAAATTTAATACTTTTAAGATACTTTTTATCTTTCTATGGTTTTATATACATGGCTTTTAATAAAGTAGCATAATTAAGCTTTCAACAATTATTTTAATGTGGGAAAATTTGTTGATAACACTAGAGGTTTTAATAGAAGTCTTTCTATTCCAGTAGAAACTCACTTTCCATTTTGGTAAACCAGAAAATTAAGGGATTGCCACATGATTATTAGAATGAAGCCTTTTTCTTTATCTTTACAGATGCTGATAAAGTTGATTTAGGAAACATAGCATACATTATTTTCAGATCTAGTTCTCACTTTGGTTTTTATGTAGGAAATATATATGATGGTATCTATCAACAGAGAGTAACTGCCTTTGATTTCCTCACTTGGACTACATAGAAAGTGTAAGACCTAAAAAGAGTTTAATGTAATTATCATTGTAGAAAAAGAACAAGATCAGCTGACAAGATCTGATTAGTTAAATGTTTTTCCTTTTTGTTGTGCTTCCAAAAAGAAGAGACAGGCTGTCCTTAACAGGCTATCCTTAAGAAAGAGACAGGTTATCGGTAGAACAAGGTGGTTGAAAAGTAAATGGTTCTCATCTTCCAGTGCTAAAAAAACTCATTTGATTTTTGTTTTGCTTCTCTACTGAGTTGACTCATTAGGTGAAATATAGACATAGCGGTATGTTTATACTTTATGTATACTTTACAAATATGTAATACTTTACAAACAGTAGTTTCATTTACAGTTGATTATGAATTACAGGCTGGTATTTTTTAGTAGCTTTCCTATCGTACTGGTAATTTTATTAATTGGCAAAATTAAGTTGTATTGACACTCTCTTTTTAAAAGAGAGCATGTGAAACTGGTTGGTAAAATGAAAAGGGTTACTGATTTGGGATTAGAAAACTGGGCTTCTAGATCCTACTTTGCCACTGAACAGCTATATGACTTCGTGCATATCTCTCTTCTCTGTCTCATTCTGACAACTTTCTGTGACTACTTACAACTGATCTAAGAAAATCCGACTAACATTTATTGATCTCTAGGAGAAAATGTTTTTACTAACAAGCAAAGGCTTTGGGCACAAGAATTTTATAAGTTATGCACTGCTGTACTGCTGTAAAGATTTACATTTTTTGGTGGTCCCTATTATATTCAACTGTCAAACATAACTGTTTAAATCCCAATTCTATATATGATCGTTATATGTTAGAGTGTTTCCAGCTACTGGAAAGAGAGTGGTGATGTGTGCTTCTGACCAATATATTACTATATTACCTGGAACATTACTGTATTAGTATATTGAACCATTCATGGCTGGCTGTTTAGTGCCAGAGCTCGTTATTGTTGTTATTTTTTTAATTATTGTGGTAATGATTTGTCTCTTGCCCTTACTAGATTATAAGTTCTGTGATGGCAAAACCGTGTGTCTGCTTTGCTTACAGATATAACTATAAAATGTACAATAGTATAATGCTTGCTATATAGGCACACAGATTTTGGTGAACATACGAAAAAAAATAGTAAATCAATAAATTAAATTCCTCACTTGTCAGTTTTTTGGCACATCACAGAATCATGGTCTGGTAGTGGTAAGAAAATTACTTGAGGTTTGCATGACAGTGGTTTCTATTGACACAGATAATTCAGGATTGAGTAAAGACAGAATTAAGACATCTGATTAACTGTAATGTTCAAGAAGTTTAACATCTTCTGAGATTAGTAAAATGAGTCATTTTAGTGTCTCGATTATTTAGACCCTGATATATATAATCTTTATTGTGATCAACTTCAATCATACATATCAGTGATCTGTAATGTTTAGCATATATTGAAGTCATACCACAGAAAAATTAATTTTTTACTTGGAAAAATTCTCATATGTTTGGTAATTCTAGGCAACCTGTCGGTCAACTGATTTAAACAGAATTTTTTTTAAGTAAAACATACCCCCGATAGAAAATTTTTTTCTTAGCTGAAAGATAATTTTCTTTACTCCTAGAGATTTTAGACATATGGTAAAACACAGAGTTTTTAAATAAATATTGCCATGCATGAATTGTGTCAGAGAGTTTACATAGTCATGCCTTGAGAATTGTGTTTTCTTAGTGGTTAATTACTAGCTTAAATGAATATTTCGTTTGATAATTTTCAATAACTAAAGTATCAAATTTCAAAGGTTTACTTATGTTCAGTTACTCTGACAAACAGGAATTTTCTTTGGAGATAGAATATAATAGATGTGAAACTAGACAACAATGCATTTTTTAATGAAAAAGAAAATGGTTTCTCATACTTTATATTAACAAAAGTGAGAAATGTCTAGTGTTTAAGTATATTTTTGTATGAGTGGAAGCAGGTTTTTCTTAGAAGCCAGTCTTTTGATGTGTGTGGTTTGTGAGGATTATTATTTAGAGTTTTCTGAACTTTCTCTTTTATTATTGATCTAGAAATGCCTCAACCTAGAATTGCAGAGTTTGGCTTCTTTTGTTGGATAACAGTGATTTAGGCTGTTGGACTGGGGAAGCTCACTTTTCCATGGAATTGAAATACGACATTATTTGTATAGGATTGACAAGTTTAGGATCGAAAGTAGAAGTACGACAGATTTCAAAACTTTGAGTGCCTCAAAACATCAGAACTGTGGATGTCTGCAAAGATACAAAATGCCACTTGATAAGTTTTTTCCCCAAATTATTTCAGACATCTTTTTATTTTATCTATTCCGCTTTGTTACAGTCATACAGGACCAAGTGGCTTATTTTCTGAGAATCCACTCTCAAGGTATCAACAATAAACAGGGACCTTCCCTAGGTTAAAGTTTATCTCAGATTAGAAATAGATTGATATTGTTACCAAATATTTCCTAAAATGCTCATTCAGCTGTGAATATTTGGAAAGCCTGCCAAAGTATTATTCTTTTCTAGATATGCTATTCATATCATGGCAGTTACATGCAACTAGAGACAGTCCTTTTAAAAATTCTGGGTCAAATTTGAAGAGTTTATCATCTATAAAAATGTATTAGCTTGATAGTTACTATTTTTGTCTAGGAATACAGGATAAGCTAGTGATATTTATCATAACTTTATGGTAAAATTTTAAAGATCATTGAAATCTGCCTTTCATTCAGATTTTCAAAATCTTAAAATAGTAGCACCCTCTTATGTATGGAATTTTGATATTTTAGAGTGGGCGATCTTTTTCAACTATGGCCCAAGGGCCAAATCCTGTCCTATTGTTTTTATTGGAACATGGCCACACCCAGTTGTTTATGTATTGTCTACAATGGCAAAGCTGAGTATGACAGACAGTGTAGCCTACAAAATCTAAAATATTGACTGTCTGGCTTTTTACAGGAAAAGTTTGCCACTCCGTGTTTTAGAATGAATAAGTTATCATAGGAATTAGATATTTATAATTTTGAAGATACGGGTTTTAAGGATTCTTCAGTTATTCCCAAGGATGGAACTGTTTTTAAGTCATGTGGAATATCTAGGAAGGTAGGCCAATTATTAGTGTCCCAGTGAGCCAAAGCCTTTAAAAAAAAAAAAACTTTTGTTAATCCATTCAAACACATTTCAATGGTTGAATTGAAAGAACAGTAAGAGATTAAAAATACACCTTCGTATTAATTCTGACCAAATCTAGGTGCCAATTTAAGGACATATCCTTGAAAATCACATGGGAATTCTACATTATGTGTATCAGATTGCTTAGTCTGCACCAAATTTACGCTGTGTGGATGTGCTTGGTTGGCTTTAAAATACCTTCCTTTTTTCTCTTAGCAGTAGCAAGACTTTTTTTACTGCTGAGTAGATTTGTTTATTCCTGCCTTAATTTCTTTCAGACCTTGGGTATGTCATTGTCATTATTGAATTGGACCTTTTAATAGAAAAATAACATAGAGGCACTCTAAAAACAGTGATATTGATAGTTCCATAATGATTACTATCAAATTGAAATTATATTTCTCAAACTTTGTAAATAATGTAAAAATACAGTATAAAGTAGATTTCTCATTGTACACTATATGCAGCTTATTGTATGTTAATAAAATAAAGTAACAAAAAAAATACAGTATAAAGTAGATTTCTCATTATACTTTTTCAAAATTCATTAAAGTAACCCCAGATGTAGATAGATGTGTAAATTCAGTATTAAAATCAACAAAGGTGATTTTTTTTTTTTTCCGTAACTTAAAGCATCTAAGGCCCCCGAGGGCAGCCCAAAACATGTAATGGAGAATTCCTGGTTCCTTTACTTGTTTTATTCACTTCTTTAAGTCAGTTAATGATGGTTTGTAAGACCAAGAAAAACTGAGGATAGAGGGACAGAAAAGAAGGGGTTTAATAGAAGAGGAAATGTGAGCAAAGAAGTGTTCTTATTCACTAAAATAAATAAGATGGTACATGAGAAGTGGTCTGAATTCAAGTCAGTTTAGGGATAGGTTTAAGTATTTGAAAGTTCTTCTTTCATAAACTGATAGTTTTACCTTTTTAAATTTTTTATTGAGGTATAGTTGATGTATAATATTATATGAGTTTCAGGTATACAATATAGTGATTCACAATTTTTAAAGGTTATAATCCATTTATAGTTCTTATAAAGTATTAGCTATATTCTTTGTGTTGTAAAACATATCCTTGTAGCCTATTTTATACATAGTGGTCTGAACCTCTTAATCCCCTGCCCAAATTGCCCCTCCCTCCTTCCCTCTCTGCACTGATAACCACTAGCTTGTTCTGTGTCTGAGTCTGTTTCTTTTTTGTTATATTCACTAGTTTATTTCATTTTTTAGATTCCACATACAAGTGATCTCACACAGTATTTGTCTTTCTCTGTCTGACTTATTTTCACTTAGCATAATAATACCCTACAAGTCCATCCATGTAGCAAATGGCAAAATTTCATTTCTTTTTATGGCTGTGTAGTATTGCTGTGTGTGTGTGTACTCAATATATGTGTGTGTGTGTGTGTGTGTGTATATGTACATATATATGTATATACCACATTTTCTTTATCCATTCATCTTTTGATGGACACTTAGGTTGCTTCCATATCTTGGCAACTGTGAATAATGCTGCTGTGAACACTGGAATACATGTATCTTTTTAAAATTAGTATTTTTTTGGATCTACACCCAGGAATGGAATTACTGGGCCATATGGTAGTTCTATTTTTAATTTTTTGAGAAGCCTCCATACCATTTTCCACAACTGCACCAATTTACGTTTTCACCAATAGTGTAGGAGGGTTCCCTTTTCTCCACATCCTCACCAACATTTGTTACTTGTGGTCTTTTTGATGGATAGTAGCCTTTCTGACAGCTGTGAGTTTATAGCTCATTGTGGTTTTAATTTGCATTTCTCTGGTGATTAACGATGATGAGCATCTTTTCATGTGCCTGTTGGCCATCTGTATGTTGTCTTTAGAAAAAAGTCTGTTCAGGTCTTTTGTTTGTTTTTTTGATGTTGAGTTGTATGAGCTGTTTGTATTTTGGATATTAACCCCTTATGGGTCATATCACTTGCAAATATTTTCTCGCATTCAGTTTGTTGTCTTTTTGTTTTGTTGATTGTTTCCTTTGCTCTGCAAAAGCCTTTAAATTTAATTAGGTCCCAGGATAATTTTAAAATTTATTTAATTACCCCAATATTGACTATTATTTCATGATATTTAAAATATATATGTAAGCAAAATTTATATGTAGAAACACTTAAGTATATAAACTCATTTATATAAAATTGTATTTATTAAAAATTATAGAAAATACATTTATGTGTAAATTTATATATTATATAATCCTGATTACATTATAAAATTTTAAAATTTTGTTTTTGTATGGTTAGACCTTGATAATAACATAGCATAACAGTAGGAAATTATACAGGAACATAAGTTTAAGTCATTTGAGCTTAGTGACAACATTTACTAACATTTAGCCTAAGTAACATTTGAATTGTCTGTGTGTATACATATATACGTATAAATAGGTAGATACATCAATTGAGTTGAATTTCATAGCACAAGTGTTTGGTACAGTAAAAATCATCATTGGAACCTGCCTTTTAATTACATTTTTAAAATCTGAAAATACTAGCAATTCTTTCATGTATGGAAAATAGGTAATATTCCCACTGGGTAATTACCTTTAGATTTTTATTAGATTTTACTCATCTCCTTTGTTTTATCATTTATCATTTTTTTAAATTAATTTATTTTTGTCTATGTTGGGTCTTTGTTACTGTGCATGGGCTTTCTCTGCTTGTGGCAGGTGGGGGCTACTCTTCATTGTGATGCACAGGCTTCTCATAGCGGTGGCTTCTCTTGTTGCGAGGCACAGGCTATAAGCACATGGGCTTCAGTAGTTGTGGAATGCGGGCTCAGTAGTGGTCCTGCACAGGCTTAGCTGCTCTGCAGCATGTGGGATCTTCCCAGACCAGGGACTGAACCCATGTCCCCTGCATTGGCAGGTGGATTCTTAACCACTGCGCCACCAGGGAAGTCCTGTCATTCATAAGATTTTAATGGTTCTTATCATATTAGAGGAATCCATTTTTTAGATGTTTCTAAATTTTAAAATTTTAATTTCAGTAACTTTTTCCTGAGGAAGAAAGTAAGATCTTTCATTTCTTTTTCCAAATCCACAGATAGCTTTTGTAAGATAAACACTGTTTGGAACAATTATGTTTTGATTGTTATTAACTAATTTAAAGAAAAATCTGATTTATTAATTACAATTCTAAATAAGTGAATTTTCCAGTAATCTCTCACAAATAAAACCCATAAAATATTAATCTCAGAAATTTTAGAAATTTTGTTATATATACATTAATTTAATGGAGGCATGTAAAAAATTCTTTAAAATGTTTTAAAGAGTGGGATGTAAACATTTAATGTAAGCGTCACCACCAGCAAAGTATTAATATCAACTTTTTTTTTATTCAGTAAATGGCTCATTTTTTTCTGTTTTATCCTAAATCTTAAACTGCAGTTACAGAGTATTTAGTGGCACAGGGTGTCCATGATAGAATTTTACTTTTAGTTAGAGATTATTTGTGAAATGTGTGCCCTGGAGTGTAGAGAGCTATGAAGAAGTCATATATTTTGCTGGGTTTTCTAACTCTGGGGAACAGTATTCTGCAGCAGCAGGATTTGGTCATGTTTGATTACTGATCTTGCTCCGTTCTGTCTTCTTTATGTGCTGCCACTGCTGACTCCTCTACTATTAATGGGTTTAACTTTATAATATCAACTTTTGCAACAAAATGCCTGCTATGTATAGGATACTGAAGGAACAAAAAGTGAATAAAATGGGTCCCTCCTTAGAGATCCTTATTATCTAGAGGAATTCTTTTTAGACACTAAACTCCATAATAAGAAAAAAACATCAGGTCTGTCTTATTTACCACAGTATCCCCAGAATTTAGCACAGTGCCTGATACATAGTAGGTGCTCAGGATTTAAATAAGTTAAAAAAAAAAAAAAAATCCCTTAAAAAAAACTGTATTTTTTAAGTTATCTAGCAGTGATGTGTCATTCAGTAGTCATTTAAGATAGTTCTAGTTTCCTAATTTAATTTTTCCTGCTCCCTACTATGAATGGGTATTGGTTGGTGATAATATAATTTAGTTGATATAAAACAATGAGATCTCTGCAAACCTGCAGTTTTTCTATTATTCACTACCTGGAAATCCTTTATACTTCTGGCAAAAAAAAATCAGAGAAGTTCACATGGCATGGCCACTTAACATTTTTGCATGTGACTTTTAGAATTGCCATCCATGTTTTCATAGGATCATGTTTTACATTTCTCTGGATAAATTTCAGAAATAGTCATTCTTTGTTTTAGAAAGTCAGATAGGGATAAAGATAAAAATACGTTATTTGATTCATTATTTTATACTTGGAATTTTAAAATGTAGGGGAAATTATAAAATAATAAAGAAGAAAACAGAGGAAGGTTCTCTGAATTCAGGGAAGGGAAAAATTAGATTATTTGTGATCTCCATAAGAACAAACATCAAAGCTGTCTTTATTTACCAGAATAATGACTTTCAGTTCACCACTGACTTCATGAATTTTATTTGAAACAAATCCTTCTAAGGTTTTTTTATTGATTCCATGGACCTGCATATAAGTGTGGGATTTGTTAGGATGTTTATCAAAACTGGCAAGGTGGCTGCATAGTCAGAAGTTGCATATCTAATAATGGAAATTGTATGAACTACCTGAGGATTCTTTTTGACACTAGTCCTTACCCTGGTAGTCAGATAATTAAGAGCTTGGGGTATGGATTTCTGATGAACGAGTATAATGTCTTTAAAAAAAATTTTTTTTGATATAAAGAAACAGTAGCATTCTCCTTATGGGTACACCTTTATATATTTTAATAGTAAGATGGACAAGTTAGGCCCTCCACTTCGAACTGGAAGACATGTGCAAAGGTTGTATGACAGTGATACAAAATCAGACAGTGCCATCAAAAGACATGAGTTATTACCCATTTACAAGTAAGTATTTGTAACTCAGTTTGGTTAATCTTTCTCCAGTATTTCCTTAAAGGCTTTATATAATGGAATACTATAAATTTGTACATTCCTATACGTATATTTTTTTAATTTTAATTTTTAAGCCAAAAGTACTAAATAATCTTCTAGGATTTATAACACCTTGATTTTTGATGAACATTTCTGCTGTTCTAAGTCTGTTTTTAGAGCATTCATTTTATTCCATTAAATTTTAATTTTTAGAGGCTTGAAATAGTCACCTTCAATAATTGTTATTTTTATGAAGTTATTTTTTAGTAGTGATATTTTTAAAAAGAATATAGGGAATATTATATCGTATGTTATATAACACTGCTAGGTTATCTTTTAGTTAAGCAGATGATAAATTATTATATAAAAGCAGGAAAAAAGAGATCTTAGAGAACATTTGATCCAGGGGTCCTCAGTCTTTTTGTTAGGTGGTTACAAATTCCACATACCACAGGGAAAGGGTACGATACTGCCAGGCGCACTCCCCTCTCTGGACTGGCCTAGCAGACTGAGGACTAGTTTGGGCCCCAAACCAAGTCTAGCCCTGTCATCTTAAAATGATGAACTTAGGGTGTCATAAATTAATTAAAATTGAAAAAATGTTATTATATAGAGTTCACTTAGTTAACTTTAAACTAAGGCCTACTACAACATTCTCTTACCAATAAATAATAATAAATTTAACTAGATATACAAAAAAAGATGGGAAAAGTCTTTTTGATATATTAGCAGGCATCATGTGTTATTTTTAAGTAGTTAGTGATAAATCCTAAAAGGCAGAATTTGTGCCCTGAGCCTTTTTCCTTTGTGCTGCTGCTCTCTGTACCCTCTGAAGCAGATCTCAAAGAAACAGTGATTAGCAGTGAGGTAGATTTAAGTGTAGTTTCAAAATTAAACCTTCTTTTTATTACTGCTTGAACTATAGCAGGCAGATTGTAGATACATAATAAAGGTAGCACTTTTCAGACCCTGGCCAGGAAGAAAAATGTCTTGACTGTGTGATACTGGGGTAACATGTTTTAAGTACTGATCAAAACAGTTCTACCCAGTCTTCTTAAGAATGGTTCTCGACATTCCAGTTCTGCCTCATAGAAGATGTTACTAAAAATACACAATAGGTGTTGAATAATGGCAGCTGTTATTGATAACCTTATGTATTTCTCCAATTTTTTATTTTCTAATTACTTGAATAAAGTATTGATACAAAGTTGTGTGTGTATATGTGCATGGGTATGTTTGTATTATCTGTATATCTCATGTACATATTATGTGAAGGAGGTAGGATTTCTAACAAGACTATTCTAGAGCTGGAAAAAAAAAGTGTCCTTCCTGTTCCTCTTATGACTCTTACTTGCAGAAATTGACATCGTTTGGCAATGAATTTTCAGAGATTGAATTCCTAAAAAGGCATGAGATAGTTTTACAACCTCCTTAGAGGGGCTGTATAAAAGTAGAGTAGAATACATCTCATGAATGGACTTGCAGTGAGCATTTGAAGGCCATTTGAAGAGGTTCAGGGTAACCCCTCCATACACCAACTTGATTCTTGTCCAAGTTTAGAAACAATTTAACTATGCAAAGCAGCCTCCCTTTGAATGATAGCATTGCACATTGAATGTAAGAGTTGTAATAAGACCCACCTAAATTCAAGTTCAAGTACTCAAGTTCAGATATTTGAGAACCTCCAACAGAAAGACATTTTTTAAAGTGTTCTGCTTGATCATATACAACATTGCTTATCTCTGAAATGAAAAGATTTGACTAAATTTATAAAGAAGGGGAGGGAACTAACGCTTGATTGAACATCTTACCCCTGGTTCTGCAACATACTGACTGTGTCTGTCACCTTGGGTAAGTTACTTAACTACTCTTTGCCTCAGTTGCCTCCTTTGTAAAATGGAATTGTTAATCCTTCCTACTTCATAGGATTATTATGAGGAGTAAATAAATTTTAAATGAGGCAATTAGAAATGTAGCTACACCAAAGGTAGTAAGCACTGTTATATAAATGTTAACTTGTAGTAGCAATAGCCATAGTAGTAATAATAGTATTACCATCATTACCATCAACTATGCTAAATGTCTATATAAATGACAAGTTATGTCTCTATCTTCCTATAAGATAAGCTATGATGGTCACATTTTATAAATGAGGGAACTTGGACACAAGAGAGGTTGCCACTGCCACAAAGTTGCTCAGTAGCAGTTGGTATTTGAATCCAGATTCATCTAAATTCCAAAGCCTATGCTTTTACCATTATTACCTCATATAGCCTTCTGAGCTTTCTTTGATTCCAAAAATTTCAGAAAGAGAATTTAGTGATAATCTAACCAAAACTCCTTCTTTACTGGTAACAGCCCAGGCTGTGTAGTTGGTAAAATTAAATCTTTATATTAGCCCCCTTATTTTAGTTGCTCTTCCAAGAACAGACTTTCATAAATAGAATATTATCCTTTTTTTAACCACATCTCATACTCTTAACATTATTATTTAACAGTTATTCATAGTCATTTAATGAAACATATCTCTATTTTGAGAGAACTATAAATTTAAACTTTAAAAAATTTGAAGCCTTTTAGAATGATTAACTTATAAATTTCATGTCGAGAGTACATATTTTAAAGGATTTTATGTGCCATCAGGATAATGTTAGTAAATGCAAAATGCTTTGGTTTATCCTTAGTATTAAGGATTTCAGATTTGAAATAATCATTTGGATTTTAATCTTTTGAATTTACCTCTCTACAGCTTCTAATTATTTTTCTAATCATGTAAATAAGCAATTTGAGAAAGAAATGCTCACTATTCAATAGTTTTTTTCATTATGCCATTTCTTCCTCTCTTCTAGAGCTAACATCAAACCTCGAAATTCCACACCACCTAGTTTGGCTCGAAATCCTGCCTCAGGTGTGCTTACAAGCAGAAGAAAAACATATACTGAGAACTACATGGCCAGGTATATTTAACTCTGATATTCTAATAACTAAAATAAAAATGAGGATATATTGTTTTCTAAGGACCATATACAAAAATTTCTATCAGGCTACTTACAGAAAATCTAATTTTTACCTTGCTATATTATTTAATAATTTGGCTTTTATGTTATACACTAAAGAAATAGTTTGTGCATAAATAATGTTTTCTCATACCTTGTAGTTATAATTTTTGTGCTAAATACTCAAGACAGTTTATTCACTTCCACTGGATGCATTTGAGTTTTTTATGTCTTAATTTTAACTGCAGCATGGTTATTTTTACCCCTACAAATTGAATAATAGACCCTTTATACCACTGCTATTATAATTTCCAGCAGCATTTTAATACATTTAATTCCCCTGCTGAGATTGTGATTATCCATGTACTTCCCTTTCTAATCTGTCACAATATTTGTACAGCTTCGACACTCACTCTGTTTTTAATCATATAATGAAATCATTTGTTATAAATATTTATTTTTTATATGTCTCCCGATTTATTCCAGAAAGTTTTAAAGAAAGGTACAGAAGGCCATGATGTATAGTGAGGTATAACATTTTTTTTAAAATGAAAGAATAGGTAAAGGAAAGAGGAGAATTAAAAGATACAGTGGAAAAAGCAGTGGGATTAGTCCACAAAATGTGTATCATGAGACCCTGTAGTTAGGCTAGCCCTGGGCCACAAAGTAGGGTCTAAACTTTGTCATAGAAGTCAGAGTGCAGGAGAAGATAGTGGTTAGTTACATAAATCATGATGTCTAAAACAGAGAAATAAATCACTTTCTCTGTGAAAGTACAACTAGTCCTGAGGCCTCAAAGGTTCTCCTGTGATTTCTCATAGTGGGGCACTGAATAACTTAGTGGTTAACTTCTTAATTAACATCTCTACAGAATCCATACTAAATTTGTCAACGGATTTCCTAGGGTGTTTTTTTTTAAGATGCCCTCCATGCAAGCCTATAACATGACATCCTGTGATTCACCAAAACCTGTTGTGATGTGTATTATGTGTAACTATATATATTGTCTGTTTCTGTTGTAAGTATGTGACATGTACACATTCATTATTCAGATTTAATCCAGGGATAGATTTTTAAGTATCTAAGATGCTAGCTCTCCATCCTGGTTGCCCATTAGAAAGAAGCATCTGTGGAGCTTTCTAAAAATGAACATGTCAAGGTCCCTCCCAGAGATTTTGATTTCTTTAGTTTGAAGAGTAGTCTCTAGGCATCTGCCATTCAGAAAGTTATAAAAATGATGCCTATGCCTAAGATGAGAACCGTAGAGGAATTGGTGAATTGCTGTCTTTTCAGCAGCTAGGTTCTTTAATAAATTGTTTCACCTGAGGTTTTAATACGTGTTAAATATCAAAGAAGTGAACTTATGTTTCTTGGAGTCCTGGAGTGTGGCTGTACTTTTGGTTGTATATGTATGGAACCATGTGTTTTAAATCAATGCTGAGTATAAGATTACTGTTGTTGTAAAATGGAAAACTTAATCAATGCATATGCTTGAATATAAGGATAGACAAAAGAGGTAGACAAAAGAAGTGTCAGCAGGCAGCAGCAAAAAACACATTAAATGTTTGGGTTATTCTTTTTTTTTTGTTCTTTTTAGAGCTTTATATGTGATAGGAAGCCCTGGGCCTTAGTTACTTGACTTATGCTCTGCCCTCATCTCAGACAGAAATAATTATAACTATAACAGATGGAGAATTCTCAGACTTACTTTTCTGAAAGTGTGATGGACTACATTTCCAGGACAACTCTTCCACCCAAAACACTAGAAATGCTTGATAAAAAAGAAAAAATATCTTTCTGAATATATAGCTTAGCTCTCAGAAAAGTAAGGGAAACTTCTATAGAACAAAAATATGATGAAAGCTAGAGGTCAAATAGGCAAATTAACTGTGACACTGTAACTGCATTTGAGGTTTTCAGTAATCTTCACTACATAGAGGTTTGGGTTTTAAGGTCATTGTGGGAGAGAGGAGTTGACTTTTGGGACTTGTACAAAATAGAGTGTTAAAAGCAATCTTCCCTTACCCTTCCTGCCATGCCTCTTTCTCTAAGCCAAGATTCTTGAAAGGTTCAGCATGGAGTCTTCTTAGACTCAGCCAGAGATATTTATATGACAGTATATTACATTTGTCATTGGAATTGTTTGCAGAAGTATGGGATAACAGCAGGGTAGCATCAGGTGTTTCTCTTTCATTGGAGCCCTTGCAGCAGTCCTAGAGCTCGTCTTCCTTGGCTGTCTGACAGCTTAGGTGTGAGAGAATAAGATCTCATAGGTAGGTGTAGGGATGCTTTAGTTAGAAATCTTTTTTCCCCAAAGGGAACCAGTATCTCATATAACAGTTTCATAGGCATAGCTTCCAGGTTATCCTGAGGGATATATCCAGTTTCAATAGACTACATATAAGCACCATGGCCTAGAAACACAGCTAGCATTTCACCTATGTTGGGTTTTCATTAAACAGAGCTAGGAAGTTATCCCAAGGTCAGATATGTCCACAGAAAAGGAGAAAGAGTTGTAATCCTTCTCTCACAGTATTCAAAGGGTTACCTCTCAGTAGAAGGATGGACTAGGAAAAAAATTTTTTTTACCAACCAGGAATAAGAGACTCCAAGGAAACTTGTCTGTCTCAGCCATGGCTCAGAAGGATGTGAGAATCCCACTGATAATTCACAACTATAAGTGCACTTTCCCATGGTTTAAGGTTTGAAAGTACAGCATCTTCATATTCTAAGAAATTCTTAACTGAAAAACTAACTTAGATACTCTTAGCTTAAGAGCTTCCTCGGAGCTATTAAAAACAAAAGCAAAAAAAAAAAAAAGCAAAAGCAAAGAGAATCATCTTTGGTGTGAAATGCTGTTAACCCAGGCCTCCTGATTCTCACAGGTAAACAAACATGAGCTTGCAATTCTGAATTACAGAACACACCTGGAAATTTCAAACTATACGAGGAAACAAGAAATCAGTCATGAGTGAGAGCACAAAAACAAACACGTGCCCCATGACTTAAGATATTGAAATCATCAGACATTGCTTATAAAATAAGTCAGTTTGAAGTATATAAAGAAATAAGACAGGGAATTGAAGTCATTAACAGTGACCGTATACTATCACAAAAAGATTAGAGCATCTCTACAAAAGAATCAAACAATTCAATGTAAGGGGGAAAAAAAAACCTTAAAAGATGGTGTTTAAATTGTAGGTTAGACTCAGCTGAAGAAGAGAGACGTGAACTAGAGGAAAGATTTAAAGACATTATCTAGAGTGTAGTCCTAGGAGAGAAGGAAGATGTGAGAGAAATTAAAAATCATGCGTGGTAAAATAAGGTCTAAGATTTGTTGAATCAAAGGTTGAAAGAAGAAAATAGAGCCAACATTTGAATAATTTATACCTGAATATAATCCAGAATTAATGAAAAACATGAGTTCTCATAATCAAAGAACAACAATCCCAAGCAGGACAAATAAAATGAAAATAACATGTAGATGCATTGTAATGAAACTTGGGAAGACAGACCATGAGAAGGTCTTAAAAGCAGCTGCAGAGAAAGGACATTGCTTAGACAACATGAGGATCACCCAGATAGTACAGAGCTCACTTGAAACACTTGGAGCCAGTTCAGTGGAATCGACACGTTCAGGGTGCGGAGGAAAAATAACTGTTGACCTTGGATTGTATACCACCTGAACCAGTGGTTCTCAAGCTTCAGAGTGCATCAGAATCACCTAGAGCACTAATTTTAACATAGCTTGTTGGCCCCACCCGAGGATTTTGGATTCAGTGGGTCTGGAGTGGAAGACAAGTTTGCATTTTTAGTAAGTTCTCATGTGATGCTGCTTCTGCCAGATTAAGGACATCACTTTGTGAACCACTGAGCTAAACTGTCAGTCCAAGAATGGAAATGAAATAAAGGTATTTTCAGACAAAAAATATTGAGAAACTTGGCCATCTATAGACCGTGACTGAAAGAACATCCAAAAGCAGTTCCTTGGGAAAGAGTAAAGTGTCCAAAAGAGGAGGAATTCTGCAAGGCAGACTGGTGAGCGAAGAAATTGGTAATTAAATAAATCTAAACTAATAGTGAATACATGAAATAATAAAGATAAAACAGAAATTAATGAAATAAAAAGGTTATAATGGAGAGCATTAAGGAAGAAAACTGGTGGTCAAATAGGAGCTTCCTCCCAGATGGTGCTCAGCAGCTGCTAGAGATCCTGATTAGACCGCTAGATCTGAATCTCGGCTTCTGCACACATCTTTGTTGGCAGGAGGTAGAATGGGAACTTTAGGATTCTGGGTGATACTTCACCTTTAATTAATTTAAATTCTTATCACTGCTGTCATCAGATTGAATTTTGTCAGGCCATTTATTCTAATTCAGTCGTCACAACATGCTGAAAACCCATCATTCTTCATCCCCTCTACTGAAGTCCTAAGGGCTGGAACCAATCTCTGCCACCCTGTACCACATCCATTTTTGCCTTATTGTTTTCTAGCTGACATGCTGTATATGTTATATATGCCATTTATCTTGTCTTCTGCATAAAACTGTAAGCTCCTTAGGCACAGAGATTTTTATCTGTTTTGTTACTGCTCTAACTCTAGGATCAAGAGAAGTATTAATACTTTACATAAAGTAGGCTCCCAGTAAATTTTTTTAATGAGTAAGTGAATGAATAATACATGATGATGAAGACTCACAAAACAAAAAATTTGGTTCATTTAAAATGATAAATTAACCTTCTCAAGATGAATCAACAAAAAAGTAGAGATGGTACAAATAATTTGCAGAATGAAAAGAGGAATGCAACTACGGATGCAGCAGAAATTTAAAATTATAAGAACAACTTTTTGCCAGTAACTTGAAACTTATCACTGAAAACTGATTTCAAATTAACTAGAAATTATAATCATTAAAGAAATTGAATCAGTCATTAAACTACACCTGCTTCCTCACTACACATGAGTGCACGTGTGTGCACATATACACACAAAATGGGCTCTTGTTAGTTTCGCATAGTGAGTTCTACCAAACTTTTCCAGAGGAAGGAGGTGAAAAACAACATTCTTCAACTTCTTTTCAAAGGTTAGTAAAACCTTGATATCCAGACCATGATCAATCTTACTTAGAAACTTGAAAATACATATAAAAATCTCCAAGAAATGTATCAAACCCAATTCACAGAATATGATTGATTTAACATTAGAAAGTCTATTGATATAATTTATCACATCAACAGATGAAAGGATTAAAAAGTATTTGTCATGTATATGATTTACCACCTGTTTTTGATTTTTAAAAAAACTCTTAGAAAATTGGTAATAGAAGGGAATGTCATTAAATCAACCAGAACATTAGATTTACTAGAACCGTCTATCACTCTTCATATTTAATAGTGACATGTAAGAAGCATTTTCTATAGAAGCAGAAATAACACAAGAATGTCAGGTATAATTTCTATTTTAATCTGGCTAATGTAGTAAAACAAAAAAAATTAAAATTATAAGACATGGAAATAAGGACACAAAACTGTTTTTATAATGATCATATATAGAATACCCAAAAAAGACTAATGAATAAATAATAATGAAGCCTTTTAATAACTTTGCTGGTTTGGATATACTGATGTGTATTGAAAGTTACTTGCAGTCTGTTTATCAGCAACAAACAGAAAATGCAGTCTTTAGAAGTACCCACATACAAATTCAAAGAATATAGGAATTGATTTAAAAACCAAGCAAGAAGTTTAATTTTGATGGAGAAAATTACAAAACTTCAAAGATGTTAAAACCTAAGTAGAATATACCTTCTGTATAAAATAGAAAATTCAATATTTTAAAGCTTCTTGCAGAGCTGTCTGTTCTCCCCTAAATCAGTGTGTAAGTTCAGTGCAATTTTCAAAGTTTGTGAATCCTGATCAGTTCTTTTCCTATGAAAGAACAAAAGCATAACATTAGCCAAGACAAGTTAAAGAATAATGCATGAATGATTTATGAAGCTATAGTAATTAAAGCGTGATTCTGATTCAGGGATAGACAGAACAACAGATCGTGATGGAGTGGTTAGAAAAAAACCCCATGGATTTTTTTTATCTGAACTAGAAGAATATTAACAATGAGATTAAACAAGCTTTTAGGTATGCTTAGTATTATGCTGTGTTTCCCAGGGCTTACAGATTGAAAACTACTGACATGAACTTTGTGTTTCTACTGTATTTCTGTACCTCTCCAGGCCAGATGGAGACTATATCTCTTCACTTAATGGCGGAAACCTTAAAGGCATTGAAGGAAATTCAATGGCACACTTACCAAAATTCTGCCATGAGTGTGGGACTAAATATCCTGTAGAACGGGCAAAGTTCTGCTGCGAATGTGGCGTTCGAAGAATGGTTCTGTGAACAGAATCCAAAAAGAGCTTAGTCCAGAATTTTATGACTGTTGCTGCTTGGATATCTAGAGCACTTCCCCTAGTGATTTTGTGCTAAAGTTATTCAAAATACCTTTTTTTCAACAATTTTTGGAGCATAATCCTTTGGCTGTGTAATGTGTGTTTGTATGTATGTGTGTATACATATACTGTATATAGTAAATACCTGACAACCTAAACTGTGCCATTCAAGGAAATATTCACTTATCAGTCAGAAAAGAATTTCAAGTGGAATCATTAACTTAGGTATTACTTTTCTGTTGTTAAAGCACATTGAATATACCTCCACAAACTCTCAAACACTAGTGCTTAGCCCTTTAAGTTTTAGAATGATCATTACTTTGAGGAAAAATCAGAATAAACATTTTTGTTATTGGTGCCTATTTTCAGATAGTATCATCGTAGGATGGGATGCTTGGAATTTTGGAACTGAAGAGAATATGTTTAGTTACAATTAGTTATGTGAGGTCATTTTCCTGTAGAGCTCTGTAATAATTAATTTTATAAATGTTTTTTTAAAAAGAAAAGGAAAAAAACCCCTGTGGTCTGTGTTGCCCATTGCTCAGTATATTATTGATTACAAATTTAGAAATCTTTACTCAGTTCTTTAAAATGTAATCATGCAATTTTCTTTTCAGAGACACAAGGCTGAAAATACAAATCTATCTTATTCTGGTTATAGGTGAATTTTTTTTAACTCAGTGTGTATTAGTTGAACATACATTCTTTCTACTTCTAATTGTCTTCAGATTTCACTTTTTTCCTTTCTTTTCCATAACCTCATGTCTGAAGAGTAGTTTTAATTTGCTACTTTATTTTTGCAAACTTTGCATATTATTTAATAGAAGATGCACAAAATTCCTTGCAAAATCTTGCTTTTATATCTATGTACTTGAATATAGAAGAATTTAAATTAATAGATTTTAAAACAAACCATCTCCCTTAATAGATAATAACTCCAATAATTAATCATTAGTGTAGGGCATGCAGGTGAAAAGAATTTGAATTTTCGTCACTTGAAGTATAATTATATGTAGTTATGGGTAGGTTAAGAGAACATCTAATTTTTCCTACTTATATTTTCTTTCTACTGTTTAGGGCTGAAGCACCATTCATATCACAGTAGAGACCACTGAAAATGCATTACTTTAATAGATAGCTGATTTATTATGTAATTAAACATTCACAAAAATGTAATTATACTTTAACTTTGACTAAAATACAGCTTTTAATCATTGTCACTTTCAGTGTAACATAGTATTTAGTAGTCGATATCTTTGCTTGCTTGTGCAGCCACACTCAGTAATTCAGTAGTAGTTTCTGATGAATCAAACCTAACAGAGCCTTGATCTTATTATAAAGGTACAAGCAAATCCTTTTTTAGGCAATTTCTAACTTCTTATTTATGATTCTGATCAGTTGTAAGGATCATTGTAGAAATTTGTGGCTTATAACTTTCTCTGAAATTTATTTATACTTTATCATTTTATTCATTAGCTTTTTTGTTTTTTGTTTTTTTTTCATTTGGGCAGGGGATAACTTGGTGGTAATGGGAATTATTATTTACCTTATAGTTTCTTTGCTGACTTTCTATTAATTTTTTTTTTCTGGTTGCCTTTATTCCATCGTATATACTGGTCAAAAGGAAGGGTCAAAGATGAAAAAAAATTTATTACAGCTTATTCCATCAACTAGAATAAGCTGTAATAAATTTAGGAGAGTAATGTATATATTAGGATTCCATTTCAATAGTTTATGTTCTTCTGTTCTAATTATTATAAATCATATGAAGAAGAATTTTAAACTCTTGTTTTATCTAGAATTGAGCACTATTTTCTTTCAAATATATTTTTAAAGATCACATCTTTTGTCAGCCCAAGGAAGGGCTAAGTAAATGAGCTTAAATTAAACAAAATGGCACATGTTTGTTTCTCACTGAATTTTACTGTAGCAAGTAAATGTACTACATGGGAATGAGTTGGTAAGAAATCATCTAATTCCAGAACCCAGAAATTATTATAAACAGTAAGTAGGTGAAATGTATTTATGAATTATGGAACATGTTGATGCAATGTATTTAAATGCATTTGTATGTTACTTGCATATATTCTCATGTTGATTTGTTGTGCAATAGTTCACTTTTTAAAAAATTTTCCTAGGTCTATGCATCATTTATTTTATTTTTATTTATTTTCATAAGTATTTTCCAATGTAGAATAAAAAGATGATTGTAAGCATAAATTAAAAATGTAAAAATTGCTTATATAATATTCTGAAAGTTATTAGCTTGGAAAAAGTAAGATTATTATGGCTGCTGTTGTCTCTTGTTCACTCTGTTTTTTTCTTACAAATAACGTCTTCATTTTTGAACCTATTCAATAAAGACATGAAGCAAAAAAATGCTAGTTGGCTTTCATTGATGTCTTATTTTTTATCCAGTCACGGGTAGAAAGATAGGAATGTACTGAAAGATAAAGAAAATATTCAAAGTCAAGACACAGACTTTTTAATGAGAAAAGAGTTTTCATTGTCAGTTTTTTTGTGCTGTCAGCTTTTAAAGGAATTATTACTATTTTACTGAATTGAAGTGTTTTATAACTTCGAAGATTTTAAATATGTTTCTTCACAAGATTTTGAAGGCATAGAAACATTTTCTTCATAGCCAATAAAGTTTAGCAGTTGAAAACATTAGGGAAATGAAGGTTGATATGAAACATTGTGGATATACAGTTCAATGGCAAAAAGTATTTGTGATGAATACTTAGTGATTTAGATCATCATATTTAAAATTTTAAACAAGAGCTATCTCTAGTGAAAATATGATCAGATTAGACTAGACATGTTTAATTTGCACTCAATTTTCCTTAGGCTAGCAGTGAATACTTTCTACCATGAATAGAAGCTCAGGGAATGAAAAACTAATAGAACAAGTACCAGGTACATAGCTACAGAAAGTCAGCAGAACTCTTGTGTCTTCATTAGCATTGTAGATATATTTTTGTATGCTAAGTATATTTTTAGGTTTATAATGGTGAGTGCTCTTATTATTGAATAGAGCAGAAGAGAATCATTGAAACAAAGTTTATGATAGCCACACTGATTTTTATTTTCATTTAGAAAATTTTTAGTTAAATATATTCATGATACTCATTATTTCTATACAATTTTGCTTTTATATGTGAATTGCGTTTTTGCCACTAGAGGGTGCTTTTGGATAATTTAATATTGCCAACCTCAAGTTTATTTAAGACCTCTCAGCAATAAGTATGTTTTTTTTGATAACATGAAATTACAGAGATTTATATATAGTTTTTTTGCTGTTTCTTTTGTTGTGATTTTAATAACCTGTATGTTTTTTGTTTGTTTTTAAGAAACCGAGTCTAGCTCATTTTAGGCTCCAGCCTGGCAGTTTTTTATAGAAATATCTCATATTAACACCTCATATAATTTTGTTAACAAAATTATGCATCTCAAACATTACTCATGCACATTACCAAATAATTCTGTATAACTTTAACATTTCATCTTACTTATATAACAGTTATAATCTCCTTTAAGATGGGGATTTTTTTTTCCTTAGATCATCTAGCCTTAACATTATCTAACATATGCAAGTGACATCGATTTAAATAGGAGCTAAATAAGTAGTTAGACCAACTAATGTAAGATGCACAAAGCTAAAACTTTATGAACATTTAAAAAATGCTTTATATGTTCTTGATTCTATGAAATGCTAGGAATCAAGAGACAGAAGTACAATATGATTTAGTCCCTGTCCTAAAGTTGATGATTTGTTTGGAGAAGCCATTACATAAACAGACAATTACAACTTAGGACAAAAAGAAAGGTTCTTTTTTTTTTTTAATTGAAGTATAGTTGATTTACAATGTTGTGAAAGGATTCATTTTAATGGAATTGTATTATAAAATGCTTTATAAGTACTGAAGCTTCTTATCACAAGTCATGCAGTTGACCATTTCCTAGTTGTTTTTTTTCTTTTTTCCCTTTCCCTGTCCCAATGCTTAGGAGAAAACTTGGTAGACTATAAGTGGGAGCTGCACTAGCTTTTAGTGGGAAAAAGGCAAGTGACAATGGGGAAGGATATGGGTGGGGCAGGGTGTGTCAGAGCCGCAAAACATGAACTACTTGGACTGTCCTGACGACTGAAGAAAATCATTATTGAGTACAAGTTACTGATAATTCCAGCTGTTCAGTCTTACCTTACATAACTCTTCACTTTCATTTTCGCTGTCCTTTTATTTTTCCTCTCTCTGCTCAACGCCTCCATTTCTATGTGTATTTTGAGTCTGCAACAATAAGGCCAGGAATAGGAGGCTGCCAGTAGTGGTGAGTATATTATACTTGACAATGAAATGCTGATTTTCATTCATCAAACCAGTGACCTTAAATTATAATAAAATTGAAAACTGCCTGGGGCATTAAGATGAATGCCCTTATCCACTGATGGTGGAGATATAAATTGATGATACTTTTTGAAGAAGTTGACTTTATTTTAAAAGCCTTTAAAATACACATGCCTCATAACCCAGTAATTTTATTTCTAAGATGTATTCTTTCTTGAAGGAGTAATCTGAAGAAAAATAATTTATGCAGAACACATTTAATAGTATTATTATTTGTAGTGATAAAAATTAATCTAGTAAGTTAATAAAGCACTTTCAAACAACTTTCAATGGCATGATGAGGTTTTGTTTTATAATTAGGACAAAAAGCTAGCCTAAAATAGTAAATGTGTATAATATATGATTACAGTTATGTATGTAAAAGATTGCACAGATAAAAGGCTTGAAGTATATTCCTGATTATATTGTGCTATTTCTAATAAGTATTTGTTATATATTCTTTATGTTTTATGTATTGTCAATTTTTAAATGAATATATGACTTTTTTAATCTTTAAAAAATGAAGAGGGTTATGTTTTTCAGAATCACTTGCATTTGATAATAGTTTATTTAAAATACTGCCTCATCTTCGTTTTCTGACATTCATAAATGTAAATGATAGCCCTTGTAATGTAGTTAAACTAGTTTGTTTCTGATATCGTTGTTGTTGAAAGTGGTTTCTGTCAACTCTATGTATAACTTTAATAAGATAATTTTTCTTGAATTTTACTCAAATTATATTCTGATATAGCCCTTGCCCCCCTTAACTGTTTATCACCTGTGATTTGAAGAGTCCAAGGAATACAAGTGAATTTTTAATTTATAGAGCATAAAATAAAAATTAAACCTGGTCTAAATATTTCAGAGGTTTTATTTTTTTGGCATTCTGTTGTTGAGCTGTGGGGGCAAAAATGTATGTGTGTGTATATATTTGAAACATTCAGATCTATTTTCACATACTTACCTATTATACTTTAAAACTTTAAAAGATTTTTTAAAGTTTTCTTGTTATTTTAGTCAAAAAGAATACTTTAAGAACCAGAAAGTTTTAAAAATATGTTTCCATTTTTACTAATCTTCCCAAACTTAAAGAGTCCTTATAGGGAAAATTCATATGTATCACACAAGAAACATCAGAAATTCTTTATTTTATTTTGAACACTAATTCGTCAAGGGTGATTCTCTTTGGAAACGTGCTATTCTGTTAATGTGAAAATTTAAAACAGGTTTGTTTTTCAATCTGTTATTTACTATAGACAAAATGAAACACCATTTGAATGAGCAACATGTGTGCTGGATCAGCTTTGTATCCTTGGTGAGGCGCTATATTCTCATGGTCTTTGCTTTTGATAAACAGTGTTATGGTTCTCCCTCGAGTATCACTAGAAAGATTGTTTCCCACTGATGCCATTAACAGAAAGCCGTTATATGAGGAGGAAGGGGACTTATCACTCACTGCCTTAGATACTTTAAGTAGAAAACTTGGAACCATACTAGAAGTTAAACATTGCTCAAAACATGTCTAGTAGTGAAAAATTACCTTGATCTATTTTAAACCTGAATTTTCTTATTATCTGTAATGGGCATTTGTCATGTTTGTGGCTAGCATCTTTCGTAAATCCTGAATTTGGTGAGTTTTCGGTATTGAATCCCATTGCCTCAAAACCGTAGCCAGAGTTTAGTTTTCCATCCTTTCTTGCCGCTAGGGAGTAGTCATGTGACCTTGGAACTACCAGACTCAGGTTCTGAAAGAAGTAATGTGAGGAAGCAGACGCTGTATAGTATCTGTTTTCTATTGAGGATGGTAGAGAGACACCGGGCCTTGAAGGGAATCGTGAAAGAGTCAAGAAGTGGCACCCTTATTGCAAGTTGTGACTACTTAATCTTTAACTCTGAACGAGTGACTATGCCAAGGGGAAAGCAGGAAGTACACACTGATACATCTGAAGAAGTCAAATGACATCAGAGGGATTAAAGGTAATGGGTTATTAAAATATCAGTATTGAATGATGCTTTTTGAACGGCAATTGGGAATCTTTACATTTGTATACACAGTATCTGTGACAGTGGCCCTAGAATGTGAGCCCAGAGCTTCAGATCTAAGTCCAAATGGTAAATGATTTAAAGTTGTGTTATCTTTAACTTTAAAGTTTAAAGTCACATATCCCAATGGTGGCACTTTAGCTCACTGTCCTCCACTGGAGTATTCTTTCATTATGATTTGGGCATTGTTTCTGGCTGAACAACTACCAGATTTGATTAGCTGGCTCTTCCAGAGATTCTGTGAATTACCCAGTAGCTTTTTTTTTTTTTTTAATTTATTTATTATTTTTTTGGGGGGGTACACCAAGTTCAATCATCTGTTTTTATATACATATCCCCGTATTCCCTCCCTCCCTCGACTCCCCCACCACCCTCCCTCGAGTCCCCCCCATCCTCCCCTTCCCAGTCCTCTAAGGCATCTTCCATTCTCGAGTTGAACACCATTTGTTATATAACAACTTCCCACTGGCTATCTATTTTACAGTTGGTAGTATATATATGTCTGTGCTACTCTCTCGCTTTGTCTCAGCTTCCCCTTCACCCCCCGCCCCCTCCCAAACCTCGAGTTCTCCAGTCCATTCTCTGCATCTGTGTCCTTATTCTTGTCACTGAGTTCATCAGTACCATTTTTAGATTCCGTATATGTGAGTTAGCATACAATATTTGTCTTTCTCTTTCTGACTTACTTCACTCTGTATGATAGACTCTAGGTCTATCCACCTCATTACATATAGCTCCATCTCATCCCTTTTTATAGCTCAGTAATATTCCGTTGTATATATATGCCTCATCTTCTTTATCCATTCATTTGTTGATGGGCATTTAGGTTGCTTCCATGTCCTGGCTATTGTAAATAGTGCTGCAATAAACATTATGGTACATGTTTCTTTTGGGATTATGGTTTTCTTTGGGTATATGCCCAGGAGTGGGATTACTGGATCATATAGTAGTTCTATTTGTAGATTTTTAAGGAACCTCCAAATTGTTTTCCATAGTGGCTGTACCAACTTACATTCCCACCAACAGTGCAAGAGAGTTCCCTTTTCTCCACATCCTCTCCAACATTTGTTGTTTCCAGATTTTGTGATGATGGCCATTCTGATCAGTGTGAGGTGATACCTCATTGTGGCTTTGACTTGCATTTCTCTGATGATGACTGATGTTGAGCATCTTTTCATGTGTTTGTTGGCCATCTGTATATCCTCTTTGGAGAAATGTCTATTTAGGTCTTCTGCCCATTTGTGGATTGGGTTATTTGCTTTTTTGGTATTAAACTTCATGAGCTGCTTGTATATTTTGGAGGTTAATCCTTTCTCCGTTGTTTCATAGGCAACTATTTTTTCCCATTCTGAGGGTTGCCTTCTAGTCTTGTTTATGGTTTCTTTCGTTGTGCAAAAGCTTTTAAGTTTCATGAGGTCCCATTTGTTTATTCTTGATTTTATTTCCATGATTCTAGGAGGTGGGTCAAAAAGGATCTTGCTTTGATGGATGTCATAGAGTGTTCTGCCCATGTTTTCCTCTAGGAGTTTTATAGTGTCTGGCCTTCCATGTAGGTCTTTAATCCATTTGGAGTTTATTTTTGTGTATGGTGTTAGGAAGTGTTCTAATTTCATTCTTTTACATGTAGCTGTCCAATTTTCCCAGCACCACTTATTGAAGAGGCTGTCTTTTTTCCATTGTATATTCGTGCCTCCTTTGTCAAAGATAAGGTGCCCATATGTGTTTGGGCTTACTTCTGAGTTCTCTATTCTATTCCATTGATCTACCTTTCTATTTTTGTGCCAGTACCATACTGTCTTGATCACTATGGCCTTGTAGTATAGTTTGAAGTCAGGAAGGCTGATTCCACCAACTCCATTTTTCCTTCTCAAGATTGCTTTGGCTATTCGGGGTCTTTTGCGTTTCCATACAAATCATAAGATTTCTTGCTCTAGTTCTGTGAAAAATGCCATTGGTAATCTGATCGGGATTGCATTGAATCTGTAAATTGCTTTGGGTAGTACAATCATTTTCACGATGTTGATTCTTCCAATCCAGGAACATGGTATGTCCCTCCATCTGTTTGCGTCATCTTTGATTTATTTCATCAATGTCTTAAAGTTTTCTGCATACAGATCTTTTGCCTCCTTAGGCAGGTTTTTTCCTAGATATTTTATTCTTTTGGTTGCAATGGTGAATGGGAGAGTTTCCTTAATTTCTCTTTCTGCTCTTCCATTGTTAGTGTATAGGAATGCAAGAGATTTCTGTGCATTAATTTTGTATCCTGCTACTTTACTAAATTCATCAATTAGTGCTAGCAGTTTTCTGGTAGAGTCTTTAGGGTTTTCTATGTATAATATCATGTCATCTGCAAAGAGTGACAATTTTACTTCTTCTTTTCCAATTTGGATTCCTTTTATTTCTTTTTCTTCTCTGATTGCTGTGGCTAAAACTTCCAAACCTATGTTGAATAATAATGGTGAGAGTGGACACCCTTGTCTTGTTCCTGTTCTTAGAGGGAATTCTTCCAGTTTTTCCCCATTGAGAACGATGTTGGCTTTTGGTTTCTCATATATGGCTTTTATTATGTTGAGGTAATTTCCTTCTATGCCCATTTTCTGGAGAGCTTTTGTCATAAATGGATATTGAACTTTGTCAAAAGCTTTTTCTGCATCTATTGAGATGATCATAAGGTGTTTATCCTTCAATTTGTTGATATGATGTATCACGTTGATTGATTTGTGTATATTAAAGAATCCCTGCATCCCAGGGATAAACCCCACTTGATCATGGTGTATGATTTTTTGAATGTGCTGTTGGATTCTGTTAGCTAGTATTTTGTTGAGGATTTTTGCATCTATATTCATCAGTGATATTGGTCTGTAATTTTCTTTTTTTGTGACATCTCCGCCTGCTTTTGGTATCAGGATGATGGTGGCCTCGTAGAATGAGTTTGGGAGTGTTCCACCTTCTGCAATATTTTGGAAGAGTTTGAGAAGGATAGGTGTTAGCTCTTCTCTAAATGTTTGATAGAATTCGCCCATGAATCCATCTGGTCCTGGGCTTTTGTGTGTTGGGAGATTTTTAATCACTGCCTCAATTTCCATACTTGTGATTGGTCTGTTCATAGTTTCTATCTCTACCTGGTTCAGTCTTAGAAGATTGTATTTTTCTAAGAATGTATCCATTTCTTCCAGGTTATCCAATTGATTGGCATATAGTTGCTTGTAGTTGTCTCTCATGATCTTTTGTATTTCTGAGGTGTCCATTGTTACTTCTCCTTTTTCATTTCTAATTCTGTTGATTTGCATCTTCTCCCTTTTTTTCTTGATGAGTCTGGCTAATGGTTTATCAATTTTGTTAATCTTCTCAAAGAACCAGTTTTATTAATTTTTGCTATGGCTTCCTTCCTTTCTTTTTCATTTATTTCTGCTCTGATCTTTATGATTTCTTTCCTTCTGCTCACTTTGGGGTTTCTTTGTTCTTCTTTTTCTAATTGTTTGAGGTGTAAGGTTAGGTTGTTTATTCAATAATTTTCTTGTTTCTTAAGGTAGGACTGTATTGCTATAAACTTCCCTCTTAGTACTGCTTTTGCTGCATCCCATAGGTTTTGGGTTGTTGTGTTTTCGTTGTCGTTTGTTTCTAGATATTTTTTGATTTCCTCTTTGATTTCTTTAGTGATTTCTTGGTTGTTTAAGAGTGAACTGTTTAGCCTCCATGTGTTTGTATTTTTTGCAGTTTTTTTCCTGTAATTGATATCTAGTCTCATGGCATTGTGGTCTGAGAAGATGCTTGATATGATTTCAATTTTCTTGAATTTGCTGAGGTTTGATTTGTGACCCAAGATGTGATCTATCCTGGAAAATGTTCCGTGTGCACTTGAGAAGAAAGTGTATTCTGTCGTTTTTGGATGGAATGTCGTATAAATATCAATTAAGTCGAGATGGTCTAATGTGTCATTTAAAGCTTGTGTGTCTTTATTTATTTTCTGTTTGGATGATCTGTCCATTGATGTAAGTGGGGTGTTCAAGTCTCCCACTATTATTGTGTTACTGTCGATGTCCCCTTTTATAGCTGTTAGCATTTGCCTTATGTATTGAGGTGCTCCTATGTTGGGAGCATAGATATTTACCATTGTGATATGTTCTTCTTGAATGGATCCCTTGATCATTATGTAGTGTCCTTCCCTGTCTCTTGTAATAGTCTTTACTTTCAAGTCTAATTTGTCTGATATGAGTATTGCTACTCCAGCTTTCTTTTGACTTCCATTTGCATGGAATATCTTTTTCCATCCCTTTCCTTTCAGTCTATATGTATCCCTTGGTCTGAAGTGGGTTTCTTGTAGGCAGCATACAGAAGGGTCTTGTTTGTGTATCCATTCAGCCAGTCTGTGTCTTTTGGTTGGAGCATTTAATCCATTTACATTTAAGGTGATTATTGACATGTGTGTTCCAATTACCATTTTCTTAATTGTTTTGGGTTTGTATTTGTAGGTGTTTTCCTTTTCTTGTGTGTCCTACTTAGAGAAGTTCCTTTAGCACTTGTTGTAGGGCTGGTTTGGTGGTGCTGAATTCTCTTAACTTTTGCTTGTCTGGAAGGCTTTTGGTTTCTTCCTCAAGTCTGAATGAGATTCTTGCTGGGTAGAGTATTCTTGGCTGTAGGTTTCTCTCTTCCAGGACTTTCAGTATATCCTGCCATTCCTTTCTGGCCTGCAGAGTTTCTGTAGAGAGGTCAGCTGTTATCCTTATGGGTTTTCCCTTATGTTATTTGTTGCTTTTCTTTTGCTGCTTTTAATATTTTTTCTTTGTGTTTAATTGTCATTAGTTTGATTAATATGTGCCTTGGTGTATTTCTCTTTGGGTTTATTCTGTATGGGACTCTCTGTGCTTCTTGGACTTGGTTAATTATTTCCTTTCCCATGTTGGGGAAGTTTTCCACTATAACCTCTTCAGATATTTTCTCAGACCCTTTCTTGTTTTCTTCTTCTTCTGGGATGCCTATAATTCGAATGTTGGTATGCTTAATGTTATCACTGAGGTCTCTGAGACTATTCTATTCTTTTTATTCTTTTTTCTTTTTCCTGCTCTGTGGCAGTTATTTCCCCCATTCTATCTTCCAACTCACTTATTCCTTCTTCTGCCTCAGTCATTCTGCTGGTTAGAGCATCTAGAGTATTTTTAATTTCAGTTATTTTGTTATCCATTGCTGTTTGTTTTTCTGAGTTCTTATGAACTGTTTCTTGTACTTTATTTTGTTATCAAGATTTTGTATCATTTTTACTATGATTACTCTGAATTCTTTTTCAGGCATTTTTCCTATTTCCTCCTCATTTATTTGGCCTTGTGGGTTTTTTTCCTGCTCCTTTGCCTGCATGGTGTTTCTTTGTTTCCTCATGGTTGTCCAGACTTTTGGGGTTGCTTGTCCTGGCGATAGAGGTGTTTATAGAAGACTGTCCAAGCCTCAGACTAATGTCAATGTGTTTGGTTACACAAATACTAAGTCTAGGAAACACATACATGTATAAGACACACAATTACTGAATCCATTAGGACATAAGGCTCTGGAAAGACCTGACAGAACCCCAGTATGCTATCAGATATTCAGAGAGAAACCCAGAAGAAATTGACAACTGAAACAGAACAAATCAGAGAGAAAAGCAAAAGCAAACTAACAAACAAATAACACCTTACACATACAAATACTAATCCAGGGAGATTTTGTAAGCTAGGATCAAATATAGAAAAGAGCCAGAGTACCACCAGACAGAATGGAGGTTCTCAGAATGAAATTAGACAATTATACTAAGAACTAAGATAAAGACAAAAACCTAATATTAAATACCAAGGCGGTGCATTATTTGGAGAGTAGAGCAAGAAGTCTGAGCAGATCGATAGTGTTGCTTATAAGTATGCTAAGATAAAATAAACTAAAAAATGATGGAAGAAAGGGGAACAGAAGACCGTAGTGTGATTGGAAATATGCAAATAAAAAGAAAGGAATAGAAATGTGTAAAAGATAGGGATGAAAGGAAAGTATGAGAGATATATTGTCCGTACTACCAAAAACTTAGCTAGAAATAGAAGTATATAAAAAGGCAAAAAAATAAAAATAGAATAAAAAATAGCATTAAAAATTAGGTTATAAAGCTTGTAGATTCCTTAGGACTAAGATCGTAATTAATAAAGGAAAAAAAAAGAAAAAGAAAAAAAATTCAGAACTGATCCCAGAATGGACCAGTTGAATAGGATTGATACTAATATTTCTGTTTCCTTAGAGTCTCAGCTATAAGTGTCCTTCTACTCGCCTTGGGTTTTTTTGCATTGTTCTGTGGCCAGCAGAGCTTCCTTTATTGTTCGTCTGTAAGAGTAGGTATGTGGGGAGGGAGAGGGTACGATAGTGGCTCTTTTCCCTGGGAGAGTGAGCAGTAGCGCACTGTTGTTTCAGTCGGGCTTGGAGGTGCCTGTTGCAGAGGGACGCCGGTGGCTCAGGTGTAAATGGAAAGTCTCAGAGTTGGGCCTCTCTCGGGGTTTTTTTTCTCGGCAGCCTCCCTGCTGCTGGCATTCCAAGGGGTTTTAATCTAGCCCCGCCCGAGTGCCTGAGGGTGCTTGTTATCCCTGAGCGCCTTAGGTGGCCCAAAGGGCGTCTCTCCACTGCCTGCTGCGGAGGCACGGAAAGAGAGAGGCTACGCCCGCGGCTCCTTCCCCCCACCCATGAGCCTGCAGCATCCAGCCGTCATCATGGCGGGGCAGCTCTCAGGGGCTGGCACTCCTTGCTGCCGACCTCTTCCCTCCTGTCCTCTCAGTCCGTCACCTTACTGGCAACAATTTTCTTCACCCTGAACCAGCTCTCCGGTTCCCACGCTCCCGCTCCCGGACCCTCTGTTCAGCTGTGGATCAACGTCTCGGTCCGGGAATGCTGAGCTGCGGTGTGGACCCTCCGTATGTTTCTCACTCCCTCCCGTCTGCCACAGCTCCGCCGCTTCACCCTCTTTGAGCCGTCGTAGATGCCTCCCTACCAGTTATGTCGGGCTCCTTGCTGTCCTTTTTGGTGTCTGAGGTTGTCTGCTGGTGTTCCGCTGGTTCTCTGTGGGAATTATTGTGTCCTTCAGTGCATTCCCAATGCATCTGTGGAGAGGGATGCACTCCACGTCCCTCTACTTCGCTGCCATCTTTTTTTTCCCCTCCTGAATTCCAGCCATACGACTGGATTTGGGTGAAAAGTAGATTTCAAAAAAACAGAACTAGATGGGTAATTCAATGCTGTGGCCACTTGGGTGGCAGGCCCTCCAGGCAGGTCCCGAGTTGGTGCGCAAAGGCAGCGGAGCGAAGAGCGCTTTCCTTCCTTGGAATGAAGACATCTGATGTCGCGCCCAGCCTGAGCTCAGCAATAAAGCTACCCAGTAGCTTTTAATAAATTATTTTTTGCTTAAACTAAGTAGACTGGGATCTGTTATTTTAACTCAAAAACTTTTCTATGGTAAAATTTGGTATCACTTTGTACCCACTTTTACAATGACTGTGGTTATGGGAGAAGTTCTTAAAACCATATTCTACAGCAGGGACTCTTCAATATACTCAGTTAAGACAGCTTTCCTCATCCCAATCATGGTGTCAGATAATCACAGACCGAATTTTAAGAAATATACTTTAACTTAATATAATTATATCCATCTGGCAGAGCTAATATGAGGATTATCACTAATGTGTATAAATCTTTGCCACAATGTCTGACACTTAGGTTCTCAATAAATGATATAAATTATTATGTAATTTTGGATATATGTACATGTTATATGTTCCTCAAATATTTAATTCGTATTATGTGCCAGGCACTATTCTAGGGGCAGTGAACAAAACAGTCAAAAGTCCCTGCCCTTTTGAAATTCACATTCTAGTGGAGGAAGATTGAAAATAAAGAAGATAAGTCAATAAATATATGTTACATTAGAATGTGATGAGTGCTATGGAGGAAAATGAAGCAGGAAGAGGCGGTGAGGATGAGACAGGGAGAGTGGAAGCGAGTTGCAGTTTTAAGCAGGGTGACATCATTGAGAAAGTGACCTTTGAGCACACAACTTAAAGAGGGGCGAGCCTTTACTGTTTATCTTTTTTGTTTACTGTGTTGAATTGTTTGTTGGATTGTTCCCCCTAATTTTAAGTGCTTTCTGTTAAGAGTATTTAATATCTTGAAGCATGCAGGTGGACAAGAGAGAAAAGTGTATTTCATGCAGATAATAAAAAAGAACAAAGGCTCTGAGGTAACTGGAATGGTGTGAGCAAGGAGCAGAAGATTGGAAACTTAAGGTAGCCAGACTGTTCATGCTATAGAGGCCACTAAAGTGACTTTGACTTACTCAGAGTAAGATAGGAGTAGGGAGTGAAGTGATCTGGCTTAAACATATAATCTGAATAGGTGTTCTTTGGCCCCTAAATGAATGAGAAATAAAAGGCAAAAGAAAATGTGTATTGATCAAATTAAATTCTCTTAACACTCAGCTTTCACAAAAGAATTACATGATACAATTTACAGTTGAAACAAACTTTCCAACCCCACCTGAGTATAACAGAAAAGGAGCTGTTTCCTCATTTCACAAGACTTCCCTACAGTCCTCTAATCTCCTCTCATTAGAAATAAAGCCCTGTTTGTTACTGACTCAACTATTTTGACTTAGGGAGGCAAAAGTGAGTCATTAATTTTACCTTCTTAATATAGTACCTAATATTCATAAACTTACATTTCATTCTTATTTCGTCATTCATCAAGGTATTGATAAAATAATCTCAACATAACCTTCAAATGTAAGGGACAGAGATCCTTCTAAGATACCTTGAAAAGCAGGAGGGAGGATTAATAAAAGATGCATGTGGATTAAAACTGGAAGGTCATTAAATCCTGAGGAAGCTCTAAGTATTGGTCCGTTTGCCAGCCACTATGCTTCTGTTAGCTCGTATGTCCATTCTCTAATTCCCTGTCTTCTTCACTCACTACTGTGTACCTTTCTTGTTCTAGCATTCCTTCAGCTTATCAGTGCCCAACTTAATAAAACCTTAAAACATTCTATTTCAGACTTACTTTGGGCAAATTTATTTGGGATTGTGGCTCAAATTTCTGGAACAGAGCACCTGAACAGGTTTCTCAAGCTATGAGACACATCACAGATCATTAGCCAGTCTATCAATTAGTTGTAATTTGGGCAGAAGTCATGGGTGGTGCAGGAGGTGTGGATTTGTTAGTAGCTTTGTCAGTATTAATCTCATGCAGAGATTCTCAATGGCAATAGACAAACCTCTGGGAAATATGTATCCAAATTTTCTGATGATGGAGTGGAGTAGTGTATAGTTTAAAAAAGCAAATTCATTATACCTGTTATTCTCATAGTACCTCAAAAAGTAAAGCTTGACAACATTTTGGCTGGTGGGGCTATGCTGAAGGTAAATTAAGAATTTAAAAGGTGAGATTTTGGAAGTTTCTACAAGACTTCTATTTACAGATAACATGATTGTCTGTAGAAAATCTCAAGGAATCTACCAAAAAAACCCAGAACTTATAAGTTTAGTTCTAACAAGGTCATAAGGTACAAGGACAATACACAAAAGTCAGTTAATCCTATATACCAGCAATAAACACTAGGGATTTGAATTTTAATCCTACATACCAGCAATAAACACTGGGGATTTGAATTTTAAAATTCAGGCATACACACATACACACACACACACACACACACAGTTATGCATAAATGTAACAAAATATGTGTATGCTAAAAACTATAAGACACTGATGAAAAAACTCAAAAGTCTAAGGAAATATAGTGTGTTTATTAATTCAAAGAATAAACATAGTATAGATGTCAGTTCTCTGCAATTGAATCAATACAATCTCAATCAAAATTCCAGCAAGTTTTTGGGGTTTTTTTTTGGGGGGGGGGGGATTTTTTTTTTTCTGGTTTGACAGTCTGATTCTAAAATGTATATGAAGAGGCAAAGGCAAAAGAACTAGAATAGGCAAAACAATTCTGAAAAATAAAAACTTGGAGGACTCATTCAACCTAATTTCTAGCTATTATAAAGCCACAATAATCAAGTCAGTGTGGTGGTGTTGGAGAAAAGATAGACATTTAGATCATTGGAACAGAATAAATTATCCATAACTTGATCCACACAAATACAGTCAACTGAATTTTACAGAAGTACAAAGGCAATTCAGTTGATAAAGTATATTCTTTTCAACAAATGGCAAATGATTGTATGTCCATTTGCAAAAAAAAAAAAGACACTTAATACACACTTTATATTCAAAACTAATTCAAAATGAGTCCTGGACCTAACTTTAAAACATATGACTAAAAACTTTTAGGACAGTGGTTTCAACTGTTTTTCTGGGACATTTTGGCAATGGCTAGAGACATTTTTGATTGTCACTGTTTGGGAGAGGATGCTATTGGTGTCTAGTGAGTAGAGACCAGGGAAGCTGCTAAATATCCTACAAGGTACAGCATAGCCACACCCACAACAAATAAAGCTAATTTTTTAGTTTGGTTAAATGTACTATGGTTTTGTAAGATATTAGCATTAGAGGAAACTTGGTAAAGGGTGTATGGGAACACGCTGTACTATCTTTGCAACCCTTCTATACATCTAAAAATGATTTCAAACTAAAAAGTAAAGCTGTGTGTCACTACTTTAGGGGATCACACTACTTTAAAGTCAAACATTTGGTAATTTCATAATTTATTTCCATGACAGAAACATGTACTATAGCTAAAGTATTCTGTTTTGATCTCTGTTGCAAAATGACTTGAATCCTTCAATGAAATTAATTAAATGTGTAAATATTGCCAGTCATGTATAAATGTTAAAATTTTTGAGACTAATAAAATATTTTCAAATTTCTCTTCAAAAGGGGTCTTCCTTGATTAACCTAAAATACCACCTCTTTCCACCATTCTGTTTTTTTTTTTTTTTTCTTTTCCTTTAGAACTTATTTTCTGTAGTAATTTTGTTTACTTAATTTTTACTGTTTCCTCTCCTGGAATATATGCTTCATGAAAGCACAGACTTTGTTATACCCATAGGACCAGGACTGTCACATTAGAGATGGATACTTAATAAGTATTTGTTGAGTGAATGAATTATCTGTATTTGTGTTGCATCTTCCTGTTAAGTGGTCAATATTCAAAAGTTGGAGCTCCTGAATACATTAGTCCCAACCCTAGTAATTTCCCCTAAGTGACTGTAGCAACTCTTTCCTAAGCAGAAAGATGTATTGGTCTACACTTTTAAGATTTTTCACAGCAAAAGATGAATCCATTTTCTCCTTTCTGTTGGGAATGCCAGACAAGGAGATGACAGAGTAAATAAATGTTGTTTTGTACTTTTCTGGCCAATCTTTCTGGTTCTGCTAGAAGGCTTTTACCTCATATTATTGGATGCTCTGCAAACTGAGCTCCTTTTATTTGTGATAACATTTGGACCATTTCTAGAACAATTTATTAAGATTTTCTTCTAATTAAATTTTTAAGTAAAATATTCCTGTTGAAACCAGATTATTTCAGACGTAACAAAATTTGTGATAAGCATCCAAGATGGAAAGTGGCAAACACGTGTCTGTTTCCCACATGGTAGCATTGAGTTATTTGGTGATTGAGTTATTTGTTGAGCGGAGCAGTCGAGGCACAAATGAAGGAATCATCAGCCACACCTGGGAAGGTGTGAAAAGGCTTCAGAAAGGATGGGACCCTTAGAATGAGTATTGAAAGAAAATGAGTAAATCAGCATTCAAGGGTAGCGAAAATTAAATTGTGAATATTGCCACTTGTTTACATTTTCTTCATTTTAAATGTGATGGAAAAGTAACTCACTTTTAGGATAGTATCTTAAAGAACACTAACCACTCCCCAACTTAGAAAATTTCTTATACAGAAAAATGTAAATCTTTCTTACCATTTTGTATGGAGAGGTTGCAAAACAAACCACAGTTTATTCATAAACCAGAGTAACCATTTTTGCATCTTTCTCAGATACTAATTTTGTAGATCTGGGTGAATACATATATTTTGATATTTAAACGTTAAAACATGTTGGAATTGGCAATGATCAATGTATCTACCTATTTTGTTTCTCTTAGCATATATTTCCGGAGATCCTATTAGGTCAGAGTCAAGACAAAGATGTTTCACAACTAATAACAGTTAAAAATCAAAGTTCCATTGACATTGTGAGAAGATGAAGTTGTGAGATCATATTCATTTAAAGTCATTATGTTGTTGCTAGCACTAATTGATGAGTTTAGTAAAGTAGCAGGATACAAAATTAATGCACAGAAATCTCTTGCATTCCTATACACTAACAACGGAAGAGCAGAAAGAGAAATTAAGGAAACTCTCCCATTCACCACTGCAACCAAAAGAATAAAATACCTAGGAATAAACCTGCCTAAGGAGGCAAAAGATCTGTATGCAGAAAACTTTAAGACATTGATGAAAGAAATCAAAGACGATACAAACAGATGGAGGGACATACCATGTTCCTGGATTGGAAGAATCAACATCGTGAAAATGACTGTACTACCCAAAGCAATTTACAGATTCAATGCAGTCCCGATCAAATTACCAATGGCATTTTTCACAGAACTAGAGCAAGAAATCTTATGATTTGTATGGAAACGCAAAAGACCCCGAATAGCCAAAGCAATCTTGAGAAGGAAAAATGGAGTTGGTGGAATCAGCCTTCCTGACTTCAAACTATACTACAAGGTCATACTGATCAAGACAGTATGGTACTGGCACAAAAATAGAAAGGAAGATCAATGGAATAGAATAGAGAACTCAGAAGTAAGCCCAAACACATATGGGCACCTTATCTTTGACAAAGGAGGCACGAATATACAATGGAAAAAAGACAGCCTCTTCAATAAGTGGTGCTGGGGAAATTGGACAGCTACATGTAAAAGAATGAAATTAGAACACTTCCTAACACCATACACAAAAATAAACTCCAAATGGATTAAAGACCTACATGGAAGGCCAGACACTATAAAACTCCTAGAGGAAAACATGGGCAGAACACTCTATGACATCCATCAAAGCAAGATCCTTTTTAACCCACCTCCTAGAATCATGGAAATAAAATCAAGAATAAACAAATGGGACCTCATGAAACTTAAAAGCTTTTGCACAGCAAAAGAAACCATAAACAAGACTAAAAGGCAACCCTCAGAATGGGAAAAAATAATTGCCTATGAAACAACGGAGAAAGGATTAACCTCCAAAATATACAAGCAGCTCATGAAGTTTAATACCAAAAAAGCAAATAACCCAATCCACAAATGGGCAGAAGACCTAAATAGACATTTCTCCAGAGAAGACATACAGATGGCCAACAAACACATGAAAAGATGCTCAACATCAGTCATCATCAGAGAAATGCAAGTCAAAGCCACAATGAGGTATCACCTCACACTGATCAGAATGGCCATCATCACAAAATCTGGAAACAACAAATGTTGGAGAGGGTGTGGAGAAAAGGGAACTCTCTTGCACTGTTGGTAGGAATGTAAGTTGGTACAGCCACTATGGAAAACAATTTGGAGGTTCCTTAAAAATCTACAAATAGAACTACCATATGATCCAGTAATCCCACCCCTGGGCATATACCCAAAGAAAACCATAATCCCAAAAGAAACATGTACCATAATGTTTATTGCAGCACTATTTACAATATCCAGGACATGGAAGCAACCTAAATGCCCATCAACAAATGAATGGATACAGAAGATGTGGCATATATATACAATGGAATATTACTGAGCTATAAAAAGGGATGAGATGGAGCTATATGTAATGAGGTGGATAGAACTACAGTCTGTCATACAGAGTGAAGTAAGTCAGAAAGAGAAAGACAAATATTGTATGCTAACTCACATATATGGAATTTAAAAATGGTACTGATGAACTCAGTGACAAGAACAAGGAAGCAGATGCAGAGAATGGACTGGAGAACTCGAGGTTTGGAGGGGGCGGGGGGTGAAGGGGAAGCTGAGACAAAGCGAGAGAGTAGCACAGACATATATATACTACCAACTGTAAAGTAGATAGTCAGTGGGAAGTTGTTGTATAACAAAGGGATTCCAACTCGAGGATGGAAGATGCCTTAGAGGACTGGGGCGGGGAGGGTGGGGGGGACTCGAGGCGGGGGGGGGGAGTCAAGGAAGGGAGGGAATACGGGGATATATGTATAAAAACAGTTGATTGAACTTGGTGTACCCCCCCCAAAATAAAAAAAGTCATTATGTTGTATGACCCTTACCTATCTTAAAGTAATCTGTATTGTAGAAATGTATTTTCTGGATTATTTACATAGGTTTTATTAATGGATTTACAATTCATCTTTATTAACCACCATATGTGTGGCTTTATCCATTAGGTGCTGAAGGAAACAAAAGGTCATACATTCTTTCAAGGGAGAGAAAACATTTTAAACAAATGTGAATAGAAAAATCAATAATAATTGTATTTAAGATAAAATAGTAAGATGAATATGATCAAATAATACTGCACGATACAGGCAATTAAGTGCTATGGGCAACTAAAGGAAGAAACATTAACATGAGAGGCAGACTGTGGAGATATTGCAGGTCCAGTTCCAGACCACCACAATAAAGTGAGTCACATGAATGTTTTTGGTTTCCCAGTGCATGTAAAAGTTATGTTTACACTATACTGTAGTCTATTAAGTATGAAATAGCATTGTGTCCAAAAAAACAATGTACATACCTTAATTAAAAATACTTTATTGATAAAAAATGCTAACCATCATCTGAGCTTTCAGTGAGTCAATCTTTTTGCAATAGTAACATCAAAGATCACAGATTACCATAACATAATAATAATAATAAAGTTTGAAATGTTGCAAGATTTACCAAAATGTAACCAGAGACATGAAGTGAGCAAATGCTATTGCAAAAAATTAGTACAGATAAACTTGTTTGACACAGGATTGCCACAAATTTTCAATTTGTAAAAAACCCATCCATGAAGCACAATAAAGGAAGCATAATAAAACAATTTTATGCCTTATCTACAATTATCATGGAAGCCATAGCAATTGAGAAGAAAGGAATTAAGATGCCCTTTGAAGTCTGAGCAGGATCTGAATAGAATTTGGAAGAACTTTCTAAGGAGTAACAGCATAATGACCAAAGACATGAAGATTGCATAGACAGAGTGCTATAAAGACTGTCTAACTTAGAGTATAAGATGTATGTTTCTGGAGAAATATTTACAGTAGGTGTGATGAAATGTCCTTAAACTGGCTGTCAATGAAAGAATGGCTTAAAGAAAAGAAACACCTCTAAGTTGTAACAGAACTATCAAAATCCTAAAAGGAGTATTTCCTTCAGCAGATTCCTTTAAAGCTTGTTGTAAAAGACTTTTAACTGAGTTTCTTTGTAGAAAGCAATATTCCTCAAAGTGTGATAGGTTAATGGTTTTTACATAGAAGTGTTCCGTAATCAAATTTTGGAAATGCTATGTTAGTATTAAACAGTTTTTAAAAAAGCTTTATGAGTTTACAGAGCTTTTAAATTACTTATGTGAATTATGAGTCTCCAAGAAAAAATAATCTGACCTCAGGACTCAGAATTCTCTGGGGTTTTATTATTATTATTATTACATTAAATTTTTAAATTATTTTTGGCGTGTTGGGTCGTCGTTGCTACACGCAGGCTTTCGCTAGTTGTGGTGAGCGGGGCTACTCTTCCTTGCGGTGTGCAGGCTTCTCATTGCAGTGGCTTCTCTTGTTGCAGAGCATAGGCTCTAGACACGAGGGCTCAGTAGTTGTGGTGCAAGGGCTTAGTTGCTCAGGGGTATGTGTGATCTTCCTGGACCAGGGACTGAACCCGTGTCCCTTGCAATGGCAGGCAATTCTTAACCACTGTGCCACCAGGGAGGTCCCTATTATTATTTCTAAGAATCAGTAAGTTTTAAGGTTTCTTGGGACAAACTTTAGAAAATGCTGATTGAAAGCATCCATGTACATATTTGAAAGAAAATGTTTATTGAGATAAAACGAGTCTAAATGGGGCATAGAAATGATAAAAAAATATAATATCCATTATTAAGCAGCCTGCTTGTCTTTACTTACCTTGCTAGCAGCTAGGAAACAAAGATGTGAAATATAACAATAAAGCCTAGGTATTTTTTTCCAAGCATTTGACACATTATGCTGAATAAAAGTTTTTGAGTGTGAATTTTCACTAAACTTCAGTTCTATCATAAACAAATGATAAAAATCAAGGTCAAATGTTAAAATCAAAAGGAAGAAAAATTTTAATAGCTTCTAACAAAAGCATTTTAAAGTATCATTCCTTATTTTGCCACAGTCTCAGAATTTTTTTCAACACTATTAGGAATGTTATAGACAGCCTTCAAGGAAACAGTTTAAAGAACAGTTTTAAGAGTTTCCCTTTAGAAACTTAAAATTTCCCCATTTCATAGCTGATGAGTTTACCTATAGCACCAATTCAGCAGGATGGAGACGTACCACTAGCTACCCTGTTTTGTGGTGGAAGGAGACATAGCCTACTTTGAAAAGTCCGTTTGAAGACAAAGCATGGTGAAGAATCATTTGCTCCTAAAAAGTGTTAGTAAACTCCCTTTTCTGGAGTTAATAATGAAAACCCAACAGAAGACATAGTTGGGGCAATGCCTCATTAATGAGGTAATCAGTGAATTCTATAGAATTGTCCGTACAATTCTAGACAGCTGTCTGTACCAATGAGGAGGAAACTCCAGATGGGTTGGGGAGAGTGAGAAAGAGATGCAGAGAGACAGACACGAACTGAGAGGAAGGTCTTACCGCCCGCCACACATTGAGGATGGCACCTGGGCATCATCTGCTGATCAAATAAAGCCAGTCAGCTCTTAACCAGGTGGTGAGGAGGCTGTGGTGGCTGTTTTAGAACTCTTGGCCTGCCTAGAATAGTGTTTTCAGTTCCCTTTAGAAGTGAGTGAAGACTGTTGGCAAACCTCTCTAAGCCGGGTCTGGTATATACAAAAGTTTCTTTAAAAAGATTAAAATTTAACATAGGAAGTAACTAGTGTTTCTGTTCTTATACAGTTTGGGGATCCAGGTCTCATGTACATTCTCAGTAATAAAGGATTAAAGGTTACATTTTAATGACAGTGAGAAATCAAATAGTGGTGCAATATTAAAAATCTTGGTCTTAAAAAATTCTGTTGGGAGAATTCCCAGGCGTTTCAGTGGTTAGAACTCCGTACTTCCACCGCAAGGGGCCCGGGTTCGATCCCTGCTTGGGGAACTAAGATCCTGCAAGCCGCACAGTATGGCCAAAAAACAAAACAAACAAAAATCCTGATTCATTAACTGAATCTGACAGTGTTAATACATAGGTCATTTATTATCAAAGGAGAAATGTTATCCAAACTAAGCAATTGTAATACTGTATGAAAACATTTTTATATACAGATATAGTGTCAAAATTAAATATATACATTCTATTAATTAAAAGGCCAACATATATTATTCTCTTAAAAATATACTTCCCAAATTGGAAACTCATTTAGACAAATTTTATTAACACATAAATGACAAAAGGAACTCAGTACTATGGTTTAGCATCCTTAGAACAGATGACTTTCCATTTTGTGAAATTACACTTTACTTTCATTTTAAAATATCTGTTATTTATTAAAGGCACTGTGTTATACATTCATGTTTAATTACATCTCTCAGTTATCTTGGACTCCTTTACGCTACCACTTCTTTAACCTCCATGACTCTTGTTCTCATGGGCCTTATCCATATCTCACTGTTAACTCTGAAACATTTCCAGCACAAACGACAACAATTTCCACTCTCATTGCAGTATACTGATGCACAGTGGGCCATAAGACTATTTTGGTAATAATGAAATGTTAATTTTTAATCCTTGTAACCTTTATATATTTCACAGAATTCATATGTCTTCTGAAAATTTCAAACAGGTTTAAAAAGTATTATTGCAACTAATATCTTACATGGATTGTCTTACAAAAATCAGCTCAGAATTAATACCGATTGATATATGTCCTCATACATGTGAAATAGTTTGTTGATTGCAGCGTTTGGTTTCCACTGTTTATGTCCATCTTCTAGTACTACAGTAAGGATTTCTCAATTGCTGTAATCCGTTTTTACCAGGATGCATTCAGTAACTTCCAGGAGGCATTCTATCCTGGAAAATTGCATGAGCAGATAGATTCTTGGAGGATACAAATAAAGCTCTTAAGTTTTTATATTGCCACTCCATATTTTTTCAGTGTTCTTTAGCGCCCCTCAAAATTTTATTCCAACAAGTTTTTATCTTTTGTAGTAGTATCTTTAGAAAACACAGGTCATTCTGTTTTCTCTGTTCCTTTAAAGATTTATTGTCTTCCTAGAGAAATACATAAAAAAAGTGTTTAAGTTCACAGTTTTATAAAAATATACATTTTAAAATATTCACTCTTTAATTTCCATTATGATAGGTTATACTAAAACTGTGATTTAATTAAAAAGGAGAATCTTGAATGATATTTTTTAAAACCATGGTTTCTAACTATAATTGTGATCACTGATGTGCAGGAAAGTCAAGGTTGTTACGGTTTAAGATTTAGGATTAACTGAAGAGCTATGTCAAGTGGCTGTCGTTTTCACCACTGCAACAATGGACTAAGAATGCTGTTTCAACTTTTGTGAGAAATATTTGTACATTATTCAATTGAGTTTTTTATAATGGGAAATATATTTTTTATGGAAGGAATAATCAATACTGAAAATACGCAGTTTATTTTGGCAAAGATGATTAATAAGGATATACCTGATTAAACCTGTTTCCTGGTCTTCACTAGAGTATGGAAGATGCCTGCCTCATAAGCTAGTTTTCAGCCCCTGACAAAAATCTTAAAAAGGGCTACCTGTACAACCTACAGAAAGTGAAGAAAGAGATACCTCACATGGAATAGACATGTAAGAGAGCAGCTGTGCATATACTCAGTTATATTTCCATGAGTCCCTGGGAAGAGGATTAGCACAGGGTAGAGTAATTTCTTCATTTCATAACAATCAGTTATTGGGTGTTTTCTAGGTCAGATATTGTGCTCAGTACTATATATACATTATTTTATTTTATCTACTTAATAACTATGAAATTGATGATTTCACCTTTCACATTTGAGGAAACTGAGATACAAAGAGGGTAAATAAACTGCCATGGTCACATATCAAGTAAGTACAATGACTGGGTCCTGAGCTTGTTTGTCCTATTTTTAGTTTAGTCACATTCAGATCTCTTTTCTCTATATATTTAGTAACACTAACACATACCTTTTAAATAATGCATTTAAAAGATTAGAAGACAGATTTCAAAGATAAATATGAAGGAGAATTTCTCACATTCTTTTTAATGAGCGTCCCAGGACATCTTTAAAAAGTACAAATTGAAGTTTATGTGACTAAGCAGGTTTGAAATACATAGATGTGAACATTTCATGACTTTTCCTCAAAGATCAAGACTGAACATTCATTAAAAAGACAAAAAAAAAAAAACAAAGAACCACGATTTTCCCTCTGTAATCCTGCGAACACAGATGTTATCTCCTTTTTCTAAACTTTCTTTCCAAATTCTCTTAGCCAGAGGCCCTGAATGTATGTATATTGCTCAGGTTTTCGTTTCAACTATTTCACTTCAGGTGGAATTCCTAGGGCTTCCTGAGTCACAGGGTGTGCAGACTCACCCTGCTTCTCCAAGAGGATTAAGGAATTTTCATACTCATATATATATACATGTATATACATATATATGTCAAATGATAATGAAAATGTGAAAGAAGAATCTATCACTCTCATGAACCAGATGTGTTCATTTTTCCATGTCTCATCCTAGTTAATATCATTGTAATGTCTAATCAGATTTAATTAAATATTCTGACTTTTTCATTTATATTTTCTACATCGCTGTACAGTTTTGCATAATAACCTAATAGAATGTGTGTAAATATATATAAATATAGAGTATTCATATACTACTATATATATACAGAATATACTGTACAGTCTATACTAATAAAATAGGTATAAAATGGGTTCTCATTTTTAATATGTATTTCTTTACTAGGGTGGCTTCTTTTCTTTGCATCTTGTTTTCTAGTTTATTTTCTCCTATGTAGTTTGTTCATATCCTTTGCTTGTTACCTACTAAGGTTTTAATTTTATTTCTTTTTAAAAAATTAATGCTCTGATATGTTCCCTAGTTTCTTTAATTTTAAAATAGTGGTTTTTAAAAATGTAGTTTAAAGGGATCCAATTTCTAAGGGGTACCTCCCTTCTCCTTTTACCAACATTATAATGAATATTTTCAAAACCTAGCATATAAAAGGAAACAATTCAAAGAGAAATATTAAGAAATTAAGTTGAGTAAAAAGCTGATTAAAAAAAGAAAAATATACAGTTACTCTTACCAAATTTTTAGTTGGTTGGGCTTCAACCAGGGAAGTTGGTTTTCTTCCTTTACCCTTAAAAACAGTCATATTTACAATATTGATTATTAATCCTTTATTACTTCTTCCATTAATGTAGTTGCTAATCTTGATATTACTCTCAGTTCATCTAATCTATTTGAATATGTACTTTAAAGTATTTATTGTTAGCATGGCAGAATACTAGTTTCAGTTAGAAATAGAGTATCAGGGAAAAAGGAGAAACAAGAGAGATTAGTCTTTTGAATACCCTGTATCCATAATTTTGCAAATATGCCCAGCACTGTGTTAATTGCTGTGAGGTATGAAAAACTCATGTAGAAGAGTATACTAACTGAGACAAAACTAGTGTTTTAATCAACATGAAAATAACATTAGCATTAAGTTGTTAAATCCTGACCATAAATTGTATTAAGCTTTACCCATAAGAAGCAAAATGGAATACACAACAGTAAAAAGCTTGTAACATGCCTAACTCATGGAGAAAATTCAATGTAGCTGACCGTCTTTAACGTCTTGCCTTCTCATTTCAAGAAAAAGGTGAATTGTATCAGGTTAATCTTGTAACGTAATTTTATGTAATTTCACGATTTAAATTACTTGTGTATTTCTCTACAATTAGATGATTTTGGAATATGATGATGCAAGCAAAGCTCAACACAGGAGAGAAAGAATTGCAAATACACAGCATGCCTATAACCTTTAACCCTTCCCAGGCCAAGAGGCGATATAGCTAGTTTGCTCTGTAGTCTTTTCAGTTAAGTCTAGAATTGAAGCTTATACTCAACATAAGCCATTACTAAGCAACTGGATGTGTAAGCAACATGGAACGAACTTGCTATTCCCGCATTAGATAGTACAGTAGTCCCTCCATATTTGTGGGGGACTGGTTACAGGACCTGGTGGTTACCAAAAGCCAAGGATGGATGCTCAAGTCCCTTATTTAAAATAGTGTTGAATTTGCTTATAACCAGGCACATCTTCCTGTATACATTAAATCATCTCTAGATTATTTATAATACCTAATACAATGTAAATGCTATGTAAATAGTTGTAAACACAAAATAAATTCTCTGCAGATAGCTGTCAATGTGCCTCGACAAATTCAAGTTTTGCTTTTCAGAACTTTCTGGAATTTTTCTTTCGAATATTTTTGACCCACAGTTGGTTGAATCTCAGGATGCAGAACCCATGGATACAAAAGACTGACTGTACTTTAAATCACTATAAATAAGGATTAAGAGCTGGTAGGCTAGAATATAAAGTATTCATGAATCTTAAGCTTGGCCTTGAAGGATGCATAGAATAGGAAAGATCAAGATTTACAGAAAAGAGAACACTAGACATTCCACATAAGGAACTAACATTAGTAAGGGGCCAAGATTGGAAATAAGTTTGGCAAATCCACAACACCAAGAGGAGACTGGCTTGCATCCAGTAGATAATGTAATGATAAATGAAGTGGTCCAACTTATATAGTCCAACATAAGTTTCATCACTGTCAGTAGGGCTCAAGGACAATCTTATCATTTTACCTTCTGTGGGCAACTATTAGCATTAAAAATTAAAAAAACACACAACCCTTTCTAACATTTTTAACACAAAAACGTCAAAAATTTCTTTTAGAAATTATAAGATATTTTTGGCTTTATGTGGCAGCTGGTAAAATTCCTAAAGAGGGAATAAAAAAATAATAATAGTAATTATAAAACACTTATTGAAACATTTTAGTACTCAGCACTCTATATGAATTATGTCATTTTCACATCTTATAATGTAGATACTATATTTTTCTCCACTTTGCAGATGAAGAAACTGTTGTCTAAGTCCCAAGATAATGTCTTCCAAATTTTGTTTTATTGTTTACATTTCAAAACCACTAGCAGAGAAGTAGGAAAAACTTAGCCCTATACTTATCAAAATCATTGAGGAAAAAAATTGAAAATTTAGACATAAACATGCCCAATTCTTATATACAGAAATATTTATTAAATACATTTGATTGCCCGTTTTATTGGCTATGAGTTCTTATAAATGTGTACATATGTGGATTAAAATTATTAAGACATTTTAGAAATAAAAATTCACCATTCTTTACCCAACTTATCACACTAGCCTCCTTGAAGGTTATTATGGCAATAAAATTTATTATTTTCTTTTATTTCTTTTCTTTTTTTTATTGAAATACAGTTGATGTTGCTTTCATTTATTTTTAGTCCCTTTTTATAAGCAATTTCTTTGTCCTAGCCAAGAGATAAATAGGTACTTTACAAGTTGAGACTTTCCTCTTCTAGAATTGAGTAAATGTATTTCAATTTTCTTATAAGCACTTAGATTTCTATGCTAATGGCTATGATCATCAGAAAATAATAGTATCTTATCACTGGAATAGTTTACATTTTTGTTGAAAGTAAACAGTCCTCAGCTTACCTTGCTGGTGCAGTTCAACAGTGTTAATGTGCCCTGTGAAACTGTTGATAGGTGAAGATTGAAATCGTCACTGATATTCATTTTAAGGAATTGCTTCAACTTTCGAGCAGCACGATATAAAAACGAAGCTTCCTATTACAGAAAAAACATCAGAAGGGCTGTGTTTCAAATAAATATTAATAAATGACAGGCTTTCCTAAGGAGCCTAAAGCCAGAACTGTATTGATAAATAACACCCCACCTCCATCCCAGTTTTCTTTCTATTCCAGTTAATCACATGACTGATGAGCAACTAGACTGAAACTGTTTAGCTCCCAGCTGACAGCCTAAAGTGCCTAGAACTCAGTTTAATGATTATCTGACTTTTTAAAGTCTCTTTTCTTTGTTATGTGTGATCTTATCGCTAATGAGTGAACATATAACAAGTTTATGCAGTTTTAAACAGGATAACTAAAGGAGAGGGCTTCTGGAAGCAACAATAATGAAAGGTATGTGTGATTTTTCTTATTGTTTTTATTTTTGCCCCTTTAGAGCTACAGATGAATAGCTGGCAATAAGAAAATAGAGGCCCTATTCACCTAAAACAAGTTTTTCAAATATTTAATGTAAGAAATTAAAATAAATAATTTATGGATATACTCTTAAATGCCACAAGGTTAACTTCAGCTATGGTGAGTTTAAAAAAGACTATTGAATAGCACACTAGTTTCTGCAGAAAGAGATGACATAAATTTTTGTAGGAAGTTCTCTAAACTGTAATAGTATACCAAATAGAAGTGGTAGTGGTTTGAAGATAAGCAAATATTGAAGGAAAAAATTTCAAAATGCCTACAACTAAATTATGCCCATCACTTATGTGTGTGTGTGTGCAAGCAGTAACTCTGCCAAGCATTTTCCTGCATAAAAGTTTCAGAAATAAGAGATCTATGTCTTTGAATTCAGCAGTTCTAGTATTTTCAAGGTGAAAAATGAAATGCTAAGATTGCAAGGAATATTTAACAAATAAGCATAGGGCTATTTTTAAAATAAAGGTATAAAAGACTATAGTATAACAATCTATCAATGGGAATTGTCAGGTTAGAACCAAAAGACTATGTTATTAATATAATCAATATAATTAACAGAGATACAAAAAAATGTTTCTATGAAATCAAGCTTGAATGACATGATATATAAACTACAAATAATTATCATTACCTTATTATCATCACATGAATGTTTTTTAAAAAAGTTAGGTTCGTTATTCAGGCAATTGCTATCAAAGTTTATCATGCTGTCCTGTAATAAATAATATAAAATAATATGGTTAAACTGGGGATCTTTCTAATATGTAATAATTATAAAAATAACAATGTTATAATATTTGGTATTTATATGTGCATTTTAAAGAAAATAACTTTAGTCTGACTCAGCTGACTAGGCAGGAAGAATAGTTTTCTATAGTTGAAGAATAAACAAGTATATACACAGACCCTCACATATTTAGAGATTCCCCCAGACTCCATAGGTTAATCCCAGAAATCATTGAGAGAAACTGGCTCTTTTGGGGAAATAAAGGTACCTATTTTAGATGTTATACTATATAGCCACTGTACTATAAATTTTGAAATCATGAAGTTGAGATGCATTTAAGAGGTTATTTGGTCCAATTTCCTGCCTCTATCAAACAGTGACAAAGGGAATTTACTTTAGAATGAAGGGAAAGCCTCTTGACAGTGAGAGCAAAGTTGAAATTTATTCTACAGTATTTTAAAAAATCCAGTTGGGGGCGTTGGAGGTAGAATTTTGCTGAGCAAATGTGAGATTGAATGTGTGTGTTGTCATGCAGGAATGGGAAAGCAGACTGGCACATTCTCATTTTTCTTTTCTAAGAAATGTAGTATTAGAAGGTGGGGATTACCTGAATCAAGAATGTAGTTGACATATTAGGAAGAATTTCCTAAGGATTCAGATTCTTTATGCACAGGATTGGACTAGCTCTGTCCAGCAAACTAGCAATTCCATGCTATCAGAGCTACTAGAAGGACTTCAAGCAATTTTAGCCTATGTGTTGTCATCAAAGAAACAGATAAAAAGTGGAGTAATGGCAGGATTTAATCATGGGCTTCTAATCTTCATCTGTCTCTCAGAAAAATATGCATTATTCTTCTCACCTGTGAAAAGCATAAATGGCCTCTGGGTTTATCCTAACTTTAAATGTATACATTATCTGTTTTGTCTGTAGGAATTACAGCCTGAACACGTAATCATTCAACACTTACTACAGGGCAATGTGTAAGGTCCTCTGCCAAGCTTGAAGGGGAAACAAATATAAGAAAACACTGTCCCATTTTCTTATGCCATTTGATATAAAGGGCAGATGCTGCATCCCTTGTACACTTATGCATCACTTCTTATATTTGTAAAAATATGCTTATGTGAACAGATTTATGTGCCAACCATCCCAATCATACTGCAAATATCTCAAGTGCAAATGGATATATTTTTCTATAACTATCCTCATGTTGCCATTATATATATTCCTGAAAAGGTAGTGGAGAATTAACATTGCCTGTTAAATCATTTTCCTACTGACTTACATTTAACTCCAAGAAGGATAGTAAATCACGCATACACTTCTCTCTGATAAAACACGCATTTCATTTTTGCCATGCCATTCCTCAGAAAATGAAGGCAAACAAATGGCAGCTAATCTGTATGATATTTTCCAATTTACCGAAAATATTATATGAATTAGTACATTTTTCTTGGAGCATTTTAATGAATTGCATGATACATGAATATTTGAAAAGCCATATTGGTTAAGCCATTGCTCCAGGTATTTCACAAAACTCATTTTTGGCAGATACAGAAAGGTAATGTTATACCAGGTAATTTATTTGCCAAATGCCTGCAGCAACAGATAAAATTTGCACTTAAAAGTTTGACTTAAAAGGTTGAGTCCTATAAAATTCACAGTTATAATTGACTTGTTCACTTTAGTACATTTTATGAATAAGTTTAACATAAGCATACATGAGTGCCAACTACAGTTTCTTTCTGAAATTGTTTCATTTAAGTCCTATGAGAAGGATGGCTCATACTAAGATTTACAAAATCATGGAGTTGGAAGAAACCTTTGATTTAACAAATGGTAGAATTACTTTATCAGTAATAGTTTCTTATAGGCATCTGGACATATTTGAATATTTCTTCATATTTATGATGAACATGAAAAGTCACAAGGGACAAGCCAAGATCACATTGACTATGAACTCAATATTTTCCAGTATAAAACATTATGTTATATAAGTTGTTCCTAAAATACACAGTGTCCTTTCCATTTGCAGAATTACATCTTCTTTCATTTCAGCATAGTTTTCTTCTATCTTTGAATTTTCTCTATTGCATTCATAGCAGTCCCTTTCTCAGAAGTACACAGTAGATTTTCTGTTTCACTTTTTATTTATATATTTATCTTTGACTTTTTTAAGATTCAACTTTGTGGTTTTCTCCAATATGCATTCCATATGCCTGTTCTAATCGGGCACTCATGGTCACATGTGCTCTAAGTGAACTAATGTCTATTTACTGCCCATAAATGATTCTCATTGGCAGCTACATAACTGTTGGCTATCTCCTTTCTATTCTCCTTCTGTTTTGTAGGTCTGGGCCTAAGGTTTTGACATAGAAAAGAAAGATTCAGTCTCATGTCTTACCATTCTTTGAAAATGAGCTTGGTCCCTACAGAAATATTCTTCATTTCTGATTATCACTATCAGAACCCACTCAAGGTGCAAAGCCTTGTGGCATATAAAGACTCATTTGGGGAGACCTTTTGAAAAGTGAGATTTATTTTTAATGAAATCTGTACTCTGTCTGAAATTTGAAAAGGTCTATATTGTTCTTGGAATCCTATTTCAAATGTTGCAAATGTTACCACTAGTCAGGTAGCTTACCAGATTATAGTAGGAATTGGTAGTAATTCCTAGCTTAAATGAAAAGTCATTCACATATTCTTCAGTCAAATACTTGTCGAACATCTACCATGTGCCATATCGTAGCAGAGGCAGAACTGTGATCGATATCACAGATGGTTTCTTCCTCAAGAAATTTACTGTCTGATCATAAAGACAGACATTAATTCAAAAACCACAATCCAATCTCAACTTGATAATCGTTATGAATAAAAAGTATATGCAACCATGAAAACCTATAAAGAAGAATTTTACTTAGGAACCTCAGTAACGACTTCCCTAAGAAAGGAACACTTCAACTGAGATCTAAAGCATGAGTAAACTAGAGAAAAAGAAACTAGAGGAGGAGAAAAGATGTAAAAATCAGCATTTATAGCTTCAGCTAAGTGGGAGGGAACAACAGCAGATAGGCTGATGGATGAAAGAGAGCAAGGGAAAGCTGGTATATAGCTGAGGAAGCAAGAGAAATCACTGGTTCCAAAAGAAACAGAAGATCTGTAGGAGACCAAATTGTGCAGGGGCTTAAGGACACATTAAGGAGCTTTGTCTTGATCCTAAAATCAATCACTAATGACTAAATACATTTTTCAAAGATCGTATTATAGAAGCATGGTAAATGGTTTGGAAGGCTTGATGAAAGCATATGTGTGAATCTTCAGGAGTCTATTACACAATCACTGCTTGAAATAATGGTTTATTGGACTTGGTGATGGGAAAGAACATAGCGATAGGTGAATAGACTTGAGAAATATTTAGAAAGCAAATATAACATGATTTGAGAATTAAAGTTAAGGGAACTTGACAGATGAGGGATAATTCCTGGGTTTCTGGTGTGTGCAACAAAATATACTGTGTTGCCATTCACCTAGAACGGGCATAGCAGAAGAAGTGGTATGAATAAAATATGCTTGGTTTTAAACAGATGAAATTTGAGTTGACATTCAGAGATCCAAGAACATATAGAGAAGCCAGAACATTAGAAAACCTGAGGAACAGGTTGTTTTAAGAAGGTGATGATCCACAATGTACAATGCCAACCAAAAGGTCAAGTAAGTTGCCATACAAAATCTATTCACATAAAGAAAGTAAAACTAAATTAGAAAAACAACTGATAATAGACGGTAAAATGAAGTAGTAAGCCAATATATTTGCTTTGAGATAATATTTATAAGCAAGGGCATAGGCCTATAATAAAACTTATGCTTATAAAAATCTTTCAAAAGAAAAAGATATTATGTATAAGCATATATTCAAATGTATATGCATATGTACAAACATGAACTTATGTATAAGAATTTATTAATTAATCATTTAACTGACTTGCTGGGATAATCAGTATTCTACTCCTTCTGTAAAACATATTGACTAATGCCCACAGTATACCAAAGATTCCCAACTAGCAGTCCAGTTTCTGATATACTTATATATTTTTGCATTCACAATTTGAGTTGCATATTTATGAAGTCAATTCCTTAACACTGTTATATTTACTATTTAATTAGATCACTTAAATATTATATAAATCAAAGAATATTAGAATGAAAATATAGTTGTGTGTAGAACTTTCAGTTTCCATTCAGGCAGGTAAGGAGCTTAGAAGTCACCATTCCATCATAACAACAAGTAAAATGCTAAATAAACTGAAGAATCAGCAACTCTTTTTATATCTGTCAGAGAAGTGAGGTCACAGGGCAAACTGCCTCCTCAAATATTGGAGAGACAGACAAACCAATACCCATAATTACAATTTATAGGAACAGAAACCCAGGAGCAGAAACCTCCATGGGAACCAGTGCTGGGATAGAAAAACCTGAACTGCAACTGATGAACTACTGAAAGCTCAGAGTGGACAAGTCTGAGAGTTAAAACTCCAAGGGGACCTATCACTGGGGGTGCTCACACTCTACTGAGTTTTACTTACAGGAGTTCTGAGATCCTCACAGTAGAATATGAAAAAAATTCCCCATATACTTCTAGCAGACAGAGGGGAAAAGGATTGATTCTGAAATATGCCAGATGTTATGTTATTCTTAACAAGGCCTCCCCTTAGGAGAAACTAGTGTATCAGAACCTAACCTGCTGGGATTTTATCAGAGCCTAACCTATCTGGGGTAGGAGAAATACCCAATGCCAGCCCTTGCTAGACATCCTTTCTCAGCTAAATGGGGAAGTATTGAGAAGCACTGGTAAAGTTTACAGCCCAGGGGCGCAGACTCATCAAAAGACTGAGACCTAATCAAAGGATTATAAAATGCTTCCCTTCTCCCCACAACTTACTGCTACATTACTAAAAGCCTATTTACCTCAGGTTTATTTACCCAGAACATCATGTCCACCTTTCAACAAAAAAATTACAAAGTATACTAAAAGGCAAAAGCCACAATTTGAAGAGACAGAGCAAGCATCAGAACCAGAGATAGATACAACAGAAATGCTAAAATTATCTGACTGGAAATTTTTTAAAACTATGATTATTATGAAAAATATTATTCTACTTTTCCCATTATTCCCTTTAATGGGAAAAGTAGAAAATATGCAAGAAAAATGGATAATGTAAGCAGAGAGATGGAAATTCTAAGAAAGAACCACAAAGAAATGCTACAGATAAAAAACATTATAATAGAATAACAGGCTCTTTATTAAACTAGACATGGCTGAGGAAAGAATCTCTGAACTTGAGCATATGACAACAGAACTTCCAAAACTAAAAAAAAAAAAAAGAAACCAGGGGGAAAAACAGAACAGAATATCTAAGACTTTGGACAACTACAAAATGTGTAACAAATGCATAATGAGAATATCAGAAGAAAAAGAGACAAAGGAACAGAAGCAGTATTTGAAGAGATAATAGCTGAGAATTTTCCTCAAATCAATGCCAGACATCAACCACAGATCCAGAAAGCTCACAGAACACCAAGCAGGATAAATGCCCCAAATCATATACCTAGGCATATCATATTCAAACTGTAGAAAATCAAGGATTGAAAAACAAAGCAAGCAAACAAACAAAAAAAACCTTGAAAGAAGCCATGGGAGGCAGTGGGGGAACTTTACTTAGAAAAAAAAAAAAGATAAAAATTGCATCCAATATATCTTCAGAAATCATTCAAACAAGAAAAAAGTGAAGTGAAATATTTAAAATTGTCAAGAGAAAAAATCCATGAACCTAGAGTTCTCTAACCTGAGAAGTTAACCTTCAAAGGGGAAGAAGAAATAAAGACTTTTTCAGTAAAACAAAACTTGAGGTAATTTGTTGCCAGAACTGCCTTGAAAGGAATGTTAAAAAAAAGTTCTTTAGAGAGAAAGAGAAATGATATAGATCAGAAACTTAGATCTAATAGAAAAAGGAAGAGCATCAGACAATCAGTAAGTGAAGAAAAAGTAAACACTTTCATTTTCTTATTCTGAATTGATCTGACAGTTTGATTAAAATAATAATGGCAACAATGCATTTGACTATATATTATTTTATTGTATATATACACACACACATATATATAATGCATGCTTACATATAAGTGAAATCAATGAAACAATGATATGAGGGGCAGGAGGAAGGAAAAGAGGAATTAGACATATTTTGTTATTTTAAGTTACTTGTACTGCTTGTGAAGTGGCAGAGAGTTATTTTAAAGTGGACTTGGATTAGTTACAAATACATATGTAAACTCTAGGGCAAACACTAATAAAAGTTTAAAAAGAAGTATAATTGTTATGCTAAGAAAGGACAAAAATGAAATCCTGTAAAATGTCAAAACCACAAATAAAATGTGAAGACAAAAATAGGAACAAAGAATAAAAACAACAAAAGAAAACAGTAAGAAAAAATACAGTAGCTATTAGTCCAAGTATATCAATAATCATTTTAAATGTCAACTATCTAAATGCACCAATTAAAGAGATTGTCATAGTAGGTCAAAAAACACAACCTAATTATATATTGTCTACAAAAAAAAATCTCACTTTAATATAAAGACACATACAGGATATGGTTCAAGATGGCAGAGTAGAAGGACATGCACTCACTCCCTCTTGCAAGAGCACCAGAATTGCAGCTAACTGCTGAACAATCATTGACAAAAAGACACTGGAACTTACCAAAAAAGACACCCCACATCCAGAGACAAAGGAGAAGCCACAATGAGACAGTAGGAGGGGTGTAATCCCAATAAAATCAAATCCCATAACCGCTGGGTGGGCGACTCACAAACTGGAGAACAGTTATACCACAGAAGTGCACCCACTGAAGTGAGGGTTCTGAGCCCCACGTCAAGCTTCCCAAACTGGGGGTCCAGCAACGGGAGGAGGAATCCCCAGAGAATCAAACTTTGAAAGCCAGTAGGATTTGATTGCAGGACCTGCACAGGACTGCAAGAAACAGAGACTCCATTCTTGGAGGGCACACAAAAGTCAGTGTGTGCAGCAGGACCCAGGGGAAAGGAGCAGTGACCCCCATAGAAGACTAAACCAGACCTACCTGCTGGTGTTGGAGGGATGCCTACAGAGGTAGGGGGCAGCTGTGGCTCACCATGAGGACAGGAACACTGGCAGCAGGGGTTCTGGGAAGTGCTCATTGTTGTAAGCCCTCCCAGAGTCTGCCATTAGCCCCACCAAAGAGGCTGTAAGCGGCAGAGCTGTGTAGCCTCAGGCCAAACAACCAACAGGGTGGGAAAACAGCCCCACCCATCGGCAGACAAGTGATTAAAGTTTTATAGCTCCGCCCACCAAAGCAGATTAAAGTTTTACTCTCCGTCCACCCAGCCCTACCCACCATCAGTCGCTCCCATCAGGAAGCACAGCACAGCCTCTTAGATAGCTTCCTCCACAAGAAGGCAGACAGCAGTATCAAGCAGTGCCAGCAGTATTTTGTTCTGTGGAATTGAAAACTACAGCCACAGAAAAAGAAAATGAAAAAGCAGAGGACTTTGTACCAGGTGAAGGGACAACATAAAACTTCAGAAAAACAACTAAATGAAGTGGAGATAGGCACCCTTCCAGAAAAAGAATTCAGAATAATGAAGGCGAAGATGATCCAGGACTTTGAAAAAAGAGTGGATGCAAAGATCGAAAAGATGCAAGAAAAGTTTACCAAAGACCTACAAGAATTAAAGAACAAACAAATAGAGATAAGCAACACAATAACCAAAATGAAAAATACACTAGAAGAAGCCAATAGCAGATTAACAGAGAAGGGAGGGCGAATAAGTGACCTGGAAGACAGAATGGTGAAAATCGCTGATGCAGAAAAGAATAAAGTAAAAAGAATGAAAAGAAATGAAAACAGCCTAAGAGACCTCTGGGACAACATTAAATGCACCAACAATTGCATTATAGGCATCCCAGATGGAGAAGAGAAAGAGAAAGGACCCAAGAAAATATTGGAAGAGATAATAGTCTAAAACTTCCCTAACATGGAAAGGAAATAGCCACCCCAGTCCAGGAAGTGCAGAGAGACCCAGGCAGGATAAACCCAAGGAGAAACATGCCAAGACACATAGTAGTCAAACTGACAAAAATTAAAGACAAAGAAAAATTATTAAAAGCTACAAGGGAAAAACAACAAATAACATACAAGGGAACTCCCATAGGGTTAACAGCTGATTTCTCAGCAGAAACTCTGCAAGCCAGAAGGGAGTAGTGTGGCATGATATATTTACAGCGATGAAAGGGAAGAACCTACAACCAAGAATACTCTACCCAGCAAGGATCGATCTCATTCAGATTTGACAGAGAAATCAAAAGCTCTACAGACAAGCAACAGCTAAGAGAATTCAGCACCACCAAACCAGCCCTACAACAAACGCTAAAGGAACTTCCCTAAGTGGGAAACATAAGAGAAGAAAAGGACCTACAAAAACAAAAACAAAACAATTAAGAAAATGGTTATAGGAACATACATATCGATAATCACCTTGAATGTAAATGGACTAAGTGCTCCAACCAAAAGACACAGACTGGCTGAATGGATACACAAACAAGACCCATATGTCTCCAAGAGACCACTTCAGACCTAGGGACACATACAGACTGAAAGTGAGGGGATGGAAACAGATATTCCATGCAAATGGAAATCAAAAGAAAACTGGAGTAGCGATACTCATATCAGATAAAATAGACTTTAAAATAAAAAATGTTACAAGAGACAAGAGAGGACACTACATAATGATTAAGGGAGCAATTCAAGAAGAGGAGATAACAATTATATATATATATGCACCCAATATAGGAGCACCTCAATACATAAGGCAAATGCTAATAACTATAAAATAGGAAATCAACAGTAACACAATAATAGTGGGGGACTTTATCACCCCATTTACACCAATGGACAGATCATCCACACAGAAAATTAATAAGGAAACACAAGCTTTAAATGACACAATAAACCAGCTAGATTTAATAGATATCTATAGGACATTGCAACCAAAAACAGCAGGTTACACATTCTTCTCAAGTGCACATGGCACATTCTCCCGGATAGATCACATTTTGGGTCATAAATCAAGCCTTGGTAAATTCAAGAAAATTGAAATTGTATCAAGCATCTTTTCCAAACACAACACTATGAGATTAGAAATCAATTACAGGGAAAAAAAAAAACAACTGTAAAAATCACAAACACATGGAGGCTAAACAATACACTACTAAATAACCAAGAGATCACTGAAGAAATCAAAGAGGAAATCAAAAAATACCTACAGACAAATGACAATGCAAAAACAATGATCCAAAACCTATGGGATGCAGCAAAAGTAGTTCTAGGAGGGAAGTGTATAGCAATACAATGCTACCTCAAGAAACAAGAAAAATCCCAAATAAACAATCTAAAGAAACTAGAGAAAGAAGAGCAAACAAAACCCAAAGTTAGTAGACGGAGAGAAATCATAAAGATCAGAGCAGTAATAAATGAAAGGGAAACAAAGAAAACAATAGCAAAAATCAGTAAAACTCAAAACTGGTTCTTTGAGAAGATGAATAAAATTGATAAACCTCAAGCAAGACTCATCAAGAAAAAGAGGAGAGGACTCAAATGAATAAAATTAGAAATGAAACAGGAGAAATTACAATGGAGACCACAGAAATAAAAAGCACCAGAAGAAACTACTACAAGCAACTATATGCCAATAAAATGGACAACCTGGATGAAATGGACAGATTCTTAGAAAGGTATAACCTTCTAAGACTGAATCAGGAAGAAATAGAAAATATGAACAGACCAATCACAAGTAATGAAATTAAAACTGTGATTAAAAACCTTCCAACAAACATAAGTCCAGGAGCATATGGCTTCACAGGTGAATTTTATCAAACATCTAGAGAAGAGCTAACACTCATCCTTCTCAAACTCTTCCAAAAATAGCAGAGGAAGGAACACTCCCAAACTCATTCTATGAGGCCACCATCACCCTGATACCAAAACCAAAGATATTACAAAAAAAAAAGAAAATTACAGACCAATATCACTGATGAATTTAGATGCAAAAATCCTCAAGAAAATACTAGCGAACAGAATCCAACAACACGTTAGCCAGATTAACTATGAGAAAAAAAAGACACAAATTTCCATATACCATGATCAAGTGGGGTTTATCCCTGGAATGAAAGTATTCTTCAATATACACAAATTCATAAACATGATACACCATATTAACAAATTGAAGGATAAAAGCCACATGATCATCTCAATAGATGCTAGGAAACTACAAAAGAAGAAAAAATTAAATCCAAAGTAAGCAAAAGACAAAAAAATAGTAACAAAAGAGCAGAAATCAATGCAATTGAAAATAAGAACTCAATAAAGAAAATCAACAAAACAAAAATCTGCTCCTTTGGGAATATAAATAAATTGATAAACCTTAGCCAGATTAAGAGAAAAAAAAGACACAAATTTCCTAATATCAGAAATGAAAGAGGGGACATCATTACATACCCCATCAACATTAACAATGATAATAATAGGTATTCTAGATGATAATTGATAATCTAGATGAAATTGACCAATCCTTAAATGACACAATCTGACAAAATTTACCAAGAAATAGACAATCTGAATAGGCCTATATCTATTAAAGCAAATTCAATCAATTGCTTCTTACAAAACAGAAGCACCAGGCCCAGATGGGTTCACTGATTATTTCTACCTAATATTTAAGTAAGAAATTATAGCTATTCTTTATAATCTCTTCCAGAAGATAGAAGCAGAGGAAATACTTCCTATCTTGTTCTATGAAACCAGGCTTAACCTAGTACCAAAACCAAATGAACACAGTACAAGAAAAGAAAACCACAGATTAATATATCTTGTGAAAACAGATGCAAAAATCCTCAACAAACTATAAGAAATTGAATCCAACAATTTATAAAATAATCATATACAAATAACCAAGTGGTATTTACCCATACATGCAAGACTGGTTCAACAGTGAAAAAGTCAATGAACGTAATCCATCACTTTAAGAGGGTTAAAAAAAAAATGATCAAATTAATAGATGCAGAAAAACTAGTTGATAAAAATCCAAAACCCATTCATCAAAAAAAAAAAAAAAAAAAAAAACCTCTCAGTAAACTAGGAATAGAGGGAATCTTCCACAACTTGATAAAGAGTACCTACCAAATTCTATAGCTAATATACTTAATGGTGAGAAACTCAGAACTTTCTTATGATCAGGAACAAGGTAAATATGTTTCTCTCACATTACTTATCAACATTGTATCAAAAATCCTAGGTGATTTGATAAGACAAAAAAAAGGAAATAAAAGGTATACAAATTAGGAAAGATGAAATATAACTATCTTTTTTACCACATGACATTGTAATTTATGTAGACAATCCTAAAGAGTCAACAGGAAAAAGAACCCTCCTGGAACTAATAAATGGCTATGCAAGGTTGCAGTATTCAAGGTTAGATAAAAGCTAATAGTTTTCCTCCTTACCAGCAATGAAAAAATTTGCAATTAAAAACACAACACTGTTTATAGTACTTAGGAATAAGTCTAACAACATATGTATAAGATCTTTATGAGGAAAACTACACAACTTTGGTGAAAGATCAAAGGAGACCTGAATAAATGGAAAGATAGCCCATGTTCATGGATTGGAAGACTCAACTTTGTCAAGATGTTTGTTATCCCAACTCGACCTATAGATTTATCATAATCTCAAAAACCTCAGCAAATATTATGATATTGTTATGTGAATATCAACAAACTGATTCTAAAATTTATATGGAGAAGCAAAAGATCCAGAATAGCCAACTCAATTTTGAAGGGAGAAGATTAAGTCAGAGAATTGACCCTACTCAACTCAAGACTTACTATAAAACTATAGTAATCAAAATGATGTGATAGTGGCAAAAGAATAGACAAATAGACCAATGGAACAGAATAGAGAGCCCAGAAATAAACCCACATAAATACAGTCAACTGATCTTTGATAAAGGAGAAAAGCAAATATAATGGAGCAAAGACAGTCCCTTTAACAGACGGTGCTGAAACAACTAGACATCCACATGCAAAAAAATGAATTTATACAAACCTTATACTCTTCACAAAATAACTCATAAGGGATCACAGTCTTAAATCTATAACACATAAACAATAAAGCTCCTAGAATAGGGGTCCCCAACCCCCAGGCCATGGCATGGTACTGGTCCATGGCCTGTTTGGAACCGGGCTGCACAGCAGGAGGTGAATGGTGGGTGAGAGAGCGAAGCTTCATGTGCTGCTCCCCATCACTCCCATTACTGTTTGAACCATCACTCACATTACCGCCTGAACCATCCCCCCACCCCCCACCCCACCCCAGTCCATGGAAGAACTGTCTTCAACAAAACCAGTACCTGGTGCCAAAAAGGTTGCGAACCACTGCCCTATAACAGGGAAAAACCTAGGTGACCTCAGATAAGGTAATGACTTTTTAAATACAATTCCAAAGGCATGATTCATGAGAGAAATAACATAATCTGTACTTCATTAAAATTAAAACCTCAAAACACATACACATACATATATACATATGTATATTTCCCCTGATTGTTGTAATTATAGTAGCACTATTCATATCCACACATATGGATAGCTGTGTGACTGTAAACATATACTATACAGTATATAATGTAAAATATATGTAAAACATATAATATACATGATAGCAGCACTATCCAAATCCACACTATAATATATTATATCTTTTATATTTTACACACCATGTACACACATACACTTCTCTTTGGAAACAAAGTTTGCAAGATAAACTTTTTTTAGGGACTTGTTTACTAAGGTTGTTCACATAGACAAGTGGGGAATCAACAGAAAATTAACATGCTATCATTTAATGCTGCATCTGTGATTAGTCTTGCCTCCACAGTGACTGATATCTTAAGAATTTAAATGTTTTAAAATATCATTTCATATCAGCATTCCAGCCTGAGGTGATTTTACCTAGACAAGGTGAATACCCAAGATAGGAGTGCAACATTCCCTTGCCACCGAGGGTCCCGTAAAGTGGCCCAAGCATACACTGAAAGCATAGATTCCTGCCTTAGCTGTATCAAACCCCAGACATTTAAAAAATGAAGACATAATTGACATATAACAGGTGTTCAACAATAATTTGGTATTTGTATATATTGCAAAATGGTCACCACAATCAGTCTAGTTTGATAAGTTTAGTTAACATCCATCACTACACACAGTTACAATTTTTCTCTGTGATGAGAATTTTGGAGATTTACTCTACTAGCAACTTTCAAAATATACAATACAGCATTATTAACGATAGTCATTACATCCCCAAGATGTAATTCCCAGTTTTCTGGGTTCATTCTGGATTATACCAGAATGACAGCCTGTTGGGTTAGCTCTCTCTTGAATTCTTGAAAGTGTTTCAGTTTGGGCAATAACGTATTTTCTCACCCTCTTTGTACAATGGTATTTTGATTTTGGTTTGCATGATATGGTTTTCCTATCTTTTAACTTTTTAGTTATTTTGAACATAAAAATATTATAATGCATATATATTGCTTGCTTGTCATTATTCAAACAATACTGAGATATATAATGAAAAACTTTGCAATTTTTCTCTGCTGCTCCCGCTAGAATCACCAACCTGAGGTGATCTCCATTAGCAGTTTGATAAGCATATCCTTCTTGGTCAAAAAACCTATGCATATGTCTAATATGCATACATGCATGCAAAATTCACATGTATGCATGCATGTAGAGAGTTTATGAAGGCACTATCCTTTGCCACTTAAAAATATAGGATCATAATATATACATTACTCTTCAACTTGTTATGTATCATTTTCACTTTATATTATGATCATGATTCTAGGTCAAGCATTTTTAGAACAGCTCTTTTAAAAAATAACTGCATAATATTCTACACTAAGTGTATTCCAAGGTTTATCCAACACTTTTGTTGATGAAAAAAAGTCAATATTTGCTGCAACAAACAATGCTACAGTAGACATCTTTGTATGTGTATGTATATATTTGTATATGTATATATTTGTATGTGTATATTATCTCCTTTTATATTAATATTTGCATTTTTGAGACTTGCTGAAGGAAATGGTATATTCATTTAAAAATCATTATGTTCAGTAAAAATGATTCACGTTTCCACCAGCAAATAAGAGAGCCCATTTTGTCACGTCCTTGCTAGCACCAGATGTCACAGGCTTTAACAATTTAACCAATCCTGATAAGTGAAAATTTGTGCCTCATTATAGCTTAAATTTGCATTTCCATGACTACTAGAGAATGAGCATCATTTTATGTTAATTGACAATTTGCATTTCCTTTTCTATGAATGGCCTGTTCTCAACCATTTTCTTAGGTCATTTGTCTTTTAATGATCAGTTTCTACATTTTACATAAGGAATTCTTTAAAACTTTATATGTTTTGTTTCAGGTGTATCTCTTACATAATGCATATGTTTTACACAATGAGTTTTAAGTTCATATTTATTGTCAGATATTTATTACTATTTCTTTTTTTTATAAATTTATTTATTTTATTGGCTGTGTTGGGTCTTTTTTGCTGTGTGAGGGCCTTCTTTTAGTTGCGGTGAGTGGGGGCTGCTCTTCGCTGTGGTGCGTGAGCTCCTCATTGCTGTTGCTTCTCTTGTTGCAGAACACGGGCTCTGGGCGCATGGGCTTCAGTAGTTGCAGCACATGGGCTCAATAGTTGTGGCTCACAGGCTCTAAAGTGCAGGCTCAATAGTTGTGGCACATGGGCCTAGTTGCTCCACAGCATGTGGGATCTTCCTGGAGCAGGGATCAAACCCGTGTCCCCTGCATTGGCAGGTGGATTCTTAACCACTGTGCCACCTAGGAAGCCCTATTACTGTTTCTTTATACTGCTTTTCATTTATAATTTTGGTATATTGTAATTTTGGTATACTGTTGGCTTTAGCATTTATTCTTTGTTATGACTATGCTCTGATATTCAAGAAACAGGAGATATTTAATACAATAACTTAATAGCTAAAATGTTTCCTACTAAGTTTTATGCTAAAATTCTTAGGTGAAAACATAGTGCTGTTAATTAATAACTATAAGTTAATTAATCAAAGCTCTAAGGCTACCAAAGTGTGATTATGTTAATTCCAGTTCTTCCTCTGACCAAGAGTACCCAAAGTAAAGCAATTCTAATGAAATTTATTGTCACTTTGCTTCTCATTTAACTTACATTCATAAAATAATGTTTTATATTGTATGTCTCCACAGTACATAAATAATAGCAGAAATATAAAGTTAAAAGCTTTAACAATTCATATTGATGGTCATTCTATAGAGAACAGGTCAGGAATAAAAGCAAAAACACCAGTCCAAAAATAACACTGAAAATGACTATATTATCAAATAGAGTATGTCAGAATAATATCATTAAAGTACACTCAATATGCTTTTTATATAGAAAAGTTAGGAAAGAAAATTCGTTAATGTGAATTTCAACTTGTGAAAATACCTCTACAGAATTTCTTTGATTAGGCACAATATAAAAAATCAATCATATAAAATACTATATATAAAATAGAAAAACAACAAGATCCTACTGTATAGCACAGGGAACTATATTCAATATCTTGTGACAAACTTTAGTGGAAAAGAATATGAAGAATATATATATATATATATATATATATATATATATATATATATATAAAATAGAATCACTTTTGCTGTACACCAGAAACTAACACAACACTGTAAATCAACTATATATTTCAATAAAAAATTAAAAAGTTGATCAGTCAGCAAAATTCATTAGAAATACTTATAGTGTTATGAAAACAAAACAAAGGGGGATACCACAAAAGGGTAATGAATAAACCTTAGTTTTAAACCCATTCTTTATCTCGTGTAAAATTGTATACTCATTGCATACCTTTTCTGGAAGTGAATATATATATTCTATTTATGGGATACCGTTCCAGTGTTACTAATACACCTTAGATACATAACTTGAGGTTTTATTTATTTGTGTTAATCAAGGTGTGGCTATGTAAGCTTGGGGATAAGAAATAGTGTTAAAGGAATGGTATGATTCAGCAATTGGCAGATTTCCCTATATATCTAAAATTTCCCTAAAATGTTCATGCCAAATACAAACACTGAATAAGTACTGAAACCCGGCAGCATATTCACCTGTAGTTCATGTAATGCCACAGATCAAGAAGTTGTGCATATCTACTCTGGATGTGTAGGAATGTTATTATGAGACATACATAAAAGTTTCACACAGGGCATCCATTCTCTGTTTCTTCTAAATAGACTGTAGTCCTACATCAGTGCAGTAGAAAGAATGCTGAAACTGAGGGATGTGGGGGAGGGGAGGAGAGATAAATTAGGAGTTTACACACTACCATATATAAAATAGATAACCAACAAGGATCTACTGTATAGCACAGGGAACTATACTCAATATCTTGTAATAACCTACAATGGAAAAGAATCTGAAAAAGAATATATAGAAAGCTATATATGTAAAACTAAAAAAAAATTAACAGCTTGCATATAATCACTTCCAGATATGTTATAGATGCATACAAAATTGTATTAACCCTGGACTTTAATCTTCCTTAAGACCTACCCATTTTTCAAAGTCCTATTCAAAGTGTAATTCTCCCTTCGGTCACTAGAGTTTTTAGACAGAGTGCATATCATACACTTTTGAATTGGAAGATTATAATTGGCAGATGCTTAATAAGTGTTTAACTGAACTATTAAGGAACAGAAGTTAAGATTTTACAGAGATCTGAGTAATCAGTCTTAAGATTAATATGCAAAATGATATATATTATCTCTTAAGCAGAGCCATCAGCAATTAACAAATATGCCAAATATAAAATTCTAATCACCAGTGCTTATATATTCTATTCTCTAACTGCCTTACCACTTGCCTGAACTTTATATATCACAGTCCAACTATAGGACCCATAGGATTTTATGAACGAGAGAATATGAGGGGCCAAGTACTAGACTGGATATATTTAAAGATTCTGGTGAGCTGAAGTGGGATGGTCATAGGTAGAACAAAGATAGAGGTTTATTGAAGAAAAATGTCAAGCAAAGCAATATAATCAAGCATGGTAGATTATATCAAACTATCATGCAGAATCACAAGGGAGTGCTTTATTCTGAAAGCATAACTGTAAACAATGCCTGGTCCAGCAACAATAAGCAAGACATTAGATAAGTTACATGTGTTCATATTGGTAGAACATAAACCAAGAGTGGTAAGAAGTCATGAGCATAGCCAATATAGTAAATACTATGTCATAGAATAAATTTTACAACATCACTCATGTACATTAACATCTTTACACTATAATTTAAAATGACATTTAAAATTTTTTATATAAATATAGTAAGTTATGCACATTCATTCATTCAGTCAATAACGGTTTTTGAGGGGTCTACTCTGGGCTAGGTAATATTCTAGATGCTGGGAGATAGTAATTGAAGAGTCTCTACCCTCGCGAATAAGAAAATTTCAGATAGTAGCAAGAGGCCTGAGGAAAACGAAAGAATATAAGAGATTGCAGGGAGAGGAGAGGCCACTCTAATTCTAGAAGGAAGTGAATTTCATGCTCATCAATTCACCTTTCACTGTAGAGTCTGCATTTTTCTTTTGGTTGGTTGGATTTTGTGGCTAGTCGTTTTTTCTTCTTTAAGAAAAGGTTCATGAGTGCTCTGTCCCCTACATTTTGACATGGATGCATTATTTTCTGCCTGTGCCCTTTATACTTAAACAATAACATGGTTAGGTATAAATTCTTCAAGTCACATTTTATTTTGGAATTTTGTAGCTACTATTCCATTATCTTTTTTTTTTCTTTTAAGAGAGAATCATTTTTTTAAATTAATTTATTTATTTTATTTATTTATTGGCTGCATTGGGTATTTGTTGCTGCACACGGGCTTTCTCTAGTTGCTGTGCAGGGGCTACTCTTCATTGTGGTGCGAGGGCTCATTGTAGTGGCTTCTCTTGTTGTGGAGCAGGGGCTCTAGGCATGTGGCTTTCAGTAGTTGCGGCACACAGGCTCAATAGTCGTGGCACACAGGCTTAGTTGCTCAGAATCTTCTCAGAGCAGGGCTCGAACCCATGTTCCCTGCATTGGCAGGCAGATTCTTAACCACTGCGCCACCTAGGAAGTCCCATTACCTTTTGATTTAGATGTGGAAAACCTGAAGCCACTCTGATTTCCCAATGAGGATGACATGCCATTTCTACCTGAATGATTGAATTATTCTTCTTTTATCTGAAGTTTAGTCACTTTATCAAGATATAACATACTGACAATCATTTTATATCAATTTTTATACTATATGATATTCTCCTTTGCTTTGTTATATCTATTTTTTTCAGTCATTTGAAAGAAAATTTTCGCCTATCATAGGTTATTTTACTTTTCAATTTGAGGGTTATCTTTTGTAGGAACATTTATCCATAAATGGCCTTATTGCTGTCTGTGGTATTTCTATACAGTTGCTATGTTGTTTTCATCTGAAATTTACAGTGGGCAACTCTGTGCTAATATTTATTCTACTCCATATCTCATGATGTCCTTCTCACCTACCAGAGAACACAGCCTTTTCTCAGCAGTTCTAAGTGAGGACATGGTATTATTGTTTGTTCTGTCTGCTCTTATGAAGCCTGGGAACACACGATGGATGGATAGGGGTGTGTGGGGTGGTGGTGCAGCAGGGGAATGCAAGAAGGCAAAGTTATCATCAGTTGTACTGGTGAACAAGGGCTGTGCTCCTTTTTTCAACAATTTATTTTTTTTTAAATCCATTGTGGAGTTTAATGAGCTGCTTTTCTTGGTGAGCAAGTGGTCACTTGGTCTTTGAGAGTGCCTTCCAATTAAGAGTGTTCTGCTTATGAGAGCGACTAAGATATTCAGGGGTCATTTGCCTGCTTCCCTTGCCTTTCCCAGCAGATATGTCCACTGCCTCTCTCCAAAGTGGAGTACTAGTGAGATCTTTTTTCAGAATTTGTCCAGTTTTTGTCCATCCTAACATTCTTTTCCAGAGTAAATTTTCCCTAACAAATATCTTGAACCTGCTGTTGAGTCCAGGTGACCAGGCAGTATTCTTTTCTCTCACGATGAAGTCAACCTGTCAGTGGATATCAGTCAGGAACATTTCACTCTCTCATAAAGACTATCACGGGACCTCAAAAATAAGAGGTTGGGAAAAGAAAGATGGCGGCGAAGCAGAAGGATGTGGAATGCATACCTCTCCACAGATGCATCAGGAATACACCAAAAGATGCAATAATTCCCACAGAGAACCAGCTGAACACCAGCAAATGACCACGGACACCAGAAACAACTTCAAAGATCCTGACAAAACTGGGTAGGAGGGAAGGGAAAAAAAAGGGAAAGGAGGGAAAAAAAAGAGAAAGAGAGAGAGGAGGAGGAGAAAGGAAAGGGGTGGGTCCCACACCCTGGGGCAGGAGGATCTGAAAAAGAGGGGAGATTGGTGAATTCAGGGAAACATCCCTTATCTGACAGGGAAACCCCTTCTCCAGTGGGGAATTTCCCTGGATCAGAAGGGAGGCATTTGGGACTGTTCAAAGAGGGTGAAGCTGCTGAGCTGTGGCAGATGGGAAAGAGTGAGAAATACATGAAGGGTCTGCACCACGACTCAGCATGTCTGGACTGAGACATCAGTTCACAGCTGAACAGGGGGTCTGGGAGCTGGAACATGGGAACTGGAGAACTGGTTCATGGTGAGAAACACTGTTGACAGTGGCGAGACGGACTGAGAGGACAGGAGGGAAGCAATCTGCAGCGGAGAGTGCCTACTGCGGAAAACTGGACAGCCATGGTGACGGTTCGATACTGCTGACTCACAAGCAGCAGGGAGGAGCCACGAGTGTAGCTTCTCTCTCGGCGCCTGCGATGGACAAAGGAAGGACCCCTCTGGGCCTGGCTAATGCACACAGGGATAAGAAAAGCTCCTGGGCAGGGCTGGCCTAGAGTGCCTGCAGCAGAGAGTCAAAAGCCTGCAGAGTGGCCCAGCTCTGGACACATTCTGTTTACACCTGAGCCACTGGCATCCCTCTGCAACAGGCATCCCCATGGCTGACTGAGCTGCCATGACCGAGGCAGGGCACCCCGGCGGAGTCATAGCACAGGGGAGGAGTCAAGGTTGGAGTCACTCTCTCGACCTGAGCCGCCCAAGCTGCCATGACCCAGGCAGGGTGCAACTGCTCACTCACCCCCAGGGGAAGGAGCCACTATTCTACCCTCTCTCACCCACACATCAGCACTTACAGATGAACAATAAAGGAAGCTCTGCTGGTGGGTAGAAGAACACTTACAGCTGAGACCCCAAGGAAACAGAAATATTATGATTAATTCTATTGATCTGGTCCATTCTGGGGTCAGTTCTAGTTTTTTTTTTTTTTTTTTCAATTATGATTTTAGTCCTAAGGGATCTACACATTTTATAACATATTGTTTTTAATTCTATTTTTTATTCTATTTTTATTTTTAGCTTTTTTATATATTTCTATTTCCAGCTAACTTTTCTGTAGTGATGACTGCATCTCTCCTACCTTCTTTTCACCTCTATCTTTTATACATTTCTATTTCTTTCTTTTTCTTTTCATATTTCCAGTCACACTACACTCTTCTGTTGCCCTGTCTTCTATCCTTTTTTAAGTTCATCTTAATCTTCTTATAACCAGTATTATCGGTGTGCTCTGTTTCCTTGCTTTATTCTCCAGATGACACACCGCTTTGGTTTTTATTATGAGGTTTGGTCTTTATCTTAGTTCTGATTATAATTGTCTGATTTTGTTTTGGGAATCTTCAGTCTCTCTGATTGTACTTTCACTCTTTATTATATTTGATTCTACCTTTCAAAATTTCCCTGGATATGTGTTGTGTGTGTGGTTTTTTTTTATTTTATTTTATTTAATTACGATCTTAGTCCTAAGGGATCTACACATATTATAACATATTTTTTATTCTTTTATTCTATTTTTTTCCTTCAATTTTTTTTCAACTTTTTACATATTTCCATTTCTATCTAAGTTTTTTGTAGTGCTAACTTTATCTCTTCTGCCCTCTTTCGTTCTCTATCTTTTCTACATCTCTATTTTCTCTCTCTTTTCTTTTTCTTTTCATATTTCCAGTCATACTATGCTCTTCTGTTGCCCTGTCTTCAATCCTTTTTTAGTTTATTTTATCTTAATATACTTATAAGCAATATTATCAGTCTGCTCTGTTTCCTTGCTTTATTCTCCAGATGACACACTGCTTTGGTATTTATTATTAGGTTTTGTCTTTATCTCAGTTCTAAGTATAATTGTCTGATTTTGTTCTGAGAATCTTCAGTCTATCTGGTGGTACTCTTGCTCTTTATTATATTTGATCCTAGCTTTCAAAATCTCCCTGGATTTGTGTTTGTGTGTGTGGGGATTTGTTTGTTTGTTTGTTTGTTTTTAGTTTTGAATCTCTGTTGGTTTTCTCTTTGATTGTCTGATGGCATACTGGGGTTCTTCTCTCAGGTCTTTCTAGTGCCTTATGTTTTATTGGATTCAGTATTTGTGTGTCTTATACATGCATGTGTTTCCTTGACTTAGTATTTGTTTGACTCAACACTCTGCTATTAGTCTGGGGCTTGGACAGTCTTCTTTAAAACTCTTTATTGCTGGGACAAGCAACCTCTGTAATCTGGACTACTCCATCAGAAGTCAAGTAGGAGGCTCTGGGAAGGGAGAACTGAATCCAGGATGCTAGACTACTAGGGAATCCTCAGACACAGGGAAGATTAACTGCAGAGAACTCTCACAGAGCCCTGTATCAGAGTCTAAAGCTCAGCTTCATCTGACTTTCTGCAATCGTCAGTGCTGGACAAGTCACACCAAACTACAAAGAAAAGACAGGAACACAAACCCACCCATCAGCACAGAGACTACCAAAAACCATATTAACCTCACAGATACCCTAAAACACACCATCTGACATGGCCCAGCTCATCAGAGAGAAAAGACACAGAGCCACACACCAGAAAGCAGACACCAGACCTCCCCACGAAGAATTCTACTCAAGACACTGGACAAACCCCACCACAGGGGGCAGAAGGCAGAAACAAGAGGAATTACTACTAGGCAGCATAGGGAAAGGAGACGGCAAATCCTGTATATTAGAGAAAATGAGAAAATAAAGTAACACCATGCAGGCAAAGGAGCAGGGAAAAAACCCACAAGACCAAATAAATGAAGAGGAAATAGGAAAATGGGCTGAAAAAGAATTCAGAGTAATGGTAGTAAAGATACTCCAAAATCTGAACAACAAACTATAGAAAACACAAGAAACAGTTAATAAAGACTCAGAAGAACTAAAGAGCTAACAAAGAGTAATGGACAACAAAATAACCAAAATTAAAAATACTCTAGATGGTATAAACAGCAGAATAATTGAGGCAGAACAAATAAGTGAGCTGGAAGATAGAATGGGGGAAATAACTGCTACAGAGCAGGAAAGAGAAAAAAGAATAAAAAGAATGGAAGACAGCCTCAGAGACCTTGGTGACAACATTAAGCACACCAACATTGGAATCAGAGGCATCTCAGGAGAAGAAGAAAAAGAGAAAGGGTCTGAGAAAATATTTGAAGAGGTTATAGTGGAAAACTTCCCCAACATGGGAAAGGAAAGAATTAATCAAGTCCATGAATCTCAGAGTACCGTACAGAATAAACCCAAGGAGAAATACAAGAGGCACATATTAATCAAACTAACGAAAACTAAACACAAAGAAAAAATACTAAAAGCAGCAAGAGAAAAGCACCAAATAACATATAAGGGAAAACCCACAAGGATAACAGCTGATCTTTCTGCAGAAACTCTGCAGGCCAGAAGGGAATGGCAGGATATATTGAAAGTCCTGAAAGAGAGAAACCTACAGCCAAGAATACTCTACCCAGCAAGAATCTCACTCAGATTCTAAGGAGAAATCAAAAGCATTACAGATAAGCAAAAGTTAAGAGAATTCAGCACCACCAACCAGCCTTATAGCAATTATTAAAGAACTTTTCTAAATAGGAAACACAGCAGAAGGGAAAGACCTACAAAAACAAACCCAAAACAATTAAGAAAATGATAATAGGAACACACATGCCAATAATCACCTTAAATGTAAATGGATTAAATGCTCCAACCAAAAGACACAGACTGGCTGAATGGATACAAAAACAAGATCCTTACATGTGCTGTCTACAAGAAACCCACTTCAGACCAAGGAACACATATAGACTGAAAGTAAAGGGATGGAAACAGATATTCCATGCAAATGGAAGTCAAAAGAAAGCTGGAGTAGCAATACTCATATCAGACAAATTAGACTTTAAAGTAAAGACTATTACAAGAGACAAGGAAGGACACTACATAATGATCAAGGGATCCATTCAAGAAGAACATATCACACTGGTAAATATCTATGCACCCAACATAGAAGCACCTCAATACATAAGGCAAATGCTAACAGCCATAAAAGGGGACATTGAAAGTAACACAATAATAGTAGGAGACTTGAAAACTCCACTTACATCAATGGACAGATCATCCAAAAAGAAAATAAATAAGGACAAACAAGTTTTAAATGACACATTAGACCATCTCGACTTAATTGATATTTATAGGACATTCCATCCAAAAACGACAGAATACACTTTCTTCTCAAGGGCACATGGAACATTTTCCAGGATACATCACATCTTGGGTCGCAAATCAAGTCTCAGTAAATTCAAGAAATCTGAAATCATATCAAGTATCTTCTCTGACCACAACACCACTATACTAGATATCAATTACAGGAAAAAAACTGTAAAAAATACAACTACATGGAGGCTAAACAATATTCTATTAAACAACAAAGAAATCACTAAAGAAATCAAAGAGGAAATCAAAAAATATCTAGAAACAAATGACAATAGAAAACACAATAACCCAAAACCTATGGGACACAGCAAAAGCAGTTAAAAGAGGGAAGTTTATAGCAATACAGTCCTACCTCATGAAACAAGAAAAATCTCGAATAAACAACCTAATCTTATACCTAAAACAATTAGAAAAGAGAACAAAGAAACCCCAAAGTGAGCAGAAGGAAAGAAATCATAAAGATCAGAGCAGAAATAAATGAAAAAGAAAGGAAGGAAAGAATAGCAAAGATCAATGAAACTAAAAGCTGGTTCTTTGAGAAGATAAACAAAATTGATAAACCATTAGCCAGACTCATCAAGAAAAAAAAGGGAGAAGATGCAAATCAACAGAATTAGAAATAAAAAAGGAGAAGTGGCAACGGACGCCACAGAAATACAAAATATCAGGAGAGACTACAACAAGCAACTATATGCCAATCAATTGGATAACCTGGAAAAAATGGATACATTCTTAGAAAAATACAATCTTCCAAGACTGAACCAGGAAGAAATAGAAACTATGAACAGACAAATCACAAGTACGGAAATTGAGACTGTGATTAAAAATCTCCCAACAAACAAAAGCCCAGGACCAGATGGCTTCACAGGTGAATTCTATCAAACATTTAGAGAAGAGCTAACACCAATCCTTCTCAAAGTCTTCCAAAATGTAGCAGAAGGAGGAGCACTCCCAAACTCATTCTACGAGGCCACCATCACCCCGATACCAAAACCAGGCAAAGATGCCACAAAAAAAGAACATTACAGACCAATATCACTGATGAATATAGATGCAAAAATCCTCAACAAAATACTAGTGAACAGAACCCAACAGCACATTAAAAAGATCATACACCATGACCAAGTGGGGTTTATCCCTGGGATGCAAGGATTCTTCAATATATGCAAATCAATCAATGTGATACATCATATCAACAAATTGAAGGATAAAAACTATATGATCATCTCAATAAATGCGGAAAAAGCTTTTGACAAAATTCAACATCCATTTATGATAAAAACTCTCCAGAACATGGACACTGAAGGAAATTACCTCAACCTAATAAAAGCCATATATGACAAACAACAGCCAACATGATTCTACATGGTGAAAAGCTGAAAGCATTTAAGGTCTTTAGTCCATTTTGAGTTTATTTTTGTGTATGGTTAGGAAGGAACAAGACAGGAACAAGACAAGGTTGCCCACTCTTACCACCATTATTCAACATAGTTTTTGTAGTTTTAGGCACAGCAACCACAGAAGAAAATGAAATAAAAGGAATCCAAATTGGGAAAGAAGAAGTAAAATTGTTATTCTTTGCAGATGGCATGATATTATACATAGAAAATCCTAAAGATTCTACCAGAAAACTGCTAGCACTAATTGATGAATTTAGTACAGTAGCAGGATATAAAATTAATGTGCAGAAATCTCTTGCATTCCTACATTAACAACTAAAAAGCAGAAAGAGAAATTAAGGAAACTCTCCCATTTACCATGGCAACAAAAAGAATAAAATACCTAGGAATAAAGCTGCGTAAGGAGGCAAAAGACTTGTATGCAGAAAAGTATAAGACATTGATGAAAGACATCAAAGACAGAACAAACAGATGGAGAGACATACCATGTTCTTGGACTGGAAGAATCAACATTGTGAAAGTGACTGTATGACCGAAAGCAATTTACAGATTCAATGCAATCCCTATCAAATTACCAACAGCCTTTTTCACAGAACTAGAACAAGAAATCTTACGATTTGTATGGAAATGCAAAAGACCCCGAATAGCCAAAGCAATCTTGAGAAGAAAAGACAAAGTTGGTGGAATTAGGCTTCCTGACTTCAAACTATACTACAAGGCCACAGTGATCAAGACAGTATGGTACTGGCACAAAAATAGAAAGGAAGATCAATGGAACAGAATGGAGAACCCAGAGTAAACCCAAGCACATATGGGCACCTTATCTTTGACAAAGGAGGCAAGAATATACAATGGAAAAAAGACAGCCTCTTCAATAAGTGGTGCTGGGAAAATTAGACAGCAACATGTAAAAGAATGAAATTCGAACACTTCCTAACACCATACACAAAAATAAACTCAAAATGGATTAAAGACCTAAATGTAAGGCCAGACACTATAAAACTCTTAGAGGAAAATATAGGCAGAACACTCTATGGCACACATCAAAGCAAGATCCTTTTTGACCCACCTCCTAGAATCATGGAAATAAAATCAAGAATAAACAAATGGGACCTCATGAAACTTAAAAGCTTTTGCACAATGAAAGAAATCATAAACAAGACAAGAAGACAACCCTCAGAATGGGAGAAAATACTTGCCAATGAAGCAATGGAAAAGGGATTAATCTCCAAGATATACAAGCAGCTTGTGCAGCTCAATATCATAAAAGCAAATAACCCAATCCTCAAATGGGCAGAAGACCTAAATAGATATTTCTCCAAAGAAGACATGCAGATGGCCAACAGATATGAGAAGATGCTCCACATCACTAATCATTAGAGAAATGCAAGTCAAAGCCACAATGAGGGATCACCTCACACTGGTCAGAATGGCCATCATCAAAAAATCTAGAAACAATAAATGTTGGCGAGGGTGTGGAGAAAAGGGAACTCTCCTGCACTGTTGGTGGGACTGTAAGTTGGTACAGCCACTATGGAAAACAGTTTGGAGGTTCCTTAAAAAACTAGAAATAGAACTACCATATGATCCAGTAATCCCACTACTGGGCATATACCCAGAGAAAAGTATAATCCCAAAAGAAACATGTACCATAATGTTTATTGCAGCACTATTTACAATAGCCAGGACATGGAAGCAACCTAAATGCCCATCAACAGATGAATGGATAAAGAAGATGTGGCATCTATATACAATGGAATATTACTCAGCCACAAAAAGGACTGAAATGGAGCTATATGTAATGAGGTGGATAGACCTACAGTCTGTCATACAGAGTGAAGTAAGCTAGAAAGAGAAAAACAAATAATGTATGCTAACTCATATATACGGACTCTAAAACAAACAAAAAAATGGTACTGATGAACCCAGTGACAGGGCAAGAATAAGGATGCAGATGCAGAGAATGCACGGGAGGACACAGGGTTGGGGAGGCTGGGGGCGAAGAGGAAGCTGGGATAACATGAGAGAGTAGCATAGACATATATACACTACCAACTGTAAAATAGATAGCTAGTGGGAAGTTGCTGTATAACAAAGGGAGATGAACTCGATGATGGGTGATGCCTTAGAGGGCCAAGACAGGGAGAGTGGGAGGGAGTTGCGGGAGGGAGGGGATATGGGGATATATGCCTAAATACAGCTGATTCATTTTGGTGTACCTCAAAAGCTGGTACAAGAGTGTATAGGAATTATATTCCAATAAAGAGTTTTAAAAATAAATAAATAAATAAAATAAAAATAATAGGTTGGGTTCTTAATCTCATTCTACCCAGGAAACTGTCTATGGAAATGTAATTATTTCCCCCTTAGCAGCCAGTCGTGAATAAAAAAGCACATTGGACTTGTAGAATTTATGTCACCATAAAATAAGTATTACTGGTCTTTAATTTTCAAATAATTATTTTATTTTGCATCTTTTTATAAAAAATAAACTTTGTTTTTAAATTGAAGTACAGTTGATTTACAGTGTTGTGTTAGTTTCTGGTGTACAGCAAAGTGATTCATATATATATATATGTATGTATATATTTATATACTTTTTCCTATTCTTTTCCACTTATGGTTTATTACAGGGTATTGCATATAGTTCTCTGTGCTGTACAGTAGGACCTTGTTTATCAAAAAATAGATTTTACTTTTAAAAATAGCTTTAGGTTTTCAGGAAAAGTAGAAAAATCGGACAAAGTTCACATGTATCCCCTCCCCTCCATCCACAGATTCCTCTATTATTGATGTCTTGCATTAGTGGGGGCTTTGTTACAATTCATGAATCAATATTGTTACGTTATTATTAACTTAAGCTCATTGTTTACATTTGGGTTCACTCTTTGTGCTGTAAAGTTCTATGGGTGTTAACAAATGTATGTCATGTGTCCACCATTAAAGTGTCATATTGAATAGTTTCACTGCTCAAAAATTCTGTGCACTGCCTATTCATTCCTCTCTCCCTCCTTTCTCAATCCCTGGCAACTGGTAATCTTTTTACCGTCTCCACAGTTTTGCCATTTCTAAAATGTCATATAGTTGGAATCACACAGTATGTAGCCCTCTAACACTGGATTCTTTTGCACAATATGCATTTGAGATACCTCCATGTCCTTATGTGGCTTGATCGTTCATTTCTTTTCATCACTGACTATATACCACTGAATGGATATACATTTTTTTATCCATTTACCTGTTGAAGGACATCTTGGTTGTTTCCATTTTTGGCAATTATGAATAAATAAAAGCTTTATGAACATTAGCATGAGAGTTGGGAAGAACTGACATCTTAATAATAGTGAGTCTTCCTATCGATAAATATGGAGTACCTATTTATTTAGTTTTTTATTTCTTTTATCAGAGTTTAATTGTTTTCTCATATATATATAGTACCTATTTTGTTACTGTACTTGTTTTTACCTGGTTACTTAATTTTCATGCTAATGTAAATGGTGTTGTGTTTTTTAAAATGCCAGTTGTTCATTACTGGTATATAGAAAGCAATAGTCTTTTGTACTTAACCTTGTATCTTGTAATCTTACCTTTCTATAATTGTTTATTAGTTTCAGGAGTTCTTTTGTTGATTCTTTTGAATTTTTTTAAGAACACAATAACATCATCTAGAAACAAAACACTATTTTATTTCTCCTGTATATATTTTACTTCTTTTTCTCATTTCACTAGATTAGCAAGATTCCTCAAATGATGTTGAGTACAAATGATGAGAGGGTTACATCATTAACTTGTTCTTAGTCTTAAAGGAAAGCATCTAGTTTCTTACAATTAAGTATGGTGCTAGCTAAAGGTGTTTTGTGAATAAATTTTATCAGGTTGCATAAATTACTCTTTATTCCTAGTTTGCTGCAAGAGTTTAAAATGAGTCCTATTGGATTTTGTAAAATCCTTTTTCTGCATTTATTGATATGATTTTTCTTTTTTAGCCTGTTGAAGTTACTGATTAATTGATTACATTAATTGATTTTCAATCACTGAAACAACCTTGCATATCTGGAATAAATTCTAATTAGCCATTATGCATAATTAGTACATTGTTGGAATTAATTTGCTAATGTTTTTTGAGTTTTTTCCAAACTATGCTCATGGAAATATTCATCTGGAGTTACCCTATCATGTAATTGCATCATCAGGTTTTGGTCTAGGGTGATGCTGGCCTCATAGAATGAGTTAATAAATATTCTGTTTCTACTTTTGCAAGAGTTTGTAGAGAGTTGGTATACTTCCTTCCTTAAATGTTTGGTAGAATTCACCAGTGAAATCATCTGGACATGGAATTTTGTGTTTTGGAAAGTTATTAATTATTGATTCAATTTCTTTAATAAAGAAAGTAGACCTATCCAGATCATCTATTTCTTCATGTGTGAGTTTTGGTCACTTGTGTCTTTTAAGGAATCTAAATTATCAAATTTGTGGACATAGAATCGTTCATAATTGTATCAGGCAAAGTTCTCCAGAAAAACAGAACCAATAGGGGGTGTGTGTATACATATATACACATACAAATATTATATATATACATATATGTGTGTGTATATATATATATATATTTAAGTAATTAGCTCATGTGATTGTGGGGGCTGGGAAGTTCAAAATCTGTTATATAGGTCAGTAGGCGTGTGGTCCAGGGAAGCTGATGTTTCAATCTTGTATCTAAAGGCAGTCTGGAGGCAGAATTCCTTCTTCCTTGGGATGATACAGTCCTTTTACAGCCTTCAAGCGACTGAATCATGTCTTAGTCTGCTCAGGTTGCTACAACAAAATACCACAGACTAGGTGGCTTACACAATAGATACTTATTTCTCACAGTTCTGGAGGCTGGAGAGTCCAAGATCAAGGTGCCAGTGAATTTGGTTCCTGGTGAGAACCTTCCTGGCTTGCAGAGGACCATCTTCTTGCTGTGTCCTCTCATGATGGAGAGAGGAAGCTCTGGTGCCTCTTCCTCTACATATAAAGGCACTAATCCCATCATGAGTAGTCTACTCTCATGACCTCATCTAAAATTACCCCCTGAAGTCCCCACCTAATGCCATCACAGTTGCATTTAGGGCTTCAATATAAGAATTTTGGGTATAATATAGGCGTTTAGTCCACAACAAATGAGAATCATCCACAACATGAAGGTAACTTAACCTGTCTTCTTCATAGTCTATCAATTTAAATGTTAATATCATCTAAAACATACTTTCACAGCAACATCTGAACTGGTGTTTAACCAGGCAACTGGGTACCATAGCCTAGCCAAGCTGACCCATAAAATTAACCATCACAGTAATATTCCTTGATTATTCAACATCTTTGGAATTAGTAGTAATGACCCTTCTTATTTCTAACATTAGCAATTTGTGTCTTCTTTCTTATTTTCTTGATTAGCCTGGCTAGAGTGGTGTACCAATTTTATTCATTTTTTCAAAGAACCAGTTTCATTGATTTTTTCTATTAATTTTTTGTTTTCAATTTCTTCTCTAAATTTTGTTAATTCATTTCTTCTGATTAATTTAGTTTTAATTTGTTCTCTCTTTTCTATTTTCCTAACATGGAGGCTTAGAGAATTAACTTACATTTTTCTTCTTTTCTAATATATGCATTCAGTGCTCTAAGTACTGCTTTTACTTTGTCCCACACATTTTTCTTTTATAAATTTATTTATTTATTTATTTATTTATTGGCTGTGTTGGTCTTTGTCACTGCATGCAGGCTTTCTCTAGTTGCGGTGAGCGGGGGCTACTTTTTGTTGTGGTGTGTGGGCTCCTCATTGCCATGGCTTCTCTTGTTGTAGAGCACGGGCTCTAGGCATGTGGGCTTCAGTAGTTGCAGCACATGGGTTCAATAGTTGTGGCTCACAGGCTGTAAAGCACAGGCTCAATAGTTGTGGCACATGGGCTTAGTTGTTCCGTGGCCTGTGGGATCTTCCTGGAGCAGGGATCGGACTGTGTCCCCGCATTGGCAGGCAGATTCTTAACCACTGCACCACCTAGGAAGCCATGTCCCACACATTTTGTTAATGGATATTTTATTTTCATTTAGTTCAAAATATTTTAAAATTTCTCTCGAGACCTCTTCTTTGATCCATATGTTATCTAAAAGTGTGTTTTTTATCTCCAAATATTTTGGCATTTTGCATCTATCTTTCTGTTATTGATTTCCAGTTTAATTACATTTTGTTTTGAGAGCACAGTTTGCATGATTTCTATTTTTTAAAAACTTGTTAAGGTATATTTTGTGACTCAGAATGTGTTCAACCCTATTAAAAATTCCACGTAAGCTTTCACAAAGTGTGTATTGTGCTGTTATTGGATGAGTTATTTTACAAATGTCAATTAGGTCTGGTTAATTTATAGTGTTTTTTAGTTCAATTACATCCTTACTGATTTTCTGCCTGCTGAATCTGTCAATTACTGCTAGAGAGGTGTTGCAATCTCCAATTATAATAGTGGACTTATCTATTTCTTCTTGCATTTTATCAGTTTTTGCTCCCAAGATTTCAATGCAGTTGTTAGGCACAATCACATTAAGAATTGTTATGTTTTCTTGGAGAATTGACCCCTTTACTATGATGCAATGCACCTGTTTATTCCTGGTAGTCTTCCTTGACCTGAACTCTGCTTTGTCTGAAATGAACATAGCTACTTCAGCTTTCTTTTGCTGTTAACATGACATATTATTCTCCATCTTTTCACTTTTAATGTATATGTGTCTTTATATTTAAAGTGGGTTTCTTATAGACAACATATAGTTGGGTCTTATTTTTTTATCCACTCAGAGAGTCTCTGTCTTTTAACAGGTGTATTTTTATCTCAATTTTACAACTTAAAAAACATCATTAATAGAACAAAAAGACTCACCTCTTAAAAGGTTACTTCTGTTACATTGTAACTGATTCAGTAGCGCTGCTAAATTATTTACACAGGAAATTTGTTATGTCTTCTAGCCTAACTTGATTAATAAAGAACTAATTTAATTTTTATTTTTGTCAATTTAAATCTTTTCTGTTAATTACAGTTATTTAAACATAATATATTTAGACATATTTCTAAAGTAATAGTTGACTAGAATTTGATCATTTATTTTCTTAGCTGCCTCTTTTTAGCAAACCAATCAAATGCAAGATTGATAGGTATTAGGGGACAGAGACTTTAAAGAATTAAAGAGTTTTGGGAAAGGAGACAGTGAAAGTATCTGATTTGAATTTTGGAAAGATAACTCAAGTGCCAGTAAAGAGGACAGATGCACACAGGAGGCAGGGAGATCAGCCAGGGGCTTACTGAAGGCTATAGAAGTGGTTCCTGTGAAATCTGATGATTGCCTGAACCAAGACTAAGGTAGTTGAAGCCAACAGAGTGAATGACTTATACAGGTGTTAAGGAGATATACTACGCTGTAGGATTTAGTGATGGATGAGATGAAGGAGCAAAGGTATTAAGAATGATTCCAGGCTTTGATGACTAAATGATCAGGCAAATGTTGTTCCCTAAGACTGAGAATGTAGAAGGAAAAACAGGTTAAAAGTGATGATAATTAGTCTTCCACTGTGCCACAGTACATCTGGGTAGAGATTTCGAATTGGTATTTGAATTGAATGGTTCTAAAGTTCACGGAAGAGGTATAGACTTGAGGGTATTTGAGAGCTATCTATGGAATTTAAATCTGTGAGGGCCCCGGAATAGAGACAGAGATAGAACTAAAGATTTAGAAATGATAAAAGCCAATTATAACCTATTATTCATTAGATTTTATAATTTAATAACTTAGAGGGCAGCCCTTTATATGCTTGCAATTAGACTGAGTCATTCCTAGAAAGTATTTGGCCATCTTTAACAGCCTTTATATTTTTAACCATACTCTGTTCTGGTGACTAAGAGTTACATCACTCAATCATATGAGTCATGTTTAGGCAAAACAATTTTTTTATGGGTAAAATAATATTATATATGGCTTCCTAGGTGGCGCAGTGGTTGAGAATCTGCCTGCCAAGGCAGAGAACACGGGTTCGATGCCTGCTCCAAGAAGATCCCACATGCCACGGAGCAGCTAAGCCCGTGTGCCACAACTGCTGAGCCTGCGCTTTAGAGCCTGTGAGCCACAATTATTGAGCCCATGTGCTACAACTACTGAAGCCCATGTGCCTAGAGCCCATGCTCCGCAACAAGAGAAGCCATGGCAATAAGGAGTCCACGCACCACAACGAAGAGTAGCCTCCACTCACCACAACTAAAAAGAAAGCCTATGCATAGCAAAAAAGACCCAACACAGCCAACAAAATAAATAAATTAATTAATTAATTAATTAAAAAATAATATTGTATAACATCTAAAAGTAGTTCATATTGGATATCAGAAAAGTACTTGATATTTGATTCATAACAAATTTCTAAACAAACAGATGTTCAAGAGAAAAAGACTTCTTAGCTTATTTGAAACAAATTCTGGGTTTCCATCAACTTATAGTGTTGATTTACAATTCATAGTTTACTTATTATACATTGTTAGACTTCATATTATTATTTATATGAAAAACTACAATGTGCAAGGTACTGTGCTGAGCATTCTGTGGGATACAAAGATGAGTCAGATGTAAAGAGTCCCTCAGATACTTATTGACTTATATGGGGAACTAAGACACAAACTTAGGTAAGTATACAAGGAGTACGGAGTTAAGAATCACAGACGATTTTAAAATGAAATTAAGAGAATAATTCCATTTGCAATAGCATCAAAGCCACATAAAATACTTAGGAATAAATTTAACATAATAAGTTTAAACCTTACAGTCTGAAAACTACAAAACACTATTGAAAGAAATTAAAGATCTAAATAAATGGGAAAACATCCCATATTTATGGATAAGAAGTATTGTTATGCATTGTTAAAAAGACAACACACATCAAATTGATCTATAGGGGCAACAAAATCCCTAGCAGAATCCTAACTGACTACTTCTGAAAAATTAACGAGATGATTCTAAAATTCATATGGAATTGCATATGGAACTGAAACAGCGAAAACAATCTTGAAACAGAATAAACCAGAAAGATTCACACTTTCTGCTTTCAAAACTTAATCCAGGGCTTCCCTGGTGATGCAGTGGTTAAGATTCCACCTGCCAATGCAGGAGGTATGGGTTCCATGCCTGGACGGGGAAGATCCCATATGCCACAGAGCAGCTAAGCCCAAGTGCCACAACTACTAAGCCTGTGCTCTAGAGCCCGTGAGCCCCAACTATTGAGCCCACGTGCCACAACTACTGAAGTGCACATGCCTAGAACCTGTCCTCCACAACAGGAGAAGCCACTACAATGAGAAGCCCATGTGCAGCAACAAAGACCCAACACAGCCAATAAATAAATAAACAAATTTATATTAAAAAATACTTTATTAAAAAAAAACTTAATCCAAAGCAATGGTAATAAAACTTTGGTACTGGCACAAGATAAATATATATATATATGAATGGAATAGAACTGATGAGTCTGGAAATAAACCCCTACATCTACAGTCAACTGATTGATTTTTGACAAGGTGCTAGGACTATTCAGTGGGGGAAAGAATAGTCTTTTCTCCTCCCAAATATCGTTTATTTGTTGCTTTATAAGATAATTATTTCTGAATAAATTTCACTCTAATCCTTGATTATATGTCCATTGGAGACAGCTTATTATTAATTATTACCATTATTATTAATTTAGAGGCATAATGTTTGACACAGAGCATTCCACATAGTAGAAGAATGATCAATATTTACAAAAGGAGGAAAATAATTTCAGGCCAGTAATGAAGGAAGGAAGGAAGAGAAAGAAGAAAACAAAGTGTGATTTTCTTCCCTGTCTCAAAAAATCTGAGCACTATGATGAACCCCAGAGATAATTCGACTTTCACATTTTATAGGGGATTGAAAAGTACCACAGAGGTTTAAGTGAGGTATCCAAGTTCACAGTGCTTGCTAATAACAAAGCTGGTAACAAGTTAGGTCTTCTGATCCTTCAATCAGTGTCCTTTACACTGCACTGCAATGCTATTTCACTGAAAAGCAATCTAATCAAGGCTAACAGTGAAAATATATTTTTCCTTGCTGCAGAATATTGCTTCATTTATCCTTAAAATAGATGTTTAATTATGGATTCTAAAATAAAATGGATGACTTTAAAATAATAGCTAATTAAATTTATGGTATGGTTTTTTGTTACTGTGGTTGAGCTAAATACTGAAAAATAAATGAACTTCATAGGAACTAATACCCACAGAGCATAATATATGGCTTTGCCAATTTCATGCAATAGAATTTTGGTATCAGCCTAAAATCAGAATACTATTCTAATTTTTCCTTTAAGTTTATGAATTCTTTCCATGTGAGACAAGGACATCCATAAAGTTATCCAGTGGAATTCCCAGAACACCAAAATTCCTCAAAAATAGGAGTCTCTGGGAGTAGGGCCCAGCAATTTGTGTTTTAACAAGACTTTCAGTTCATCTGAAGGACCCTACAGTCATGAATCACTGCCCTGTTCCACAACCATCCACCATTTTCACCTAAATCACTGAAGTTGTCTCCCACTATCTCTTTGCTTTCCATCCTAACCCACAAATTATCTACATGATTGCCAGAAAACAGTTATAAAATAAAAATCTAATGATGTTATTTCATTCTTCATTCATTCATCAAATATTTATTGAGACTTCTAGCCCTTCAGGGTACAGCAGTGAATACAAAGGACAAAGATTTCTATTCTTGTGGTGCTTATATTCAGTGCCTTTTATTTGCCTTCAAATTCCTCAGTGACTTCCTGGTACTTAGAAAAAGAGTCCAAACTCCTTTGTAAAATGGGGCCAGCACTCAGTGGTCCAGGCTTCCTCTGAGGTTTTAGTTCTCCTCCTGCATCCTACAACCCAACCACACCTTGCAGTTGGTTTCTTATTTACATTATTTGCAAGGTGATCTATCCCCTCCCTGGGAGAGCCCCTCCAACCCTGTTTTGCTCCTTTTGGAAAAACCTACATGTATTTTAAGATTCAAGAATTATGTGTGACCAAAACTCACAAGAAGAAATAGATGATCTGAATATGCCTATATCTACTGAAGAAATTGTATCAGTAACTAACAACCTTCCAAAACAGAAAGCACCAGGTCCATATGAGCCCACTGGTGAATTCTCACAAACATTTAAGGAAGAAATTAGACCAATTCTCTATAATCTCTTTCAGAGAATAGAATTAGAGGGAATACTTCCTAACCCATTCTATGAGGCTGCCATTACTTTAATACCAAAATCAGATAAAGACATGACAAGAAAAGAAAACTACAGGCCAATGTCTCTCAAGAACATAGATGTGAAAATCCTCAACAAAATATTAGTATATCAAACCCAGTAAAATACAAAAAGAATAATACATCACAGCCAAGGGGGATTTATTCCAAGCATGCAAACCTGATTCAATATTGGAAAATCAATTAATTTAATCCACCATGTCAACAGAGTTTTTTTTTTTTATCACATGATCTTATCATTTGATGAAGAAAAAGCATTTGACAAAATCTAACACCCACTCTTGAAAATAACCTCTCAACAAACTAGTAAAAAGAGGGAACTTCCTCACCTTGATAAAGACTATGCAAATAAAACCACAGCTAATGTCTCACTTAATGATGAAGAACTCAAAGTTTTCCCACTAAGATCAAGTAGAAAGCAAGGATGTCCCCTCACACCACTTCTTTTCAAAACTGTACTGGAAGCCCTTGCTAATGCAGTAAGCCCTTGTTAATGCAATATGGCAAAGAAATAAAAGCTATACAGATTGGGGAAAAGGCATAAAGCCGGAAAAGGCAAAACAATGGAGATAATGGAGATCAGTGGTTGCCAGAGGCTGAGGGAAGTGGAAAGATGAATAGGCAGAGCATAAATGACTTTTAGAGAAGTGAAAATACCATATATGATTTTACAGTGATGGATATGTCTTTATACTTTCTCCAAATCCATAAAATGTACAAGGCAAGAGTGAACTCTAAGGGAGACTGTGGACTTTGGGTGATTATGATGAGTCAATGTAGGTGCATCCTTCATAAAAAATGTACTTCATAAAAAAATGAGTGATGTTGATAATACGGGAGGCTATGAATATGTGGGAGCATGGGGTACATAAGAAATATGTACCTTCCTCTCAATTTTATTGCAAGCCTAAAACTCCTCTAAAAAGTTGTCTTTAAAAAGAAATCAAGAGAAAAAAAAAGTCATGTGTTCTATGAAGACTTGACTAACGTCTCTCCTTAAAAAGGGAGATGGCAGCTCCCACTTTGGTTCCTACATTGTAGATTCTATTTTATAGATGTGACTACCTAAAATAAAATCTGCATATCAAAAAAGATAAAAAGTAAATGATGAGCTGGAAAATGTTTTCAACAAATATGACAGTCATAAAGTTATCATACTTAATATATAATGAGCGCCTACCAAATGATGAGAATATCAATAAAAGCAAATAGGAAGATGGCAAAGGATCTTGAGGGCTATAAGGGAGAAGATATCCTTAAGCTGGTCTCCGCTCTGTCCACTGTCATTGCTTTTGTCCATGCCACTGACTTGGCCATGCTTACAGGTGTGTGGAGTTATGCGGTATAATTATTGCACAGAGGCATGGTATCACCAAAGTTTTGCACTGCATTTAATTCGAAAGCTTTTTATATGCAGTTTATTGTATGTCAATTATATCTCAATAAAACTCCTTTTAAAAGAAAAAATAAATTCTAAAGTTTTTTAACAAGAATCCCTCAAAAACGTAGAATAAATATAAATTAACTTAATATAAGTGATGAAGACCTATAAAAGCCAAAACAATGTTAAAAAAGAACAAAGTTGGAAGACTCACACTTCCAATTTTAAAACTAACTACTGAGCTACTCTGTGGTACTGTCATAAGGATGGGCATAAGAAAATGGAATGGAATTGAAAAATCTAAAAATATACCCATTCATTCTGGTACAAATGATTTTCAATAAAGGTGCCAAGACAATTCAATAGGGGAAAATAGTCTTTTCACCAAAAGATGCAAGAACAGCTAGAAAAGAACGAAGTTAGACCCCTATCTCATATCATGTACAGAAATTAACTAAAAATAGATCAAAGACCTAAATATGAACTAAAACTATAAAACTCTTAGAAAAAATGTAAGTGTAAATCTTTGTGACCTTGGATTAGCCATTAATTTCTGCATATGATACCAAAAGCATTACCAAAAAAAGAAAGAATAAAAAAACTGGACTTCATCAGGGTCAACTTTTGTGCTTTAAAGGACACCATAAAGAAAGTGAAAAGAAACCCAGAGTACAAGAAAAATATTTGCAAATTGCACATCTGATAAAGATCTAGTATCCAAAATATATGAAAAACTCTCACAACCAAACAATAAAAAGACAACCCGATTTAAAAGTGAGCAAAGTATCTGAAAATACAAATTCTTTCAAAGAAGATACATAAACGGCCAACAAGAATGGTCAATATTGAAAAGATGCTTGACATCATTAATCATCAGGGAAATGTAAATCAAAGGAACAGTGGGATACTACTTCACACCCACTAGAATGACTAGAGTAAAAATGTCAGACAAGTTTTGGTGAGGATATGGGGGAATTGCAATGTTCATACACTGCTGGTGTGAGTGTAAAATGGTTCAGTCACTTTGGAAATAGTTTGGCATTTCCTCAAAAGTTAAACATAGAGTTACCATATGAACCAGCAATTCCACTTGTAGGTGTATATCAAAGAGTATTCCACAAAAAAAACATGTACAACCAACATTTGAAGAAGCATTACTTGTAATAACTAAAGAGTGAAAACAACTTATCCATTCAACTGATGAATGGATAAACAGAAATGTGGTATATCCATTCCATAGATTATTGATGTATAAGAAGAAATGAAGTACTGATTCACGTTATAATATGGGTGAATCTTGAAAACATTACGCTAAGTGAAGGAAGTCCAATGCAAAAGACTCCATATTGTATGACTCCATTTGTATGACTCGTCCAGAAAAGGCAGATCCATAGGAACAGAAAGTAGACCAGTAGCTACCAGGGTCTGGTGATAAGGAATAGAAAGCGATTGCTAATGGTTTCATCACTCTTTGAGGGGATGAAAATGTTCTGGAAGTAGATAATGGGGATGATTACACAACTTGTGAATATACTTAAAGCCACTAAACTGTATACTTGAAAGAGTACACTGAATTTTATCTCGCTGCAAAATAAAGAAAAATATAAATGATGAATACATGTTAAAAAAATGTAAATCAAACCAAAAGGTTATTTTTCCATTGCCCTGGCAGATATTATCAAAAATAAAAATACTCATTACTAACAAAAATGATGATCTCATATATTCCTGTAAGAACTGTAAATTGATGGATCCTGTCTGGAAAATAATTTGGTAATACGTATGAAGAAGCTTAAAGTGCTGATTCTATTTAACTTAGTCATCCCATTTCTAGGAATATGAATTCCTTATTTAGTAGACCATATAGAAAAGGACTTTTGTTATTTACTCTGAACCTTCCATTCCCTCTGAGCTAGGCAGAAAGATGAGTCTCACCCTCACCCTGGGCCCTATTCGGACTCTATGTAACAGTTCCTATCATTTCTATTTTCTTACCTGTACAACTCAATTCCACCTTATTGATCTGCTCTGGTTAATTTTAACAGTATTCAAAACACCTGTTCAGCTCCCCATCACCTTTCCCTACAATTCAACCAGTCCAGTCACCATCTTGGTGTTCCTGATATGCTTCTTTCATTATGTTACCATCATAACTCTCTATCATGTGTTTTCCCTCAAAGAAAAAAAAAAAAAGAAAAAAACCAAGGCTATTACCTGCTTTGCCTCATAAAAATGAGGGCCTTTTCTGGAACCAGATTGCTTGGGTTTGAATCCCAGCTTTGCCACTTGCCAGCTATGTGATCCAGATCTCAGTTTCCTCATTACATGGAGGTATAAGAATTATATAACTATTACATGGGAAGTGGTCAGAGCAGTGCTGGCACATAGTTAACTCTGAATTTGTGCTAGGTATTATTATTATTATAATCATCTCACAGAGATACTATGAAGCTCAAATAAAATAATGTGTATGAAACTGTTTTGTAATGCACTGCTAGTATTATTTCGTATTATAGTGACATGCCTATACTCCATAAATTACAGAAGAACAAGGACGCTCTTATTTTCTAATGCCTCACTTTGCACATGGTAAATGCTCAAAATTTGCATTGTAATTCAATGTTACTTTTATGATCAAATCACTATTGTCTTTTGGTTGTCTAAATACCACCCCATCAAGACCACTCACGATCTTGTTATGACATGTACCCACTTGTGTCTTCCACTATATCAGCGGTCTTTTAAAGTGGAGTCCACAATGAACAATCCACCGCAAGTATGGGAGGAAAATTTTCAGGAACTCTATTGACATTCCTTCCTCATCTTTTGTAAATTTTCATTATTTGTATATATCACTACTAATGTGTGCAAAATTACTATGAAAATGCTATAACATGTAAATAAATGCTAAATGTATATAGGAAGTGCAGGCCTGAGATAGTTTTACTAAAGGGTTTACTGTCTAAAGGCCTGGACATCAGCACCCTATCCCGCAATATGGTTTCTCTCCTGGTGTTGAGCTGATCTCTGCAACTCCTCCTAGAACACAGTTTATATCTCTTTGTTTCCAAATCTGACTCACAACCTGTCTGCTTGAAATGAGCGTGGCAGCCACTCCTTTTCAAGCTGCAACTTGTATCCTTCACACCAAAACTTAACCATCACCAAACGTAAGCCTCTTAAAATATGGGTCTATATCTGGTCCACCATCGCATCTACCCCCACACCCTCACCACCCCACCACACAAAAGGGTTTTCCATAACGAGCACCTAACAGGCTCCACATCAGTGTTTGCTGACTGAATAAACTGACACAGAGACTGCTATTGGGAGGCAGGAGAGTGTGCTGGTTAATAGCAGAGGATCAGATCTTGGCTCTGCCACTGAACTGGGTGGCCCTGAGCCTCAGATTTTTCCTTTTTGAAATAAAGGTGATAAGAGTAAGTAACGAGGGAAAGACACAATCTTAACTCAAAAAAATTGAGTAGCATAATTTAATGCAAAAAATGCCCCTCCAATTCATGAAATATAAAATGGGGCAATTACCATGTAGTGTGCACTTTTTTTTGTCAATGGACAAAATCAGCAGTTCTCTGTGGTAGTGTTCACTATATAACATCTTGAGTTTCCCATATCCCTCCAAGAGGTGTAACATCGAATTTCCCAAGATGTCATGCCACTTCAGTATGAGTATGTGGAGACGACAGCAGCACGCAAGAAGGGGAAAGGTTAGACAACTTCTCTCATCTTATGAACATTTGAGAGGGTTTTCTTTTGCCATTTGGGGTTTCAAGTACTGATTACTGTTAAATCAAGACATCCCATTATATTAACACAGCTCTTAAACTGTAAAAAAATTAATTTTGGTAGATGACTTATTTGTCTATGTTAAAAATCCCAAAGAATCAACAACAATAACAACAACACCTCCTGGAACTAAAAAGCAGTTATAGCAAGGTTTCAGGATACAAGGTTAATATACAGAAGTCAATTGCTCTCCTATACACCTGCAATGAATAATTGGAATTTGAAATTCAAAACACAACACCATTTACAAAAGTACCCAAAATATGAAATACTGTACTTAGGTATAAATCTAACAAAACATGAACAAGATTGATACTAGGAAAAGTGCAAAATTCTGATGAAGGAAATTTAAAAAATTAAATAAAAAGGATATTCCATGATCATAGATAGTAAGATTCAATATGGTTAAGATGTCAGGTAAGATGTGAGTTCAGACACCTCACCAAAGAAGATAGATAGAGGGTAATAGTATATGAAAAGATGTTCAACACCATATGACATTAGGGAATTGCTTATTAAAACTACAATGAGGTACCACAACACAACTATTAGAATGGCTAGAACTTAAAATACTGACAACACCAAATGCTGGCAAGGACGTGAGGCATCAGAAGCTCTCATTCATTGCTGGTGAGAATGCAAAATGATACAGTCACTTCGGAAGACAGTATGGCAGTTTAATACAAAGCTAAACATAGTCTTACCATGTGATCCAGCAATCATTCTCCTAGGAATTTATCCAAATGAGTTGAAAATGTATGTCCACACAAAACCCTGCACACGAATGTTTATAGAAGCTTTATTCATAATTGCCAAAAATTAGAAGCAACCAAGACATATCCTTCAATCAGTGAATGGAGAAACAAACTGTAGTATATCCATTCAATGGAATTTTATTCAACAATAAAAAGAAATGAGCCCTCAAGCCACAAAAGTCATGGAAGAACCTTAAAAACACATTGCTAAGTGAAAGAATCCAGTCTAAAAAAGCTACATACTGCATGACTCCAACTACATGACATTCTAGAAAGGCTAACCACAGAGACCATAAACAGATCAGTGGTTGCCATGGGTTCAAGGGGAGGGAGGGAGGGATGAATCAGTGGAGCACAGGAAATTTTTAAGGGCAGTGAAACTATTCTGTATTATACTGTAATGGTGGATACACGACATCATGCAGTTGTCAAAACCCGTAGAGCTCTGCAAAAAGTAAACCCTAATGTCAACTATGGAGTTTAGTTAATATCAATGCATCAATATTGGTTCATCAATTGTAACTAATGTACCACACAAATGCAAAATGTTAATAATAAGGGAAATTGTGCAGAGGGAGAGTGCATATACTGGAATTCTCTACTTTCTCCTCAACTTTTCTGTAAACCCAAAACTACTCTAAAGAATGATATCTATTATTAAAAAAAATTCCATAGTAAGTAAAAAAATAACAGCAAGTTTTATATATAAACACATATGTATAAAAATACACATGTATATGCATGTACACATTTTCAGATAAAATAAAATATACATCTCTTCTCATGATAATTTTTAAATATTAGATTCTGTTATTTTCCTTCTCCTAATAGAATAGATGCTTTTACAGTGCGAAGTGAGGAAATGCCGAGAGTCATGCTAAATTATGCTCCCAAAGATTTTGGTAGTGAAGGGAACCAGAATTGAGGAGGACAGCTATGGGAGTCTGAGGTCTAGGAAAGAATTCTTTTTAAAGGATATAATGATACCAACTCTAAAGAAATATTGTTAGTAGCCCATTCGCTTTTATTCTTTAGTTATTTCACTTTCTTTCAAGGAATATAAATAAATACTAGAATATCAAGCTGCATATCAACAGTATATATCAAATTTTCCCAGTAAGTTAAAATGTGAGAACAAACACATACCAAGTCATCGATGTTGACCATTAGAACATTCTGATATGCTCCGCCGTCTTTACCTTCAATATCACAGTCAGATGATGCTACTGGCAACAGAACAAGGATCAGGGGAGGAATTCCAAAAATATACCTAAAAGAAACTAAATTCAACAGTAAGTAAGAATAAGCTAAATGTCATGTCATATTACATCATTTGATGGTGGTGTTTCAATTGGCCTGATCACTTATTTCTAATAATTTTAAAACTGGATCTTGGTTTTGCATAGTGTAGGAAGAACTCTAAAATCCAATATTATATAACAACCAAAGAAGGCCAATATCTTAGAGTTTGTTTCTTTCAGTTTGTATTCAGCTATAACTCTTAGGGAAAGTGCAGAAAAGGTGTGATGACAGCAACGTTTCTTTGCTTCACTGACAGGAAAACAGATGAACTACAGGTTAAAAATTATAAATTTTTTGAAATTTCATGATCTATGGCATGTGATTGTGCATTTACGTAAAACTTGATGGTTGTTCAAGTGTCCAGCTGCTTCCTGGAGGCAACATTGCAGGAAGTTTATCTCTGCAGTAGTGCACTGTGATTATATTCTTTCTTTTTAATGATGCACCTTAAAAGTCTTACTCTTCCAGAACTGTGACAAAGTTGACATTTATATTATGTGACTCCTTATCTTTTCAGTATCTTCAGTTTCTAAATGCCCAGAGACCCACATTCTCTTCAAACACAGCCCTGTTTAGCTTCTTGACATGTTAGGGAAACCCAATAAGTAAATTCATACCCTGTTAATTAATGATTTATATCTACTTTTAAATGTCTTCTCAATTAGGGGCAATTGTTCACCAAAAGGAATGAAATTATAAATGGTGTCACTGGGGGCAGCAGGAATACACTGATAGAAAGCCAGCGATTCCCTGAGGCATTAAAATCGGGTTGCATAGGGTCTTATTTTATTTCTTAATAAGCCTGCCAGAGTGTCTTGTTTGCATCTTTCTATAAACTCTTGAGTATTGTTGACAGTATATTTCCTGTGATTTTCCCTAGTGAACTTTAACTGTTCTTGTTGAGTGCAAGACCATTTCACATGTATGCCTTCCCTCGATTAAGATTAGACAATACTCCTTGAAACCCAAGGAACTAATATGCTGACAACAACCTAGACTGTCAAATATATCATAAATTTCCCAATAACATTCTCATCTATTACATCATTATCTGTCATATAAAAATTAGTAGCTCTCCCCAATAAGTTATGTGCTGTTAGTGATCCATATTTTTACAGTAGAGAATGTAGGCCAGGTAGCAGATAGGGGAACAAACGTGAGTCCTAGTCTCCATATGTTACGGACACTTAACAAGGTAAGAGAAACAAAGTGAGACCTGGAATCTATTCATAGCTCTCCCACTAAGTTTCTATAGGCATGATGAGCAAGAATTCACTTAGGAGATAAACAATGATGATGACACTAGTTACCTTTAATTGAGTACCTGTCATGTACCAAGCACTGTTCAGTGTCTTATACTTACTATCTCTAAGGATGTAAAGGGTCTTACTGGTTGGTTAATCTTTTTTAAATTAATTAATTAATTAATTTTTTATTTATTGGTTGTATTGGGTCTTCATTGCTGCGTGCGGGCTTTCTGTAGTTGCGGACAGTGGGAGCTACTCTTCATTGCAGTGCATGGGCTTCTCAGTGTGGTGGCTTCTCTTGTTGCGGAGCGCGGGCTCTAGGTGTGTGGTCCTCAGTAGTTCTGGCACTCAGGCAGTAGTTGTGGCTCCCAGCTCTAGAGCACAGGCTCAGTAGTTGTGGCACACGGGCTTAGTTGCTCCACGGCATGTGGGATCATCCCAGACCAGGGCTTGAACCCATGGCCCCTGCATTGGCAAGCGGATTCTTAACCACTGCGCCACCAGGGAAGCCCAGTTAATCTTTTTATAAGACATAAATAGTAGGTGCCAGGTCTGGATTCTAACTTGACCTGGTTGATTCACCAGGATTTGATCAGAAATGCCTGATCAAATGTTATTTTTTGATAGCATGTCATCACTTGGTCTTCTGAATGAAAACCACTTCCATGTACTATTATATAGCTCTGCCTCTCTTTCTTCTACCACTGTTCCTTCATCCTGAAGATTCTCAAACAATGATCGATTGCTAATTATTTACTGAGTCCTAACTTTGTAATCAGATTTGTATAGATTGCATAGAGCCAAGCTTTTTATTTTCTCTGTCATCTTACAGATGTCCGGCAGGAATACTTTGGGAGGAGTATAGGATATGGAAAATTTAGACAGCATATAACATGAAATGAGCTTTGAAGGAAATGTAACAAAATAAATATTGGAATGAAAAAGAGACATTCTTACTATCATATGCAAATGTTATTTCAAAGGTCCAAGTTTTACGTTTTAATAAAGGAGGTGGTTTGGTTTTATTTTCTCTGAGCACTAGCTGTTGTGCCCTCTTCACTCCACATTTCAGTGATTAGTGCTCCCCAAATTCACATCGACCCACTTATTCATTGGATGGAATTTTATCAATGCTTTCAAATGATGGCTTAGTGGAAAATTAGTACACAGTCTTTTTTGTGTACTATAACTAGTTTCTTGATTCTAAAACAGTATTTGCCTTATCTGTAAAGCATGTCTTTGGTAGCCATCTTTGTTGTTAAATAGGTTAGCTCCAGATAGACTAGGGCAATGCAAAGTGCAGAGGGAGATGTGAGGGTTTTGTCTTGGTATGGCAGTGAGTTGTGTGACTGACTGAAGGACTAAATGATCTCTTAATGTCCCTTTCAACTCTCAAGCACCTTAATTCTAAAAATCTACCTAGCCATCTAAATACAATAACTCTTTAGATTTGAAATTGCCTGAGGAACAATGTTGCAAACACACCCAGGGCTTCAACTTCACAGAGGTTCCCAACTTTCTCATTAATGACTTGTAGTTTGGTCTGCAAGTGACATCTTTTCTCCTCATCACATACAGCAGGGGTCCCCAACCCCCCTGGCCACGGACCACTACTGGTCCATGGCCTGTTAGGAACTGGGCCGCACAGCAGGTGATGAGCGGCAGGCAAGCGAGTGAAGCTTCATCTGTATTTACAGCCGTTCCCCATCACTCACATTACCACCTGAGCTCTGCCTCCTGTTAGCATTATGGTGAGTTGTATAATTATTTCATTATATATTACAATGTAATAATAATAGAAATAAAGTGCACAATAAATGTAACGCACTTGAATCATCCTGAAACCATCCCCTCCCCCCACCTCGGTTCGTGAAAAAATTGTCTTCCACGAAACCAGTCACTGGTGCCAAAAAGGCTGGGGACCGCTGACATAGAGAGTAACATATTAATATTGCCTAGTTTGAACCTGTTTTTGACGTGGTCACAATAAGAAAGGACTCTACTTTTATTTTTGTTTTGTTTTAGATTATACATAGATACCCATTCCTCCCCCCCCCACCCGCCTTGAACTCTCCCTTAGATTACAAAAAAGATAAACTATAAAGAATAATGTAAGGCAAGCTTGGGCTTGTGGAATTTTCTTTAGATTTCCTGAAGGGATTGAAACTGGAGAATTTGTTTTCAGTAGGGAGTTTGGTTAAGCCAGAATGATGGCTGTCTAAAAAATTCTTGTTGGTTTTTAAATTAAGCCAAATAATACATTCAATCCTCAGATGCTTAAGTTATGGGGTCAAAGTGAACATAAATTAGTTTCTACAGTCCTTCAAATCCAATCTTTCATTAGTGTTTAAGACCAATCAGTGTTTATTGATTGTCTATTATAGACATTACACAGAGCTATTTTCACTGGGAGTTTAAAAAAATGGTCAAAAGACATTCGGGATGGAATGAAAGACACATCTGAAAATATATGACTCAGCTTCAATATGAACACTTGGCATAAGTGAGTGAATAAAGAAAAAATTAATAGACACTAGGAAATAACCATACATTATATGAAAATCATCTTTTTAAGGTTACAAAAATGAATGTGATTATACTCACATAAAGAATTCTAATATATTCCACAAACATATTAAGACTGGATTATGAATTCTATCCACAAGTCCCACGATAAACAACAGTTAAAGATATGTCTGAAGCCATCCTATAATACTGCATGCAATACTTCATTTAATCCCATAACCTTTCATGAGGTAAGTACTACCAGTCACTAACATTTCTGCAGATGGAGAATCTGGGGCCCAAGCCTTTTCCCTATATAAAATGTGTCTTGTAAGAGGCACAATTGAAATCCAATTTTTCCAGGTTGCTGAGTCTAGAAACTAAGTTTTTAGCCACTGAGGTACACTGCTTCCTACAAAAATAATTGCCTGTATATAGCCAAGAGAAATGTACAAAAGCCATCTTGCTCCACATGAACCTCACTACGGCACTTCCTTGGCTGAGCTCTGAAACACTGCATCACATACTTCTATTTCAGAAAAAAAAAGACACTGATTATTTGCTCTTATTACATTAGATTATGTGTCAGAGGTGAAGCCAGAAAAAAATCTCACATCATGTGTGTGAAATCAACATGTAAGTTGGTCCTACAAAATAACCTTTTCCATTTTTGTTTAAGGTATTTCAACATTGATGTGGTACCCTGTGTAATTCTCCTTTATACTTGTTCAGGCTTTCAAATCTTTCTCAGTTCTCTGTTTTTATTACTATTCCATTTTTGGGTCCTCAGATATGATTAAATTATCTAAACTAGATAGCACAATTGAGGACCACATAGTATGTCCTCAACTACTTCAACTTCCCAAAGAAGTGGCAAAGTAAAAGGATGAAAAGTAACCCTATCCTTAAGCCTCTAGTGAAATCTATTGGAACAAAATCATTATCAAATCACTCATAATTATTATTATTAGGAGTTGAGAATGCTAATATTTTGATTGCTGATAACTTATGATACATGATTAGAATAGATATACTTCAGGAAATAGAGGCTCCTTGTTAATAACGGCCACCTTAGCTTCCTTTTCTTGTTTTACCTCTCCACCCTAGATCAGAGGTGATGGAAGGATTGGAACTGGGAGCCGTTCAGATAGAAGCAATTGCAGGAGATCCATGGGCATTGTAAAGAAAATAGGGATATACCTAATTTCCAATTCTGTATTAAACTTCCTGAGGACACCCATTACAAATCTTCTGTATGCTAAACCCGCTCCCCCCGCCCCCTTTGTTACTGCTCAAGTACTTCTTGGTTTTGTCAATTTCTGATGCTCTAATACCTCTGAGTGGGGAAAGGGCTCTTTTGATCTAACGGTGCAGCCAGGAAAGGGCACAGACCAGGCATCAAACACAAGAACAATCTGCTCCCTATTCTGGCACCCTCCCCCACCCGTCTCCTTTTGCTTGAGTAAGTATTTACTGTAAAACAGTAAAATTTCCCTCGGCAGCTCCTCTCGACTCACATCTCTTTTCCCCCTTTTTTCTTCCAGTCAACTGTTGGACCCTTTACATTGGCCATACGGCTGCCAACGGAATCCAGCTCGCCTCGACTCTGCCCTTGTCCATTTTAAGGCAGTATTCCGCACAGATAAAATATATCAGATCTCAGCAAGGGTCTGGAATTTATAATTATGCCTGTTAATCCTGCCTCCGTCAAGGAGCACCCATCTAGGGGAAAAAAAAAAAAAAACCAAAACCCGAAACTGGCCTTTCTCAGTGCCAGCCCGAGCACTTGGGTTCCCAGCAAAAGACACACAGTACAGCCCCAGTCGGAAACTCCCAGCCTCAAAAAAGGGGGAAAACGGGGTTTTCCAGAGACCTGTCCCCTTGGGGTTTAAAAGCGTGCCCCGTGGGAGCTTCGCTTTCACTTCTCTAAGGAGTTGGAGCTGCAAAAGCCCCGATCCTCGCCGATCCTGGGGCGCCTGTGAGTACCGTGGCGCGGCCAGGAGCCCGGGGAGGGTGGGCTGGGCGCCGGGGTGACAGCGGGCAGCTGGCGAGGGGACACTGACGGAGAGCACTGGGACCTGGGCGCGGGCTGCCACCGCTGAGCGGCGCAGAGGCTGCAGCGCTCGGTCTCGGGACAGAGAGTAGGCGCCTGGGACTGCTTCTCCCACGCAGCCTGCCAGGTGCAAGTGGCGACGGGCCAGGGTACTCGGGTGCGGCTGCCGGCTGCCCCGGGGCATAGCCAGGGCTCTCCGCAGGTCCAAAGTGCAAGGCCGGGCTGTTCCCGGACGCGCCTGGGCTCGGGGCCCCGCAGCGCGTCCCAGAGTCCCCGGGCGTGCCGGGCGCGCGAATCTGTGCGCCCGGGAGAGGAGCGCTTACCATGGAACATGGTCTGCGGGAGGCGGGCGTGGTCATGATGACCGCAACTGCAGCAGGAGCAGGCTCTCACCGCCCATAGTCACTCCCAGGACCCTGGTCTTCCGCGGAGTTGCCGAGAGTCCGTGCCGGGTAGGGCGTCTCTGCTGCTGGTTCCTCCTACCCACGCCGCGCCTGCTGTTTCATCCATCCCAAGGGGGGCGGCACACACCACGGCCCGACTCTGCGCTTTGCCTTTCCCATAACTTCCGTAGGATCAGCCGGCAGTGTACTTTCAGTTTCTACTTTGCGCTTGGTCTGCAGGTTCGATCTCTGAGTTAATCACTGGGGCGCCTTCAGCGCTTCCCCCTTCTCCTGGTCACCTGCCTCCTCCCTTAGCGCTTCCTATGCACCTGGACCAGGACCAGAGGAGGGCGCGGATTCCTAAAGCACCGCAGGAGGAATGAGGTGGCTTTTTGAATCGGGGAGATTCGAGGCAAAAGACTTTCCAGACCCTCCAACCTCCTTGGCAAAGTTAGGCGACTAGGATCTAAAAGCATCGGTTGCTAATGTGTCCACAGAAGCCACATGTGTAAGGCGAAATTTGGGCTATTGTAAGTGGACGCCAGGGAGGAGGCGTCGCAGCTCTTGCCGCGGATGTGGTGGTGGACGATGGCAAGTCGTCTTGTAAAAAAAAAAAAAAACGGAAGTGAAGAATGATTAAGAGGGCCACGGGCCACGCCCTCAGGCTCTCTAACCTCTTCTAGTCTCTTTCCTGTCTGTCTTTTGTACATGCACCTGCCCAGGTAAAACCTCAAAGAAAAATAACCCGGTGGGTCTCTCTAATCTGGTAAGTGCTATGTTTGGACCTGAAAAATCAAAGCCCAAATTAGTTAGAGAAAGTGGAGACTGACAATAGCTGGTAACAGTGACTCCCTCGTGTGTATTTATCTGCATTGGCTAGTAAATCAAATTATCCATCTTTGACTGTGTTACAGAAGAGTTAATTTTTTTCCTAGGTCTGAATTATTTAGGTAATTTTCTGTTTTGGTTTGGTTTCTGATATTCTGCAGAAACCCTGCTTAAATGAAGGTGGATAATGTAAAATAATAACAGTGATAATAATATTATGGCTATCATTTATCTAGCTTTTGCTCTGTATTCGTATTGTGCTAAGCTTTTTAAGTATGTCATCTCAAGCCAAATCTTCTATGTGGTAGACTATGTTGTTATCTGTACTTCACAGATGTGGGAACTGAGACTTAAGTATCTGCCAGAATCCACTCCGCTGATTAGTATCAGAGATGGCACGCAAAGCTGCTGTACACCAGCTCTAGAGGTCACACTTGGAATCCCTGTGTTGGAAGCCCTGTGAACAATATAGACATTGATGCCAGGAGAAAGAGTGTCACGTATCGTGTGAATGTGTCTTTGCCCCACCTCCGGAAAACTTTCTGGAGTTCGTGAGTTCTAAATTGAGACCCAAGCAGGTCAACTAACCTGGGGATGTGAGCAATCCAGATTCTGCTATCGTGTGAACAAAGAAAAGAGGAAAAGAAAGAAGAGAGAAAGAGAACAACAGTGAAATAGAGAGTGAGGCAGCGTTACTTAAGCCTGAAACTTGGATTTCTATTTCTCATTTAGTCTCACTTCTCACATCCAATCCATAGGCAGGTCCTGTCAGCTCTACCTCTAAAATAAATCCTGAATCTACACTGTGAATTGCCTAAGAGTAAACCATTAAAACCCTGCTGTCTAGGGGATCTTCCAGCTTTCACTTGTGCCCGCAACCCTTTCATACTCTTCATAGCGGCAGGATATTTTTATGTTTGCCACCCTCTGTGACCACCCTCTGGCCACGTCCCACTGCACACTGGGCTTTCAAGGCCCTCTGTGATCTGGGCCTCACTGCCCTCTCTGACTGCCTCTGGTACTCATGGCCTTTTTCCTCCTGTGCTCAGCCAAGCTGACTTCCACTTTGGAGAGTATCTAGTCCACAGCCATGCAGAAAGCAACAGAATGAGAGGGGACAGTTGAGTAAGATGCATGAATGAGAACGTGTGGAAGAGAAAGCATGTGAAGGCAGGAGGGAAACAGGAGGAAAAGTGGAAGAGAACAAGGGAAGCAGATGAGAACAGGAGGCAGAACGTGGTGGGGAAAGCCAAGTATTTCCATCTGACTGGAACCTAGGGTGGAGGTGGGGAGTGGGGAAACAGGAGGCTGGAGTGACCAGTAAAAATGAATTCTGTAACTAAACAGAACTAGGTTAGTTCGTGATTTATTTAAAATCCCTGACAGCAGCATTGAAATATGTAGTTGCACACGGCCTGCGGGCTTTTTATTGTTGTTTTTTTTAGCTTCAGGAACAGATAAAAGAGCATCCACCAATAACTTTCTCAACAGGAAATCCATCTTCCTTTTTCATGCACTCACCATAAAACCTGCTTGAACAAGGGCTTGTGCATAAGTGAACCTTTGAGAAGCGTGAGGGGGAATTATTCTGAGCTCCAGGAGAGGAGATGTAAATTCCACACTGGACTCTGACTCCAAATGTGGAGAATCACTCTGAGGAAAATATTCATAATGTATTTAGCATTTTTATGTTATATGAAAATGGGCACATTTTAAGTACCTCAAGTTATTATTTTTCTAAGACAGAATCAATACCATTTGAAAAAATTCCAAGTGTAGTCTTAAATTCATGGTTGATATCTTGATGAACTGAGCATTATTTTTCATAAGACAGATAAGGATAAAAGAAATGTTTTATGAATTTTTATATGCCAGTGTTGTGTGATTAGATAAATGGAGTCGTTACCATTATGTTCACTCATAGATTCAATGAATTGTGCAGAAAAGCCAATATGTAAACAAAGTAGTATATCAAGTGTATGAATTATAACCAATAAATATTAAGAGGGAAGACAACATTTTCAGAATGATTAATACAATGTACTGGAAAAAGAGGGAAATAAAGCAATATGAATGTCACCTTAAAGAGAGACTTCTTAAAGATTAACCAATGTCTTTTTAAATGTTCTACAATCTTCAGTCAAAGTAGTTCATTATTGGTAAGTTGAAAATCTTTTCTTCATACTTATCTGAACTATTTTTACCCAACTTAATGTGACCAGTCTTTGTAGTCTGAGATCTAAATGCTGGCTATCATTCTGTCTATAGATAAGAACACATGAGACCTGTGCTTAGAAGGGCTCTGGATTTGGTTTAATGCTCTGTAGTCACTGTCTTGAAATTCTGAATTATTTTTGGACAAGGGGACTCTCATTTTCACTTTGCAATGGGCCCCACAGATTCTGTAACAGGTCATGCAAACTCACACAGATTAAGCTACACATGGTGAATAGTAACGTGTGTCTTCAAGGTGGTTTCAGTACGGTGGAGAAAACAGGTGTTAAATGTGTAATTTCAAGGGCAAAGAATATAATGAAAAGGAAAGGTTGGTATGTATTTCAAATCAGAGGATTAAAGCAGTCTACACCCATTTTAAAAATTAGTGAAACTGGGAAACAGGTTAATTTACCTATCCAGTGGAAAAATAGCTATAAGTGAATAACCTACAATTCTAAATCAGATCTGTTTGATTTTCAAGCCTGAGCTTGAAAATGAAGTTTAAATTTTGTCAAACGACTACTTAGCATGTATTTGCATGGTCATGCTTTTTCTTGTTGCATTCCTGAATAAACCACAAATTTACCATAATGCTCAATTCAAGTTGCTAATATATTACTTAGAATTTTGCAATTATATTCATAATTGGTGTGTGTTTGTTCTTCATATCACAGTCAACTGAGCCGGGGGTTGTTTTTGCCCGATTGCCTTAGCTTCTTGTCCGATTTTCTTAGCTTCATGAAGGGATTTGGGAATTCTGTTGTTTTCTAGAAACTGTAAGTGTTTAAGCATTATATGATTGATTGGAGCTCAACAATATTTAATTTCATGGGATGCAGCCCAGGGATAGGATGAGACTGCCAGTTTCAATCACTGCAAAAGGGAAAATAAAAAGGTTTCTCCCGAAGGCTGAATCAAAATGCCCACATCAAAACATTAGGAACTGCTGGAAATGTGTATGTCAGCCGATCAGCGATGGCTCGAGCCATGGAAATGAATGAAATCATCCATCCTGGAACTTCAAAGAGAGAAGACAGAAACAATCAATGCCAGGAGGAACCTTGAGACGTGGGCGTTAAGGGTAGGTGGAGAATTGGATGCCAACCAACACACTGACAAATAATAGGCCCCGATGTAGGAGAGGCGTGAGCGCCCCAGCAGCAAAGGGAGATAGAATTTCAACACAGGTTAAGTAGTCAGTATTTCCAAATGTCACAAAGAGATTGAACAAGATGAAGTTTGAAAAGTGTGTCCACTGCATCTGACAGTGTAGAGATTGTCTATGGTCTTCATGACAGCAGTTTGAGAAGAGCAGTGTAGTTAGACTCACTATTCCAGTTTCTGGACTATAAAGGAAGGTGCAAATAAGGTGAGAGGAGGCAACTGTTTAAAATGTCTGGTGAAGATAAAAGGAATCAGGTGATGGTTTGAAAGGCATGTAAAGCATAATGGAGGTTTCTGTTTTCATGTATGAGAGGTACTAGGACATATTAATATATTAATGGCTAAAATTAGGGTTTTCTGAAGAGGTAGGAAAGCATGGAACCAAGAAACCCAAGGTAATGGATTTATTTTTTTATTGTGTTTCCTCCACTTTCATTTCATTCCTTAAAGTCTGTAATTTGAAATAATCAGAATCCACTGTAAATCCACTATGCCTAATTTTATGTTCCTTATTGAGATGGTCTCTATGACACTTATTGTCTGCTTCTGGATTGAGTATTGGCTAGTCGAAGAGGAAAATATTCCTCAAATTGCCTTTCAGAAGGAGTAACTGTAGCTTATGTAGTTTGCATTATCCAGCCTGTTTGTACACTAACGTATGTGTTGTTGGCCATTAGAGATCCAGTTAATTCCATTTGCTGAAACGGCAGATTGAATTAGCTGCACCTACACAACAGCAAAAGTAATGAAAGAGAACTGCCAAAGAGATTTACTTGCAAGAACAGGTTTGCCATCAGGTTTATTTCCTTTTACAGTTTAATATTTGATAAAGATTTAGCAGGAGAAAAAAAAGAAGGAATTGTATTGTCAACTTTAGCTCACCAGATATTTCTTAAGAGCCTCAAAAGACCTAGAGAAAACCAGAGTCATAAAGATGATAGTTTTAATCAAGATTAACACAAAGCAACTATAACAATAACACCAGCAAAGTACGAATTTGATCTACTCCATATCTTCCAGCACTTTTCTAGATTCAACCTCCTGAAATTTCTTTGGGCCTCTAATCTTTTTTTTTTCTTTCTGATGATCTTTGTAGCTATTGAAAATCCTTAATTTTGTTTTGTTTTGATTTTTTTTATTATTATTAAAAAATAGTATTAATTTAATGAAGAGAATTGAATGATTGTTTTTTGATTTTACTTTAAAGTCTCTGATTTAAATCTGGCTGTTGTTGGAGAAAGCCTGCAAAAACTGCTAGTTTCAGAGGATAATTATTAAATGATCAATGTACCAGTACACAGAATATGCATTTTTTTGTCCTATTTTTTATTAGGTCTCATTGTAGGCCACTTAGAGCATGTATTACAAAGTGAAAATATATATATACTGAAAACTTAAAAAATAAATCAAAATAGCTTAATACATTAAGGACATTTTTTTAAATAAACAGCCCTAATTTCATAAAGCTTACTTTAGAATAAAAAAAGTTATAATATGGGTTAGTTTGGAATTAGAATCAAAGGAGGCTTACTTTTCTAATCTGAATAAGAGTTTAGAAATCTCAGAGAATGCAAATGACACAGAATATCATTTTGAAAGGAGGGAAATAACAAGAAATAGAAAATATTACATTTCACTAGTAAAAACAGTCTTATGTAAAACAGATCGGGAAAAAAAGTGTTGGTTAAAAAAAATAATCCAATGAAGAGACATGGTTAGAAAACCTGTTAAACATTCGGGACAATTGCTAACATTGTAAAATAAACAAGGAAATCAAAGCATATAGCCACCATTTCACAGGGCATGTTACTCAAGAAATATATAATACTTTGCTGCATTGTTCAAAGAAATCATTATATCTTCCTAGAAACAGTCAAAGTTAGCACATAGATGTGCTCAAGTCTCTCCCAATGCTAAATAACCCCCTTTCTTAAATTCAGCACGTAGCTATGGAGTAATAGTATGTACCATACACTGTTCTAGGTGCTCAGGATGTATCAGGGCACAAAACAGATAAAAGTAATTTCTGTTGAGTTTACATTCTAATGAAGGAGATAAATGATAAACAAAAAAAGGTAAAAATTATTTTAAATGTTAGAAATTTATTAAGATCTATGGAAAAAGAGAGTAGGATCAGGAGAGAGAATTTGTGTATGTGCAGGGAAGTGTGGGATGGGGAAGAGTGTTGTGATTTTAAGTGGGCTTCAGTGGGAAAGTGACATTTGAACAAAGATTGAAAGGTGATTTGAGTGAATCACATGGATATCTGTAAGAAGCATCTTCTGGAGAGAGGGAAGCCAACACAAGGCTCTATGGCAGAGAGACTGCCTGGAGATTTTGAGCCATCTGCTTCTTGTTCTCCTTCTCCTTCCTTTTTTATGTACCTGACTCGTGAATAGTTTACACTCTTGTTCATTCTCCACTACTGCACCCTGGCTTCTGTTTCCCACTTTCCAATCATCAGTGAACCAGTTGGCTAATTGTTGCTAATGATGTTACTTATTTTATTTATTTATTTAAATAAATTTATTTATTTATTGGCTGCATTTGGTCTTCATTGCTGCAAGCGGGCTTTCTCTAGTTGCAGTGAGTGGGAGCTACTCTGTTGTGGTGCATGGGCTTCTCATTGCAGTGGTTTCTCTTGTTGCAGAGCACAGGCTCTAGGCACGTGGGTTTCACTAGTTGTGGCATGTGGGCTCAATAGTTGTGGCTCGCGGGCTCTAGAGCGCAGGCTAATTAGTTGTGGTGCACGGGCTTAGTTGCTCCGTGGCATGTGGGATCTTCCCAGAGAAGACCTGCCTTGGCAGGCGGATTCTTAACCACTGTGCCACCAGGGAAGTCCCCGATGTTATTTCTTAAATTGCCTTTTAAAAAACTATAAGAACAGAGCACATAAAGCATAAACATTTAATAAATGGAGACAAGCAACATTTTAGAAAATCAAAACTCCATCTAACCATCACATTGGTGACAACCATGCTGTTCATATATATTTTTAAACAAAATGAGATCATACTATGCATATTTTTCTGCAACATGCTTTGTTTTCAGTCATCTATTTCTATCTTTGTATTTCAGTAAATTTTTATCTAATACCTAGATATTCAAATTTCTAAAATTGAGCACCAAATTTTCATTACATTGGAGCTCTTGTTTCTTTATTAGAAACCACAATCTAGACACTAGAAGTTCTCACTACTTCTGGGCCATTTTACCTGGAAAAATTATACATTAGTGATGATCTTTCTAAATACATTTTAATAGTACACCTTTTTTTTCACTTAATTATAAAATTTAGAATGCTATCACTTTTCTCTTCCACTGAAAATATTGACTCCTAATATTAACTTAGTGGCTTATTTTTAAATAATATAAAGTAGTTGCAAAATATTAAAACTAATATTATGTTAAATAACAAATTCTAAGGGAACTTTAAACCATCTTCATAGCTCTTTGTATTCCGTGAATGTATCCCTCTAAGGACATATATAACATCAAAATGCTGTATTCCAAAGTCATTTAAAATCAATCTTTTCTATTTATGTTTATTTTACCAATTTAACTAATGATAGATTGAGTTGTTTTCAACAGTATCTTTACTGTATAGAAAGCATAGTACGGAGAAGTTATATGTGGCAATTTCTACCTCTTTTTCCTCTTCTACCCCTTGTCTTTTCCCCCATATCAGAACATAGAGACTTTTCTGTTTTGCAGTAGCTGCTTTATATATAAATGGCTCATAATTTTTTCAACCAGTACTCTACTGCTGGCCACTTGGTTTGGACACAGTCTTGTAAAAGCACTTTGGGTACCTTTCACCACTTAGTTTACTTGACATCTCAGAAGTACTGGACACTCAATCACTCTTTCTTGGATATTTTTCCCCTTATATGTTTACACTAACACCATTCTCCTAATTTTCATCTTACAGACTTACAATCTTGCCTTCAAATTCTTTGGCTTCTCTTTCTCTTCTTGTCCATTGTCACATTTCTCTTCCTCAGGGCTCTGCCCTTGGCCTTCTCCTCTCATGCTGTACTCACTTCCTGAGTCACCTTATTCACTCGGATGGTGTTAGCCACTGGTTTATGCTCATTGCCTGCAGTTTGCATCTCCAGCCTAGTCCTATATGACCTTGAATTCCAACCCTGTTATCCAATAGGCTACGGCACATCTCTGAGTTTCTCAAAGATATCTCAAACTCAACATATACAAACACATACTTATTTTCTACTTCATTCTTCCTACCTCTGTATCCTCCTAGAATATATACTTTAATTGTACATTTGATCCTCCAGTCCAGAAACCTAGGAATGATAAAAATGAATCACTAAATCCTATTCGATACTATTTGCTTGCTAGTATGTGTCCTCTCTCATCCTTTCCTGCTGCTTTTGTTTAGGTCCTCTTTCTATCTCTCCTCAATTATAAAACTTCCTTAAAAGATGTTTTCGACAAAACTGCTTCTGTCACTCCATGCTTAAAGGTTTTCAGTGGCTTCCTGTTCCCTAAGGCCAGTGTCCACCGACACTCTGCATGGAATGCAAGATCCTAGTGCCACCCTCCTGCCATCTAATCACTTTGATGCCCCACCTGGCATCTTGAAACTTCAAATCATTCAGACTTTCAGGCTTCCCAATCCCTGCACAAGCTGTCCTTTCAGCTTAGAGTGCTCCTGCCCACTCCATCCTTCAAGTTAAGCTCAGGTTTTATTTCCAGAGGGATGCTCTATTTAATGTCACTTGTATGGACTAGGTTCTTATTTTTATCAAGTATCTACCAGTTATATTTCTTTTGATGATTGTCTCCCTACAGTGTGAGATCCTTGAAGGCAAAGACTTCTCTTTTGAATCCAGCACAGTGGTGGTCTTGCCTAAGGTGTTTGATTTAAGCTTGCTGAATGAATGCACGGCTGCTTCTGCTGGTGTTTGTGTTATGCTGTAGGACTCACAGTTTCCTGAGGACAAACATCTATCTTGTTTGTGGTTCTATTCTCAATGTTAACACAGTCCCTGGACATCACAGGCACTCAGTAAACATATAGCCAGTTTCATCTTAGTGTTAGATGGCATGTGTTCATGTTGGTTATTTACTCGCCAGCTGCTAACTAGGATTTAGATTAATTAGAGTATCTCACGCCTCAGAATTCTAGATACAGACAGACTTCACCTTTCAGACACATTCAATTTAGTCATATATTTGAGTAACAAATCCACTATTATGACTTTATCATACATATCTGATATCATCCATGGTATCTAGGATATTTGGCTGTGCTAAAAATGTGGTACAAGGAACACTTACTAAGAAGTTTAATATGTTCAAACCTCATATAATCTAGATAGAACAACGTAAAAATATGAAACAAAACTTTCCTTTTAAAAGATGGCCTCCAGATGGATTTAATGCCTGTGTGTTTTGTGTTCTATAACTGAGTAGTAGATATAAGGAAATAGCAAAATGGAGGGTAGGAGAATTGAGTTAAATGTTAAATAGTTTCTTACATCACACATTTATATATATTATTAAATTGAAAATAAAATTATTCCAGAATCACTTGTTTTTATTTGAAACTTTTGGTTTATGGAAATTATTTGATTATAGCAATATTTATGATGACTAAGAGTGGTTTCTAGGCAGCATTGTAAATAAAATTTAGTAAATATGTGTCTTGGCAGATGGAAGGTGTTGTTGCATAAACTAAGTCCATAAAATATGTTTTATAAACTAGTGCAGGTGTTGGTTTTAATGTTAGTTTTAAAATTTATTTGTGTTTTGGAATTATGAATTTTAAAAAATATTCTGTCTGATTTGGATGGGTAATTATTTGATAACCTTAATAGTACCTTCATTGATGTAAAGATATTTGCATTGATTTGTAATTAATTTGGTCAAACCTCCTGCATTTTGCCAATATATATTAAATACTTTCAAAGTATGAAATGCCACTTAAATTTCATTATGTTTTAGTAATGATGGTAAGATAATGGTGAGCACAAGAAGAAATTGCATTCTAAAACTAACAAGTTATGTTGAACTAGAAACACATTGAACAGTATGAGTATCTGCATAATATATTATTTTTTTAAAGATTTATTTTATTATTTATGTATGTGCGTATGCATGTATTTTTGGCTGTGTTGGGTCTTTGTTGCAGCGTGAGGGCTTATTGTGATGGCTTCCTTTGTTGCAGAGCACAGGCTCTAGGTGCACAAGCTTCAGTAGTTGCAGTGCATGGGCTCAGTAGTTGTGGCGCACGGGCTTAGTTGCTCCGCACCATGTGGGATCTTCCTGGACCAGGGATCGAACCCCTGTCCCCTGCATTGGCAGAGGGATTCTTAACCACTGTGCCACTGGGGAAGTCCCTATTTTATTATATTCATGAAATCATTCTTCAAAATGTATTTTGGAAACCCTCATAGAGTATGTTGCAGAGCCGCTAGCATATTATTTAAAAAATGTTTCTGTTGCGGTTATGGGCTTGGTTTTCAAAAACAGTGAAAAAATGAATCATAAACAAAAATAATTGAGTTCTTTAAAACTTAATTATTAAATTAATTTTGGCCAGGTCGCAAGCTTAGATGGCTACAGAGGTCAGGTATGTAATGTAAAGTGAGTGCAGACAGCCTGCTGGGAACGGTGATGATTGACTGGAGAGCTCAAGCCTTGTACAAAGGAGGCCAGAATGCAGGATCAGCATTGCCTGGTTTGTCAGTCTTGTAGGCAAGACTGAAAATTTGCACATTTACTGGACATTTCCAATTTTTAAATGTTGGCTCAGTTCTTTTGAACATTGGTATGCTCTAGGTAAGCTCGTCTTAAAGTTTTCATAAATCCACCTTTCTTCATGCCAATCATTTTCCTCTCTAATTAATCAGTGTATTATGGAAAAGAGTGAGAGAATAGAAGAAATAGGGAAGATATATATTCTTTCCTATACCTTTATACCTTTAAAATAAAGGTCTTTTATCAGTGAGCCCTTCCCCCTTATAAAATAGCAATTTCCCATACCTTATCCCCATATATTTTTCATGTCATTTATCAACATTTGTCTTTTTCTCCTCACTATAACAGAAACTCCATGAAGACATCTTTTTGTTGTCGTTGTTCACTACTGTTTACTTAGTTCCTAGAACATTTACTGGCAAATAGTAGGTTCTTAATAAATATCTATTGAATGAATGAAGATTCCACAGATAATTGAGTACATCAGGGAAATAACTACTAAAGGATTAGGGATATTTAATCTTGACAAGAAAAGACATAATTAAGGAGTACAATCACAAGTACAATCAAGAATGTGCCAGTACTGGTTCCTACTGGCGTGGGAGAGCTCATGACAACCATCTCTTCTCAGCTCTGCATTCAGTGACATCCCATTGGTTGCCTGAAGCTGGCCGTGGTGAGAGTATTTCTGCCACAGAAACCAGCAAATGATAAAAATGTATCATTTACCAGTACATTATTGGGCATGAGTTGTGAGATAATGGCATAGCAAAAGAAAGCACATTTTGACATTTAGAGCTATCCAACAATGGAATGGCCTAGCTTACAGGCGGTATTTAGGTCTATTTTACAGATCTGCTTATTGAGGATATACATTGTAAAACTTGTTCAGACTTGTAGAGTTGCCGGTCACAGGATATCTTGCAATTTTGAAAATAATCTGTCTCTTTCCCTATGACTCTAAAAATTTTTCCTATTGGTGTTAATTTTTATAAAGTTTTACTACAGTGTGTCTAGATATGGATTTCTTTTTACTTATCCTGTTTTAGATTTTTGAAGCTTCTTGAATGTGGTTTGCTATCTTTTATCAGTTCTAAAAAAATCTCACCTATTATTTCTTCAAATATTTTCTCTGCCATGTTCTCTATATTCTACTTCTGAGATATTATACTTTATCATTGTACACTCAAAATCTCTTCCCATTTCCTCCATATTTTTCATCCCTTTGTCTTTCGGTGCTTTATACTGTTTAGTTTCTTCAAATCTTTCTTCTAGTTTACTAATTTTTTCTTTAATTATGTCTAATCAAATGATAAGTCCCATAGAGATTTTTCCAAAGTTATGTTCTTCTGTTCTTGATTTTATATTTGGTTCTTTTTTAATGTGCTGTCACTTTTTATAGTTTATAGTGCCTGCTGAAATATTTAAGTTTTTATTTTTATTACAATAAGGGTACCCCTTTTTGGTGTCTTAAAGTAGTGAGTAGCTAATTAGAGCCCCTATTTTTGCATTCTTATTCTCTGATTTTTTTTTTTTTTTTGCATAGAAGGTTAATCTTGATTTGTGGCTGCAATATTTTCTTTTATGTTGTGAGACAGAGATTTAAATGTCATTTTTTACTTGCATTATTTCCCCTTCAGTCTTTTGTTTTCCTCTGTTTTGTTTTGTTTTGTTTGCTCACTGTGTCTCTTACTTAAAGCAGAGAAGAGTCTTCTTATCTCTTAGAAGAGGGTAGTTGGCATAAAGCTATCTACCAATGCCAGGGTGGAAAGGAGGGGTCTGGAGATCTACTCTTAAGCAGGCAGATTTCTCGTTAACTTTCTTTATCTCTTCTCTTTACTGTAGCACCTCCTTCTACTTTGCTTATTGTTCCAAAGTTCAGTCCCTTAGGTCCTATTCCCCAAGAGAATTATCTTCAAACTCCTGTGAGGGGCTGGGGAAATGGGTTGAAAGAGTGGTAGTCTGTCTTTTCTTGGTAGACTTGTGGGACTGGAATCAAACTAAGTTGCACAGACACTTGTCTCCAGTGCCTCTTTGTCAGCCACCCTTCTTACTGCTGCCTTCCGTGCGTGGAATCTGGTGAAAGGATTTTGCTAAGGAGAATCTATTCTCTTCTATTTGATGTAACTTTTTATCATCTGCTAACCTCTTGTTCTCATTGCGTTTATGGAATTTTACAACTTTTTATTCCTTTAATTTTGGGAAGTTTCTAGACATAGCAGAAATTAAATGCACATTTCAATCTACCAAGTTTTAAAAAGCAGGTGAAATTAAGTTGTTTTTTTTTAAAATTTTATTTATTTATTTATTATTTTTTTGGGGGTACACCGAGTTCAATCATCTGTTTTTATACACGTATCCCCGTATTCCCTCCCTCCCTCAACTCCCCCCCACCCTCCCTCGAGTCCCCCCCACCCTCCCCATCCCAGTCCTCTGAAATTAAGTTTTTAAATGCTTTCTATAAACCCCATCTATTGTCATGTTTTCTGTAGCCACCTTTATTCTTGTTCTTAGATATGTGTTTCTAATCCAAGTCCCATTTCTCTACTACTACTACAAATAATAATAAATCAACATTTACATAACACTTACTAAATGTCAACCATTGTTTGAAGTACTTAACATGTATTAACTCATTTAAACCTCAGCACTATGAGACAGTGTGTCAGTTATCTATTGCAACAATGATGCTGTACAACAAACCACTCAAAAACTTAAAATGTAAAACAATTTACAATAGCCGTGTATTATACTTTACAAGTCACTTTGTCTGATGATTTGGGCCAAGCTCAAAAGACGTTGACTTTTTTCCCTCATTTGACTGCAGTCAGCTGTCAAGTTGAATGGGAGTTGTAGGTCTAGGATGGCCTCAGATAGAACAACCTGGCTCTTTTCTATGTGGGCTCTAATTTTTCAGAAGGTTAGCCTGGGAGTTTTCCTATGGCCACACCAAGATTCTGAGGGAAAGAGTGCACGCATGCAGTGCTTCTTGAAACCTAAATTTACACTGCACACAATCATTTTCTAATGTTCTATCGGACAAAGCAAATCAAAACACTAATTCAGGTTCAAAAGGTAGGGAAATGAGAAGAACTACAAAGTCAAAATGATAAGTATATGGATCCAGTAAAGAACTGGAGACACTCATGCAACTTTTCCACAAATAGGCATTATTATTATCCTCATTTTAGAAGAAACTGAGATATGGGGAGGCTAAGTAACCAGCTCAAGGTCATAGGGTAATTAGATGGTGGCACTATTATTTGAATTCAGGCTGCCTGACTTCAAACTGTGCCTTTAACTCCTACAATTTACTCTCTCTCAAGTGGCATAATCAATCAGTTGAAGAGATGATAGAGAAAGAAAGGCATAAGAGAGCAAAGGGACTTTGGAGTAACTCTATAGAGAGAAAGAATGAACAAGCCCCACAGCAGGAGAAAAAAAGGTTACGCGAGAAGATGACACCACGAACCGTTCTCCCTTTGTGAAATCAGGAAAAGGTTAGCCTGTAGCCTCTGGGCTTGGCAAAGAGGCAAGGCATACTGTTGAAGGTAGCTGGCTTTCTGGTGTCTGCAGCTTGTTAGAACCCATCTCGTTACAGTAATCCAAAGGAGGGCACGGTATCCAAAAAAAGTCACAAGGATAATATCTTGGTGGTATGAATAGTTGGGGAAAGGGTTTTATAACTTCTTGTACCAGCTGCAGATTAGCTTAAATCTTATGGTTTGGTTAATTAAGTTGGTTAATAATGCCTATTTTTTGCATGAAATTGACATGGGAATATGATCTCCCCTTCCTGAGTGGAGCTCATAGATATCCTCAAATGTGTTAAATAGTGAACATTCTTAATATTTAATTTATACTTTTATTAGTCCCTGCTATAGTGTCTTCCTTGATCTCAGTCTCCAGTTTTTCCACCTCCATTTTTCTTTACAGCAACCAGAGCAATTTTTCAACATATGTATCTGATCATAGCACTTTCTGCTTAAAAACCATCAGTAATTCCAATTATCTTCAGTGAAACCTAAATTGTGTAAGGTCCTTTATTAGGTGGCCTCTCTTTACCTCCCAACCTATTTCCCACTCTCCTTTCTCTCCCAGCTAAAGACCTTGCAGAATTCCAAATATGTCATACACTTTCATGTCTCTTTCCCTTCACTCACACTGCTCTTTTGACAAGAAATATCTTGATCAACACAGATTCCTTCTTCCTTTCTTCCTGTCTTTCTTCCTGTCTTCCTTCCTTCCTTCCTTTTCTTTCTTTCCCTTTCTTTCTTTCCCTTTCTTTCTTTCTTTCTTTCTTTCTTTCTTTCTTTCTTTCTTTCTTTTTCTTTCTTTCTTTTTCTTTCTTTCTTTCCTTCTTTCCTTCTTTTCCTCCCTCCCTTCCTTTCTTTCTTCCCTCCTTCTTTCCTCTTTTTTCTCAATCTTTGCCACTTTGAGAGGTTGGCAGAGAGAGCAATGCTGGATTTGGAAAGGCACGTGACTAATACCAGCCAAGGAAGTTGGGAGCAATAGTGACCTGTGTTACTTCTGAGCCAAGGCAGAGAAAAGAGCACATGTGATTCTCTTACCTCTTCTCATACTTCTTTGTTGGCTAAGAAGGGCACATGGTTCAGATGGAACAGCTGTAAATTGGTGGGACCGTCCTCAGGCTAGATCCTTAAGTGACTATGTGAAATAGAGCTCCCCTCCAATCTGTGATAAACTTGTCACACTAATGAGAAATCAATTTTCTAGTGCTAACTTCCTGAGATTTGGGGATTAATAAACTGTCACATAATAACCTAATATTTATTTAGTTCTTCTTTGGTAAAATTCCTCTTCATGTACTTTGCCTATTTTCTACTATTCTCTTCACATTGATTTATAAGACATCTTTATATGTTATACATTAACATAGATGTCAACCTTTTTATGTCATTTATGCTGAAATATTTCTTCCAGTTTATTAATTGCCTTTTGACTTTATGATGTATTTTCATCTTCAAAAGTGTCAAAATAATATATAATCTATAACTCTTTGAAAAATTTTCCCTCATTTTAAGATGAGAAAAGCTATCTGAAATTTGATAGACTGATTTTTCTCCAGTTTTATTTTTAATTGAGGTATAATTGACATATAACAGTATATTAGTTCTAGATGTACTGATTTGATACATATATATATTGCAAAATAATTACCACAATAAATTTAGTCCATCACTACACATAGTTACAAATATTTTTCTTGTGATGAAAACTTTCTTTTAATTGAAGTGTGGTTGATTTACAATGTTGTATTAGTTTTAGGTGTACAGCAAAGTGATCGAGTTATATATATATGTGTGTATATGTAACATCTTTCAAATTCCTTTCCATCATAGGTTATTACAAGGTATCAAATATAGTTCCCTGTATTATACAGTAGGTCCTTATTGTTTATTTTATGTACAATAGTGTATATCTGTTAATCCCAAACTCCTAATTTATCCCTGCCCCCACCTTTCCTCTTTGGTAACCATAAGTTTTTTTTCTAGGTCTGCGAGTCTCTTTCTGTTTTGTAAATAAGTTCATTTGTATCAATTTTTTTTTTAGATTCTTCATATAAGTGATATACGATATTTGTCTTTCTCTGTCTGACTTACTTCACTTAGTATGATAATCTCTGGGTCCATCCACATTGCTGCAAATGGCATTATTTCATTCTCTTTTATGGATGAGTAATATTCTATTGTACACATATATACTACATCTTCTTTATCCATTCATCTGTTGATGGACCCTTATGTTACTTCCTTGTCTTGGCTGTTGTAAACAGTGCTTCTGTGAACATGGGGGTGCATGTATCTTTTTGAATTAGAGTTTTCGTCTTTTGGTGAGAACTTTTAAGATCTACTCTCTTAGCAACTTTCAAATATACAAAACAGTATAAACTATATCATTAGCTATAGTCACCATGCTGTGCATTACATCCCCATGAATTATTTATTTTATAACTGGAGGTCTGTACTTTCTGACCACTTTCACTCATTTCTCTAGTTTAATTATTTCCTATTTTTAAAACATGGAATTCTGTAGTTTACTGTGATTTATGTTAATGCATGGTGTTAGGTAGGGATATAGCTTTGTAGTAAACACATCCATCTTAAAATTTACTTTGCTGTCCCTTCTAAATTAAAAAGACAATTTGGTGGTGTGCTTTTGAATTCTCTCTTAACATCCTCATGGCATTAAATATCCATTCAGCACATTCAGGATGACTTGGTCATTTAGCACTTTGCTGAAGGTCTATCTACTCCAGGAATGCACAGCACATCAAAGGAGGATGGGCAGGAAGCAGTGACATTTCCAGTCATGAGGGGAAATGCCTGATTCAGTGATGCAAGCAGTCTGGAACTAGAACAGGAAGCAGCTCTCTTCCTCGGTACCTCTGTAGTTAGCACTTTACTTTTTCACTTAGTAATTCAGTCTTTTACATGATAGTAAAATATAGATTGAGGCAGACAAGCATTTTGCCAGACTAATGGGAAATACTGTTTGTTTTTTTTTTTTCTTCAGTTGTGTAAGTGAAACAGTCTAGGAATTTACAATTTGCATGTCATGTGTTCTAAGATTTATACTAGGATAGAGTAATACTCAGTCCTCTAACCAAGTACACATAGATGCTCCTCCCTTAACACAAAGTTCTGATCAGGACCATGAGATCTCTAAGAGCCTACAAGACTGAGATTCTACAAATTGTAATCAGAACTGTGTCTGAGTGATGGTGGTGGGATAAAGGTGGTGTGTGTGTGTGTGTGTGTGTGTGTGTGTGTGTGTGTGTGTGTAAGCAAGAGAGAGAGAGAGAGCCTAACCAGATGCAGCCAGGTCTACAGTCTTTTGCTTTAGGAGTGGGTCTCCATCTTTTAGGAGATGAGGATCCCCTACCCTGTCTTAGCCTGACACCTTGCAAAAACTTTTTGGTGGCTCTGGTGTACAATGGTTCTAGGAGAAAAGGAAGACAAAACTTTTTAGTACCACCAACACAGAAAGCTGATAATAGCAGCCACGTTACCAGTTTTCTGCATTTTTAGAAACATCAGGTCCTACAGTGCCAGGTTAAAATACTCCTGTCCATTATAATTCCCTAGGAAATTGCAATCAGAATTCTCCATAGAATGGGTCTTTTGGTTTAATATTAGCGAGAACTCAAAAATATTGATATTTTTTTCATAGTTATTGTCTTTTTGAAATCATTTGTATTTTAACATCTGGAAGAGGGGAAACAAAACAAAACTAAACACATGCATCAGTAATCTTTTTGTGTGTTACAAACAGGGCTTCCAAATATTGACAGGGTCACATTTTTAAGCTTCTCAAGACAGATCAATTATTTTAATAATATGGTCTCATTTCTACAATTTGATATCTTTGAAGGCAGGTTTGTATATTCCACAAATCATAAAGGATTATCATCCTTTATCACAAATTGATACTTGTTTTAACATAAAAATTTAGTTGTAACATGGCCACCCAAAGTCAGCAGATGGTCTAAATACTTCCAATGTTATGTGGGAAATTACCTTGGGGCAATTTATACTTGTAGCCTCCAAGTACACCACCAGGTGAGTTATCTGTACCAGAGGTCACAGAGAACACAGGCTTACAGACTAAATTATACCTTGAGCTATGTGTCTTATTAAATACATTTAAAATATACTGTGACAGTCAAAAGGAAAGAATGGGATCAGTTAACAGTCTGAGAATAGGAGGCAAGTAGGGTGGAAATATTATGCTCCTGAATCCTGGGATATCACAAACCATGTTTGGGTTTCAACAAAGAATCAGCTGTTTGGAGATGTCCTGTTGATTACATCAGCCTTAAATTCAGTATCAATTTCTCTAGAAAACTATTTTACTAACTGTAAAAGTAAAAAGACCTGTGGAACAATGACTTTGATAAAATGCTAAACAAATGTAAAATATTATTTTTGATATTAGTAACAGGGTATTCTGACAGCACAAGTCCTTTTTGTAAATTCCATCGTGATAATGAGCTACTCAATTAGATTCATTCATTTACTTACTTAATTGCTTATTGGTTTACTAGGTGCCAGGAGTAGTTCTGAACAGTAGGGATAAAGCAGCGAACAAAACAGCAAATATCCTGCCCTTTCTGAGCTTCCATTCTGGTAAGGGGGAAGAGATAATAAAATATAATAAATAATTAAGTTGTATGGTCATGGTATGCAAGAACATTCTGAGTACAATGAAAAAATAAAAAAGGTTAGGGGTTGCAATGAGGGTGACCCTATAGATATTTGGGGGGAAATGTGAGAACATTTTTGTGTTAAGAAGAGATCAGATTCTAGAGTGAATTTGAAGGTAGAGTTATCAGGATTTGTTAACAGATTGTATTGATATATGTAGGTCGTGAGAACAGCAAGTGCAAAGGCCCTGAGGTAAAATGGTTCCTCATTTCTTCCAGGAACACCAGGGAATCCATCGTAGCTGAAGCAGAAGGACCAAGGGGAAGCAATGAGGAGGTCAGAGAGGCAATGGTGGGACCAGATGTGTGGAGCTTTGTAGGCAATATTAAGAATTTAGCTTTAGATTTAAAGTGGAGAGATATTTATCTTATATGCAGGGTTTTAAGCAGAAGAGCGATATGATACAACTTACATTTTAAAATGATACTCAGGCTGCCTTGTTGAGAAACAAACTGGACTGGGTTAAGGATGAAAGCAGGAAAATCAGTTTGGAAGATGTTGTAACAGTCTAGGTGCAAGAAGTTAGTGACAGTCCAGGGTGACAATAGTGAGAGTTTTAGGGAGAGGTTAGGTCCTATATAAAATGTGAAGGTTGAGTCATCAGAATTTGTTAACGGATTGGATGTAGAGTGTGAAGCAAAAAGAGGAATCAAGATAAGCCTAAGGATTTTGATCTGAGCACGTGAATAAGGGGTAATTCTGTTAACTGAGATGAGAAGAGGGAGTAGCATTTGGGAGAGAGGGAAGGCTCTGTTTTAGGTATGCTAATCTAAATTCTAAATGTCACTTTTAGAACCTTAGATATATGAATGTGTAGTTCAGGGGGAAATCGTGAGCTGCAGACGTAAATTTGAGTGTTGTCCATGACAGGATAATATTGAAATCCATGAAAGAGTGTAAAATCACGAAGGCAGTGAGATTAAAGCACTGAGTGTGAGGCTCTTAAGAGTTAAAAGGTCTGGGAGAAGAGGAAGGGCTGTAAAGGAAACAGAGTAGGAATGACCACTGAGAGGGGAAGAAAAATCAGAAGCATATCTTTTATTTATTTTTTTTGAAGTATAGGTGATTTACAATAATTTGTTAGTTTCTCGTGTAAAGCACAGTGATTCAATTATCTATATCTATATCTATATTATATAATGGTTTATTATAGAATATTGAATATAGTTCCCTGTGCTATACAGTAGGACCTTGTTTATCCATTCTATATATAACAGTTTGCATCTGCTAGTCCCAAACTCCCAATCTAACCCTCCTGTGCCCCCCTCCCCCTTCTCTATGTCTGTGAGTCTTTCTATTTCATAGATAATTTCATTTGTGGCATATTTTAGATTCCATGTATATGTGATATCATACAGTATTTGTCTTTCTCTTTCTGACTTACTTCACTTAGTATAATAATCTCTAGGTCCATCATGTAGCTGCAAATGGCATTATTTCATTCTTTTTTATGGCTGAGTAATATAATGCATCTTCTTTATCTGTTCAGATAGACATTTAGGTTGCTTCCATGGCTTGGCTATTGTAAATAGTGCTGCTATGAACATAGGGGTGCACGCACCTTTTCAAATTATAGTTTTGTCCGGATATATGCCCAGAAGTGGGAGTTGTCTGGATCATATGGCAACTCTATTTTTAGTTTTTTGAGGAATCTCCATACTGTTCTCTGTAGTGGCTGCACCAACAGTGTAGGAGGGTACCCTTTTCTCAAGAGCATGTGTTGAAAGCCAAGCAAAGAACCATTTTAAATGCTTCTAGTTAATCAAATAAGGTGAAAATTGATGGTTGATCAGCGGATTTAGTAACATGGGGGTCAGTGGAGACCCTGATGTGAATGTGGTTCAGAGGAGTGGAAAAGTCCAGAGAAGGAAATGCGCAAGGGCTGGGTAGCATATATGAGGAGCAGAGCGATGGGGTGGAATCTGAATGGAGAGATGGGGTCAAGAGAGTTGAATGTGAGTGCGTGTGTGTTTTAATTTAGTATGGAAGAAATAACAAAGTGCTTGAACGCTGACAGAAATGATTTGATATTGAGTGGGAAATTAATGATGCAGGTAGAAGAGAGATTTGAAGAGCTGTATCCTTGAATAGCTAGGTTGGATGTGACCTGGCACCTAACTAAGAGGTTGACTCAGATAAGGATGTAGGCAGTTCATCTATAAAAGTAGGAAAACAGAGTATAGGAGGGTAGTTACTACAGGCAAATATGATGATGGGAGCTTGTGAGGGTGCCTTCTGATTGTTTCAGTCTTTTCAGCAAAGGGGGAAGCACAACCATCAGTTGAGAGTGATGACAGGACAGGTGTTTGGGGGGCATAAGGAGGGAGACATTTATGAAAAGAGTCATGTAGAAGAGAGGATTAGATAATCATCATACACAAGTTCAGGTGGGTGGGAGGTGTCCTTCTCATCATCATAAGCACAGAGTAATTCAGTACAGTAAGTCCCCTACAGAAGTTCTGTTCTGAGAGTGCGTTTGTAAGTCCAATTTGTTTGTAAGTCCAACAAAGTTAGCCTAAGTACCCAACGAACAGAATCGGCTATATAGTACTGTACTGTAATAGGATTATAGTACCTTTCACACAAATAATAGATAAAAAACAAACAAATGCAAAAAATAAAGAAAACGTTTTTAATCTTACAATACAGTACCTTGAAAATTACAGTAGCACAGCACAACAGCTGGCATACAGGGGCTGGCATTTAATGAACAGGCAAAAGAGTTACTGACTGGAGGAGGGAAAGGAGGAGGGAGATGGTAGAGCTGAAGGATTGTCAGCAATAGGAGCTAGAAGGCTAGCTGCAATTTCACTCAGGCCTGACTTTGATAGAAAGCACTTTCGCATCTTTGAAAGTTCACAACATGAATGTTCATATGTAGGGAACTTACTGTGCTGTAAGGTTAGTCCCAAACTGCTGGACCCCTAGTCTCTCTCTTCTTCTGCCTCAGCTTCCTGCTGATTAGAGCTGTAATTACTTTCCTTTCCTAGTCCAACTTGTACTGCTTGCACTCTTGTGATTTACTTATGGTCCTAGGTAATAATTATTTGCAACTTGTAACTTATTCCACTATTTTATTAATAACTGATGTTGACCATGGTGCTTATATTTGGCTAAGCTAGACATTAAGACGAGAAGGATCTGTTTCAGAATCATGTTTGTGGGTTGGGATCATGGGAACGTAGTTATAAATTAGTAAAACCACTTTGTTAATAAAACAATATCCAGCATCTGGCCACAAAACTTTTAATTCTGTTTAAAGAGTTTCATGAGTGGGTAAGGAGGACATGTATTTTTGTGAAAGGATATGTCACCTTTATCTGTTTCTGTTCTTAGATGGGTAGAAAAGAGAGCAGGGGGCAAAGAAGCCACTGAAAAGGAGAACGTTTTCCCATTTTCAGTTTTTCGGACAGCAGAAAATAACTATCTAATGCCTGTGGCAGAATGATCAGTGTCAAATCAGAAAACACACCTGCAAGAATTTTTGATACCATGCTGGACTGAATCTTTAAATTTCCACTGATAAATTTTGGCTCCAAACTCGAAGTACTCTAAAATCTAAATCAAATTCAACAAAGACAATTAGTAGCCAAGAGAGTGTTCTTAATATAATGTGAGTAAAATGAATAAGAGAAATTAGGTAAAAGTAAAGGAAATATGGTCTCAAAACCAGAAGTCCTAGGTTTTAATGCTGTCTTTATCATTGTCTAGAAACTTGAAACAAACCTTGTGAACAGTGAGGCCCTAAATTTCCAATTTGAAAATGAGAGCTTGAGTTAGACATTTTCTAAAAGCTCTTCTAGTACTAAAAAATAATTCTACAAAGTGAGTATTTATTAAAGACTCCTTTTATTATTTATTTATTTATTTATTTATTTTTAAGGTAAATTTTTTTAAGCTCTTTATTGGTATATAACTGCTTTACACTCTTGTACCAGCTTTTGAGGTACACCAAAGTGAATCAGCTGTATTTAGACATATATCTCCATATCCTCTCCCTCCTGTTTTTCCCTCCCACTCTCCCTGTCCTGGCCCTCTAAGGCATCACTCATCATCGAGTTGATCTCCCTTTGTTATACAGCAACTTCCCACTAGTTAACTATTTTACAGTTGATAGTGTATATATGTCTATGCTACTCTCTCACTTCGTACCAGCTTCCCCTTGGCCTCCCTCATCCCCCCAACCCGTGTCCTCCAGTCCTTTCTCTGCATCTGCATCCTTATTCTTGCCCTGTCACTGGGTTCATCAGTACCATTTTTTTTGTTTGTTTTAGATTCCATATATATGAGTTAGCATACAGTATTTGTTTTTCTCTTTCTAACTTACTTCACTCTGTATGACAAACTGTAGGTCTATCCACCTCATTACATATAGCTATATTTCATTTCTTTTTGTGGCTGAGTAATATTCCATTGTGTATATATGCCACATCTTCTTTATCCATTCATCTGTTGATGGGCATTTAGGTTGCTTCCATGTCCTGGCTATTGTAAATAGTGCTGCAGTGAACACTATGGTACATGTTTCTTTTGGGATTTTACTTTTATCTGAGTATATGCCCAGTAGTGGGATTACTGGACCATATGGTAGTTCTATTTGTAGTTTTTTAAGGAACCTCCAAACTGTTTTCCATGGTGGCTGTACCAACTTACATTCCCACCAACAGTGCAGGAGAGTTCCCTTTTCTCCACACCCTCGCCAACATTTATTGTTTCCAGATTTTTTGATGATGGCCATTCTGACCAGTGTGAGGTGATCCCTCATTGTGGCTTTGACTTGCATTTCTCTAATGATTAGTGATGTGGAGCATCTTCTCATGTCTTTGTTGGCCATCTGCATGTCTTCTTTGGAGAAATATCTATTTAGGTCTTCCACCCATTTGAGAATTGGGTTATTTGCTTTTTTGGTATTAAGCTGCATGAGCTGCTTGTGTATTTTGGAGATTAATCCTTTGTCCGTTGCTTCGTTGGCAAGTATTTTCTCCCATTCTGAGAGTTGTCTTCGTGTCTCATTTATGGTTTCTTTCACTGTGAAAAAGCTTTTGAATTTCATGAGATCCCATTTGTTTATTCTTGATTTTATTTCCATTATTCTAGGAGGTGGGTCAAAAAAGATCTTGCTTTATGTATGTCATAGAGTGTTCTGCCAATGTTTTCCTCTAGGAGTTTTATAGTGTCTGGCCTTCCATGTAGGTCTTTAATCCATTTGGAGTTTATTTTTGTGTATGGTGTTAGGAAGTGTTCTAATTTCATTCTTTTACATGTAGCTGTCCAATTTTCCCAGCACCACTTATTGAAGAGGCTGTCTTTTTTCCATTGTATATTCGTGCCTCCTTTGTCAAAGATAAGGTGCCCATATGTGCTTGGGTTTGCCTCTGGGTTCTCTATTCTGTTCCACTGACCTTCCTTTCTATTTTTGTGCCAGTACCATACTGTCTTGATCACTGTGGCCTTGTAGTATAGTTTGAAGTCAGGAAGCCTAATTCCACCAACTCCATCTTTCCTTCTCAAGGTTGCTTTGGCTATTTGGGGTCTTTTGACTTTCCATACAAATCGTAAGATTTCTTGTTCTAGTTCTGTGAAAAATGTCATTGGTAATTTAATAGGGATTGCATTGAATCTGTAAATTGCTTTGGGTAGTACAGTCATTTTCACAATGTTGATTCTTCCAATCCAAGAGCATGATATGTCTCTCCATCTGTTTGTATCGTCTTTGATTTCTTTCATCAGTGTCTTCTAGTTTTCTGCATACAGGTCTTTTGCCTCCTTAGGCAGGTTTATTCCTAGGTATTTTATTCTTTTGGTTGCCATGGTAAATGGGAGAGTTTCCTCCATTTCTCTTAATGCCTTTTCATTGTTACTGTATAGGAGTGCAAGAGATTTCTGCACATTAATTTTGTATCCTGCTACTTTACTAAATTCATCGATTAGTGCTAGCAGTTTTCTGGTAGAGTCTTTAGGGTTTTCTATGTATAATATCATGTCATCTGCAAAGAGTGACAATTTTCCTTCTTCTTTTCCAATTTGGATTAATTTTATTTCATTTTCTTCTCTGATTGCTGTGGCTAAAACTTCCAAAACTATGTTGAATAATAATGGTGAGAGTGGACACCCTTGTCTTGTTCCTGTTCTTAGAGGGAATTCTTTCAGTTTTTCACCATTTACAACAATGTTGGCTGTTAGTTTTTCATATATGGCTTTTATTGTGTTGAGGTAATTTCCTTCTATGCCCATTTTCTGGAGAGTTTTTATCAAAAATGGATGTTGAATTTTGTCAAAAGCTTTTTCTGAATCTATTGAGATGATCATATGGTGTTTATCCTTCAATGTGTTGATATGATGTATCACACTGATTCATTTGCATATGTTGAAGAATCCTTGCATCCCAGGGATAAACCCCACTTGGTCATGGTGTATGATCTTTTTAATGTGCTGTTGGATTCTGTTAGCTACTATTTTTCTGAGGATTTTGCATCTATATTCATCAGTGATATTGGCCTGTAATTTCCTTTTTTTGTGACATCTTTGCCTGGTTTTGGTATCAGGATGATGGTGGCCTTGTAGAATGAGTTTGGGAGTGTTCCTCCTTCTGCTATATTTTGGAAGAGTTTGAGAAGGATAAGTGTTAGCTCTTCTCTAAATATTTGATAGAATTCACCTGTGAAGCCACCCGGCCCTGGGATTTTGTTTGTTGGGAGATTTTTAATCACAGTCTCAATTTCAGTGCTTGTGATTGGTCTGTTCATATTTTCTATTTCTTCCTGGTTCCATCTTTGAAGATTTTACTTTTCTAAGAATTTGTCTGTTTCTTCCAGGTTATCCAATTTATTGGCATATAGTTGCTTGTAGTAGTCTCTCATGATCTTTTGTGTTTCTGAGATGTCAGTTGTTACTTCTCCTTTTTCATTTCTAACTTTGTTGATTTGCGTCTTCTCCCTTTTTTTCCTGATGAATCTGGCTAATGGTTTATCAATTTTTTTAATCTTCTCAAAGAACCAGCTTTTAGTTTCATTGATCTTTGCTATTGCTTCCTTCCTTTCTTTTTCATTTATTTCTGCTCTGATCTTTATGATTTATTTCCTTTTGCTCACTTTGGGGTTTCTTTGTTCTTCTTTCTCTAATTATTTTAGGTGCAAGGTTAGGTTGTTTATTCGAGATTTTTCTTGTTTCTTGAGGTAGGACTGTATTGCTATAAACTTCCCTCTTAGTACTGCTTTTGCTGCATGCCATAGGTTTTGGGTTGTTGTGTTTTCATTGTCATTTGTTTCTAGATATTTTTTGATTTCCTCTCTGATTTCTGTAGTGATTTCTTGGTTGTTTAATAGTGTATTGCTTAGCCTCCATGTAGGTGTATTTTTTACAGTTTTTTTCCTGTAATTGATATCTAGTCTCATGGCATTGTAGTCAGAGAAGATGCTTAATATGATTTCAATTTTCTTGAATTTACTGAGGCTTGATTTGTGACCCAAGATGTGATCTATCCTGGAAAATGTTCCATGTGCCCTTGAGAAGAAAGTGTATTCTGTCGTTTTTGGATGGAATGTCCTATAAATATCAATTAAGTCGAGATGGTCTAATGTGTCATTTAAAGCTTGTGTGTCCTTATTTATTTTCTTTTTGGATGATCTGTCCATTGATGTAAGTGGAGTTTTCAAGTCTCCTACTATTATTGTGTTACTTTCAATGTCCCCTTTTATGGCTGTTAGCATTTGCCTTATGTATTGAGGTGCTCCTATATTGGGGGCATAGATATTTACCATTATGATATGTTCTTGGATGGATCCCTTGATCATTATGTAGTGTCCTTCCTTGTCTCTTGTAATAGTCTTTACTTTCAAGTCTAATTTGTCTGATATGAGTATTGCTACTCCAGCTTTCTTTTGACTTCCATTTGCATGGAATATCTTTTTCCATCCCTTTCCTTTCAGTCTGTATGTGTCCCTTGGTCTGAAGTGGGTTTCTTGTAGACAGCACATGTAAGGGTCTTGTTTTTGTATCCATTCAGCCAGTCTGTGTCTTTTGGTTGGAGCATTTAGTCTCTTTACATTTAAAGTGCTTATTGACATGTGTGTTCCTGTTAGCATTTTCTTAATTGTTTTGGGTTTGTTTTTGTAGGTCTTTTCCTTCTCTTGTGTTTCCTACTTAGAGAAGTTCCTTTAGCACTTGTTGTAAGGCTGGTTTGGTGGTGCTGGATTCTCTTAACTTTTGCTTGTCTGGAAAGCTTTTGCTTTCTCCATCGAATCTGAATGAGATTCTTGCTCTATAGAGTATTCTTGGCTGTAGGCTTTTCTGTCTCAGGACTTTCAATATATCCTGCCACTCCCTTCTGGCCTGCAGAGTTTCTGCAGAAAGATCAACTTTTATCCTTATGGGTTTTCCCTTATATGTTATTTGTTACTTTTCTCTTGCTACTTTTAATATTTTTACTTTGTGTTCAATTTTCGTTTGTTTGATTAATATGTGCCTTGGTGTATTTCTCCTTGGGTTTATTCTGTATGGTACTCTCTGCGCTTCTTGGACTTGATTAATTATTTCCTTTCCCATGTTGGGGAAGTTTTCCACTACAACCTCATCAAATATTTTCTCAGACTCCTTCTTTTTTTGTTCTTCCTCTAGGATGCCTGTGATTCAAATGGTGGTGCGCTTAGTGTTGTCACCAAGGTCTCTGAGACTGTCTTCCATTCTTTTTATTCTTTTTTCTCTTTCCTGCTCTGTGGAAGTTATTTCCCCCATTCTATCTTCCAACTCACTTATTAGTTCTTCTGCCTCAGTTATTCTGCTGTTTATACCATCTAGAGTATTTTTAATTTTGGTTATTTTGTTGTCCATTACTGTTTGTTTGCTCTTTAGTTCTTCTGAGTCCTTATGAACTGTTTCTTGTATTTTCTCTTTTTTGTTATCGAGATTTTGTATCATTTTTACTATCATTACTCTGAATTCTTTTTCAGGCAATTTTCCTATTTCCTCTTCATTTATGTGGTCTTGTGGGTTTGTTTCCTGCTCTTTTGCCTGCATGGTGCTTCTTTGTTTTCTCATTTTGTCTAATTTATAGGATTTGCTGTCTCCTTTCCCTATGTTGACTAGTAGTAATTCTTCTTGTTTCTGCTCTCTGCCCCTTGTGGTAGGGTTTGTCCAGTGTCTTGAGTAGGCTTCCTGGTGGGGGGGGGGTCTGTTGGCTGCTTTCTGGGGTGTGGCTCTGTGTCTTTTCTCTCTGATGAGCATGCCCATGTCAGGTGGTGTGTTTTAGGGTATCTGTGAGGTTAATATTGCTTTCAGTAGTCTGTGTTCTGATGGGTAGGTTTGTGTCCCTGTCTTGTTTGTAGTTTGGTGTGATGTGTCCAGAACTGGCAGTTGCAGACAGCCAGATGAAGCCGAGCCCTAGACTCTGATACAGGGCTCTGTGAGAGTTCTCTGCAGTTAATCTTCCCTGTGTCTGAGGACTCCCTAGTAGTCTAGCATCCTGGATTCAGTGCTCCCTCCCCCGAGCCTACTACTTGACTTCTGATGGAGTAGTACAGATTACAGAGGTTGCTTGTCCCAGCAATAAAGGGGTTTAAAGAAAACTGTCCAAGCCCCAGACTAATGGCAGAGTGTTGAGTCAAACAAATTCTAAGTCAAGGAAACACATACATGTATAAGACACACAAATTCTGAATCCAATAGAACGTAAGGCACTCAAAAGACCTGACAGAAGAACCCCACTATGTAATTAGACAATTAAAGAGAAAACCAACAGAAATTCTAACCTAAAAAAAAAAAAAAAAGAAAGAAAGAAAGAAACCCCACACACACAAACACAAATCCAGGGAGATTTTGAAAGCTAGGATCAAATATAATAAAGAGCAAGTGTACCACCAGACGGACTGAAGATTCTCAGAACGAAATCAGACAATTATACTTAGAACTAAGATAAAGACAAAACCTAATAATAAATACCAAAGCAGTGTGTCATCTGGAGAATAAAGCAAGGAAACAGAGCAGACTGATAATATTGCTTGTAAGTATATTATGGTAACATGAACTAAAAAAGGATACAAGACAGGGCAACAGAAGAGTGTAGTGTGACTGTTAATATGAAAAGAAAAAGAAAGAAATAGAAATGTATAAAAGATAGAGGTGAAAAGAAGGTAGGAGAGATACAGTCAGCACTACCAAAAACTTAGCTAGAAATAGAAATATATAAAAAGGCTAAAAATAGAAATATAATAAAAAATAGAATAAAAAATATGTCATAAAACATGTAGAGCCCTTAGGACTAAGATTGTAATTTAAAAAAAAATCTAGAACTAACCCCAGAATGGACCAGATCAATAGAATTAATACTAATATTTCTGTTTCCTTGGGGGTCTCAGCTGTAAGTGTCCTTCTACTCGCCTTGGGTGTTTTGTGTTACTCTGTGACCAGTAGAGCTTCCTTTATTGTTTGTCTGTAAGCACTGGTGTGTGGGGAGAGAGAAGGTATAATAGTGGCTCCTTCCCCTGGGAGTGAGTGAGCAGTAGCACCCTGCCTGGGTCATGGCGGCTTGGGTGGCTCAGGCCGGGAGACCGACTGCAACCGTGGCTCCTCCCCTCTGCTATGACTCCTCCAGCGTGCCCTGCCTGGGTCACGGTGGCTCAGTCAGCCATGGAAGTGCCTGTTACAGTGGGACTCCGGTTGCTCAGGTGTAAACAGAATGTCTCCAGAGCTTGGCCACTCTGCGGACTTTTGGCTCTCAGCTGCAGGCACTCTAGGCCAGCCCCTCCTGGTGCCCTTTGTTATCCCTGAGTGCATTAGACAGGCCCAGAGGGGTCCTTCCTTTGTCTGTTGCAGGCGCTGAGAGAGAAGCTACACCCGTGGCTCCTCCCTGCTGCTTGTGAGTCAGCAGCATCGAGCTACCACCATGGCCACCCAACTTTCCATGGTAGGCACTCTCCACTGCGGATTTCTTCCCTCCTGTCCTCTCAGTCCATCTCCCCACTGCCAATAATGTTTCTCACCCTGAACCAGTCTTCAGTTCCCATGTTCCATCTTTCAGACCCCCTGTTGAGCTGTGAACTGATGTCTCAGTCTAGACATGCTGAGCCGTGGTGCAGCCCCTCCATGTATTTCTCACTCTTTCCCATCTGCCACAGCTCAGCTGTTTTACCCTCTTTGAACAGTCCCAAGTGCCTCCCTTCTGACCCAGGGAATTCCCTGTTGGAGAATGGGTTTCCCTGTCAGATAAGGGACGTTTCCCCCAATTCTGCAATCTCCCCTCTGTTTCAGATCCTTCCACCCCAGGGTGTGGGACCCATCCCTTTCCTTTCTTCTCCTCCTCTTTCTCTTTTTTTTTTCCTTCTGTCCTACCCAGTTATGTCAGGATCTTTGCAGTCCTTTCTGGTGTCCGAGGTTGTTTGCTGGTGTTAAGCTGGTTCTCTGTGTGAATTATTGCATCTTTGTTGTATTCCTGATGCATCTGTGGAGAGGGATGCATTCCACGTCCTTCTATTTCACTGCCATCTTTCTTCCCCTAAAGCCTCCTTTTAAATGTATCATCTATTAAAATACGAAGGTAAAATTTGTTGATGTGTTCTATTTTTCAATTTTTAAAGAAAGCAGATCTTTAGTTTTTTAATAATAAAATTAATACATGTCTCTTTCTAGAGTAATATAGAAAACTAAATAGGAAGTATAAAAAAAGCATATGTAATCCTATCTCTCACTATTAACATTGGATGTCTGTAAGACTATTGAATAACAATAGTTATCATGATTGCAATATATTTATTTTATTTAAAGTAGTTGTTTACAGTAAGAAAGCTACATTTAAAAATATTACTTTTATAACTGGATGCTTTTGTGAAATTCTCTTAAGTTATTTTTAGTCAACATTTTGTTTTCTTCATGTAGAAACTATTTTTTTATCTGCAAATTAAGCCATTTTGAGCCCCTACTATGTAAGGATTCCTTCAAATTAATCTGTATTTCATATTCATAGAAAACATTTTTAACAATTCCTTTGTTATTTCTAGAGCAATGTGTCTAGAACAATATGTCATTTCTGGAGCAATATTAATAGTGTTGAGAGTAAAAAATTCTGCTTAGTGAGTTTTATAAATCATATTAATCTTAATGAAGATTAAGAAGGTTAAAAAAAGTAAAATAGGTGTTTGATGTCTTTGGGGGCTTCTATCATAATTAGAGAGTATTTTTCCCTTTCCCTCCCCCTTTCTTTTTTTTTGAGAGAGTAATTATATTAACAAGCCATTTAGCATTAAACTATTCTTACATTCTGGGAATGAGCATCAGTTGGTTATACAGTAGTAGCATTTCAATCAGCTATGGGTTACAAATATTAACATTTTATTAATAATTTTTGCTGCTAAATTTGTATTGACCTGAGTCTGTGGTTTTATTGTCACTGTTTTGGCCAGGTTTTGTTTTAGGGTTAAGTTAACTTTACATAAAGGAAAGTGAAACTTTCCTTCTTTCTTTGTACTTATAGAAGTAAATTCTTCCCTGAAACATGAAAGAATTCTCTTGTAACACATACTTTTTTGTTATCTAATAGCTTTGTCAATGCTTTATTTTATTGTTGGTTTGTTTTGAGACAATTTGTTTCACTTATTTTCCAGGAAAAATTTCTTTCAAATAGATTTTCAAACTTATAATCATAGGGTTGAATACTTTAAATAAACTTAATAAATTCTCTGGGAACTTGAAAAGAAGGGGAATTACCTATGAATAATAGTTTATATTATTTCATACATTTATAAGTATCTTAACACTATATTTCCTCTTTAAAAATTCTTCTCTTCTGGAGTAAATATTTTTGCAAAGACTATGCTTAGTGTATTTTTTGCATGCTGTGCTTTCTGCCATATTTGAAAATTATTTTATTGTAAAATAAAACAGAGGAAACCAAAAAGGAATGTAGAGATTAATGAATTATTATGAACTGTATAATCTTTTATTAAACCACTTTATTAAGGTACTGTTGACATATAAAAATCTGTGCATAATTAATGCCTACAATTTAATGAGTTTGGGGGTAGGTAGACACCCATGAAACTATCAACAAACTTCAAGTTCATAAACATATCCATCACCTCTCAAAGTTTCCTCCTACCCCCTTTATTATTATTAGTTTAATTATTTATTTATCTGTTATAAGAGCAGTTAACATAAGACCTACCTTCTTAGCAAATTTTTAAATATATGATACAGTATTAGCTATAGTCACTATGCAATATAGATATCAAGAACTTATCTATTTTACCTACCTTAAAAAAATGAATAATCTTATAACTATTAGTTAGGCAAGGAATAGAACTTTAGTAGCCATCCCAGAAGTCCCTTCATTTTCCTATCTTTTTTATTGTTTTTGAATTTTATTTTTTATTAAAATATAACTGACATACAACATTGTTGTTTTGGGTATGCAACATAATTATTTAATATATGTATATATTGTAAAATGATTACCAAATAAGTTTAGTTAACCTCCATCACCTCACATAGTTATAACTTTTTGTTCTTGCGATGAGAACTTTTAAGATCTACTCTCTTGGTAACTTTCAAATATACAATACAGTATTACTACCTATAGTCTCCATCCTATACATTACATCCCCAGGACTTATTTTCCCATCTTTTTAAAAAATATTTTATTTATTTTTAAAATTTTATTTATTTTTGGCTGCATTAGGTCTTCATTGCTGCACACAGGCTTTCTCTAGTTGCAGCAAGCAGGGTTTACTCTTTGTTGTGGTGGGTGGGCCTCTCATTGTGGTGGCTTCTCTTGCTGCAGAACATGGGCTCTTAGGTACTCAGGCTTTAGTAGTTGCAGCATGCAGGCTTAGTCATTGTGGATCGCGGGCTCTAGAGTGCAGGCTCAGTAGTTAGTTGCTCCATGGCATGTGGGATCTTCCCAGACCAGAGATTGAACCCATATCCTCTGCATTAGCAGGAGGATTCTTAACCACTGAGCCACCAAGAAAGTCCCTTATTTTCCCACCTTAATCATGGCTCTGCTCCCTCCAAAAGTACCCACTATCCTGACTTTTATAATAAGCACTTCCTTGCTTTTCTTTACAACTTTATCACCCAAGAGTACAAGCCCCCCTTTTAAAACTTTGTATTACTTTTAGGTATTTTTTAATCTATTCAGTCTCTCCTTCCCTTTCTTTCCATTGTAATAAATATACACAGATCACCATATTCTCTATCTTATGCATTTCCAGTAAGTTGGCAACTGAATCCAGATGCTTGATCAGACTCTGTTGTGATTCTCTTGACAAGACCATAGTCATAATGTATTCTTTTGTTAGGAATCTTTATTTCTGAATGTTTTACTCTCTACATGTGATGGGGAAAAATGCAGCAAACTTCATTTCTAGTGAATTGTGTGAGTTCCAGTGTGTGTGGATTAGTGGCGGGGGTTGGGGGTGGATTTTGTGTATGTTCTGCATTAAGTGTGTGAAGGAGAACCTCTTTGACTCTGGGCTGTTCAGCTACATTAGCTGGGCAGGTGTTATGGACTGAATGACTGTATTCCCTCAAAATTCAATGTGGTGGTATTTAGAAGTGGGTTTGGGGGAGGTGATTAGATTTAGATGTGGTCATGAGGGTGGGACCCTCATGATGAAATCAGTGCCCTTATGAGAAGAGGAGGAGAAAGCATGCACACCAAGGAACGGCCAAGTGAGCACATAGTGAGAAGGTGACCATCTGTGAGGCAGGAAGAAAGCATTCATGATACCCACTTTGCCAACAGCCCGATCTTGATTTTCCAGCTTCCAGTCTGTAAGAAAAAAAAAATGTCTGTTGTTTAAGCCACTCAGTCTATGGTATTTTGTTATAGCAGCCCAAGAAAACTAAGACAGAGGTAAGAAGTCAGGTTGGAGAAAAGTTACAGAGCCTAAGAGTTTTTAGTTTGATGAGGCCGCATTTTTTTTTCCTATTTCTTGCATAACAATACTTGCATCTGTAAAAACTGCTCACCCTTGCTTCTAGGGTCTCTAGAAGAGGACAATCCCTTCCCCACTACCATGTTGGAGAAATATGTTACTTTTAAGGAGAGTGTTATCATTCAATAGACCATAACAAGGAGTGGCTGCTCATTTTTCTCAGTCCCCTGCAGGGACTTGTGGGACAGAATTCTGTTTCTTACAAGGTCTCCTCTGCTTTCAGTCCTGTTCTCCATTTACTCTCTGTTAGTGAGAATTGGCAGAATTTGCTTTAGTTACTTCTCTGGAAACTGCACATTTTCAGGAAGGGAAGTTGCTCATCAACCTTTGATGCTTTTCTTCACAGTAATTAAAATTTACTGTATTTGGTAGTAATTCCTGCCAAAGATTTGTGAAACTATATCATTGGCAGTATTTACTGGTTTCCGACTGACAAACACTTTCTTTCTCATTTTTATTTCTTTTTGGTTATATCTTTCAGTTTCCAAGAGGAGGTCTTTATAAGGGTTTCTCATAAGGCATTGTCCATTTTTTTCTTTCAAATAAAATTGAGTGAGTAAAACATCTATAAGGCACTTGATTATTTGAACCATGAGACAATTAACTCCTTATGCAGCAGTTCTCAAAGTGTGTTCTTTGGAATCAAGTTCTACATCACGTTAATAGGGGTTACAGGAGAAAAGGTTTTCATGATCAAATGAATGTTAATAACAGAAGTGAAACAAAATTAAACGATTAAACAATTTATTACTGAAGGGCTTTTAGCACCTTTAACATGCAACAAGGGCATTGTGAGTGTATAAGACAGACGTAATATGCAGTTTCCCAGAACTTATTTGAATTCAGTACCTTTTTTTTTTATAAAGCATCACAGAGGAAGAATAAATTTGTAGAACTGATTCTGTAAAATGCTGGTGTAACAGCATCATTTCCTTATTGTAGGTCAAGAAGTTAAGAATAGAGGAAAAGTCTTTTGCGTGCGAGCCTTGCCAACGTAATCATAAAACACCCTTCATTGCCCCTCCCCCTGCTCCCTCCCGCCCTCTGTTTATGCAGCAAATGCCCAGATGCCCCTTATACACAACACACAGCTGCTTACTTGACTCACGCTCTCGTGTATGTATATAAAAGGAACTTTTTATATGAAGGAAATGATATGTTCATCTCCCACTTTACCGGAATATTGTGAAAACTGAATGAAGCAATGCATATAAAGTGCTCTAAAAATCAGATTGCCCGACAACGAAATCTAGGGACCAGCACTTTTCACACATGCTGTTGTAATACACTGTGTTGAGCTTTATTGTGAAATATGTCACAAGTTCTTAATATTTCCAAGTTTGTGATATTATATAGTTTTGTTCTTAAAAGACAAAACATACTGTGTTCTAGGCTATACTTAAAATAACATCACTGTCATTCATTTGATTTCTGACATGATTTACTAAGTGGGAGAAAAAGGGAAAGTGTTTTAGCCAATCTTTTTGGGAATTGCCCTGGGGATGGATTTTCTCTGTCGTTGCCATATTGCATGTGGGGATAACACATAAAGATCATAACTGAAGCAGAAGACCCTGGGCCTTGGAATAGTGAACATTCATCATTTTGGTAAATTAAGAGCAGTTTCCAAAGGACATGATGCAGTGACTTGAAATGTTACTGAGTCATGGATTTAATCACATGAGACTGAATTGTAGAGGATGAATCACCCAGCAGTGACAGAGTTTAACAGCTCTTGAAAGAAACATAATTTGAGAGAAAGCCCAAAACTTATGCAAATATTCCTGTGAACAGCATGGGATGAAGGCACCTGCTTGGTTATCACAGTTTTCCTGCAAGGGAAGTATGAATATTTTAAGGAGAATTTTTATGTGCATTAGATGATGGTATCAGAAACCATGACATCACTTTGCCATCCTAGATTTTTCTTTCGGGGCTAAAGAATTTCATATGGGGGAAGAGTTAAAAGCAGACTGGAACTAATGGGCAGAGTAGATGAAATCAACACTTATTGGAAAATAGGTGTTGAACACACATAACCAGTGAGGAGAAGCCAACCTCAGCATTTAGAGGGAAACGACACAGTGACTTTTCTACTTGGTTGCAATGCAGCAGATTTATGATTAAGGGCAGACTGGTTCTGCCCTTCTGCTAACCTAAGGGCATCTAGCATCAAAAATAAGTGCATTGTGCCTGCATATTGGTGCTGTATTATATAAAATTGTGACATGCCACAACCCCTTTTGGGCAGATTTCATTAGGACACACCCTCTTGCAGACAGTGCCAGAAACCATGAAGCCATATAGACTTTTATGTGCTAATTCTCCACATTGAATTACTCTCTATTATCTTGATTGGCACATATTCTTTTAGATACAGTAAAAATATAAAGGGGTTTTATTATTCACAATTCCTTTTGAAAACTGCCAACGAAGCACATTTTACCTACGTCTATAAGGGTTACTGATTCGGGGGAACCAAATATGCCAATGGAGGCTTTCGAATTTGATGCATGTTGTTCAAAGAAATAGCCCTCATTGTGGCATTCAGCATCTCAGGAAGACTCACGGATCCTATTTAACACAAAGGGTATCTGACATTACTACTGGGTTCGTGGAAATGCAAAGCTAATTGATGTCAATACATAGTGTGCATGGGGTTTTACAATTTACAGAATGTTTTTCATACACTTGCTCTCAATGTTTTTGGGGTAGAGAGGTTAGAATTATACACGTGGATGCAGGTATATCCTAAAAGGCATTAGGCCTGTTGAGGTTTTGTTGGAAGCTGCAAAGTGAGCCAGATCTGGGTTCGGGGACACTCACCTTGCTATCGGGGCTGACTCAGAGGAAGGCAGTCAGATGGTGATGAATCTCTCTTAGTTCCATCCCTGGAGGTGTGTGTAGCAAGTCCTGTGGGTGGGGTACGACAGGTGTGATTCATGTTGTGGGTGGAAAGTTAGAGCCCTGGTGACATGCGCTTTTCCTAGAGAGCCAAGCCTTGGATTGGGCACACAAAGGAAGGGCGTGAAAAGAATTACGTAAGGTCCCAAGACTCATCAACATGACTGGAAGTCCAGGAAAGGCTTCAAGTCCTAGAGGAAAGCAAGAAAATTAGGTAGAAGGACAGGTCAGACTAGGAGAGGGAATCAGCATTTCAGGAGACAGCTGGGTCCTGTGCTTGGAGAGATCAACGACCAAGGCTACACATGCTTTCTGGCATCACTGTGTAACCCACAATCTGTAAGTCCAGAGTCATGACGGGGCCTCTGTAGAAAAGTGCCTGGAAGACAAGACCTGGTCAAATTGAAGGACAAAGGCTGTACCTCTGTACATTACACTCTTCCCAGGAGATTCCGGAGTTAAGAAACACATCACTGGGATACCTTATTCTGCTTACTCTCACAACAGATCAAGAGACTAAAGTCGCATATGAGAATTAGGGGAGGACTTGCCTCGGGGCTTAGAACCATGACAGTGTGGGGAGAACATTAGTCTAGAACAGTTGGGTCCCTCCTGCCTCTCCTTGTATTTCCTTCTTTTGTCACCACTACTTGTGCCCCTTTGAACCAGCTCTTAGTAAAGGAGGGAAATGGTGATGTTTTCTCAACAAAAACATTGGGCAAGAAGAGGAAGGAGGCTGGGAAGAAAACCAGGGAGCAGTAACCAAGAGGAACAGAGGTGTCCTTTGACTGTTCATGTTGGGTTTGCAACTTGACTATCTGGGTACTTCTAAATATATTAGTCATCCTGGAACATTATTACCAGATATAAGACCCAGGCTTTTTTAAAGCTTCTCAGGTGGTTATAATATGCAGCCAAGGTTAAGATCTAGTGACTTCTATGAATAGACAATTTCAAAGGCATGTAAGAATTATAAACTGGGTACAAGAACCTGGATAGAAAAACTTTGGGGAAATATATATATATGTGTATATATATATATATATATATATATATATATATAGTCCTCTTATTAGTTTTTCACTTAGTGATGACATTTTTACAAATTCTGTTATGAAGCTTTCCCCAAAGTATGCCCTGTAGGATTCTAGTTCTACCAAGTGTTTATAGGCTGGTGTTGACAGTGGGGAACGCCATGCTTTCATACTGTGGTCATGGTACTTTCTGTGTCCACCCACTTCACCCACAGTCACATGTAGGAAAATGGGATGTCCAGGAATTCTCCTAGTCCCAAGCCTCTTTTTCTCCCTTTCATTCTCTCTCTTTTTTAGAGTAAAAATTATCATTTATATATTATATGCATTTTACTTACTGAACATTTCTTCCCCCTTTTCCTTCCTCTTCTTCTTCTTCTTCTTCTTCTTCTTCTTCTTATTCATTCCAGTCATATAATATAAAACATTCCCCAACTCAGTTGATTTTGAATGTATTTTTCCTCCCTTGGAACATTGCTCTACAAGTGTCCTGGGGCATCGTACTTGGAAATGTAACACTACAGTTAGAGGCTGAGTGAAGGGATGAAAATGTCCATTTGGAGGATGGTCCTTGCTACCTGTGGCTGCCTCCTTACAAGTCTGTCAACTTTCCATCTCAGGAGTGGTTCTCAATCTCAATTTAGCTCTTAAATTTATGAATAGCTCTTCAGATGTTTCTCATATTACTCATTTATAGCTCAGTAGATTTCTCCAGGGCAGGAGGAATCTGGGGTAATGTGGCCTGGTGAGACAGAAGTTCCTTCTTTCTCTTTTGCTGTGTTTGCCCTAGAAATGACTTGGGCTACATAAACATGGATGTGTAAACAGACATAATTATGTAAATATATATGGACTCAGAAATGAGGGGCAAATGTCTTTTCCTCACATGGGCGTGTCTGATGATTTCTAAGGATGCTCAAATTTTTAAAGCTGATCTTATAAACCTGAAAAAATGAGTTTATTTTTCTACATTTGAGACCATTTCTCTCTGAAAAAAAGTTTTTTAGTTCCTAAAGTACAATAGTAAGAATTCATTTCAATCAAGTACAAAGGAGGAGGTTACTGCACCTTGTTCTCTTTATGGTATTCCTGAAGGTGCCATTTGAAAAAATAAGCACGAATGATTTGGGGAAGACTGGGATAATTGAGAGGAGAAGGTGTTCTTTATATTCCTGGAAGATTTTCCAGAAATAAGACCCACTGTCTCACTTCCGTCTCTACTTCCAAAACACCCACATGCCACCATGTTAAGTGCTATTTATGTCATCAGCCAAGAAAATGTATTTGATAAAGAACCTTGACAATGGCAGGAATTTGGTGCTCCCCTATCACTTCAAAAGAAGAGAATTTTTAGCTCCACCACCCAGTGGTCCTACAAGCAGTTAGGGCGCTCACTCCACTCTCTGAAGTACACTGATAACAGTAATAATACTCCATCCCTGATCAGTGGAAAGAAGAGAAGAGCTAAGGAAAAGCTGAAAAACAAATCCTGCTTTTTTTATGAGGGCTAGTAAAGAATGAGGGAGAAATAAATCCATCTATCAAACAGACTTTCAAATGATGACTTCATTAGTAAAGCAATTATAGGTTTGCCCTGACACAACACAGAATTGGGGACAGAAAAAATTGGTCAAAATAATATAGTTGTAGAGACATTTTGGTTATAACAGTGAAAATGCTATTACTATCTTTATTGTTGTTGATACTGCATTTGTTGATATTTAAGCACTTTGGAATTTTTGGTACAGTTTGTAAAGCCCAGAATGTTTTAATGTTTTTCAATTTCCTTATTGCTTTGTAGAATTTTGTTCATTTGTGAATTTCATGCATTTAAAAAAAATGTGTAATTTGCTTCGCCTTTTATGCTTGTTTTTGCCAGACTGTTTTTATCTGTGACTGTGGCAATCAACCTGAGTCAGAATTGAGTAAAACCCTTCACCTCCTCATCGCCATCATCATCACCATCACACCTTGATGAGTGTCATAGCTTAAAAATCAAAGAACTTGCATATTCTACCGGAAGCTATTTTATGTAGATGCTACCTTTTATCTTTTTGTTTGTTTAGCTTTACTAATATAAAAATAATATTTTATTTAACCACCAGAGGGAGTCCCCAAATCTATGGATGCTAGGAGGCAATAAGAGTAAAATAAAATGAGAAGGAAATTTTATATATTTTATGATTGAAAATAAACAATTCAAACAGCTGTGCTCCCTTATTGGGTCTTTGGTATATCCAGAGCCTAAAACCTTGTTCTACTAGAGATACCACATCATTTTAATGAACAGTTATTAAATAATAGACTGCGGATTTTTTCCCGAGGAGAATCAAGTGTCCTAAGTATTTTTCCACAAGTATTGTGCACATGTGGAATGGGAGAGGAAATTATTCAAATGTTTCCTGCACAGAGCAGGTCTACCATGCTGCTTCTCTTCAGGAATGGTCTGGAATGTCCCAGAAAAAACCTCCTTTTCAAATGTCAGGCATACGATAAGCAAGCCTCCAAGTCACATTTCCCTGCCACTTGCCAGGTGTCTTGTAGTAGGACAGTTCTTGGGAGGGGCGTTTTCTGGGAGCATCCTGGGGTGTATCTATTGCCTCTGTATCTAACTTTAAAACTTCTCAAAGTTTTCTCACACAATAGCGCCTTCAGCCCTATTTCATGGCCATGGCAACTGTTGTGCACAGAGGTTAAGCAAATTACCGGAGTCCATGGAGCAGATGAGTGAGACCCTTGGGGTTGCATCCAGGACTCTTGATTACATTGACTGGTATATTGCCTTCCATCGCTTCACAAGCCTGCAAGCTGGCCTGCTGCTTCCCATGATGCTTAATTAGAATCAGGTATTTTAATTCCCATTTCTGAGTTGAAGTCAATGGTATTTCACCACCATAACTAGAATGTTGTCTCAATAAAAAAAATAAATTACAAACACCGAATAGTGGTAAAATACATTCATTCAGAGTCAGTATTGATATTTTCTTCCTTCCGCACCTCCTTTAACCTCTTACCCTCTCTAGGCTGCTTACAAATACAGTCAATGTATCAACAAGTTCTCACAAAGACACGGCCTCAGTATTAGCATTTTGGACAAAAAAAGATATTCTGTTTGATGTTAGCGTAACTCCACATTAGAGCTAGGTAATTGAAAAACTATTTGGGAATAAAGTAAAATATTAAATACATAAGATCTCCCAGACACCTGAGAAAGTAACAAGCTCTGTCACCCACAGTGATTTTTCCCTGGACCAGCGTTTTCATGGCTGTAGTCACAGGTGCCCAGGGACTATGTCATAGTCAGGCCCTGCAGTATTCTAGCTCCCTCAGAAGCATGGGGCATCCTGAGGGCTGTGTTCCAACCCCCAACCCCTTGCCCTCCACTGGCCCCGCCACGCCTTAAAAAGCCACAGGGCTGATTTAGCGCTGAAGTACTGGGGTCCTCAATTACACACATTCTGTCACCTGAACTGAAGTACCCATAAGGCTGCTGCCTCCTCCGCTTACCACAGGGGGCAGACGCTGACCGGTAAAGTGTTTAAAGAAACAGATTCCCAAGGACAAGCAGGGAGCTACGGAAACGTAGAAAAATGAAAAGAACAAAATTTAAAATGTGTTTTCTGGTGCCACCTTTAATAGTGTATCACATGAGATGGAGTTTATTTTACTTATTTAAAAATAAACTACTCTTCATTAATGCTAAAGATGCGTGAACTTAAGGTTTGAAGCTAAAATTTTTCTGCAGAAAAATACTTCTGAACACTGTTCTCTTTTTCACGCTTTGTATTTCAAGTTTAATAATTCTAGGAATATGTTTCACTCAGATGATCTAATCCCCCAAATCAATAACACATTCTTAGGAAATATTCTTCCCAAGGGAGAAAGGCCATGAATATTTTAACTTCCCTTGCCAGTCATTGATTTTTATCCTTTACTATATTTTCTAAAAACCTGAGCAAAGGAGCACTGTTAAAGCATTGTTATTCGCAATGAGATAAGCTATATGCAAAAATCAAAAGTCTGCAGTCTGTGGAAAGCATTATGAAGAAGTATCACATTACTGGTTATTGCTCTGTGCAGATTTGCCGAAGCTGTCTCAACCTTGCTTTTTAGCACTGAAGCCTGACTGCTAGGATCTGAAATTTTGCTTCACCACTTACTAACTTACCTTGCACATGTAATAATTTCTCTGTGCCTCAGTTTTCTCATCTGTAAAATGGAGATAATAATAGTACTTATTATGTCCTGAGGATTAAATGAGTTGATATTTGTTAATTATGGATATTTATTTGAAAATAGAACAGTGCCTGGCAGTGACATTTGTTTAAATAAAACACGTATTTTTTTTTTTTCATAGCATCACTATGCGCTAGGTCATCATTTTCATATTAATGATTGGGTCTCTTCTTCCTGTCCATCCAGAATGCTTGTATTAGAAGTTCATTTGACATGAGATGCATTCTAGAGCTGTCTGGTCTCAGCTTTCTCATCTATGAAATGGTGATGATGATCTTGTCTTGAAGGTCTGATATGAGATGGAGCAAGGTAGCACACGTGAAATGCTTGGAAAAATTATGGCTATAATAGGCACACAATAAATTCTCACTGGTAAATAGAAATAACTGTGTGTGAAGTCATCAGAAAAGCTCAAAACAACCACACAAAGATTTGAGGAGATAAAACAAGTTATCACAGAAATGAAACACTTGTCTGTTAAAAGGTTTAGATTGTTTTGTTCTTTGATTTATTAGATTCAAATTGGAACTTTTCAATCCATACTTTCAAAAAGAGATTATTCAGGCAGAATTTCTGAAAAACACTCTTCCTCTGGATTTTTTTCTTATTATTATTTAGTTTTAATGTTTTAGTATCAAAATCTTTTCCAGGAAAAAAATTGAATGCCCATATTATAAAACTTCTTCCTCTGTTTTTTGTAGACATTTCTTGACTTAGAATAAATTTGCCAATATTTTAATAACGAATTTCTACTTATTGGAAAGCCTTGTGGAAATACTGTTAAGATTTACTTAGATGCATGCAAAACAAATAAAGATACTTATATGTTTCTCTCTTCTCTGTGCTACTCAGTGGTGGAGGAATAACCATTCATGATTTCCTTTGAGAGGATGTTTCAAGAAAAAATGAAAAACACACCAAAGGACACTTGAATTAGTTACATGTGGAAAAGGGGTAAAATTATGTGGTGTGGAGTAGGCCACATCTTATCTTGAAAGAACTAGATTTCAGTATCAGATGACTGGGATGAGCTCTACAAACCTCTACTCATACATGGTGGCATGTTCAGTAAGTCACAGTGCAAATATTTATTGCCTTCACAGAAGACTTTAGTTACCTGTAGGCAATTCCAGATAAAGCCTTGAGTATTGCCTTAGTTCCGGTGAAAAAGAAGTACAGTATTGTATTAGAACTGGGGGCTTGGTGGATAGTAGGACAGAATGAATTTAGAAATGTAGGTTCTTAGGACCACATAGGCCCACTGAGGTGTGGCAGTTTTTTAAGCCTCTAAAGTAGGCAATTGGAAGGAAATGAGAAGGCTCTGAGGAAAGGTACAGTCAATGGCCAAGAGTTGCATGGAGAATAGTAGGCTGAGAACTGTTGTGTAGGAAGAGTGAATGTCAAGGCAGTTCAGCTAGCACCAGATAGACCTCATCCTATTACAGGGACTGGAGTTTAAGGGCAGCGCTCTAATAGGCAGACTGTTGAGGACAAGGCAGCACAAAGACCTGCTAGGAAAAATATGGCCTTAGTGGGCACATTGCAGTTACTGAAACTGAGCTACAAGACAATAGCCTAATTTTAGAGATGAAGCTATACCATGAGAACACGATTAGAAATGTCTCTGCTTAGGGAAAGGTTGTGTTTTAAAACCTAGGTTAAGGCTGAACCTACAGATGACAGCTGTAATGAACACTATGTCACCAGTATCTTACGGTGAATACACTTACGAGTTTTATAAGATGATTTCCATTAATATCCTTCACAAAGGCATATGGAATAGGAAATCAAGTGCAGTTCAGTAAAAGTCATAGCAGGGCCATTCAATGTGTAGTCCCTGGATAGATATGATCTATCTTTACACCTAGGAGTTTTTGTTTTGTGCTGGCAGTATCAAGAATTAAGAGGCTGGGCCGTACATCTCTTCTTATGAAGAGCAATGGTTGGATTCAGAAATATATATGTATACGGAGAGATGAGGATAGGAAGTAAAATAATTTTTATTACCTAAATCAGGAAGTGAATGATGGAGGTGAAGTAGACTTGTAACATCACACTTGAACTGCTTTTCTCTTTTTCAAACATATGGTTTTGGGGTCCACCAGTAGAATTCTGGAGCTGCAGGGTTTGTTCCTGGCATGGACAGTTCAAACCAAGCAGAACGTTGACAGCACAGAGGTTGGCTCCTGACTTAGATGGACCCCAGTGTGGCCAAGCCTTCTCTCTGATGTGAGCAGCTAAGCAAGTGGTGAGCCGTAGCCTGTCAGGGCTTGTTTCTTTTGCAGGCGAAGACAACAGGGAAGAATTGGTAGAAAGGCAAAGGCCCTGCCTAAATTATGCAGGGAGCTGATAACCTCGCCTTTTCTCCAAGGACAGATGGATCTCTGACCTAATATATATTTTTAAAAGATCAAAATAAAAAACCATCAGGACATAAGAATTAACCCTCCATTGCTAAATGCCTGGGAAAAAATGGGGGAAGAGTTTTTTTGAGGGTAATGTTGCCACTGAAATCCTGTACTCAGCCAGATTAATGGTCATGTGCTTTGGCAACAGAAAGTTCTTTTCTCGTACGCAAATTCTCAGAAAGTAGGCTGCCAACATTCACTTCTGAAAAGAAAAGAAATTCACCAGTCAAACAAGAGATTAATTAAAATAGAGATCACAAAAATGAGGAAGTTGTGGTATAAAAGGTCAGCCAGTAAGCAATGAAACTATTTGAACATTGCTTTTTTTTTCAAAATCAGCAGCTGTAAAAATTCATGTGAATATAAAAAAAATTAAGAAGAAATACATACCATGCATTAATACCAAATTGGACCTCAGAATCCAGATTATCTTTTATTAAAACTAGGTAGTGGGGTGAGGTTGATGGCAGGAGGAGCGGAAGTAAAGCCTGCTAGGTTTCTCATCTTTCTTAGGAGGAAGTCAGTGGATGGCACTTCTGTACTGATGTAGGAAAATTTAAGTATATATTACAGTACATTTTTAAAGTGTTAATCAGTAAAACCATAAAAACACAGTGGCTTCTAAATGACTCCGGAAACTAAGCAAAGAAAATATCTGTATAGAGAAAGACGAGTGAAAAGGAAACAGAAAGAAAGCATGAAATAAACGGAGCATGAAATACAGGGATGTTCACATGACTAAATATTTCATACACAGCTACAAATGAGAAAAAAAAGGTTAAACTCACTATTAAAACACAAAGATTAAAATTTGGCCACTCCAAAATATCTAAATATGCATAGAAGAGAACCCAAAACAAAATAGCAGAAAAAGTAAAGAATAAAAGGATGGGCAAAGATATATTCAGCAAGCAAAACCTATTATTTATTATGAGTGAGACTATGAATATCTGCTGTGACATATTTACAACACAAAAATAGTAAATGGAAGAAAGCTAAAAGCTGCTATTTACATTGAAGATATGATAGAATCAAAATCTAAGCAGCAAATAACATGGAATTAACATATACCAAGCAGAAACTGCTAGAGGAAATGGGAAGAAAATAAGAGTGCAATGGTTTGGGGACATGTTATGACCACTTTCAATTTTTGACAAGTGATAAGACATAATATAAAGACATAGAACAGTCTAATTAGTAGACTTGCTTATTCGACTGATAATTGACACTTCTTCCTTTAAAAATATTTCACCCTTTACATTTTCCTTACAACATTTTCAAATTGGTGAAACACTAAACCAAACAAGAAATCCCGATAAATTCCCCAATTGGGTAATATTTTAGAATAACCCTTCAATAAATCTCAAAATTAAACAATATTCACAACTGTGTGGATATTAAAAATTATCCTTTAAAGGAGTTCTTGTATTAAAGATGAAGTTAAAAAGAAAATTTCAGGACTTGTGTTTTTGGCAATAATGAAAACACACTCTGAAAAGTTTCACTACAATGTACATTTCTATGCGGATGAAATATAATAAATCATTTTTAATGTGTTCACTATAATGGAAGGAAATCCCTAGAGGTAAAAAAGAAAGAGTTAGAAAACTGATTAGGAAATAAAACTGAAATCCATAACTTTCCTGCAGAAGAGTTCCAGAAAACCAAGAAGCTCTCCCAGGAGACAAGGCCTTGAACCTAAGCTGAGAAGGGAGTTTGGGATTGACATGTACATATTGCTATATTTAAAATAGATATCCAACAAGGATCTGCTGTATCGCACAGGGAACTTTGCTCAATATTCTGTAATAACCAACATGGGAAAAGAACTTGAAAAAAGAATAGATACAGATACAAATTTATAACAGAATCACTTTTATCTACAACTGAAACTAACACAACATTGTTAATCAACTATACTCCAATATAAACTAAAAATTTTAAATAAACAAATAAATAAAAATGCAAAGAAAGGGCTAAAGTATTATTGGTTAAAGATCAGATGGAAAAAGTAAAGCAAAACAAACAAAAAACAACAGCCAAGAAATGGTTCTTGTGAACAAAGGTAAAAGACAAGCTTATTTGTTTTGGCGACTACTTTCACTGGGCAAACAATGAGTAGAAAGGTCTCCACTGAGAACACGTGACCACATTGGTTTGGAGTTCAAATTTACATTACTCCTGTGTTTTAGGGAACCACAAGCTGAGAACTGAACTTAAGTTGATTCCAAAGCAAACAAAATATAACATGCATAGCAAGAGACAAGTAAAATAAAATAGACAAAATAAACAGCATGAAATAAAATGTTGCACATATGTTGTAAGAAAAAAATGTATGTCCTCTGAAGAAGGATGACTTATCCTAGGCCAGGTGAAAATTCCACAGAAAAAGTCCACTGAATATAAATTCACAATTAAAATTAAAACACGAGGAAATTAGGCATAGTGATTGAGAACCACTGCAACATAGAAAATATGAGAAAGAAGCACAAATAGTAAAAAGAACAAACATTTTATAAGGAAACAAAAAAAAACTTGTAATGAAAAATATAATCAAATATATTTGTCATGAAATATTTACTCAAACCAATAGGAATTGTAGAAGAGAATTGAGCCAATGAAGAAGAGGATCTATTTAAAGAGATAAAACTTAAGATTTTCTGTAATTGATTAAAGACATGACTCTTTGTATTCAAGAATCATAAATGAACCTTGCAGGTAAAAGGAAGATATCAATGCCTAAATGTATCACAGTTTCCTCAGAGATCACCAAGAGTAAAGGGATCTTTACAAATGAAAGGACAACGTACTGAATGGGAGAAAATATTTGCAAATGACTTGACCGGTAAGGAGTTCATAGCCAACATAGATAAACAGCTGATAGAACTCAACATCAAAAAAGCAAACAACCCAATTGAAAAATGGACAGAAGAACCAAATAAACATTTTTTCAAAGAGGAAATGCAGATGGTCAATAGGCACACGGTTCAACGTTGCCAATCATCAGGGAAATGCAAATGAAAACCACAAGATATCACTCTACACCTGTCAGAATGGCTATCATCAAAAAGAATACAGGTAACGAATAGTGATGAGGGTATGGTGAAAAGGAAATCCTTTTAAACTGTTGGTGGGAATGTAAATAGGTGCAGCCACTGAGGAACATAGTAAGGAGGTTTCTCAGAAAACTAAAAATGGAACTCTCATATGATCCAGTAATTCCACTTCTAGGTATATATCCAAAAACACTAATTTGAAAAAATACATGTTCATAGCAGCATTATTCACAGTTGCCTAGATATGGAAGCAACCTAAGTGTCTATCAACAGATGAATGGATAAAGAAGATGTGGTACACACACACACACACACGCTGGAACACTACTCAGCATAAAAAAGAATGAAATTTCACCATTTGCAACAACATGGATGGACTTGGAGGGTATTATTATGCTAAGTGAAATAAGTCAGACAAAGAAAGACAAATACTGTATGATGTCCCTTATACGTGGAATCTATAAAATACAACAAACGAGTGAATATAACAAAAAAGAAGTAGACTCACAGATATAGAGAACAAACTAATGGTTACCAGTAGGGAGAGGGGAGAGGGGAGAGGGGAGGGGCAATATAGGGGTAGAAGATTATGAAGTACACACAATTATATATAAAATAAATGACAAAGATATATTGTACAACATGGGGAATATAGCCATTATTTTATAAGAACTGTATATGGAGTACAACCTTTAAAAATCATGAATCACTCTGTTGTATACCTGTAACATTTAATATTGTACATTAACTGTACTTCAATTAAAAAGTAAAATAAAATAAAGCCATGGAAAAATGAACATATGAGGAAAATCTACAGCAGATTTCATAACAATGGAAGCCAGAAGAGAGTGGAAGAGTATCTTCAAAGTGCTGAGAGAAAAGAATCTGAAATTTTTACTCTTTTCAAGAATGAGAGTGAAAAAAATTGGGGCAAATAGATAGTGAGTTTATCCTCAATAGATACTCATGAAAGGACATTGGAAAAGATGTACTTCAGAGAGAAGAAAAATTATCCTAGAAAGAGTGTGAGATGCAACATTAAGTGGGTAAAATAATTCATGTTAAATGTGAGCAACTATAAACAAACATTGAGTATATAAAATAATAATGTCCAAATTTTGAAATAAACACACAAAATTCAACATAATGATAGGGTATAGTTGGTCAGTTAAATATTTTAGTTTCTTAGTATTTGAAAAGAGAATAGAGAGCTAAAACTTTAAGTTCAAGAGTAAAATTTTCAGGATAACCATTGGAAAAACAGAAATAAGGTGTATAAATTCTTAAAGAATAGAGGAGATAAATAAAATAAAGTTTAAAAAATTAGCCTCACAGAAGGCATACAAGGGAAAAAAAGACTGTTAAAGCAGAACAAATAATAAGCACAAAATAAGATGGTAGAAAGAGTTCCAAATATAGCAAAGTCACAATAAATGTAAACATATCATTCTCACTGGTGAAAACAGATTATATCAAAAATCAGCTGTATTCAATTTAGACCTGGCAACTTGACAATGCAGAAAGATAGCAAAAAGAAAAGGTACCCAGAAGACATCAACCAAAAGAAATTGTTATTACTTTATTAATATCACTAAATTGTATTTTAAAGCAACAAAACAATTAGAGATAAGAAGGACCATTACCTGAAGATTAAGTATTCAATTCATCAGGTCACCATGCATTTATTGGCTATTTCCCTGTGTGCAACTGGCATTTCGTATGCTTCTGCCTATTTTTTCCTGTGTTATTGGGTTTTCCTCTTATTAGTTGCAGAAATTCCTCTTTATATTTAAAATATTAATCATTTGTAGTTAAATACATTGCAAATAATTTCTCCCAGTATGTGTTTGTCTTTTTAAACACAGGTGTTGCCTTTAGGGATTGGTTCAGTTTTCTCTTTAAACTAACTTTGAATTCAGTGCTGAGATCCTTGCCAAAAGGAAATGGGATCCAAATAATTCATGGCATGTAATAACATCATGATTAACAAACTTGTCATCTATAGTTGATTGTGATGAAGCATCCAGGGAAGCACATGTTTGGAGAACTGAATTTAACTGCTTCATCTATCTGCTATGGCTCCTATGATGACCAAAAACATGTGGAATGAGGGGCTGCTCCTCAGTACAATGAGGCACTTTCAGAAAGAAAATGATGTCTCCGATCTTTAAAATCTCAAGTCAGGTGACTTTCAGCCAAGTCACATTCGGAGAGCCGAAGAATTTCTATAGTGAATCTAAACACTATATTGTACTTTCTCAAGTTCTATGATAATCTCTCTGAAAAACCAGAAACAAAATTTAATTGCATGGGTTGCAGAAGGTAAATTCACAGCCTCATCAAGTCTTTCATGTGAACATCAGGGCATTGCTTGGGAAGGAGTAGATTCTGAGACTTGGAATAGCTAATGTTAAGAATGTTGAACATCCAAACACTCTGAAGTTTCTTTGCTAATGGAAGCAGCCCTCATTTCTGTGTTTGGGGAGATTAGCCTTCTCTTATTAAAGATCCTTCAATAACTTTTTCTGGTACAGTTATCTTATAAGGATTACCTCTTTTTTCTCAAGATTCACCTCAACCATCTTGTAACTAGGGTCAATTCTCAGTATGGTCCAAGGGGTTATGCTCAAAGTGACCTGGGAGGAAATATCTTGTACTCCAAAATGAACTGCAAAACGTTTATGAATGGATAAAGTTAAATTTATGGATATGGGTGGACCTACCAGTGAGTCTGAATGTAATGTGTTGGTTGTGGCAGGTGCAAGGGGTACTAACATTTTACCCTGGTTGGTTGAATAAAAATTTGACTCAGTGCTTACTCAGTGAGGCTGAGATATCAGAACTTCTTTGGTATAATAGAGAGGAAGGAATCCACAGGCTTAGGGAAATAGGCAAGTTGGAATGGATTTATCATGTGCAACTGGTCCTTCCCACATTGCTTTTTCTGAAAGGGCCCAAAAGGCACTCCCTTCACTCAGTCCCTGAGAAAATACTTAGGTGAGAGGAACATCTCTATCCTTAAAATATGGGAATGTTTTTGATAGACCAGATGTAAGGTTGGAAAATACCATCACTGAGTTGGGCTCTTTGTGAGAATAATGCATCCTTTAACTGCCAGAGAGCAAGTGGACATATAAGTTTAATACACATGTGAACTGAAGATTTAATCCACAGAAATCTTTTGCAGGGGATAATCAATCTTACGTCCCTAAAAATAAAGGAAATGCAGGCCAACAAAACGTTTTTTGATGTAGAACAAGAAAAATTCTAAGTAGTGTGCCAAATTTTTGATTTGAGTCACTACAATAGAAAATCATGTGTTCTCCCCTAACAGACTGAAGGCAGTTCACAGACCAACAGCTTCTTGATTCAATGAGAGTTTTGGATCCTCTGAAACACTGCCAATAGGGATCTACCATTTATCTTTCCTCCAACCTTGTCAAAAGAGATCTAGAGCAATTACTAGAGTAACTGTGCATTGGAGTAGGTGAGATATCTAAACTCTCGGGGACTGACACAATCCTTGGGGACTCAGAATAGCAATGCGGGGCTTACAAATAATCAGGTAATAAATGAGATTATGTTCCAAGTTTGAATCACTAAGTGCCCAATAAGTCCACACACTCAGCCTGAGGTTATTTCTCCGTTTCCTAAATGCATAATTGACCTCAGGCAGACATACTGGCATCTGGCAGAATCTCTGGAATGGGCCTCTGATCCAGGAAGTGAGGGTTATTATGGTAGGAAATGTAACTGGAAGCCTCTGAACTTTCCCTCCCTGACAGGATATTTAACTGACAGCAGCACTTCATCCCTGCAGGGAGTTGCAGAAGTGAGTGCCGCCAAGAAAGGCTTGAAAGATGCAAGGTGGTGATGCTGTTCACATTCCCATTTATCTCTTCTTATTGGCTTGTACAGAAGGTGATGGATCTTTGGAAATGATTGCATTATTTAAACTTCATCAGGTATACCTGCAATTGCAGCTACTGTTCCAGATACGGAGTTTTTTTCTAAGTTCTTTTTCCTCAGAAACTGTGACCAGCTATCATTTTGAAGAATCTGTTATAGGACGAAGTGAACTTAATTGTGTAATGGGAGTAAATCTTGAGAAGTGCAAGGCTGGGACTTCCCTGGTGGCACAGTGGTTAAGAATCTGCCTGCCAATGCAGGGGACATGGGTTTGAGCCTTGGTCCGGGAAGATTCACATGCCTCGGAGCCCACGTGCCATAACTAGTGAAGCCTGCATGCCTAGAGCCCGTGCTCTGTAACAGAAGAAGCCACTGCAATGAGAAGCCCATGCACCGCAACCAAGAGGAGCCCCTGTTCTCTGCAACTAGAGAAAGCCTGTGCAGCAATGAAGGCCCAATGCAGCCAATAAATAAATAAATAAATAAGTATATTTATTTAAAAAAAAAAGTGTAAGGCTGGGACCAAAGTGGACAGTTTCAGTACTTTGACAAGCTCTTCTCAGATTGTCTGTTTTTATGTGCCATGGCCTTAGTGTTCTTTTGTTTCCAAGAGCCAGCATTGGTGGCCCTTATTTTTGTATAACTGCCTCAAGGTTACTTGCACCTTACATTGCCTGAGTGAACATCAAGAAATGTCTGGGAATTTATATTTTCTGCATGTGTCCAATTACCATACACTGACATGTCTGGGCATATGAAAGCCATAGCTTCCTTTCTGTGGGTCTTAGCTTACAAGTCACAGTTCTCCATGGGATCAACTTGAAGCTACTTTATGCAGGACTTAATCTGAGATTGTATCTTTGCTGGGCTTTTACCCCTTCCCTATCTCCTTCCCCCCATTCCCTTGCTAGTTTTCCATGGGAACACTTTCTTAACAAATTACTTGCATATGAAACCTTGTCTCAGCATCTGCTTTTGGGGAACCAACCTAAGATATGAGCAATTACCTGCTGGAAAATATGATGGAAAGATATAATGAATTAAACGATAAAAATGTTACTGGGTATCATTTAAAAGAAGACTTGAAAATGGAGAGACAGGCTATGGGCATATGTAGAAAGGTTAAATATCATAAAATATTTTATCCTAAATTTATATAAAAATTAAAGCCATTTTAAAGTTATTCTAAAACAACATGGAAGAATTAACGCACAATAATACTATTCACCACACTGAGATTACCGTGTCAAAATTTTTGTTGAAATGCTAATATTACATTTATTTATAATAAATCTTGCAGTATTTTGAGGATATTTTTGGCATGGTTAAAGGTATTATTTACAAAGTGAAAAGTAAAATAACTTCAGAGAAAATTTTTACCAAAAAAAAAATCAAGAGAAGGATATTTTCTAATTATTTAATAATAATGATAATAATAATAATAGCCACTACTTATTTAGCCTGTAATATATGCAGGCCTAAGGTATACACACATATCCACACACAAATGTATAATCATTTAATCCTCACAATATCTCAATAAATTATGTGTAGAGTTAGAGAAAAGGAAATCTATACATAAATAACTTGTTCAAGGTCTTACAGATAGGGAGTGGAAAGGTTGGGATTTAAACCCAGGTATTTTTATTTCAGGTTCCGTGTTCTTAACCCTTTTGCTATGCATGCGTATATGCTAACAATCTATATACCAAAGACAATGAAAAAATTAGGACCCATCAAAAGCAAGCCGTTCTGTCATAGGGAAGATACATATCTCTACCAAAAGAGGTATTTCAAAACTGTTTTGAACAATGGCAGTTAGAAAGAATATTATGAATCTGTTCAAAGTGATTATCCTGAGGACCAGCACTCAGTGGATGGGGCAAGAGGATTCAACTGGATTATCGTTCTAAAGTTTATTAAAACCATCTGTCTCATGTGCCAGTTATCTGTATGTCTTCAACTGCCATTCCTGTATGATCCGTCCTCAAAATGCATTTAAAAACTGAAATGACAGTTATTCTTTGCCATTCTTCATCTTCTACTTTATCATCTCTATTATTTACTAGCATTGAACAGAGATTTATTGATTTATTCAAACTTAGGGCAATGATTACAGATGTCTTCCTGAAAAATCTCTCTGCTAGTTTCATCTAGAAATAGAAGCAGAATCACCATAAAATACCTCCATCTGTTCTGTCAAGCTGTATGACTCATTGTGACTGTGAGTAGCTGAATGACCTACAGAACCATCATGGACATTTGACCTGTACCTAACATTTAGACCATCGATTGACAAAATGAAACAGGTCTTGTTTCCAATGCAAGATTAGAGTTAGTAATAAAAATTCAACTCCTTTTTAGATAGCTTTTTCAATCACATCTCCTAAAAGGCAGTACTGAAAATAAGCATGTTCTTATTCAAGAGACATGCACTATAGTATTTTCCTTTTAAAAATATTTTGATATCCGATATTACTTATATTTTGGTCATTATTATTTCCTTTAATGTCCATTGTGTCCTAAATATTAAAAAATTTAATCATCTTTAGCATGTAATTTTTTTAAAATAATAGAAACACTAACAATTTTAGTTCTATCAATTAACTATAAATATTATACTTATTAACACATATTATTCCTTATGCATGGTATTATAGTTATTTAAGTAGATTGAGATCAAGTGTATGTCAATATTGATATATTTTTATTCCATATAATTCATGAAAAATAAATTGGCAGTTAATAGCTAATTATTCTATCCTTTCTGAAGGTGAGTCTATTATAATCGGTAAATAGGTAGACCAGAGAATAAGCATTCTATGTCTGTTTTCTTAGTCTGGTCAGCTTAATATTAAAGCCAGATTCACTGAAAAGTGAAAAGAGATGGGGTTAAATACAGGAACAAAAATAAATACATTTTTCATTTGGTTCAGTGAGAGGATTGCCAATGAGGGTGATGATTGTGTATCTCTATTGATGAAAAATGGCCGACTAGTGAGGAGTGAACACTCCGGCAGAAAACAGAAAGCAGACACATAATTCACAAACCAGACAACGAGAGAGAAGCCTCGGAATAAAAATAAGTGTAGGCATATGTGCCGATGGCAGAGTGTAACGATGGAGGCTGTCGCCCTGGTGGGAAGGGCAGCGGTGTCAAGGCTCTGAGCACATTTCATTTGCAGGTACTAAAGAGCAACGTAAAATGTGAATGAATGTTTGTTATAGAAAAGCCATGGAATTGTTTCCAGAAAGAATAATTAAGAGAGGCAGCTTAAAATAGGGAAATGATAGCTTCAGTTTCTCCTCATGCATCCTTAATAAAATTTGGACTTAGTTTGGTATTCAGTAGGAATAAACTTTGAGAGCTCATCATCCGTATGCATATACATACATACAGTGTTATACATAGAAGGAAACTGAGGCCCCGAAAAGTTATGTAGCTTTCCAAGGTCCTGAAGCTGGATGGTGGCAAAGATGAGACTAAGGCCAACACTTTTCAGATGTCAGATTATATACAAGTGTTTGCACTTTGGATACTAATTGTCCACCTTCAATTTTTAATATAAATTGGAAATGTTTCATTTCAGAGATGGGTTTATAATAATTACTCCACTTTGATGACTCAATTCAGTTCGACTCAGAACATTTATCACATACTCAATATATGTAAGAACTATGTTAAGAAAAAAGTTAAAAGAGTCACTGTCCTCGCAGAGACATGGAGGCACCTAGAGTCTGTCATACAGAGTGAAGTAAGTCAAAAAGAGAAAAAACAAATATATTAATGCATATGTATAGAATCTAGAAAAAAATAGTACAGATGAACCTATTTGCAGGGCAGGAATAGAGATGCAGACATAGAGAACAGGCGTGTGGACATGAGGCAGGGTGAGGTGGGATGAACTGGGAGATTGGGGTTGACGGATGTGCACTGCCACGTGTAAAACGGGTAGCTGGTGGGAACATGCTGTATAGCACAGGGAGCTCTGCTCGGTGCTCTGTGGTGACCTAGAGGGGTAGGATGGGGGGCAGGGTGAGGAAGGGGATATATGTATACAAATAGCTGATTCATTTCGTTGTACAGCAGAAATTAACAAAACATTGTAAAGCAGCTATACCCCAATTTTCAAAAAAGAGTTTATAAATTGAGACTCTAATATAGAAGTAAATCTAGTATACCAAGAGCTTGTTTCCATACCTGCCTGATAATGAGATTTCCCTATGACACATTAAAAATACAGAGTCCTGTGTCTCTGCTTTGGAGATTCAGATTCTTAGGTCTGGAGTGGAGGCTCTTTTAAATTTTTAATTAATATTCCAGATGATTCTTATCATCAGGCAGATTGGGTAGACACTATTGCCATATTTCCCAAGTTTGTCTGCACATTGGAATCACCTGGTGAACTTCAAAAACTAAAAATTATTCTTTCCCATCCCCAGGGACTATCCTGTGAGTAATTGTTCTGAGGCATAGAGAGTGATTTGGATTTTTAAAAATCTTCCAGATGATTCTAAGGAAGAAACAATTGTGGGAACTACTTCACTAAGCTATTGGGATATGGTGGTCAGGGAAGGTATCATGAAGAAAATGCTGAAGAAGAACTTTTTAAATTAATATCTATGGAAAACCTGCCACATGATAGGCATTCTTAATATATTAGGTCTTTTAATTTTTTAAATAAAGCTATGAGGTTAATATGATTATTATCTGTAGATTATTTCATAGATTAAAAAAATGAAGTTTAGAAAATGATCAAGCTCACAGTGTCTAAAAGTGGCTGAGCAGATACATACTAAAACTAGATTTGTCTGAATCTGGAGTTACTTTGACACTTTGCCAGACTGACTTTCAGATGCAGCTTGAAGGATGGAAAGGTTTGCAAATGACAGAAATTGGGATGGAAGGCATTCCAGGAAGGCATCAATGTCAGCAGAGGGAAGAAGAAGTGTGATAAGTCAAGTCAGGATATTTGTCTCTGGATAATGGAGAGTCTTGAATTGGTTGACTGCTTGGCTAATCATCAGGACATTGATTGGTCCATTAATTGCTTGACTGATTCATTTAGTTAGCATATTGTCATTTTAAAATGACATTACAAGCGTTACATTTTAAAATCTAAAAAAAAAAAAAAACCCCAAAAACCCTTTTAGATTCAACACATAAGTTACACATTCACCTGGACTTTTGAAAATAAGGTTGTTTCACTTTTTGTTTGCCTCTGTTAATATGTTACACCAACTTATAATGAACATATCGAAGACCATGACATCATTGCAGGCAGAGTGCTGAAAATCTACTTTTGCTGGCCCTTTAAAAGACTGGAGAAGCAGGAGTAAGAACAAAGAAATTGTGGTATTCTTATACAAAATGATATTGTACTGAAGTTAAAAGAACTAGAGCTACATATATCAATCTGGATCAATTTTAAAAAGGAAATTGAGAAAAAAAACCCACAGATAGATTGAAATATAATACTATGTTTTCATTTCTGCATGCATATGTGCTAAAATGTTTAAGATATATGACAAAGGTAAAGACCACATTCATAGTAGTAATACTATGGCAGATTGTATAATGGCCACAGTAATATCCGCATCCCAAATGTTCTTCTTATAATGTCACCTTGTCATTTCTTTCATTTATTGTTACGTTTATGCTTACTTATCATAAACTCTGTGGACCTGGGTGACTATCTCACCCAGCAGAGAACACTAGGCTGACTTTATATGACTTCCGAGGCTAGATTATGGAAGTGCCATGCATTCTGCCTTGTGCGTCGAGGATACCTGCTCTTGCAACTCATGTTGTCACCATGCTGTATAGAAGCCAGCACAGTTACTTGGAGGGACCTCAGGTAATATAGAGCCCCAGCTGAGGTCTCCGTGACAGCCCGCATCAACCACCAGACATATGAGTGAAGAAGCCTTCAAATGATTCCAGCCATTCATAGTGAACCTCAGGCTTTGAGTCTTCCCAGCTGAGGCTCCAGACAGCATCCAACAGAGTTAAGGTATCCCCACTGAGCCCTTTCCCAATATTCGATATACAGAATCCACAAACAAAATAAAATGATTTTTTTTAAGACCAGAGATAAATGATTTTTAAAATATAATACATGGGTAATGTTTGTCCTTCCTAGGAAATGGGACCCTGGAAGTTTCTAGACGACACAAACGGCATTGGATCTGTCTCTAAGGAAAATGCTTCCTATATGACACTACTTTCTATTGAGTCCTCTTTTTTTTTTTTTTTCCTTTTCAGTACAATTTGAGTTCTTCTGATTATCCAAGAGAAAATGCAGCTGGATGTTTGTTGTCTAAAAACAGCTAATCTCTCTCTCTTTTTTTTTTTTTTTTAACAGGAAGGGTTTATCTGTAGATGAGGAAGAGAATAGAGAATGTTTGGGAGCAAGAGGAAGGGGTTTTTAGGTGCTCTGAATACTGAATTCTGGAAGAAAGAGTCCTGGATACAGAATTGTATTTTCTCTGTTGATCATGACGTTGCTGTCATCTTCATCTGTCGTCAGCACATGCATGGTCACGTGATGCGTCCGTGATCAGTACCAACAAAACAGCTCTAAAATAGGTGATGCAGAAAAGTGACTCTATAAAACTATTTTGGCCAATTTGCTTTTCCATGTGATGGAATGAAATATCACTGGGATGATGATTCTAATGTTTGGTATCACATTTAGAATTTAGGAAAGTATACCTGAATTCAACTATTGTTTATTCATCAAACACGTTTTAAGTACCCATGACGTGTCGGGCAGTGCATACACAGTGAAGTCATAGAGTGAGCAAAAAAGAACATTTAACTTATTGACAAATGAAACTGCATTTTATTTATCTGAGGCTTTGCAAAGACATAGCAGAAGGCCCTTTTCCAAGCCCAAGTTTCACGTGGATTTTAAGGGAGTTGTCACAAAGCAATCTCCCGTAAAAAAATCTCTCAGGCAAGTTCCACAAGTGAAGTGTAACAGACTCAGAAATTGATTCTTCATCCAGCATGGAGATGAGATGCCTTCTGATCTAGTGTTACACCAGTAAAAGCATGTCACTGGTCAGTAAGAACAGTTAAATTAGATCAAGAACATGACCCAAAGGAGAGCAAGCATGTGTACACACATCAGTTTTATGAAGCTGAAATCCAATCTATGGCATTCATAGTTATTCAAAGTTATTATGGAAAGCTCCACGCTAGAGGTAATGTGGAGTGATATTTCTATCTTGAAAGTTTTATAATGTATTTTGACACAAGGTAATGTAACAGGGTACTTGCAAGCTCTTTAAATGTTAAAAAGATTCTTATTAATCACTGGATTATTCAACTCTCACTAGGTAAAATGGAAAAGGTGAGTCATTTGTAGAGATATGGATGGACCTAGAGACTGTCATACAGAGTGAAGTAAGTCAGAAAGAGAAAAGCAAATATCTTATATTAATGCATATATGTAGAATCTGAAAAAATAGATATAGATGACCTTATTTATAAAGCAGAAGTGGAGACACACATGCAGAGAACAAAAGTATGGACACCAAGGGGGGGAAGGGGGGTGGATGAATTGGGAGATTGGGATTGACATATGTACACTGTTGATACTATGTGTAAGATAGATAACTAATGAGAACCTACTGTATAGCACAGGCAACTCTACTCAATGCTCTGTGGTGACCTAAATGGGAAGGAAATCCAAAAAAGAGGGGATATATGTATACGTATAGCTGATTCACTTTGTTGTACAGTAGAAATTAACACAACATTGTGAAGCAACTATACTCCAATAAAAAAAAAAAAAACATAAAAAAAGAGATAAGGGGGACAGTAAGCCTAACAGATCAGAAGAAAGTAAACATTAAAGCCAGTGGTATTATAAAAACTTAGGTTTTCTTGCCACTGTGAATTGAAGACTTCCTACATTTCCTTCCACCTTTTAAATGTACAATTGTGAAAGTAATAACGCTTAAAATGACTCTATTCTAAGTTTTTCCATTATCTGTTTAATACGCTTGTATTAGACTGCTAGAATTAAAATAGATGCAACTTTGTCTACTTTTTTATAGCAGAAAAATGTATTGTGAGATTGCTTCACATTCTTTAGAGAACTTTCGAATACAGTATCTACATTCGTCCTCAAAACTTCACAACAAATTGTAGGTAGCTGGGGCACCATGGCTCCTCTGAAGATGAAGAAATTGGTGCCTGGAAAATTGAAGTGGCTTTCCTGAAATCACATAGTAATCTAAGTGGCCTGACTCTTCAAACTGCTCCTTTCTTTGGAATGAACTTATGTAATCTGCAGAAAGAGAAACTATCTCTTAAAATGACTTTATTATTTTGCTAGGGCTGCCATAACAAAGTACTACACACCAGTGGCTTAAATAATAGAAGTGAATTATCTCACTGTTCTGAAGGCAAAAAGTCCAAAATCAAGATGCTGGTACGATTAGCTCCTCTGAGAGCTGTGAAGAATGGATCTGTTCTAGGACTCTCTCCTTGGTTTGTAGATGCTATCTTCATGTTCATGTGGTGCTCACCCTATAACTTCATTTCTTCTTTCTGTGTATATCTGTGTCCAAATTTCTCCTTCTAATAAAAACACCAGACATATTGAATTAGGACTTATCCTAATCACCTCCTTTTTTTAAAAATAAATTTATTTATTAGCTGGATAGGGTCTTCGTTGCTACATGCGGGCTTTCTCAAGTTGCGATGAGCGGGGGCTACTCTTTGTTGTGGCACCTGGGCTTCTCATTCTGGTGGCTTCTCTCATTGCAGAGCACAGGCTCTAGGCATGTGGGCTTCAGTAGTTGTGGCACGTGGGCTCAATAGTTGTGGCTCGCGGGCTGTGGAGCGCAGACTCTGTAGTTGTTGCTCACGGGCTTAGTTGCTCTACGCTTGTGGGATCCTCCCAGCCCAGGGATCAAACCTGTGTCCCCTGCATTGGCAGGTGGATTCTTAACCACTGCACCACCAGGGAAGTCCCTAATCACCTCATCTTAACTTGATTAAATGATAGTGTCTGTAAGGACCCTATTTCCAAATAAGATCACATTCTGAGATACTGGGGGTTAGAACTTCAACATACACATTTTATTGGGACACAATACAACCCATAACAATGACCTTTAGCTCCATATCCAAGAATGTGATGTAGTTGGTCTCCTCATTGCTAATAAGTCAGATGCCAGGATCAAAGGGGGAATATCTGCCACGCCTACCTTTCTTCTAGGAGACCGGCTCTTCTATAAAGGTCAACTCTCAGCAGTAATTTTGGTGCCATGTGAACTGTCCCCTTGACCAGAGTTGAATGTTCCTCTGTGAGTATGTGATTCAGCTGAGGTAATCAGATTCTCCTGGGAATATTGAATTGGTGGACCAAGAGCAACTGGTCTGTCTGGGTTGGATTACTGAACTGAAGGCACATAAATTTAGGAATTCTGAGGCAGCTCTTCAGTTTCTGGTCTTTGCCCTACCCAGCCAGTGATTCTCCTTAGGATTCTATGGAAACCCTACTATACTTTCAATAAATTCTTCTCTTTCTCTCCTGCATCTCCTTCCCTCTTTCCTTCCCTTCCTTCCTTCTTTCCTTCCTTCCTTCCTTCTTTCCTTCTCTCCTCCCTCACTCCTCCCTCCCTCCCCCCTCCCTTTTTGGTTATTTGTGTGTGTGTCTTGAACAAGTTTAAAGTTCACTTCTCTCTCTTTCAACAACAACAACAAAACTTGGTTAAGAAAGGAGCAGCTTACTAGATTTGTGTTGTCAAATATTGTTTTTGATTAAACACTTTCCTCTGAACCCTAATACACAGAACAAATAAGCAGAGTCCACTATGAAGAAAAAGGATCTGGCTGTTGCCCCAGGTACCCCACTCCAATTTTTGTCTTACTCCTTACCTCCCTCCCTTCCACTCCTACAATCATCCTGCCATTGAAGGATCCCTCTGGCACTCTGAGTCTTTATAAATCATAGCTTGAAAACCATGACAGTAGCTTCATTCCTCCCTCATTTCTAGGAATTTTTTGTACTCCACTCTCTGTAGCCAACAATTCATTGATTTCATCAGAAAGTAACTTAGTTTGAAAAAATGATTTTCTATCTATGAATAGCCATTATCAAACATATGGCCCTAAAAAGAAGTCAGGGAGAGCCAATGAATTTCGAAATAGATGAGAACATGCTTTGAGGTGAGCTGTACTTAGAAATCTCAGAGCAAAATTTTCCCCAAAGTCCTTAAGAGACGAGGGTTTTCATATTTCTGACTGTATTTCTCCTTGTTTATTCAAATTTCCAGGGGCTATTTGTCATTTTCAGTAACGTGGAACTTGATAAATGAAGGAAAGTAGAATCTAATTATAAACGATTGATCATTATTATGAGAGGAACAGGTTTTTTAATATGTGAAAGGGGTTGTTATTAATTGAGCAAGATATGTTAATAATTATTAGTATCTTTGTCTTATTTTTGTGAGGAAAAATTTAATGAAGCCTATAATGAAACAATTAGGACATTCAGGGATGTAAAGAATAAAAAGATCTCATTAATGGGGTCTTGTTTTAATTCTAAAATTTTGAATGTTTGTATCCAATTTTGAATGTTTGTATCTTCTTCTTCCTGAATGGAATGTGCATGTGGGGTTGTCTGTAGCAGTAGGATTAGTGTCTGGATGTGGTACCAAGAAGGATAAATCAGGTGGGATGTTATCTGCATTTCAGAAGAGCTAATCATCCTGCAGAGGATACTGACTTTCCCCAGGGTCCTTATTTTCAGTAGAAATGTATCATTATGTTTTGTCTTTAATTGATTATTCCTTTTTTGAATTAAAAAAATCACTGGGAATGTATTAGGAAGCCTGCCTGAACTTGCCTTTGACCATCTAAATGTACTTGCTGGGCTTTAAATTCCTAGTCTGCAAAATAAAGCATCTAAACAAAATCTTTTATATTTCTACTGATTTTGAGAAGCACACTCTGTAAGCCAATTTCTGATCAGTGATGTCACACTGCACAGCTCCAGGTGGCACTCCCCACGTACAGCTCAAGGCAGCCCAGATCTGATGAGTCAATATTTTAATTAATTCTATCTTGTTCTCATTGCAATTAATTAGTATCATGGCCAGATTTTAGTAAACATACCAAGTTTAATTTACAGACACATAAATCACTGACTAAGTCCTTTGGCATTTCAGTATAAGAGATACTGAGCTTTCTCAATGAATCTTTTGATATCACTTCCATTTTGAAAAATGAATTAGCCAGGAATCAAATCTAAAATAAAGTGAAGCGTGTGAAATTAGGGAGAGAATGTTATAACAATAACCCATTTTCTAGACTAGGAAATGTTTATTCCCTTTTTTGTTGTTTCTTGGTCAAGTCTTTTTCTGAAGGTGAACAATGAAGGGCAAATATAGAACTAAGTGAAAAATTCTTCCTTCAGACCTTCTTGTGGTGGTAGAGGATGTCTTCTCCTTAGTTCAATTTGTTTTTTAAAAGCCATCATTCCTGAACCAATTGGCAGCAGCCACCAGCCACTTCTAATCTTACGGCTGTAGTTTAATTTTCCTCACGGAATTTATCACAATTCCATGCTTTTTTGGTTATTCATACATTTATTATCTGTAGCTCCACTAAAATAAGCTTCATGATTATGAGGACTTTGCCTATCTTGTTCATCATTTTATCCTCAAGGTTTAGAATAGCTCCTGTTACATAGCAGATAGGCAGTTGATATTTGTTTAATTTTACCACAATAAAAAACATTTTAAAAGATATGAATAAGAATAGTCTCCAGTCTGTCTCAAGAGGGAAATAGTACAATGTAGTGAATAATGACAAGTTCACCAGAAACCAACAACCCAATTTCAAATCCAAGCAGGATTAGTTACATAATTTGCAGGGCCCAATAGAAAATTAAAATGTGGGGCAACTTATTAAAAATTTATTAAGAATTTTGAGATAGTGACAACAGAGCATGAAATCAAGTGTGGGCCCTTCTAAATATGGGGTCCTTCAATGCAACTACACAGAAGGCACACTCAAGAAGCAGACACAGAGTGACCTTGGGCAAGATGCATACCCTTTGGTACCTTTTTACTCATATCTATTCTATTTCTTTATTCGGTTGTTGCAGCAATTAAGTGAATGAATGTATGTAAAACTCTTAGAACACTGCCTTTTCATAATGAGTACTGCATAAGTGTTAGCTCTTGTCATAATAAATAAATATTATCACTATTATATGATGTAATAACAAAATAACATTATTATTGTTATCATTATTCTTTTCTGCTCTATTCTTAGAGCACCTACTACATAGCAAGGGCTTGTAATTTGTATTGGATAAGAACAAGGAAAGGAAAAAAATCCACATTGTCAAATCGAGACCTTATGTGTGTATAAAAGATGGCATTTTTAAAATTATAAAATATAGCAAAATTCCATGAATGACAACACATAGGTTTATCAAGTCCAAAATTTTGTCATATTTGTTTTATATTAAAAAATAATACCAATTCAGTAAATTCAGCCATTCAATATTTTTTTGAGCTTCTACTGTGTGACAGGTGCTGTTCTAGTTCTAAAAGGTACAATAGAACAATGAAACAATATCCTTGCTCCCAGGAATTTACATTCTAATGGGGAGAACACACAGGAAACCAAAACATCAATACAAAATACACTTATTATATACAGAATACATAAGCTGTCAGGGGTTGAGAAACGCTTGGAGAAATTTATGCAGGGAAGGGGAAGAAAGTGACAGGGGAGACTATTTTGGATAACGGTGGTCAGGGGAATCCACCCTGATTTGGTGGCATTGAAGCAGAGTCTGAAGTGAGGTAAGAGCACAGCCCATGTGGAAGGAAGGGTGTTCCTGGAAGATGGAAAGGTCAGCCCCAGGCATATAGAAGTGGAAATGTACTTAGAGGGTCGAAGGAGCATTAAGTAAGCCAGAGCAACTGGATTTCATTCTGCACGTCACAGGAAGTTCATGGAGTGCTTTGAATAGAGTCCTGACATGACTGAACTAATCTTTTAAAGGAAAGAGGTCTGGCTGCTGTTTACAGAGCAGACTTCAAGGGTCAGGGTCAGAGGCAGGTAGTAAGAAAACTATGCAGTGGTCCAGGCAAGAAATAGGGGTAAACTTAACGAGAGTGGTGGTGAAATTGGTAAGTAGTGATTCAATTCTACTTATACTCTACATATTTTGATATTTGAACCATCAAAATTGGCTGATGGATTGGATGTAAGGTATGAAAGATAAAGAGAAGTTGGGGGTGTCTCCAAGGATTTTCATCTGAGCACCTGGATAAATGGATTTGTCATTAAATAAAGAATTATGGGAAATGCTGGAAAGGAAGAATTTTTTTTAATTTAAAAATTTTTGGTGCATGTGGGGTTCTTAAAATCAAGTGGTCAGTTCTGAAAATGTTAACTTTCAAAAAGTTGAATTTCAAAAGAGTTCAAAAGTGGAAGATTTCAAAAAGTTGAAGCTTCCTTTTATGATCCAGAGGAAACTGTTATCCTTAATTTAGCATTTGTTATCCTCATGCGTCTGCTTTTATTACTACTATGTGATTTTGCATCAAAAATAATGTACATCTTCCATATTTTTAAATTCTCTATAATGGCTATCATACTACATAGACAGTATGGCCACTTTTTTCTTTCTATATTGGATTGCAAAAGATTTACCCAGGCTATATAGGTATCTATTTCATTCATTTAAACTATGGTATTCTATGCCATTGAATAAATAATATTAATATATTCTCCTTATGGTAGCGATTAAAGTGGTTTCCTTTACCTATCAAAAGTGCTTTTAGATATTCTTGTACATGTATTCTTGTGCACGTGTGCTAGAGTTTCTCAAGGAATTGTATCGGGAAGGCAATCTGCTGGATCAAAGGATACAGACATCTGCAGATATAGTTGAATTGCTGTATGTATTATATCACTTCACTCTGCCATTAGCCTCCATGAGAGTTCATCATTTTCCATACCATCATCAGTGTGATTTTAATGTTGTCACACATTTTTTAGCTTTTCCCCGTCTAATGAGTTGGAAATTATACTCGTGTTTTACTCTGTATTTCGCTGATTTCTACTGAGTTGGGCATTCTTTATATGTTCATAATATTCTATTGTTCTTTTGCTATAAATTCCCTGTTCACATTCTTTGCTGATTTTTCTATTTATTATTAATTTATAAGAGCTCTTCTTTTTTCTCTTGCTTTCTTTTTCTTTGCTTTCTGGATGTTAATTCTTGATTAGTTAGGTGTATTGCTAATAATGTCCCTAAGTTAACTGCTTCTCTTATTTTTTAAAACATTTAAACAATAAGGAAAGTTAATGTTCTTATGCAGCACAAATTCCAGAGTGGCTGTCTTAAGATTGGTCAATTCAGTGACTTCGGCAGTCATCAAGGAAACAGATTCTTTCCATCTTTCAGCTCCATCATGCTTAAGGTCTCTTTTTTTGTCCTTTGGATTGCTCCGCTCCTTGTCACTGAGGCTTCACACCCAAACATAGAAAATATTAGTAGAAAAATCGCTGGTGTAATGTCTCAAGAGCAAGCATTCATCTCTTCTGAGGCACACCCATCACGTTTCCCATGTACTAATAATTGGTTCAGAGGCTACCCCAAAACTAGTCATAAGCAAAGAGAATGGTAAAAGTCAATTATTGATATAGTCTTTCAAGAATTTACTCCGGAGCTGGGAATGGGGTCCCCTTCTTTGAGAGAGAATTTGAACACCATCAGAATTCTTTTAGCAAGGAAGATGGGAATTCATGCTTACTTTGTAGGCAACACAAAGTGAGTGCTATAGTTATGTTAATAGGTTGTGGCTATTGTAAATGGGAAGGTCAGCTGCATTTTCTAAACATTTACTACTGATTAGTATTGATACTAATAACTATGTTCTTTTTTACAAGAAAACTTACTGACTTTCCTTACTAGCTCATCGTACTTTAGTGGTAGAATGTGTCTTGCTAGGTAACTGGTACGAAGTCCTCTTGCTATTCTACTCTAGCCTAAAACCTTAAATACAGTTTAAAATTCTTTTATTCTGGCAACCAAAAATCAGCTTTGAATCCTGCTGAAGTGTATTGCAGCCATCCGTGATCCAGTCTCATAATACACAGAGGATTCACAATGAATTTACAACTGACCACAAGAGGGGAGATAAGATTGGGATTGACATATACACACTACTATATATAAAATAGATAACAAATAAGGACCTACTGTATAGCACAAGGAACTCTACTCAATACTCTGTAATGGCCTATGTTGGAAAAGAATCTAAAAGCCAGTGGATATATGTATGTGTATAACTGATTCACTTTTCTGCATACCTGAAACTAACACAACATTGTAAATCAACTAAGCTCCAATAAAAATTTAAAAAACAAAAAGATACAGGCTAAACCTTGTACTTAAAACCCAGCAAGGGTTGCTTTCTGAAGGTTTTTTTCATCTTGTGCATCCAAGTCCATCTGGACTAAAAGATAAAGCTTTATATAGATCATGTAAATGGTACATACAGATTACATTCTAGAATCATTATGAAAAGGCTTTTAACAAGTCAGAGACATTCAGTGTCATCCAAAGGTTGTCACTACCCTGAGAATTATATTACAATCTGTGAAGTAAAATAAGCCAGTGTTAAATTATTTCCTTTGTTTGTTTTTCCTTACTCTTGTCAAAAGGAAGATTAATGTGCAGTTTTTTTCTGCAGTCAGTACAGCTTTTCTTACAGGAATGTGGTGTCTAAATCAAAATTCCATTTAGATGCAAAGAAATTCACTAGTGTGTGATGACCTCTCTGCGTTTCCCTCCCTCTTAATTTTTTTCCTAAGTAAGCAACCATTTACTCCTGTTTAACTTTCCCTGCATACCCTCTTCATGCCTGTGATGCTGAGTACTATAATCTTGAGTCTCACTGCATAGGTGGGAAAAAAAAAAAGAGTTCTGCAAAGGGGGAGGCTAAGAGAAAACACCTGTGGGGTCATTTTACAAATGGAATCACTAAAACGCAGTGCTTCTTGCTGGGTAATAGCACAGAAACTTTAAATCACAGAAATTAGAGACAGGAGACCTTTCAGGTCACCTTGTCCACCTCCTATGTCAGCTTTATGCATTCCATGTGAAATGACATGAGCAGTGAAACATCTCTAGCAGCCGTGGGGCAACTCTACTCTCCGATAATATGTCTTCCCGTTGAGAAAATGTCACTGAAAGTGGTCCAGCTTTTCTTTCGCCTAACTTCCCATTATTCTGCTCTGCTATATCCTTTAAAAATGCAACCACATTTTCTTTTGTTCCTGCATCTTTAAAACCTACAACCTTGTAATACTACAAAATGTTTATTGTCTTCCTTTGTAATTTTTTGAGCCAAGCTATACAAATTAGCCTCCTAAAATACTACCTTAGAAATCCATCCTTGTGGCTAAATTCATGTAAATTTACTGCTTTTCTAAAGGGTTATTCACTACACTCCCATTCACTCTAATTCAGGAACTATGTTTCATATAATTTTATTCTGTGTGTGTGTGTGTGTGTTTGTAGAATCAAAGAGTTTTGCTCAATTCTGTGAGCGATGAATAAATGAATATGGTGCTCAAGCCTGTGACTGGACTTCACAATTCTGCCAAGATTCAGAGAAATTTGCTGTTAGCTGCTAAAGCCATGATTTACTTTTCTTCAAGATATCATTAAATTTAGTATCCCACAATCCTATACTCTTCTTGGAGTATCAGGCTATCCAAATATATATCTGAATAAATATACTGTCATTTAATACCTCTTACTCTGGGCAAAACCTGAGGATAGCTACGTGACTGACTCTTTCTTGGATAAGTTAATCCATCTAAATGTATTAAAAAATACCATGTGTTACACAATCTTCTATAAGATAAAACTCCACATTTTGCAATTACAAAACTCCCACTTCTGCTAGCTTGGAAATGAAGAGATAAAAATCTCCACTCAAGGTGTCGGGAGTGGGCAAACCCTCAGCTGAATCTTAAAGATCCAACTTTCATTCCAAGATACTCTGCCATGGAAGGTGGAGAAACTCTTGTGGTTATTTCTCTTTCTTTCACACCAGTTCCACCACCACCCCTATGCTGGCCTCAAGTCGTGCACTGCTTACTGCTTACCATCCTACAAGAAGGGATGTGCAGGCTTTCCCATAGTGCCCAAGGGCAAGGATACAGCATTTAAACAAGACTGTGGTGAAGGGTTTTGGGCAACCACAGGGACATACATACAGAGAATCTTGCATGCAGATTATAACTCGAGTTCTTGGAATTATAATTCTCATTCCATATTAATTTTTGGCCTAGCTCCAGTTGGATATTGTCTGTTTCACCCACGTGCCCCAAATGGGAACACTGTGATGCTTCAAACTTAAGACTCTTCTGAACCTAAGAAGAGTGATGCTGAGAGAGAAGTTACTTATCCTACCCTCTGGAAACTTGACTGAAGGTAGAAGCTGGACTCTATTGCCCATGCAGGACAGGGGAATAGTGATAAGAAGCTCTTATGACTTCTCTCAGAGGCGATCAGAGTACTTTTGGGTCAATAACATGAGATAAAACAACACCCCCCCACAAACTTGTCTCAGATTGCACTCCTATGAAAGGAAACAAGGGATGGAAAAGAGGTTGCGGGAGCATGGGGAGGGAGAGAGGATTGGGGAGAAATGGTTAACGGGTCTGGAGAGACGGAGAAGGAGGGAGAGAGAATTACTTTGAGTGCTTACCATGCAGGCACATTCTTGATGTCTATTATCTCATTTACTCATTATTGGAACAATTTACAGGTACGTAAATGGAGAACAGATCTGACTCCCTGGCTCATACCCTTCTATCTACACAACCCTGCACCATTTTCCAAAGACATAAGATTAATGAGACAATAATGTTGGTAAAGTGTTCCAATTTCCTTTGAGAAAAAGAGTCATAAAATTTTACTGTTATTTTTACCCTTATTATGGAAGCTCAATGAATGCTTTAGTAGCACCATGGATGTAACTAATATTACTCTCACTTATTTCATTTAGAAAAATAAAGTCTAAAAATAAGAACAAGCATATTTATTGAGTTTTAGATTCAGCCAGTTGTTTAGTTTAACTGCAACTCTTTGCAGATCAGGATCCTAAGGACTAAATCTATGAGCAAGGTCATGGATGGTCTTAGGGGCAAATGTGAGAACTGTCACCCAGTAGATGCTCTTTCTAATGCTTGGTTTTCCCAAAGAGTGAGAGAGAGAGATAAATTAAGGTGAAAGGCCTGACACATTGAATCGCCTCTGTCTATAATTGTTAAAGAAAAAAAGTCGCAATAATTTCTCTACTTTTTTACAGCAATAACAATGGGCTCAATTCAGACAATTTGCTTCTCTAAGAGGGCAGACATGTTTCCCCTCGAAAGAGGGTTAATCGTGTTAATTATGAAAAACAAAGTGATGTGAAGGACAGAAGGACATTGTAAAGGCACTTCAAGTACAAACAAGAACCTTGGCATGACTTATTTTAGTCTTGCCATTTTTAAAGTCTTTATATTGGGAAATAATTCAGTTTCCTCAATATCACCAGCTGGAACTGTCATTTAAGAATGGAAGAAAGAATTTGACCTGAGGTTTTAATGTTGCTATTATATGTTTAGTTATGATTGCCTAAGCTTGGACTTTTATTTTTTTTATTTTATTTTTTATTTTTTTTATTTTATTTTTTATTTTTTTCATTTTATTTATTTATCTATTATTTTTCGGGGGGTACACCAAGTTCAATCATCTGTATTTATACACATATCCCCGTATTCCCTCCCTAGCTCGACTCCCCCCACTCTCCCTGTCCCAGTCCTCTAAGGCATCATCCATCCTCGAGTTGAACTCCTTTTGTTGTACAGCAACTTCATTATGTTCAGAATTTTTCAACATGCTCAACACTTTTTTTTAATTAGTAGAATTCTACGCTTTGTCCAGTCTTGTTCCTAACTGGCACTTAAGCAGAGAGAAGTGTTCATATGATCATCTTCTTGTTTGTAGAGAAGAAAACTGAGGCCTAGGGAAAACAAATGCCTCAACCAAGGTCCCACAATTAGCAGTGCTTGGAATTTAATCTAGGGCCACGTCTACTGCAACATTCTTCCACTTCATTGACTATAAATTTGGATAGACAAGCCTTTTTATTTATTTTACCTTGAGTTTCTCATAATCGTTTTTTCTAAACGGGCAATGCATAAAGGAGAGAAGAAATTCTCTGCTGGCTGTCACTAAGGAAAAGGAAGGTGGAAGGCACCCTATAGGCTTTGGTGTTCTTTTCTGTGTCCTGTGTGTGCTCCTACTGTGGAAGAGCAAAACTAAGCCTATGCATTGCATGGAGGCCAGCGACTATTACATAGCCACACGTATGTCTGGGGATAAAAACTCATTGATGCGTACAAAATCTGCAGGATCGAATTCTCCCTTCATTGCAATCCATTAGGCATTTCCCTACCTCTGTCCTTCAGGTTCCTCTTTGTCTTTCTTATTCTTGCTACAGAAAGGGTCCAGCATTGAGAACTGACGGAAAAGGAAGAGGGGAGATACAGGAAGTGGCCCGGAGGAAGGGAAAATAGACCCCAGCTAATGACTTTAAGCATGTATGGAAACCCTGTCGGTATCTTGGGCTAGAAATAAATTCATTGTCTTTGACTCACAGCACCTGCCTGCTCTTTTCTGGTAATCTTACCTCTTCACTGGAACAAAAAAATGGTCCCCATCATCACCTCCTTTCTACACTCCTATCCACCTTCCCAGGAATCTTTTTTTTCCTTTGCCAACCTACTTCCTATAACTGAAAGAAAAGGTTAGGGAATCTCTTTGTTTTATAGTTGAGCAGTTGGTATTTCCTTTATATAGCGGAACGTTAATTTTCTAGCTAAAACTCTAATACAGCATCTAATAAAGATTAGATGCTAAAAGTATCTATTAGGTAGTTTGATTGGATTTGGTGGTGAGCTTAGTAGTCATTTTTTGAGTATCTACCCCTGGCCAGGCTTTGTGGAAGGGGAGACAGTCCCTATGATTAAAGAACTTACTGTCCTTAATGGAAGAGAAATACACGTAAAGAGTAAAAACCGTGCCACCTGATAAATGTCATTAGGAGATAGGAACAAAGCACAGTGGAATCATTAAAGGGAGAATGACAAATTCCCTAGGGGGAGTCAGGAAAGGCTTGAAGAAGTGTCAGCACTTGTGTTGAATTTTAAAGGATAACTAGGACTCCAGATCATACATGAAAAAAAGCTTTGATGCTATGTGAAGACTTGGACACTACAGGAACTCGGCATACTTGCTGGATATTTAGAGGTCCAGGGTGGCAGGACCACTGAGGGAAGAGGCAGGAGATGGTATAAGGTGGGGCCAGAGTTTGAAAAATCTTGTACATCATATGGGGGAGTTTGCATTTTATTCTGTGGGCAGCAGAGGATTTCAACCTGAGAAGTAGTGTGATCAATTATTTTTCTTTTGAAGAAAGGAAATCTAGAGATGATATGATGATGGTCTTGACAGAGAAACTAGTGGGAGAGCTATGTCAATAGCCCCAGTGACATGTGACGAGGATTCTCAGTGCAAGTGGAGATAGGAGACAGGATAACAAGAGAAGAAAACAATTTAATTGGTACTCATTGAGGTCTCATAGAAGTGGGACCCCCAAAGTGACCAAAGAAGGCCATTTATATATCACTTTTAGACAAAGAAACAATTATTTGTGAAGATTTAACAGAACAAAGGGGCGTGTGATTGGGGTAGCAGACCAATGAAGAATTAACAAAGTTTGTTTATACAGCTTGCTTGGCCTTGAATTCCCTGTCTATGGTGATGAGGATGCTTTCTATCCCCCGGTATAAGGAGGATAACTTCATATGGGAGATTTATTTCCTGCTTTCAAAGGGAAAGAGCAGGGTCAGAGTGTTGCTGTTGTTGTTTTAATCATTTCCCCTGACTGGCTGTTTCTCATGAAACTTTAATTCAAAATAATCCATATGTCACTGAGGCATATTTTGGGGGCAGCCTCGCCTGAGCCTCAACAGTTGTATGTCATTAAATTAATTTGAGAACACAGATGCAGGTAAGATTTTCATTTATTCAACACACTTTCACTGATTGTCTTCTATGCACTGAGAGTTGCTTAGGAACCTGGCATAAGATGACTGTGACTGAGAAATAATTCCTACCATCAAGAATCTCAGTGTTGGGTGGGGTGGATACCAGATTAAAAATTAGTTATGTTTTAGTAAACACTATAATGATTAATAATGCCAACCTTTCATCTTAAAGGATAACTGGGACTCTCTAAGGATCACTCATGCTAGCCGCTGGACTTAGTCCCTTCAGGCTGCTATAACATAGACTGGGGAGCTCAAACAGCAGAAACTTATTTCACACAGTTCTGGAGGCTGGAAAGCCCCAGACAAAGGTCCTGGCAGATCCCATATCTGATAAGGGCATGCACTTTCTGGTTCGCTGATCGCTGTCTTCTCACTGTGTCCTTACATGGTGGAGAGCAGAGAGAGAAAGTAAACTCTAATGTCTTTTTGAAGGGCCGCTAATCTCATTTGTGTTAGCTCCATTCTCATGACCGAATAACTTCCCAACAGCCCATCTCCTAATACCACTTCCATTGAGGGGTTAGGATTTCAACATATAGCTTTTGGGGAATACAAACATTCATTCCATAGCAACACACTTCTAAACAGTTTACATGAACAACCTCTTTATATCTTTATAACAGTCTCAGAAAGGAGCTGCTATAATTATCCCCACTTAACCTGTGAGAAGGTGAAACACAGAAAGATTAGGCAACTTGTCCAAAGTCATAGAACTGGTAGTGCTAGAGTCAATATTTAACCCCAAACAGTTTGGCCCCAGAGTCCATGCTAATTGAACACTAAGCACGATTCCTCTCCCATGGAGGTATATGCAGGATATTCTGTGTGTGAAGGAAGGTGTGTTAAGAATTTTGTTCTGGATGTTAAGTTGTAGCTGTACAATATCAAAGTTTACTTTTTGCTGGAGAAAATTGGAAATTTGAATTTAGAGTCCGGAAAACAGATGAAAGCTAAAGACATAGTTGAAATTTTCATATAATTAAAGCAATGTGAGTGTACTTCCAGGGGAGAGTATTTGGTCCAAGTTTAGAAGACTCTAGTCTGGGAGCCTAACACACAGTGAATGGAGAAAGGATAAGTCAACAAAAGAAAGAGCAGGAGTGGTTACAGGATTACCAGACAATGGAGAGAGTAGAATACAGATATCAGGGTAGAGTTTCTAGAAAGAGAGAGTGAGGGTGAACAATGCCAAGTGCTATAGGGAAGTTATATAGGACTGAAAATAGGTGGTTGAATTTAACAACTGGAAGGTTATTGTTCATTTGGGTAAGAACAATTTCTATTGTCTGGTAGTGAAGATAGCCACACTATAAAAGGTTGAGAGCAAAAGGTCATGCAAAGAGTGATTGATAATTTGAAGAAGGTAATTTATAGAAGAATGTCATAGTCCATTAATGCCAGGTCATCAGACAGAACTTGGGGAAGAGTTTTTAAGAGGAAGAGAATGGAAGAGATCATTGCAGCTACCATTCTTACAAAGAAATAAGGTAGCCCGTGGGTTGGGGGTGGTCAGTCACGGTGTCTGTTACTTGTACTTCATCTCCATCAGAGAGCCACTTAGCAGTGTATCCATACACTTTTGCATTCATTAACTCATTCATTCTCATTTGGTCAATAAACCTTGTTAAGCACTTGCTAAATGCTATTCACGCAGACTCTGTGCAAGTGTTGGTAAGTGTTCATAGGGATGGAGGAGGAAATGAATGTTAGGAGGGAAGGTTGACATGGGAAGCCTGCCAGGCATATAATGTTGATCACAACATTATAAAGCCAGAGAGAGCAAAAGGACATTGCCTGTTCATTCAACTGTGTCAAGTCCACTGGGGCTAGAGTGTATGAGGATTCATGGGACACAGCATTATTATTGGCAGAAGATAGGAAAGCCCCAATCAAGACATGAGGATGGGGGCTAGCTTGGATCAGACTTTATTTTTAAAAAATTAAAAATACTATATCCACGTGTCTACATTTTAGGATCAGTACCGGCAACACTAACATCACATGTGATCTTTCTCCCTCTGAAAATCTGCATAACATCATATTTATGAATGTGGGATGCATATTCCATACAAAAGTAATTTTATTCAAAAGTTTTCATGTTCTCAAGTTAATATTTCAATATTTTATATCTTTTATTCTTTCTTATTGGGAAGAGTTGTCCATCATGCATGAGGATAGCATTATTTCCCATGCAAAGGTGCTGATTGAGATGGTTCAAAGAATAGCAGATTTCTCCCTGGATCTTGAGCCAGTTCAGGTGATGCAACTGCTTGTGAAACAAATGTACTGCAGTATACTGGGGAATCGGCCAAAACTGCAGTGAATGCAGCTCTATGAACTCTCTAGAGCAATCATTTTTCAGGAAGGAGAGTTGAAAAAAATAAAGGAAAAAAATGTCATATAAAGGAAAAGTAGAATGAATGGAAATCAGAGAAAGGCTAGGGAAGGAGGAAGAGGGAGAGGGGCCAACAGGAAGTCCTGGAAGAGAAAGTGCAGGATGAGAACCTCTTTGTTATATTTGGCTTCAGCACGGTATATTTGAATAAACATGAAGTGCTTATTTTGTTTCTGGTTGTCCTATTGTGGCAGATGGTATG